>NC_063261.1:8766809-9472215 GCF_019578655.1 Ricinus communis | reverse complement strand
AGAGGTACACCAAGAATGCTTAGGCCATTTGATCAACTTTTTGAGTGTTTTGAGGAACAAAGCCCCTATAATAGAAGGGGTTGCTCTAGTAAGCAATGCAGCGAGTTGTTGAATATCAGTAAGAACTGGAGTAGATCAATGATGAAGCGCTCCCAAACATTGGAGCACCAATTGTTGATCGAATCATCGAATGGCACGGGCGTGCTAGAGAAATTGATGCCTGTGATGGCGGAAAAGGAAAGAGGAGAGACTGTTAGCTACACTGACCGGAGTATGGAAAGTATGAGTAGTGTCCATCCACCTCTTGAGCAGGGCGTGAAAAGAACTGTGATTGACTCTCTTGGTGACAGATAGGAGTGTGACTACAAATTGACGCAAGCCGGTATCTCTGATCCTAGCCTGGACCAAGCCAGTATTGTCCAACCACTCGCATGCACCATAAAATGTTTTAGCAAACCAGATCGACACAACATCACCTTGGGAAGCCAAATACATAGGTATTAAACATCATGTACATATAAAATAACCCTAATCATGTAATTATATGTCTATTAGTTGTTATTTTTTTACAAAAAAAAGCCCTAGAAACCCTCGTTCAACCTTTACGCGTCAATTTGGATCGTAGCTAATCATACTGCCAGAGTCGACCTACAGCGCTTAGCCGATTGGCACTACACACAGCTGATGACTCTATAAGCTAGGGCACACGGATTTTTTAATAATTTTTTTTGCAATTTTTGCATGTTTTGGACAAATGATATGTATATCAAGTCTATAAGTTATAGGGAATAAAGCTTAAGTTAAGAAATTACCTCTGTGACGGTCAAAAATGCCCGGTGGATGTTCAATTTTGCTAAAACATGAATCTCCTCTCTCTTCATAAGCGAATTTTAAGCAAGAGCTTGCTATTTAAGGACTGATTTTGTGAAATTTAGTAGAGAAATGAAAGAGAAATCACAAAAAGAGTAAGAAGGATTTTAAGAGAAAAGTAAAGGAAAAAGGATAAAGTGAAGGAAGTGTGAATATAAGGCTATATATATGTCCTAGAAGGGGCAAAAATGTCATTTAGGTCCTCGACCTATCAAAGTCACGTTTTAATCCAAAAATGTTGATACAAGTCATATAGAAGCCTAATTGGCACCCCGAGGGGAGTTTTCAAAAAATTACAAGTTTGGTTCCTGACCAATCAAGATTATGTTTTAGTTTTTGTATGGACTAAACACTAGTATAGCTTTTAGAAAACATCAAAATGAATCAGATCGTACCTAGAGTGGGAAATTCTAATTGAAAGTACTTGAAAGTAGAAAATTACCAAATTAACCCAAAGTGGTAAATTATTTCCTGAAATGGAAAATAGTCAGAGGGTAGTCTCTACAATCATCAATTCAACTCCAATAGTTCCCAAATCAATGGGTGTGACTCCCAAATCAACGAGTATGGTTCCTAAATAATAGGTGAAGTCCTCAACTTAAACAGACGCAGTCCTCATAAGCAAGCAAAACCCTCAACCTAAGCTGGCGAAGCCCTCAGCGTAAGCAGGGGAAGTCCTTAAAATTCAAGCGGGCTTAGTCCCTATATCGACAAAATGATCAAAGTTCGAGCTTATGAGGTGTGGCTTCTACAGCTCACAGTGATATCTTTTTGTTGTATCCTTGATATTTAGGATTTTTCTCAATTTATTTAATCACATGCATGTTTATAAATTTTGATAAATCAAAGGCGGCTGTCAGCACATCTTTTCCAAATTTATATATCGAGAGGATTACGAGAAACTCTGTGATGAAAGTTACTACATTCTTGGGTCTCGAGAGATGAAGGATGGGTGAATCTGAGGTTAGGGTTGAGGTTAATCCAGCTAAAATCACCTTTTCTAAAATCAATTTGGACTAAATTGTCAAGAAAAATAAAGTTTGAGGGTCAAAATAAAGAATTTCACAAATTTAAGGACCTAATTGTAAAAACTTTCAATTTCCCATATGTAGAGCGAATCGGCTCTACACAGTGCCAGTTTTTGCTTGTTTACTTTAACATCTTTTTTCTTGATGATTTTATGTCCAGATACAGATTCTATAAGGTTTTTGACGATAATCATGGATTTTTAATGATACATATTTAAATTTAAAGAATTAACTTAGGATATTTATCAACTTAAATATGAGATTATAATTTCTTTTAAAGTTTTTTTTGAAACCCTACCTCTTTAAATAGAAAGAGTTTAGAGGAGGAGATAGACAGAATACACAACCAGAGAGAACATACGCTAAATCAACTAAAAAGAAGAAAAAAATCTTATAGGTCCTCTCAACCCTTTTTTTATATGCTTCTAAGTGACATATGGTCGTCAATCTCTTCTCGTCTAGGTTTATTATTCAATGCAATTTTTGTCATCAAAATCTTCTTTTGACAAGCTCGTTTGTCATTTACTTTACAAAGAATTTATAGTGAGTTCAACAGTAGCATTGCATCCTAACCATATACTAACTAAAAAGGTGTTGCTCTAGCAGAATGTTGTCTCTTAGAATTAGAAGGGGGTTGAATTGGTGACCTCAAATTACAAAAATAAATTGAGATAGGAAATATACAATGATTTAAGGAAGGACAAAGAGATTTATAAAAAAATTAGGGTTACAGAGATTCACACAAAGGTTTATAGTGGTTCAGGAACAATCCTCCTTATATCCACTCCTTAAGATCACACTTAAGTATTCCACTATAATCTTCAAGATTATAACCTTTGGGTTTTGCAAGTTCACCAAACAACTTGGTGTTTTTCAAGCCTAACACTAAAGCTCTTCTCTTAGTGAACTAATCCCTTACAAAGTCCTTTAACCCTTGAGTATTAAGTCCTTTACTCAACAACTAATTCATTGTGTTTCGATCCCTAGGCTCACATAACAACCCTTTAGAATAATTGAATGTAGCAATTCAACTTAATACACTTTATAAAGAAAAAAATTAAGTGTAATAAAACAAGAGTTTAAATATATTTAAAAAATACACACTAGTTATCTTGAGTCTTTATGAGGGATATTTATACACCAACCTCTTAGAGATATTATAATGCTCCCAAATCTCATTAATGCAAATTAGATGACTGGGAAAAAGTTATCTGAAGTCATGAAAAGCGCCTCACGCTAGGAAAGCACCCTTGTTGATACGAACTCGAACCGGATACGTTCAAACACCAAGATAAGTAATGGTGAGAAAATCAAACTGATAAACGCTCTCCCTATTTAAGAGGAAGCACCCTTACCAATAAGTTCGAATTTGTCGCCCCCAAAATCTAACTTGAAAGTTTGCACTGATTATGGAACTAACAAACTTAGCAATAGAACTACTAAGCCCTTTAGTTATAAATAGATGAAGAATGTTCAAACAACTCAAGAAACTAATAAAAAGTTAATTGATTGATCAAACATGTAGATGTGAAACTAAATCAAACAAGTTAATTTAATCTCAAGAAATTCAATAAGGAACACCTTAAGGAATAAGAGTTAACAACTCAAATTAAACTTCATTCAGAAATGTATATTGATCTTATGTTCTACTACATCTCTCAATGTATAAGCTAAATTTTCCAAAGTCAATGATGGTTCAGATGACATGGTTAAACCAAAAGACTAAGAAAAAAAGGACGTGATCAAGTGTTATACTCTGGAGGCTTCTTATAGTTAAAGGCAAAAACAAGAAAAGATCACTCCCTCACGTGTTTCACTCACAAAGAATTGAATTCCTTATAGAAATTAAATCAAATTGTTCTAGTAATCACAAGAACAAGTTTTTCACAACCTCTTAACGTTTATTAATTCTGAAGTTCAATAGAACACTCGTGAATCAATAAAATGAATTATAAGCGTGTGAACAAAACAAGCTTACAACTAATCGAACAAGACTCAATTAACCCAAAAGAAAAGCTTTTTAAGAGAAAACAAACAAAATTACCCAAATCGGAATTATAAGAATGAAGAATGGCTCCAATTAATTAAAAGGAATTGCGAATGAATCAATCAAGAGTCAATTCTTCGAGAACTACCCAATACAAATGGTTAGGGTTAGTTTTCCGCTCCTGGAACTCACTTAACCCTAGGGCGCCCACCACTTATGCTTAGAGAAGGAGGCACCGCGACATTAGAAGTCTTTTAGGGTTCGATTCTTTATTGCTTATCTCTTAGTCCTTTTAGGGTTAGAATCATTTCAAAACTCTATAAGCTAAAGGACATAAGATCAATATACATTTCGAATGAAGTTTAATTTGAGTTGTTAACTCTTATTCCTTAAGGTGTTCCTTATTGAATTTCTTGAGATTAAATTAACTTGTTTGATTTAGTTTCACATCTACATGTTTGATCAATCAATTAACTTTTTATTAGTTTCTTGAGTTGTTTGAACATTCTTCATCTATTTATAACTAAAGGGCTTAGTAGTTCTATTGCTAAGTTTGTTAGTTCCATAATCAATTGCAAACTTTCAAGTTAGATCTGGGGCTACAAATTCAACTTATTGGTAAGGGTGCTTCCTCTTAAATAGGGAGAGCGTTTATCAGTTTGATTTTCTCACCATTACTTATCTTGGTGTTTGAACGTATCTGGTTCGAGTTCGTATCACTTGTGCTTTTTAGAAAGAGTCATTAAGACTTTAACGGCTCCAAACATGTGGATCTGACTTGGTAGCTAAAGTTGCAATCATTACTGACATCTCAATAAATGTGAAAACTGTCCTTGCGCCCATATGTTGTTGTCAACATCCATTTTCCAAATCTAGATATCAAGGGAATTATGAAAAAATCCTATGATGAAAGTTACTGCCTTCTTGGATCTCAAGGACGAACGAATTTGAGGTTAGGATTAAGGTTAATCCAACCAAAATTACATTTTTTAAAATTAATTTGGAGTTAATTGTCAAGAAAAATAAAGTTTGAGGGTCAAAAGGATGGATTTCACAAGTTCAGGGACTTAATTGAATATTTTTGTTAAACTTCCTATGTATCTATCCTATTTGATGATAATCATGGATTTTTTAATGATATCTATTCAAATTTGAAAGAATTAATATTGGATATATATCGATTCCTTTTAAAAAATCTGAAGATTATTTGTTCCTTTAGGGTTTTTTTTTTTTGAAACTCTACCTTTATAAATAGAAAAAGGTCTTAAGGTTAAGACTAACAAAGGCAACAACAACAAAAAAGAGAGAATATTAACATAAGCTAATATCAATTTGAGAAAAGAGAAAAAAACTGTGTTTTAGATCACTAAGAAAGAAAGCCACTAAAGAAAGAATTGATTTCTGGAAATCCTTTTGTGAAATCGAAAGAAGATCTCCCAATACCACATCTAGAACTAGATTCCCAACCAATCTTTGATTCAACTGCTTCTTCATAACCTGAGACTCGTAGAACCATCAACTACCGTAACAACTTGAGGGTTTCTCCAACATGCATCCATCATCATCAACATAACTCTAAACTGGTTTTTTAAATTTTTTTCCTTAGAAACATGATTAAGGTTACCTTTTCTATTTTATCTTTATGACTAAAATGATTAGATAGGGTTTTCTATGAATCTGTATGTTACTGATTTATTAAGTTTTAGAATTTGATAATAAGAACATTAGGATTTTGAATATGATAATATGCCAGCATTAGGGTTTTGAATCTAATTAATCACCTGCATAAGATTATATGATTAGATTTCTATTTCATTATGATTATGTTATCAAATTAGTTTATTAGGATTATATGGTTAATCTGCAATTCATATTCATTGTGTTTTCAATTTTTAGGGTGTTGTATTAGCTTCTAGGGTTTCTAGTTCAATTGATTGATATTGTTATCTTTACTTTATTTTTATTTTTATCTCTTTCATATTTTAATCATTTTCTATAATTTGTGAATGTAGTTCAATTGATTGATATTGTTATTTTTACTTTATTTTTATTTTTATCTCTTTCATATTTTAATCATTTTCTATATTTTGTGAATGTCAAAATCGGCTCTATGACATGAGGAATACATAAAAAGTCGAAGAAACCTGTCTAGATGCTCTAGAGCCAATTGACTCAATGCAGAGCCATCTTATGGAAAATGATGAATATCCATCAAATGAGCTTTATATAGCCTTAGAGGAGGTAAACAAATGGTTAAAAAAGGCTAGATTTGCATTAATAATCTTTTCCAAAAATACTGTAACTACTAGTCTTTTGCAGAAATTGAGGAGAAGTGCGATTGCGTAATTGAATAAGTAGTCACAATGGCTATTATTTGCTAAACAACAGTTGTGGTTTAGAATCGCGAGCGTGCTTTAGAGGTCAATTTCTAGTTTCATAGAGACCCGCATAACGCGAGCTCGCTTTTAAGGAAAATGCAAATTTTTCAAATTCATGCAAGATTATGCTTAATCATATTTTTCTTTTAGAGTATATAAAATGCATAATGAGTTAGAATGCATCTCATAAGCCAAGAGAAATTTTAATACTCAATCATCAAAATAGAGGTGCAAATAAAATAAGAGTTTACTAAATGTTTCAAGAATTCAGAGTTAGAAAAATTATACAAGAGGACCAATCTCTTATAAATCTCTTTTGATGTAACTTAATCTCTCTTCATTAAGAGGTTTGGTAAGAAAACCGACAAGTTGGTTAGTTGTATCAACAAATTCTAAGGCAATATCACCACTTTGCACATGATCGCTCAAAAAAAGATGCTTAATGTCTATATGCTGACTCCTAGAGTATTGAATGGGGTTCTTAGAAAGATTTATAGCACTTGTGTTGTCACACTTTATAGGAATGTGGTCAACCTCTTTCCCATAATCTCATAATTATTTCTTCATTCAAAGGATTTGAGTGCAACAACATCCTGCCACCACATATTCGGCTTCCACGGTGGAGAGAGGAATCGAAAATTGTTTCTTGCTAAACCAAGACACTAAATATTCATATAAGAGATGATAAGTTCTAGATGTGTTCTTTCTATCAAAAGACTTCTTGTATAATCGGCATCCGAATAGCCTATTATATCAATAGATGATCCTCTAGGATATTAAAGTCCTAAATGCAAGGTCCCATGCAAATATTTCAAAATTATTTTGACGGCATTCAAATGAGACTCTTTAGAACAAGATGAAATCTAGCATCTAGCATATAAACAAACATTATACATAATATCAGGTCTAGAGGCGGTTAAATATAAAAGAGATCCTATCATACCTCTATAGAGCTTTTCATTTACACTCTTACCCTTCCCATCTTTGTCCAATTTTGTTGATACTCATAAGAGTTTTTGCTAATTTGCAACCATCCATCTCAAATTTCTTCAAGAGTTCTTTTGTGTACTTGGATTGGTTGATGAATATTCCATCCTTGCTTTGTTTGATTTTAAGACAAGAAAGAATTTGAGCTCTTCCATTATGCTCATCTCACATTCCTTAGTCATACAATTAGCAAAATCCTCACAAAGAATTTTATTAGTAGCTGCAAACACAATATCATCAACATAGATTTGAATAATTAGAGTATCATGCATGTATTTCTTTATATATAAAGTGGTGTCAACCTTTCCTTTTGAAAATCTATTTTTACTTAAGAAAGAACTAAGCCTTTCATACCAAGCTCTAGAGCTTGTTTTAAACCATATAAGGCTTTAGTTAATTTGAAAACATGATTAGAAAATTTGTGACTTTCAAACTCGGGATGTTGCTCAACATAAACTTCCTCCTCAATGAAACCACTCAAAAATACACTTTTCACATCCATATGAAATAATTGAAAATTCATGTGACATGCATAGGCTAAGAGTATTCTAGTAGCTTCTAATCTAGCAACCGGCGCAAAAATCTCATAATAATCAATACATTCCTCTTGGTTGTAACCTTTTGCAACCTATTTAGCTTTGTTTCTGGTGATAAAGTTTTACTCATCTAACTTGTTTCTAAATATCCATTTACACCCAATAATTTGGTGATCCTTACGCCTAGGAATAAGTTTACATACTTTGTTTCTCTCAAATTGGTTGAGTTCATCTTGCATAGCAATCACCCAACTTTCATTATTTAGAGCCTCATTGATAGTCCTTGGCTCAAATTGAGAAAAGAAGGCTAGATTAACTAAAGCTATTAGTTTGGATTGAGTACTTACACCCTTTGATAAGTCTCCCATGACTTGACTAGGAAGGTGATCCTTTTTGAAGTTCCACTCCTTGGGAAGACTTTGTGGATTCTCAATCATTTGGGGTTTGGGAACATATAGCATCTTAATTTTGTACATGTGAAATATAAAGTTAAGCAAAGCTTTTCAATGGGAGAGTGCGTATTTTTTATTCCCTTTAATGCTCGGCTTAGATAGAATCCAATTGACTGATGTGCTGCTGAGATGTATAGCTTTAAGGGTGGCTTCAGCCTAAGAGGTATCAGTATTGGAGGTTTTATCAAATAAGTCTTTATTTCATTAAAGATTTGTTGGTGCTGAGCTGTCCAAATAAAGTCAGCTTGATGCTTTATTTTTTAAGAGCACACTCCAACTTCTTAATCTCTCAACTGTATTAGAAATAAACCTTTGTAGGAAATAATGGCTTTTACTTTGCTTGCATCTAACTCCACCCCCTTTTCGTGGACCAAGAAGCCTATAAAATTTTCAGCTTGAAACCTCGAATGCACACTTTAAGGGATTCATCTTCAATTTATTTGCCCTCATCTTTTTTAATGATTTATGCAACCTAGCCAGATGCTCTTTTATTAAATTTTGTTTTGACCATTATATCATCGATGTAGACATCCATGCTTTTTCTAATCATGTCTTTAAAAATCATATTCATCACTCTTTAATAAGTGGCTCCAGCATTTTTCAGTTTGAATGGTGTGACAACCCATTCGTATGCTCTTACTGGACTAGGGCATTGAAAAGCTGTTTTACTGATATCTTCTATTGCTCTAAAGATTTGATTATATCCAGAATGATCATCAATGAAGCTTAATATTACATTTCCTACTGCTGCATCGACTAATATATCCACTATCGGCATAGGGCACTCATCTTTGAGGGTAGCTAAATTAAGATTTCTGAAATCAATAAAAAGTCTTGAAGTCTATTGATTTCCTTGGCTACCATTGCTTTGACTTCCCTCGACATCCTTGGAGGAGGTTGCTTGAATGGTTTAAACCCAAGTTTTATTAGCAGGATATGTTTAATAAATATTCTATTAGCAATTTTAGTAATTCTGCCTTGAAAACTGGATCGAGATTTGCACTTATGTATATCAGCCTTGGTTTCTCACTAGTGCCTAAATTTACCTCCTTAAGCTTATTTATGACTTCAGCTGGATCATCATCCAATTTTTACAATGCAATTTTTTGGATCTTGAATCCTCAATTTTCTCATAGAATCAGCCTCTTCATCTTCATAACTACATTCGGCCAATCTATTCTGGTGGGCTGCTATTAACTCTCTTATTTTCTTGATACATTGCTTATATTTGTGCTTCATCATTAACATTTGATAGAGTTATGATGGCTTAGCCTTTGCCCTATAGTAAGATTGAAATCTACTGATTTCCATCCAGTACCACACCTATTTTAGTAGTAGTTGAGTTCTCATCATACATAATAGCATCCCTACAGTTTGAATATGTTTCAAATATATTTGGATCTCCTCGAACCATTTCGGCAGTGTTGTTATCTCTTCGTAAGATCAACATTTGATGCATAGTAGAAGGGATACATCTGTTCAAGTATATCCAATCTCTGCTAAGAAGGAAATTATAGCTACTCTTCACATCTAGTATAAAAAAATCCTTCTTTTATAATTTATTGGCCTACCTTTAACTTAAGGATTATATAACCCTAGCATGTTTTTTCCTCTCCTGCAAATCAAGTCATTAAAACATCAGTTTCACTAAAATTCTCTTTTTTAATATGAAGCTTCTTCAGCATCCTTAGAGGTAAAACATTGGCCCATGCTCCCTCATCTATCAATACTCTATTTATTAGTACACCATTGGCTTCGGCCTTAATGTATAGTGGCCGAATATGTCTGGTCATCCTTGTTGGAGGCTTTTCAAAAGCCATAGTTGCTAAAGCTCCCTCCTCATCTGATGGTTTAAGCTCAATTATGTCTCCATGTAAAATAGTCTTCTACCTTGCTTTATTTCCAAATGAATCAGGCAAGGTAATGACCATTTCATTTGTATTATCTCATCCTTACGGTCTCCTTTTATCATTGTCCAAAAGGTTAGCTTTCTGTACCCATACTTTTGTCAAGCATCTTGAAACCGCTTCAAAGATAGTCCCTTACCAAAACCTAACTGTGATTTGTATTTTTCTTGATTTGCTCTTCTGACTTTTTATTGTAAGCATTTACTTTAGGAATTAAATTGTCCCTCATGTTTTTTTTCTTCCGGCATATAAGGCTCAAGGTTAAGTCGGCTCCTTTTTAGGGCCTAGCTTTCCTTTCTCTTTAAGGATTCAATCGGCCTTCTTCTTGTCTCATAGGCCGAATTTGATATCTTGTATTTGATCTCCCTCTGTTAAATCTGTTCCCCTGCTAAATTCTTGAAAAGACCGATTGATTCTGCTGCTCTTGTCTCCTAGCAGCAAAGTTTACAGCTTTCACTTCTGCTATTTCACGGTTCATTTGTTGAACTCGTCCTCTTTTGAGTTTTCATAATCTTGCTAGTACCTCCATTATCAAAGAGAAAAAGTCTCTTAAATACTAAAAGGAACTTTTCTTGATCAAGGACTATGCTCTTGCCAATTCTAATTTGGATTCCACGGGTTGAAGGTTTTCCTGTCATTTCTTTCTTTTCTGACCCAATTTTATAATATTTTTCCTCATCTATTCATGTTTGATCAATGTCGCTAATGATCGAAAAGCAAGTTTGATAGGAAGGACAACTAAATACCTCACTATGTGTTATCTATTCATTGGTTGATTCTTTTTTCTCCATCTAAAATCGGCCTTTGATCAGCTTCTTCTTTTAAATCAATCTTTTATTTTGGCCTTTCTAGAGCACGTCTATCAGTTACCATTCCTCTCCCCAATGATTGTCTTATTAACCTTAGAGTAATTGTTGAAATTGATGTGTACTGCTACCTTTTCATTCGTTTCAACTTCCTTCCCCTTAGAAGGGAACAAAAGTTTAACTTCCGAGATTGCTTTATGTATCATGTTTCTGAAATTAACACAATTATTGGTTGTATACCTCCAAGAATTATGAAATTTGCAGTATTCTATATTGGACCGTTCTTCTGCCAAGGGAATCACATGTCCATCTGATAATTTTATTTGACCTTCTTCCATAAGCCAGTCAAATATCTCATTGGCCTTAGTAAGATTAAAAGAATATCCTTCATTAAATTAGTTGCTCTAAGAGTCTTCTTTTTGTCCTTTTGTGATCTTGGCTTCCTTAGAGCTGGACATTCTTTTGGTGGTTGCCTGATAAATTCATCCAAATTGATCTCTTCATCCAAATCTGAACTTGAGCCATCGTCTACCATTAATATATAACTCTGATCTTTATAGTACATTTCTCATGAAGATCGTCGTCTCTGTTCCGTTTCTTTCAAAAGCCTCTCGTACCTAATTGCAATATTTGCTAATTCAAATAATCTCTATATTTATGCCCGTTAAAATGTTCCCTGAGCACAAATTGGAGTCCTTTGACCATTAAAAGAACAAAATTAGCTTCAAATATATAGGTTTTGCAACGAGTCCTCAATTTTATGAATCATCTAATGTATTTCTCGACTGATTCATTAGGCATTTGGATGATCCTAGCTAAATCAGCCAAAGTAATATCTGGAGGTGCTCTATAAAATTCATGAAATTTCTCCTCCATTTCTTGCCAGCTCATTATTGAATTTGGGGCTAGATGAGTATACCATGTGAATGCAGCTATAGTTAGTGAACTCCCAAAAAACCTTAACTTTAAAAAATCATTAGCTCCTACTTCAGCATACTGAACTGAAGATTTGGCAACATGCTCCAAAGTTGACTGGGTATCTTCCTCTCTTGCGAATAAAATAAACTTAAGAATTTTGTAGTTTCTTGAAAATTGGAGTAGCTTATCTACCCAATTAGGATATGGTTTGGAATATGCTGGTCGTGGTATGAATCTTACATCAACCCCGATTTTCTCTAAGGTCTCCATCAATGGACTAGTTTTATATTGCTGCAAAGTTAGTGACTAAAAAAGTGGATTTTAATATGATTTTGATATCCACATTCTTTTTATCCATTTCCTAATTCCACCATTCAACCATTTTGATCATAAGTGAAGTTCATTCCAGGCTAATTATGTTTCCTACCATCGGATTAGCTTGAGAATTTTCTCTATTGGTCGAGTCAGCTCCTTCCTCTGCCTTTAAGTATATTGACCAAACCATACTGCCATTTGTCGGGATTTTCCCTTTTTTGGAAGTTTTGTCTATTTTCGTACTGAGCTTCTTGATTCGGTCTTCTCTCAAGAAGGTTTATTAACTTATCAAGTCCTGAATGTAGTTTTGTTAAACCATTCTTCACCCCCAAATTGGGCCTGTTGATTTCCTTTTTCAACAGCCTAAGCATAGAAGCCATCTGATTACTCATGCCATTAAATACCTTATTGTTTTTAGTCATTACGACATGAGTTACTCTTTACAGATCCATTTCTGATAATACTAGCTTCTGTTGAGGATATTGCTGTGTATATATCAAAACCAAAGCAAGTTAGTAATATTCAACAGTCAAAGATTGTTAGTAAGGACCAACAGTCTTTGACTGTTAGACAAGGCCTCAGCTACTCTAATCATCATAGGCCGAAAATGAGGGAAAAGGAGCAACCCCTCTCCCCTAGGGAAGAAGGGTCACTTCTACCTTCCCCTAGCCAGAACAGAACGTTGTAATGTAATAGAGATAGTAATAGGACCGTTGCAAGCTCAACATGTATATAACAGGACTCTTAATCCTCATGTAATCTCAGAATACTTATGTATAGCATCACAGATCAATAAATCCAATATCATACAAACTTTCACATGGTATCAGAGCAGGTTTAGTCCTGTCTTCCCTTACTAAAAATAAACGAACACAGAAGCAATTTCTACTGCCATGTCTTACACAGATATCATAAAATTGACCAACATTGTGCTAAAAGGCAACCAAAATTACGTTGAATGGTGGAGATCAGTCTACATTAGGCTCAGTGGCAGGAAAAAATTGGGGTTCGTCATAGGGACTCGTAGTAGACCTCAACCAACCAATCCAAAACAACCATCAAAGGAAGAATTGGAGGCACTGAGGCGCGTACGGCGACCATTTGGTCATGTCGCTGCTCACTAACACAATAGAGCCTCAAATAGCACGTTTGTGCATGCTATTAGAATCCTCACAGGCTATATGGAGTAAAGTCAAAGGCCTTTACGGCCATGAGGAAAACTATGCTCACATTTTCAATCTAAACTAGGAATTAGCCAAAATAAAGCAAGGAACACAATCAACCACAAGCTACGCAACAGAAATCCTTACCAAATGGGAGGAATTGCAAAGCTACCTTCCACCGACGACTGATCCAGAAGAATTAAGGAAAAGAGCTCAACAAGACCTTGTTTACACATACCTCGGCGGGTTGGACACAAGTTATGAAGCCATTCGGTCATAAATCCTTCTGTCAAGCCAACTCTCTCCAATAGATGCTGTCATAGCCACCATCCGGTAGGAGGAGGCCAGACGAGCAACAATGGTTGGATTGAGTGGCGCCGACTCAAACTCAACATGCAGCATACCGCCAATCCTTCACAACGACCTCGAGAGACCACCACGAGAGGCACCACCTGACTGAAGGCAAAGGAACGCCAAGATCCTCACCGGCACCTCCATCCCAGCCTTCTACCAAGTCCCTCGTAAGTAGGAAGGGAGAGGAAGGAAGGAACGGGAGAAGAGAAGAGAAGAAGAGGTTTGGCGGCCTTGGGGTCATGTACCCTAGGAATAACGAAATAAGAGAGACGGGTTATGCATGAGTAACGGTTGGTGTGGTGTCTTTAACCCACACTCACACCCACTCTGACCGACGACCGACCCGGAAAATAGTGAACCGACCCGACCCGACCCAAAAACAATGACCCGGGTCAGGCTCATTCCGCTTAACATACTCGGTCCGAATCTGACCTTTGCTCGAGTTCTATTGAACAATCTCAACTTAGAGACCTAATTGACCAACTTCAGTCGATTGTTCAGCTCCAGCAAACCCGTGGGTTAGGTTCGATTTCTAAAAATTATAAATCATTAAATGCTTCTCAAAATTGGATTATTGACTCCAGAGCCATGGATCATATGACTTGGGATGCAACAAAATTATACAATTTTGTTTCTTCCCACTCTCAATATGTGACCATTGCCAACGGCAATGAAGCTAAAATTTCTAGTTTTGGCTCCTCTCAAATCTTGCCTAAAAATATTCCTAATATTCTTTTATTGCCCGAGTTTAAATCTAATTTATTGTCTGTTGGCAAAATTACTAAGACTCTTAATTGTAATGTTATTTTCTCACCTTCTGAAGTGTTGTTTCAGGATCACACTACAAGGAAGATGATTGGTGAGGGTTGGTTTGAACACGACCTATATTATCTTACCAACCCCCCAACCAGTGTTTTGTCTCGACCAACCCTGTTAGTTAACGAATGTTGCTTCATAGATGTTTTGGTCATTCGTCCGATAAAGTCTTACGTCAGTTATTTTGTTTAAAAATGAACTCTACTTGTTGTGATATTTGCAAATTTGCTAAGCACACTAGATAACCTTTTCCTGTATCTTCAACTGTCTCTCAAAACATGTTTGATTTAATTCATTCCGACATTTGGGGACCCGCCCCCGTCATTTTATACAATCATTTCCGCTATTTTGTCACCTTTATTAATGACCACTCTCGTACTACTTGGGTGTATTTGCTCAAAGGCAAAAATGAAGTTTTTACATGCTTTCAAAACTTTTGTCATTTTATTCAAAACCAGTACAAAGCACAAATTAAAATTTTTCGCTCAGATAATGGCACTGAATATGTAAACAAAATTTTTTCAGATTTTTCTCCACTCACGGAATTTTACACCAAACCACTTGTATTTACACTTTAGAACAAAATGGGGTCTCTGAACGCAAAAATCGTCATCTTCTTGAAGTCACTCGATCTTTGCTTTTTCAAAATCATGTTCCTAAAATTTTTTGGTCTGAGGCCCTCCTCACCGCTGCATACCTCATCAACCGATTACCTAGCCCTAGACTCAAAAATCGCAGTCCACTAGAAATTCTTAAAGGTCAAAAATTAGACTTAGGACACATTCACATTTTTTGGTGTACAGCTTTTGTCCACATTAGGCGTCGCCATAAACTTGACAGCAGTTCTGTCAAAACTGTTTTCTTCGGGTACTCCTCTAAAAAGAAAGGGTATAAATGTTATGATGCTTCCAGCCACAAGTCTTATATCTCTCGCGATGTGTCATTTGATGAATGTTGCCCCTTTCTCCTCTCCATCATGAACCCTCCACTATATTATTTCCGGATAACACTTCCTTTTTTGACAGCACACCGGGGCATCTACGAGGATACCACCGGGGCATCTCCTTCAAGGGGAGACTCTACACCCCAAGCAGATCTCACTGCTGAGGCAACTTCTTCAGGGGGAAAGAATGTGCCACAAGGAGAAGAAATTGCCTTACGACGATCCTCTGGGCTAATCAGACCTCCTACCAGGCTAAGGGACTATGTGTCCCACAAGGTGTCGTATCCAATCCAACACTTCATTAATTATACTTTTGTATCAAATTAGTACAAGACCTACCTAGCGAATCTCACCACACACACTGAGCCCTCTTCCTTCTACGAAGCTAACAATAATCCCAATTAGTGTAAAGCCATGAAGGACGAGCTACAGGCATTAGAAAAAAATGACACATGGGACATTATCACCTTGCCTCAAAATAAGAAACATGTAGGGTGTAAATGGGTGTATAAGATTAAGTATAAATGCGATGGCACCATCAAAAGATATAAGGCTAGGTTTGTTGCTAAGGGATTTACTCAGACCTATGGGGTAGACTATCAGGAAACCTTTGCTCCTGTAGCAAAAATGAGTACGGTTCGCATATTACTATCTGTTGCTATTAATTCAGGTTGGCACTTGTCCCAAATGGACGTAAAGAATGCCTTTCTCTAAGGGTCTTTAGATGAAGACGTCTATATGACTCTTCCTCCAGGACACAAGGATTCCTCAAACCATTCCCTGGTATGTAAGTTGAAAAAGGCTATCTATGGATTAAAGCAATCTCCAAGAGTGTGGTATGCCAAGCTAAGTCATTTCTTGTTAAAAATCAACTTTCATAAATGTGCTTCGGATTCGTCTATGTTTGCCAAACACACACACACATCCACCATTATTATTCTTGTTTATGTTGACGACATAATCATAACTGGTAATAATAATAAAGAAATTGAAGAAGTAAAGCTAAGACTTAAAGGAGAATTTGATATCAAAGATCTAGGACAATTATCATACTTTCTAGGGATAGAAATTGTAAAATCCCATAAAGGCTTATTTTTGTCCCAAAGGAAATATACTTTTGACCTATTAAAAGAAATAGGAAAATTAGGAGTAAAACCGGCAAGTACTCCAATGGAGACTAAAACCAAACTAAATTTAGAAGATGGGGAACCTATAGATAACATATGAAGCTATCAGCGTCTAGTAGGAAAACTAATATATTTAACCGTCACTAGACCTGATATCTCCTATGCTGTAAGTATGGTAAGCTAGTTTATGCATGCCCCTCGCTCTTGTCACTTGGACGCCATCGATAGAATCCTCAGATACTTTAAGGGTTCTACAGGTCAAGGTTTTTGGATGAAAAATAATAATAATGCTAACACTATTACAGGTTTCTCGATGCGCATCCGATGCGGGGAGGGATAGAAAGTCAACTTCGGATACCGCATATTCATAGAAACCAGCTGACTGGAAAAGCAAAAAACAATTAGTAACCACAAGGTCCAGTGCCGAAGCCGAGTATTGTGCCATGGCATCGACAGCTAGCGAGCTTATTTGGATTAAGCAAGTGCTGTTTGATATAGGGATTAAAGGCAAAGGTCCAATAGAAATGTACTATGATAACCAAGAAGCCAGACACATCGCATCAAACCCTGTCTTTCACGAAAGGAGTAAACATATTGAAGTTGTTGTCACACTTCCATAAGGAGAAAGCCCAAAGCAGGGAGAAATTGCAACTCCATTCGTTGGAAAAGCCACTTAACAATGGCGCAGTATACCTTCACAAAGGCCCTAGACAAAGCAAGTCACCAAAGGCTCCTCAGCAAGATGGGTTCTATCAACTTATTTGAACCCACCTTGAGGGGGAGTGTTGAGGATACTGCTGTGTATATATCAAAACTAAAGCAAGTTAGCAATATTCATGACAAACAAGATCGGTTAGTAAGGACCAATGACTCTTTGATCATAGACAAGGCCTCATCTTGAACACCTCTTGCTAAATATTTATATATACAAAAATCGTTTTTCTCTCTCCTCTCTCTTCCTTCCCCCTCCTTCTCCTTTCCTTCTCCTTGGCGTACCGCCGCGTGTTCCTCACGCAAATCGCCGCTCTTGCCTAAATGCCGCGCTAAGCTCGCCATATCGCTCTTTCCTTCTCCCTTCTGCCACCGCGACGCTGGCCGGGTAGCGGTGGAGGTCACTGCTCTTCATTATTCGCCTCTTCAAGGCTTGTTTGGCGCGATCGACGCGGATCGGACTCCCACCCCGAAACCCCGGAAGCCACCCTCCTTCGCCGAAAATCCTCGCGCAGCCATGTGGAAGTGTCGCAGCGTGAGCGCACGACTTTCCTGCCCCGATCCGCCGCCTTCCGCCACTTCTACCCAAAAATCTTGTACTGACTCGCAACTTGAGGCTTCACAGTAGAGCGCTTCGGATTCGAATTCGACACTTTGTTGGCAAAACCGGCTTCCCAGGACCCCCGTGTTCCCGACGCGTGAAATATTTCAATTTTTAACTCGGTATAATTTTATTTTAGACTCCGAAAATTTTGTTATAATATTAGAAAGTTATTGTGGCTATTAATTGCTTGTGTTGGGTAGTTTAAAAATAAATCAAATTAAATTGTTTGGATTGTGGTGTTTTGGAGTCGGAAAATATTAATGCGATTCTTGTGGCCCGGCTCTGTTATTAAATTCCAGCATGTTTGATATGTTTTTGGCAGGGTCCTGGACCCGCTTTTACGGGGTAAATATTCGAAATTTAGGGAGGTTCATCAAACTTTCGTGATTCCCTCGAGTCCAATTAAATTTAGCAATGACCTTAGGGTCTAAGTTTAGGAAGAATTTTCGAATGTCTATTAATTGTATGTCTTTTGTTATTAGATAATTCAGCCTTCACGCCAGCTCCACCCGAGGGCGTGGGAGGAGCTGACCGTGGAACGCATCAAATCGTGGAGTTAAAGTCATTTAATCTTTCGCGCTATTGCTAGTCCGATTTTAATATGCTATTTAGAATTTGTGCTTAATATGATTATTAGTATCGCAAAATAAATGATTTCACTTGATTATTAATATTTGAAATAATATAAATATTATTATTAGTATGTTATAATAAGACAAACGTTATTATTTTTCCCCTCACAAATTGCACGTTGTTTTATCTTAAATCTTTAATCTTTATTTCCGATATGTGTTGGATGAGTTCATCGGATAATGATATTTATTATATGTGATGATTGCAAATTGGGAAATGTGGCTTGTAGAACATGCCACTTTGATGGGTTACATCGGGACGGCGTGCACTGCCGGTAATGATCACGGACATGTAATAAGATATTTATGGGTTTGCCCTGGTCGAGCATGGCTCTCTAGGCTGATTTGTGTAAATTCACACGGAGGTAAGGTCCTGGCTCGAGCATTTGCTCCTGGCTACCGGCTTATTTGGATACTTAAGTGACCCGACCTGAGGGTAAGGTCCCCGGTCGAGCATTGCCCTGTCGCCAGATCTTATTGGATTAAGAGAGCCGAATGGCTACTAGATTTCTTATTTAGATACTTAAGTGACTGACCGGAGGTAAGGTCCCCGGTCGAGCATTGCCTCGGCCATACCTTTATTTGGATTAAGAGAGCCAAAATGGTCATTAGAATTTGGGGTTAGGGTTCTACTTAGCCACACGTCCCGTGAAAGTAAAAATGTCTTTATTTATTTACACTCTCTTCTTTTATCATTTTATTATTATGGTGTATGATTATATATTATGATTGCAATTATATTCAGAAATTGGTATATTGTTCTGAATAATTAATATATCATGTGAAGGTTGCAATAGTCCTTAGATTATTTGATTTTGACTCACTCTAGACCGGTCGCTTGTAATTTTTTCGTGATAGTTAAAGACCTTCGCCATCAAGATATCGACAGTCCGACTTCTTCTTCTTCGGACTTTTGTAATTATCTTGTACTTCTATACTTGTCATTTTTACTCTAGAGTATCCGCAGTAGGAAATTTTAAAATTTATATAACTATTCTGACTCTTGTTGGTAGTATGATGATTTATTATGCAAGACAATTATGACTACTTTATATTTGATTAATTGTATATATGGATTTACGGGTTGGTAAGGCTTACTACGGGTTTCGGTGGCCTTAAGCCTACCCATTCCCTAGTGCCGGTCACGGGCCCCCAAAGTGGGTCGTGACAGCTACTCTAATCATCATAGGCTGAAAATGAAGGAAAAGGAGCAACCCCTCTCCCCTAGGGAAGAAGGGTCACTTCTACCTTCCCCTAGCTAGAACAGAATATTGTAATGTAACAAAGATAGCAATAGGACCATTGCAAGCTTAACATGTATATAACAGGACTCTTAATCCTCATGTAATCTCAGAATACTTATGTATAGCATCACAGATCAATAAATCCAATATCATACAAACTTTCACAGCTTCGGTGCTGCTATATCACGTGCATATTCTGCCATTTCCTCATCGCAGACAAACTGTGATCGATCAATACCTTTTATAGGTTGAAAGATTGGGGTCCCCAAATTCAATTTGTCTTTCGTAGCTTGCCTTCTTTTGTATTGGTTTGGTTTTCGATAGAAGCACTCTTATAAGAATGGTTTGTCCTTAAGGGATTGATTTTTAGTTTCGATGATGCAATAGTTGATCACTGTTGTTTCTTACATCTTGTTTCTATTGGTGTACAATGTTCCAACTGGGCATTGCCAAAAAGATGTTTACGGCTAAAAATTAAGGAGATTCGGCCAAAGAAAATCTCTAATATTATTCCAAGAGCAGGTTCTACAGTTGGCTACAGGAATCAAAATAATGAATAATAAGGATAACTTTTTCGATCAAGAACGGATCCTGATCGATAGAAGATGTATCTTAAAGATAAATCATCCAACTACTCTAGGGAAGTGAATCCGCACTAAAGCCTTCGATTCCACAAGAAAATCTGGTGTAATCAGGGAATTACTAATCATAGGGATTAAATACTCGTAAAGAGAAAAGAAATTTATGTTAATTTGTAATTGATAATGATGTGTGTTTATAATAACTTTTGTTCTACTATTTATAGCTACAAGGTCCACGGTAAATAAGAAATCCTAATAACATACAATTCTTATCTCTTAGTGTTTTATTCCATTTATAATACAATAGTTAGAATCCAATTTCTAAAACTCTGGCCGACGCAGCTCACCTTTCCAAGCTCCTCGTTTTTGGGCTTTTAAACTGGGCTTATTATTTGCCGTAGTTTCGGGCGTGTATCCAAGTGTCTTTAGCGATTACGGCACTATAAGGCTTTTCAACCTAATAGGGAATATGCTAACTAATCACAAAGACTAGCGCGAAGATGGGATTCACCACCTGAGTAATTTACTGAGACAATTTTATTAATGAGTGACGTTTCTCGATTCCATAAGGAAGCTTTATGCCACAGATCCAGAGATGGATTCGGAAGTCAACTTCCTTATTTGTGTATATTTGTCTTTAATCTTATCTTCTAATGGGTTGTTTCCTATGAATGAAAATAGTTATACTGAGTCTAGCCCATTTTATTTAAACCCAGCTCATACTCAAAACTATTAACCTAACTTACTAATCAATTATGTACAAGACCTACCTAATCTAGCCCAATTACAAGTTATGCTCTGATTTCCAACCTTTAAATCTAATAGACTACTTTTTATGAAAAGGTCCAAGTTAAATGATCTTAGTTCTAAATATGGCCTAATTAATTAATTAAAGTATGGCAAAGATCCACTAAGTCTATATGGATTTTAAAGCCCAATTACCATCAATTAACCTAATGCACTATAATTTTCATACCAGGTCCAATTTTAAGGCCTAGTCTATATGTCAGTTTTAATCTTAGGCAATCACACAACAAATATTTGGCTTGCATCTGATATAAAGCAAAAGCAAAGTAAAGTATAGAAAATAAATCTAGCTATTACAACCTGCCTACAACTAAAAAAAATGAAAGAAAAATGCCCAAAACTAAGTTACAGTTCATAAAATTGCCAAAATACATCAGAAACTTGAAAATTAGACTGAAATCATGCACAACCGATCGGCTTAAGGTGTAGAGCCGATCGGCTCTACGGGGCTTCGGGTGGTTTTCCTATGGTTTTCCTTAATTTCTCACACCTAGAGCAAGTTTTCACATGCATAGAGGATAAAAATTTAAATTAGAATGTGTAAAAATAACATAAAAATGAAATATAACAATGAAAATCCCATAAAGACATGCAAACCCTAAAATTAAACTGATAGTAATCAAATATAGAATTCTAAGGCAGATCCCAAATTTTAATTATACAAGTGTAAAATTTAATTCATTTACATGGAAATATAAATCAATTATATTTACTATTCATTAATTAATCAAATTCAAAATCCAATAAGATCATCATATTAGATTCAAAACTAAATAAAATCAGCATGTTAAATGGTAAAAAATTCTAGTTTAGTCATGTGAATCATATGGAAGAAACATCAATAATTAGAAAGACATTCTTAATCATGTTTTTATAAACAAATATAAATGAGGAAGGGATGTTGATGATGTGGATGTAGGGGGAAACTCGGGTCATCATCATTGGTTATTGTTTAGTGAGTCTCAAGAGACGAGAAAGCTGTTGAATCAAAGATTGGTTGGGAATCGAGTTCTGCTTTGGAATTTCAGAAAAGCTTATATTGTTCTTCAATGAGTTTCCTAATTTGGAGCTCTTTCTTAGTGGCGTATTAAAATCCAATTCTTTGTATATGTTTATGTATCTCTGTAGTTAAAAAAACTTTGAGGAATGTGGCTCGCACCCTAGACCTAGGTGTATCAATTGTAGGGCTAGGAAATCCTAAAAACATATAAGTATTCAACTATTTGAAAAAGAAACTATAATTATCCCTTCCCTTTATCAGATTAATATTAAATAAAAAGGGATTAAATCTTTTATATTCAAATAAATATCATTAAAAATATTTAAAAATCATAATAATTATTATAAATATCTTATAGAATCTTATTCTTACTAATTTTTGGGCATTTTAGGTTGAAAATATACATAAAACAGCTTTAGATTTTGAAAAATAGCAAATCAGCATTATGTAAAGCCAATCGGCTCTGCACAGAGCCAATTCAGCTCCATATAGAGTCGATTCATCTATGAACATAGTCGATTGGCTTTAAGGAGCAAAGGTTCTAAAATTTTTAATGATTTAATTCCTAAACTTGTAAATACTATTGTTTCACCCTTAAACCTTTTCTCTGCCAATTAGGTCCAAATTGATTCTAGATAAGTAATTTTAAATCTAATTATTCCCATCCTTCGCTCAAACTTGCATGTTCTCAATCTCCAAAACTCGACAAAGATAGTAACTTTCATCATCAATTTTTCTATAATTTCCTCAATATCTATATCCAGTAAATGGGTGCGGATAACTGCCCTCAATTTTTCAAAATTTATAAGCATGCATGCGATTAAATAAATTGAGATAAATTATAATATCAAGGATACGGTAAAAAAGGGATATCTTTAAGAGCTATAGAAGCCACGCCTTGTAAGCTCTAATTTAATATGGGGACCATGCCCACTTGGGTTTTGAGGATTTTGCCTATGATTTAAGAACCACACCCATCAGTTTAGGAATCACGCCTGTCGATTTGGGAACCATGCCCGTCGGTTTGGGAACCACTCCTATTGATTTGGGAACCATGCCCGTTGATTTGGATACCATGCCTATGGATTTGGGAGCCACGCTTATAGATTTAGGATTTATGCATATGGATTTAGGAGCCACACCTATTGATTTAGGAGCCATACTCATTGATTTTACATTAATAAAGACTTTTCTTTGGCTGTTTTCCATTTTAGGAGATAATTTACCACACTAGGTGAATTTGGTAATTTTTTACTTCTAGGTATTTTTAGTTAGAAATTCCTACCTCGGTGTGCTATCTGACTCATTTGTCATTCTTTAGAAGTTATGCTAGTATTCAGACTGCTTAGGGACTAAAACGTAATTTTCATGGGTCAAGGACCAAATTTATAATTTTTTAAAAACTTTCCACCTCGAGATACGAATTGGCCTTCCATATGTCTTTTGAGGACTTGTATCAGTACTTAGTCCATTTAAGGATTAAAATATAATTTCTGTTGGCCAGAGACCTAAATGACACTTCTGCCCTTTTTAAGATCTATATACACCCTCATATCCATTCACAAATCACTTCATCTAATTTTCTTCTTTGATTTCTCGACCAATTCTTAACTAAATTCTATGAAATTAATTTTGAAATGGCAGCCTCATCTTCTAGATTCTCAAGATGCACTCTGATCGCCCCCAATTAAGAGTTCTTACCACTGATTTCCTGCCAGAATGACCTAGGGCTTGTAAGAGCGGAGGAAATTCGTCTCTTCATGAAATTGAACACTCATTGGCATTTTCGGCCATTGCAGAGGTATTTTTTTGCATTTGAACTTTGTTTTCGATCAATTATACACTAGATATACATGTTATTTTTCTAACATATGCATAATTTTATAAAAATTTTGCAAAAATACAATGCCTTAACCTAGAGAGACAATTGGCTCTGTGCGGTGCCGATTCGACTCTATACTGAGTCGATCGGCTTTGTATAGTCTGAATTGATCATGCATGGGATAAAATTGGTTTTTCAGGGGGTTTTAGTGTAAACTAATAATAAATTAATGCCATACTTACGTGTTTAGAGTGTGTGCATGGTGTTTAATACTTGTGTTTGTCCATTTTCAGAACAACGTCGTATCGATCCGGTTTGTCAAAAATTTCCACGGGGCCCATAAGTGGTTCGACAAGCTAGCAAGCTCTATCCAAGCTAGGATCAGTGATATTGGCTTTCGTTGATTTTTGGCTATGCTTCCGTCTATTACTAGGAGGAAAAATCACACCTTCATATATGCGCTCCTCGAGAAATGTATGGATACTACTCATACCTTCCACACCTCGGTAGGTGAGCTGACACTGTCTCCTCTCTTCTATTGTCACAAGGATAGATTTTTTACGTATCCATGTGCCCTATCATGATGCAATTTACGATTAGCATTTAGATATCCAAGAGTGCTATATTTCGGATTTGCTTGAGTTCTTGTCGGCATGCAAGAACACTCGTTGTATTGCTTACCAGACCATCCCTCTCTACTATAGAGGCTTCGTGCCTCAGAATGCTTGAGAGGTGGATCAGATGGCTCAGGCCTTCCTACTATATCTTTTTGAGACCACTTTGTTTAGTGACTCAAGAAACTCACTGAAGTTCCACTATCTAGCTTCTCTGCGGGATCTAGACTGGGTCTCTTCCTACAATTGGGGGTCTGTGGCTCTCGTTTATCTGTACCATCAAATGGACATTACTGCCCATAGGAGTAAGAGGATTTACGACTTTTGGCATGCCGTATACGTAAGTTCCATTCCATTTTCTTTATTTCTACCTCTTTTTTTATTTTTTTTAATATTTGCATCACGACTACTGACTTCTATTTTACAAGTGTAGGCCTTAGAGATTGGCCTTTTAGTGGGCTCACAACCATCTGCACATCACGAGCCTTTTCTCATTTGAGTCGCTAGGGCTCAAGCAAGAGCATCGTATGTGGATTGCATGCGGATCAACTCCCGAAATTAGGATAAGGTAAACAAAAATTCATTAGTCATATTTGTAATTTATATATAGAGTCACTTACCTTTCCAATTTACAGATTCGGAGCAATTGGCTGGGGGAGCATCATCATTAGGATCCCTACATGCTTTCTATTGCTCGCCTTGAGCATAAGAGGATCTTGCTGGCTGGACCCACCTGTCGAGCATGGTACTTAGGTGAGAGGATTTATGGATGGGACGAGGGCCTAATAGCCATCGAGTCCCCTTGTCTCTACCCCTTTTTATGTTATGGGCAATAGACCTTGCCGGGGAGGAGCTAGTGACATGCTTGGTGGGATATGATGAGCTCAGGGATCTAACCATTCTTTCTCTAAGGACAAACTACACTTTCTTCATCCCTCTACTGCTATGGACTGTGTCGTTTGATGATGACACCATGGCCTAGGTATACTTTCTGACTTACTTTGTTGAGTTTTTTTTATTTTTCTTTATTCCTTTTTATTTATCCAACCGCCTTGTCTATAGTTCATATGTCGTACCCCTAATGCTTTTGAGCCAACAGAGGAGCGGTCTGCTCGATATTCTAGGCCCTTCCATATCTGGGGTCCTCTATTGGTGCTACATCTGAAGCACCTCATATGGCCACATTAAATGTGATTTCGGGGAGCATCCCATTCCTCCCTGATCCAATGGTCTCATATTGGAGTCCTCATGGTGCTATAGAGTCCTAGCTCGCCGTGGAATACTGCCTTCCGTTGGAGTTTACTCCGAGTACTTGTACACATGTAAATGGCGAGTACTTGTACACATGTAAATGGCATACTTTTTGTATTTCCATGTCCCTTTCCTTGAAATGTTAGTAACATGTAAAAGTAGTCACAAGGTTTAGAGGGACCAATTCGAGCATGTGCATCGATTGGTCGATGATATAAGGAAGCAATTCTTTATCCTCATTGAGGACTAGCAGGTAAGAAGATGTTTTATGCCATGCAATATGTATTCATGTATAAATAAAATTAACTAATCTCCTTCTGGGTTTTCCTTAAAGAGACCATGAGAGCTTGCAAGGGCAGGTGGATGACCAGCAGCATCAGGTTGATGCTCAACAACTCAAGATTGATAATTTGATGCTTCAACTGTCTACCTTATAGATCCAAGGGATGGACAGTGATTCAGATGATAGGATGAGAGATTTAGGAGAGAACCCCGACTTTTAACTTTTCTTCTACTATTTGTATTTTCATTGCTTTTCTGTAAAACTCGACTCTTTAATATATAAAATATCACACTTTTGGCAACTTTGGCATATGCATTCCATCATTTTCCACTTAATGTGATACATTTTGAGTGTACATATGGCCAAGAATCGAAAAAACTGCTGAAAGCCCCTCAAAAGACCAAAAACGAACTAATCACATTACATAGCCGATTCGGCTGTGTGCACAACTAATCGGCTGTATGGTCAGCCGATTCGGCTCTTTAGTCACAGAATCCGAATAAAACACTGATTTGAGGTCTATAAATATGTGTACACCCCTCACACTTCCCTATACACGATTTCATTCTTCAAAGTTCAAAAAACATGTCCTAAAAAGTACCAAAAGCCCACAACGCTTCTCAAACCCTAACTAGTGATGATTGGATTAAAATTGGGAAATTTCATCTTTTAGCCTTCAAAGTCATGCAACACACCAAGCTTGATTATAAGTTTCTTCATTCTGTTGTCAACTTTTGGTGTCCAAGAGACCATATTTTTAAATTTAATAGGCAAGAGTTGTGCCTCGTGATTGAAGAGTTCTGTGTCATTCTTAGGGGCCCTATGGATTCCTCTCATTTGATTACTTTGTCGAGGATTGATGATCCTTTTCTTGGCAAACTGGTGGAATTATTTGGCATGCCCCCAGCTAAAGTACTTTCCGATTCTGTTGGTCAGCACATTACTATTACTTCTCAAATCTCTTGTTGTGATAAGAAAGAAAGAGGTAACAGTTGCTTGGTTCGGAACTGGGCTCTTGCCGTTATGCCCAATTTTTGCTAATTTCTCCTCAAGGATTAAGTGGAGCATGGAGCAGATTCTATACCCATTATCTTAGCTGAAACCATCATCGGATTAGACATTATACAAAACCCATCAACGGTTTGGTGGCCTCATCCTCTTACAGCTATAGAATTACATCTCTTTTCTTTTAATGTTATTTTTGCCTTAAATTTTGCCTAAGCTGCCCTTTCGAGTTTTTAACTTAGCAGGGTTTTATCTAAATCTCTACTTAAGTCACCTTTTCAGATTTTCAAACTTAACAGACTCTGTTTTGCTTAAGCCGCCCTTTTAAAGTTTTCAACTAAACTTTCTCTTTTTCTTTTTATTCTTCTTTTTATTTCTTTTATTGATTTGGTTCCACGAAAACTCCAGATACTAACCATCCCTAGGAACATCGACAAATACGAAACAAAGCACGTGCAGGTTGGACCAGTTGTTACCCCGTTGGACCATAATGGCTGGATTTCTTAGATAAAGGGCATCCTAGATACGCTTATTCGCTGGACCTGTCCCTAATGGAGAATCAGGCATGTTACACTTAAGGTATGCGTCAATTTTGTGCCTTTACCTGGATTGTGGACATCCACTTTCTACACAACTTTGAAACTTTTCCACTAGTATGGGAGAAACAACAGATTTTGTAACTCCCTCATGAATTTAAAGGATTCCCACTTAGACAAGATTTCCTAGATAAGATGAAGAGACTCTAGCCTCTCCGAGACATATAGCGCAACCTTGACTTTGAAGGCGGTCTTATCACAGATGATAACTACAAAGCTTAGGTCGAACTTCAAATTATGACTTCTCCTGGATGTGCGAGGTTCAAGATGACTCAAAAGCTAGTTGCTGATTCTAAAAATAGATGCAAATGTAAGAAAGCGGGGAGATAAGAATATGCTTCCTTTTAGATCTCATTCATTTTGCTTAGGACTTTAGCTTAATTTTTCTTTTTAGTTAGCAAGGTAATAAACAAACACATGTACGTTTGATAAGAATTCTAAATAGTTTATTCATTTAGTAGAGGCCCAAATAGGTATATTTTGATTTTTTATGATAGAACTCATGTCATTAGCTAGTCTTTTCAGATTTTCTAACTGATTATTTACTCTCATTGCCCTGATTTTTGCGTAACCAGTCCTTTTTGGATTTTTTTGATCAACATGCTATTTTTATTTATTATTATTTCTTATACATAGTATTTCTTGAGATAATCCAGGTTAATTGGCTCAGAGAACTCATTTCCTTCCAAATCTGAGATCTTAACAACACCTTTAGGCAGGATTTTCTTTACCAAGTATGGGCCTTTCCAATTAGGCTTGAACTTCTCTCTTAGATCAAATATAGGAGATCTTTTATAGTTCAACACTAGATCTTCAGCTCTGATCTTTCTTGGATTTACTTTCTAATTAAACGCCTTGGCTATCTTGTCTAGTTGATGTTCGCTCAGTTATTAGATACCCCCAAAGTGCGAAAGGTAACCAAAACCACCAATCCTTATGATTCCATACCATCTTTGAGAGTATTTTCTTTATATTCTTGTTGGCTACTTCCACTGCTCCAATGGCCTGAGGTCTACATGGAGAAGACCTGTAATGCTCAATCTTGTATTCTACTAACAAGTCTATTGTTTCGGCGATTATTTGTCATAATGTGATGTGGGACTCCATATTTGCATATTACATTCCTCTCTACAAACCGAGCCATTTATCTTGCCCATATAATAGCGAATGACTCAGCCTCAACCCACTTAGACAAAAGGTTACCTATAAACACAAGCAATTTATACACATGCATACTAAATAACACACATAATTCACCTAAGTCTAGACCATTTTATTTAAGCCCAATCCATATTAGAATTGTTAGTCTAATTTACTAATTAATTATGTATATATAGCCACCTAGTCTAGCCCGATTACATATTCCTCTTTTGATTTCCAACCTTTAGACCTGATGGACTACTTATTATGACAAGGTTCTTTCTTTGTGAATCTAATTCTAATAAAGCCCAATCCTAACTTAAACATACCAAAGCCCACAGAATCTACTTCAATTTTAGAGTTTAGGCCTAATTAATATTAGTAGCCTATTGAACTACAGTATTCATATTGGGTCCAATTTTAACTCTAAGTCCATGTGACCTGTTTTAATTAATCAATCACTAACACATATTTAATCATACAATAAGCAAAAGATAAACAAAATATGATGCAAAAAATAAACCTAACTATTATAACTCGACCTACAACTAAAATTGCAAAGGAAAAAGACCTAAAAACCTAATATATTACAAAAAATACCAAATTCAACCAAAGCCAAAAAAACTGGGACAAAACATTGCACAGCTGATCGACATTAAGAATAGAGTCTATCAACTCAACGCAGAGCCAAGTGGCTCTGCATTCAGTCGATCGGCTCTAGAGTTCTATATGGGTTTTTATTTATTCGTCAGTGTATTCCTCGCATCTCGAGAGCCAAATCTCACATGCACAGAGAGTAAAAATCAATTAGATATGAAAGAAATAAAATAAAAAATAAAATAGAAATCAATCGATTAATCAAACACTTTTAAAAAATAATAAAAACCCTAGAAACTAAAAGTATATCAAACAAAAAATGGCAAATTAATCATTCAATCCTATTAAACATATTTAATTAATGAATCATAATGAAAATATAAATCTAATAATTAATCCTATATATCTGTTTAATTAGATTCAAAAATCCTAATTAGTAAGATTTTCATATTTAAAACTCTAGTGTTGTTATTGTCAAACTTCAAAATCTAATTAACTAGCGACATGTAGATCTACAAGAAACCTTAATCTAATCATATTAATCATAAATAATAACAATAACTCTAATCGTGTTTCTAAAAAAAACAAAGAGAAATAGAAAAAAAGAACAAAGAAATTGGTTTAGGATGATGATGGATGCATGTTTGGAGGAACCCTTAAGTTGTCACCGTAATTGATGGTTCTACGAGTCTTAGGTGATGAGGATATAGTTGAATAAAAAACTAGTAGGGAATCCAATGCTGGAGAGATGTTGAAAATCTTTTGTCGATTAATTAAAGTTTCAAAAAAAAGGATTTTTTCTTGAGTGGCCTTCTTTCTTAGTGACTTAAGTCTTCTACTTAATGATGAATGATAAATTTTTCTCACTTTTCTCTCTAAGTATTCTTTGAGTATATTTTCTATTGATTTTTGTTGTTTCTCTCTCTCTGAGTGTTCCTTGTTAATCTTAACTCTAGATACCCTTTTCTATTTATAGAGGAATGGTTTTAAAAAGTTATCCTAAAGGAAATGATAATCTCTATTATTTTGATAAATATCTAAATTTAATACTTTAAATTTAAATAATTATTATTAAAAATCCATAATTATCGTCAAAAAATATTTTAGAATCTGTATCTCGATATAAAATTATCGAAGAAAACGACATCGAAATGAAAAAATCCAATCCGCACTTTGTAGACTCGATGGGCTCTACACAGAGCTGATTAGCTCTAGACAAGGAAAGTTTAAGAAAAACTTGCAATTAGGTCACTGAATTTGTGGAATCCCTAGTTTTGACCCTCAAACTATATTTTTGTTGACAATTGAGTCTAAATTGATTTTAGAAAAGGCAATTTCAATTGGATTAGCCTCGACTCTAGCCTCAAATTCACCTATCCTTCATCTCCCGAGACTTGAGAAGGCAGTAACTTTCATCACAGGGTTATACATATTTCCATTGATATCTAAATCCAGAAAAGGGGTGCTGATAGCTGCCCCCGGTTTATCGAAATTTATGAGCATACATGCGAGTAAATAAATTGAGACAAATCATAGATATCAATCAAGAATATAGCAAAAGGATATTATATGAGCTGTAGAAGCCACGCCTCATAAGCTCGAACTTCGATCGCTGGTTCGATATGGGGATCACGCCCATTTGAATTTTGAGGACTTTGCCTGCTTAGATTAAGGGCTTCGCCTGCTTGGGTTGAGGACCACGCCTATTAATTTGGGATTTACACCCATTGATTAAGGATCCACAACCATGGAATTGGGTATCGTGTTTGTCAAATCGGGAGCCACGCCGCTGAATTGATGATTATTGAGAGTTCCCTATGGCTACTTTCCATTCCAAGAAATAATTTATCGCTTCAAGTCAATTTGGTAATTTTTCCCTTTTAGGTACTTTGAATTGTAATTTCTCACCTCGGCGCACAGTCTATCTGGAAGCTACATCGGGGGTTTCTTTTGCGGTGTTTGGTCTATACAGGGACTAAAATATAATTTTGATGGGTCAAGGACTAAACTTGTGATTTTTTTTAGAAATTTCCATCTTTAGGCTGCCAATTGGGCTTCTATGTCTCTTCTACGGACTCGTACCAACTTTTTGGACTAAAAAGTGACTTTGATAGGTCAGGGACCTAAATAACATTTTTGCCCCCCCTTAGGACATATAAGTATCCTTATATCCATACTTCATTAACTTTATCCATTTTCCTTTACTTTTCTCTCAAGACCCCTTTTTACTCTTTCTTCGATTTCCTACCTAATTCTTAATTAAATTTTGTAAAATTAATTCTAAATTGGAAAGCTCATCTTCTAGTTTTGCTGGACGCACCGCAATTGCACCGAATTAGGAGTTTTTTGCTCTAATTTCTCGTGAAAACAATCTTAGGCTTATAAAAGGAGAGGAGATTCCACTTTTACCAAAATTGAACACCCACTGTGCATTTCTAGTTGTCAGGGATGTAATTTCTTGGCTTAAACTTTATTTTCTACAACTTATAGACTTGATATACATGTTATTTGTCCAAAATATGTGAAAACTTGTGAAAAAACAATAAAAATTTGGGTGCCCTAACCTGTAAAGCCGATTGGTTATGTCCAATGGGCTTTGCACAGAGCCGATCGACTTTACACAATGCAAATCAACCGTGCATAAGACGAAGGAAGGTTTTGAGAGTTCTTTTGTAAAAAATAACAACTAATAGACATATACTTACCTATTGAGGGTCTTTTTGTATGCACATGATGTTTAGTACCTGTGTATTTAGTTTCTGAGGGTGATGTTGTATGGATCCGGTTCACCGAAAATTTCTACAGTGCTCACGAATGGTTTAATGAGCTTCCTAGCTTAGTTTAAGCCAGGATCGGAGATACCAGCTTCCGTTCTGTTTGTGGCCACATTTCCGTCAATCACTAGGAGAGTCGATCATACTTCTATCTATGCCCTGCTCGAGAGGTGGATGGACACGACTCACACCTTCCACACCCTAGTCAGTGAAATGACTCTCTCTCCTTTTTCTTTTTCCGCCATCATCGGCATCAACTTCTCTAGCATGCCTATGCCATTTGACAGTGCAATACACAATCCGCATTTCAACGTTCGGGCGCGCTTCATCACTAACCTGCTCGGGTTCTTGCCAACATTCAAGAACTCACATTGCATTGCTTATCAAGGTATCCCCCTCTACTATCGGGGCTTTATTCCTCAGAATGCTCAAGAGGTCGACTAGAGGGCCGAAGCCTTTTTGGTGTACCTCTTTGGTACAATATTGTTCAGTGAATTGGGGAACTACTGAATTTCCACTACCTGGCACCACTATGGGATTTGGACCAGGTCTCCTCCTATAACTAAAGATCTGTGGCTCTCACATTTTTGTATCATTAGATGGAAATTATAGTCCGAGGCGACAAGAGGATTTATGGTTTCTAGCACGCTATCCATGTAACTTATGCACCGACTTCTTTTCCTTAGTTTCTTTTATTAATACAGTGAATGTTGACTCTTGTTCTACAAGTTTGGGCCTTGGAGATCGGCCTTCTAGTGGACTCATAGCCCATCTGCATCTCATGGGATTTTCCTCACTTGAGTCATTAGGGCTCAAGCAAGACCGTCTTCTTAGAGTGGGCTCAGGTTTATGTGCAGCGCATGTGGATCAACAGCTTGACTTGGGATAGGATAAGTACAATTCATTAGCTATATTCATGCTTTATTTATATTGTTACTTACCTTTTCTAGTTTGCAGATTCGAGGTAATTGGCTAGGAGAGTAAAGCTAGTAGGAGCCTTACATGCTATCTATGGATGACCTCGAGCAGAGGAGGATCCTGCTGACCAGACATGCCTATCAGGCCTAATACTTAAAAGAGAGGATCTATTGATGGGAACAAGGCCACAACAAGCACCGAGTTTCATTATCCCCTCCTTTTTCCATGTTTTGTACAATAAATCTTGCTAGGGAGGAATTAGTAGAGTGCTTGATGGGTTATAACAAGCCTGAGGATCTCACCATACGATCTCCATAGATGAACTACACTTTATTCATCCCTCAACTGTTGGGGGCCATGCCTCTAGGCAATGGCGGCATAGCTCAGGTATTTTCTTGAATTCACTTAGAATTCCCCTTTTGTGTCCCGCTTTCTTAATCATTTATTTACAGTTCATCCATCAAGCTCCTACTGCTCGTGAGCTGACTGAGGAACGGTCCTCTTGATGCTCGAGGCCCTCACATATCATAGGCTCTTCTGCTGGAGTAGCCTCTGAGGCACCTCCTACGGCCACATCTAATGTGGTTCCAGGGAGTGTTTCATTCCCTCCTGATTTGATGGTCTCATATTGGAGTCCATACAGTATGATGGAGCCCAAGCTTACCATGGAGCAATGCCTCATTCTGAAGTTCACTCCAAGTACTTGTATTCATGTAAGTTACTTTTCTCTCATGTGTTTTTCTAAAAGTTAGTGACATATTAATGCAAATACAAGTCCAAAGAGATCAATTGAAGCACGTACATCAGCTGGTCGGTGCTGCGAGGAGGCAATTCTTCGTCCTCAGCAAGGATTGGTAGCTAAGAAAATGATTTATGCAAAATGTATGTTTGCATGTATGAAATGCACTAAGTAATCTCCTTTTTGGGTTTTCATCAAAGAGACCATGAGGGTTTACAGGGGCAATTGGACAATTGGTAGCGTCAGATTGACGCTCAGCAACATCGGATTGATAAGTTGACCCTTCAGTTATCGGCCTTGCAGACCTAGGGAATGGACACCGACTCTGATGATGAGATGGGGTGTTCAGGAGAGAACTCCGGCTTCTGATCTTTTTTTGTACTTTCTTCTTATTGTTTGTAGAACTTAAAATTCTTATAGACCTTTGACTTTTGAAGATATAAAATATGATTTTGGCGTTTGAATTACCTCCATTTTGCACATCTCCTCTTATTTTTGCATTCATAAATTAAGTAAGTGCCCGAGAAACTGCCAAAATGGGCCAAAACCGCACTCAGAGGTATACTGACCGATGGTCACATGATCGATTCAGCTCTGACACAAATTTGATCGGTTGTACATAGTGCCAATTGGGACTGTGGTTGTAGAGTTCAATTCGGACACTAACTTAAGGCCTATATATACCATGAGCCCTCCTCACTTTCTCATATAGATTTTGCACTTCAAAAGTCAAAAATATGTCTCAGAAAAGCACCAAAAGCCTACAAACTCTTCTCAAAACCCTAACTGGCAATGATTGGATCAAACTTGAAAATTTCATCTTTTTTCTTTCAAAGTCATGCAACACATCAAATTTGATCATGGGTTCCTCCACTCTACTATCAACTTTTGGTGCCCAAAAGACCATATCTTTATATTCAATGGATAAGAGTTGTGCCCCATGGTTGAAGAATTTTCTAATATTCTGAGTGTTCCCAAATGATTCTACACATCCTATTGCCTTGCCAAAACTCAATGAGCCTTTTCCTAGTAAATTAGTGGAGTTATTTAACATGCCCCCAACTGAGGTACTTTCTCATTCTGTTGGCGAGTATATTACCCCTACTTCATTGATCTCTTGCTGTGAGAAGAATGAGAAGGGTGCGCCTTCTTGGATCCGGATGCTAGGCTTTTGCCTTTTTGCCAATTTCTGCTGATTTCTCCTCAAGGAGAGGGAGATATCAAAATTGCTGGCATTATTGACTAGGTGGAACATGCAACAGAACCAATTCTAGTCATCTTGGCTGAAACCATTATTGCGTTAGACATGTATAAAACTCATCAATAGCTTGGTGGCAGCATCGTTCTCTTATAAGTACTCAGCCAAATCATTTTTCTTTATTATTATTATTATTTTAACTTTTTCCTAAATCACTCTTTCCAGTTTTCAACTGAGCAAACTTTATTTTTTCCTAAGCTGCCCTTTCGAGTTTTCAGCTTAGCTTCATTTCTCTTTGTTTTCTTTTTCTTTTTTGTTTATCTTATTTTTTTACAGATTTGGCTGCAGGAGAAGCTTTAGATATTGAGCATCCTAAGAGATATTAATAAGTACGAGTCAAAGCACGTATAGACTTGATGTGTTATTATCCCATAAGATAATGATGGCTACATTTCCTAGAAGAAAGGCGTTCCGGACACACTTATTCAGTAGAATTGCCCTGATGGAGAATCAAGCATGTCACACTTATGGTGTATGGTGATTGCGTACCCTTACCCGGACGACGAGCATCCACTATCTACACTCCTTCGTGACTTTGCCACCAATACGGGCAAAAGTAGCAAATCTTGGAATTCCTACCCAAATTTGAATGCTTCCCATTAAGATAGGATTTTCTGGATAAGATAGAGAGATTATGGCCCCATCGATACATAGAGCGAAATCTTGACTTCGAAGGTGATCTGACCACCAATGATAATTTCAAGGCTTGGGTTCTGCTTCAGATTTCCACTTTTCCCATCTTTATCCAATTTAAAAGGACTCGAGAACAACCTGCTCTATCTAAGGATGCAAATATAGATGCAAAGAGGATGAGAAGATAGAAATTATGCTTCTTTTTGGATGTCATTTATTTTTCTTGAAACTTTTAGCTTTGTTTTTCTTTTAGTTAATATGTAAAATGGTAAACAGACATACAAATGTTTAATAACAATTCTAAAAAAAATTATTCATTTAGCAAAAGCCCAGATAGGTACATTTTGATTTCTCACGATATAACTCTTGTTATCAACCAGTCTTTTAGATTTTCTAGCTAATTATTTTCTCTCGTTTGCCCCAACTTTCTCCTGACTAGTCTTTTCAAGTTTTTTGATCAATAAGCTATTTTTTATTTTTTCTTTCTATATTAATTAGCTCAGTGAACTCGTTCCCTTCCAGGTCTGAGATTGTAGCAGCATCCTTAGGCAAGATCTTCTTTACCAAGTATGGGCCTTCCTAGTTCAACCTAAACTTCCCTCTTGGGTCGAATGCAGTAGGTCTTGTATGTTTTGATACTAGATCCTCAACTCTAATCTTACCTGGCTTTACTTTCTTATTGGATGCCCTAGCTATTCTTTATTGATACAACTGCATATGTGGTATATAGCTTTCTTTCTCTTCTTATCAACCAAAGCCAATTACCGATATCTTTGTTTAACCCACTAGTATTTTGGTATTTCAGCCTCTAATATAACTCTCAGAGATTTTAACTTTAACTCAACTAGCAAAACCGCTTCAGTCCTGTAAACCAAAGAACATGGTATTTGCCCAGTCGTTGTTCGCTTGGTTGTCTAATATTCACAAAGTGCAAAAGGTAATTGAAATGACAATTCCTTGTGATTCCACACCATCTTTGAAAGTATTTTCTTCATATTCTTATTGGTTGCTTCTACCGCTCCATTCGCCTGAGCTCTATACAAACAAGACTTGTGATTCTCAATCTTATAATCCCCTAGCAAGTCCATTGTCTCCCTCATAAACTGTACCCCGTTATCCATCATGACATGATGCAGGACCCTATATCTGCATATCAGGATCCTTCTATAAATCTGGCCATCTGCCTTGCCCCACAGTAGTGAATGACTCGGCTTCGACCCATTTTAAGAAAGTAGTCAATTGCTATGACTATGAACTTGTGACCATTTGAAGGAGGCTTTATTTCTCTCATGATGTCGATTCCCCAAGTTGCAAAAGGCCAAGGAGACGTTAAGTTGTGCAGCCTAGTTGGAGGCATATGACTTAGGTCATTATACAGCTAGCATTCACAGTACTTCCTCACCAGCGCTATACAATCCTTCTCCATCGTTAACCAATAATAACCTTACCGCATGATCTTCCTGGTTAACACTATGTTGTTCATATGAGGCCCACTGATATGGAACCTCCACGAATAAGCTTGAGAACCCCTTTTGAATTGCGGACCCCCAACAAATTAACATGAAAACCCCAAGAACCAATTCAGCTCAACCCCTAAGAAAGGTTAGAAGACAAATTTCTTAGAAAGATGATGAAGAATTAGAACCTAAGGAAAACTAAGTCCCTTAAACCCCAATCCTAAGTACGCCACAAGGATAGATCAATTCCTTGATAAGAAGTTTTGCATTCAAACAAGAACACAAGATACAAGCAATTTTAGCTTGAAAGGAAGTAAAAACTTTAATTAATCATAATCTGCCAAAGGCATACAAATCTGACATGCTTTAAAGACATATCCAAAGTCTTAGTAAGAATAGAACTCTTACTTAACTAATAACGATTTACATCTAATCTAGGATAAAGATAATATTCCTAACTAAAAGAGATAACTTAAACAAAGTCCTAATTAGGTCAAAAATACATGTGTGGCCACCTAAAATAAGCCATAAAACCCTAAATTATATAAGCCATATAGATGGGCCTCAAAACATAAGCCAAGTTAGGCCCAACATCTTCATATGCTCCAATTCAGCTTCTTTGGTCTTTTTAAGCCCAATTAAATTCATTTAAGCCTAATAAACTGAATTAGATTAATAAGCCTTGAACTTATATCCAATTCTTCAAGACTTAATATGTCCTTAGCCCAAATGTCTTGGATAAGCTCATTGACTTGCAATTCCAATCGAACTATGACTCCTAGTTGAATTAGGATTCCTTTCGTTGCTTGAACTCCTAATATCATCAGGACTCCTTGCAGGATTAGGATTCCCGGTTGAGTCAGGACTCCTTATTGGATTAGAATTCATTGAGCTAGTAGGATTTGCATCATTAAGACTCCTTGTTGGAGTAGGATCCGTTGACTAGTTTGGTTCGTATTATTCCCTCTTTCTTTGAAAAGATTCATCCTCGAATCTTACCCGAATATTGTGAAAGAAGCAAACATATAATCTCCAAGAACAATACTAACTCATTATCAACCTGCGGATCTTTCACAAAAGTTGTTAGAGAAATTCTAGAACAAATAATACTTTCAATGCCAATAAAATCAACATGTTCAATTGGCTCAATGGCATCAACCAGAACATCTTCATTCTTCACCAGCTCAACTTTTGCTTCATCTTCAACAATGATCTCTTCATCTTGGGTTTCACTCAAAAGTTGCATATCTTTTTCACCATCTTCATTCATCATGCCTTTATTATCTTCATTGACTTTAGTAGAGCATTGTAACTCCTCTACGTCATTAATCTTTTTGTTTTCACTCTTTAAAACACTCTTTTTATTTTCAATCTCTAAACCACTCTTTTTATTTTCCATCTCTTTCTTTTCATCCTCTACTCTCATTCTTTCCATTTTGTATTGGTCATCATATACTTCTTTTACTGAAAGTAATGTAAGTGTAACTTTTCTCTCATCTCTTACAAAAGAGTACCTATTAAGGAACCCATCATAAACAGCCCTTCTATCAAATTGCCATGGCCTGCCAACCAAGATATGGCTAGTATGCATTAGCACTACATCACATAACGCTTAATTTGAATACCTTCTAATACTAAAAGCCACAATAACATGTTTATTCACTTTTATCTCACCATAGTTGTTTAACCATAATAACTTATAAGGTTTTGGATGTGAAATGAGATTTAATCCAAATTTTTCTACCATTAGAGGTATAGCAACATTTGTACAATTACCACTATCAATAATGACACGACATGTCTTACCTTGTACATGACTTCTTATGTGAAACAAGTTATCTCTTTGTTGCTTATGGCAATTCTCCTTTTGATAATAAATCTCATACACACAACTCATGTGTTTAACACTCAAAATAAATCAGAATTAAAACGACACGACAAGTAGAAGACAAAACTAGACTTAATGAACAAGATTAAACCTAAGCATAATAAAACAATGTAAGAACAATATATAATGGAGAATAATTAATCTTAATGAATGAACAACGAAAAGGATAGAATTAAAATACCCAAAAAAAAATTAGAAAAAAGGACAAAATTAAAATACCCAAACGATTTTTTTTTTTAATTTTAGAACTCTAACAATTGACTTAAACAATTAACTAATAACAAGAAAAAAATTAAAAGAAAGAACAAAGAAACACAAGGAATCAAAATTGACTAATGAAAATATGAAGGAAAAAACTCGATCTAGAGCCAAAGCTTTGATACCAAATGATATAGAACCTCTATGAATAAGCTTGAGAACTCCTTTTGAATTGCGGACACCCAACACATTAACATGAAAACCCTAAGAACCAATTCGGTTCAACCCTTAAGAAAGGTTAGAAGACAAATTTCTTAGAAAGATGATTAAAGATTAGAACCTAAGGAAAACTAAGTCCTTTAAACCCCAATCCTAAGTACGCCACAAGGATAGATCAATTCTTTGATAAGTAAGTTTTGCATTCAAACAAGAACACAAGATACAAGCAATTTTGGCTGGAAAAGAAGTAAAAACTTTAATTAATCATAATCTGCCAAAGGCATACGAATTTGACATGCTTTGGAAACATATCCAAAGTCTTAGTAAGAATAGAACTCTTACTTAACTAATAAGGATTTACATATAGTTTAGGATAAAGATAACCTTCCTAACTAATATGTTAACTTAAACAAAGTCCTAATTAGGTTAAAATACATGTGTGGCCACCCAAAATAAGCCATGAAACCCTAATTTGCATAAGTCATATAGATAGGCCTCATAACACAATCCAAGTTAGGCCCAAAATCTTCATATGCGCCAATTCAACTTCTTTGGTGTTTTTAATCCCAGTTAAGTTCATTCAAGCCCAATAAACTAAATTAGATTAATGAGCCTTAAATTTAAATCCAATTCTTTAAGACTTGACGTGTCCTTAGCCTAAATGTCTTGGATAAGCTCATTGACTTGCAATTTCAATCGAACTATGACTCCTAGTTGAATTAGGATTCCTTTCGTTGCTTGAACTCCTAATATCATTAGGACTCTTTGCAGGATTAGGATTCCCGGTTGAGTCGGGACTCCTAATTGGATTAGAATTCATTGAGCTAGTAGGATTTGCATCATCAAAACTCCTTGTTGGAGTAGGATTCGTTCTGCTAGTCTCCTTGTTGGAGTAGGATTCATTCTGCTAGTATGGTTCGTATCATTCCCTCTTTCTTTAAAAAAATTCATCCTCGAATCTTACCCGAATGTTGTGAAAGAAGCAAATATATAATATTAACTCATTATCAACCTGCAGATCTTTCACAAAAGTTGTTTTAGGAATTTTAGAACAAATAATACTTTCAATGTCAATAAAATCAACATGTTCAATTGGATCAATGGCATCAACCAAAACATCTTCATTCTTCACCAGCTCAACTTTTGCTTCATCTTCAACAATGATCTCATCTTGGGTTTCACTCAGAAGTTGCATATCTTTTTCACCATCTTCATTCATCATGCCTTTAGTATCTTCATTGACTTTAGTAGAGCATTGTAACTCCTCTACGTCATTAATCTTTTTATTTTCACTCTCCAAAACACTCTTTTTATTTTCACTCTCTAAACTACTCTTTTTATTTTCCATCTCTTTCTTTTCATCCTTTACTCTCATTCTTTCCATTTTTTATTGGTTGTCATATACTTCTTTTACTGAAAGTAGTGTAACTGTAACTTTTCTCCCATCTTTTACAAAAGTGTACCTATTAAGGAACCCATCATAGACAGCCCTTCTATCAAATTGCAATGGCCTACCAAGCAAGATATGGCTAGTATGCATTGGCACTACATCACATAACACTTCATCTGAATACCTTCTAATAGTGAAAGCCACAATAACCTGTTTATTCACTTTTATCTCACCATAGTTGTTTAACCATAATAACTTATAAGGTTTTGGATGTGGAATGAGATTTAATCCAAATTTTTCTACTATTAGAGGTCTAGCAACGTTTGTACAATTACCACTATCAATAATGACATGGCATGTCTTACCTTTTACATCACTTCTTGTGTGAAACAAGTTATCCTTTTGTTGCTCATGGCAATTCTCCTTTTGATAATACATCTCACACACACAACTCACGTGTTCAACACTCAAAACAAATCAGAATTAAAACGACATGACAAGTAGAAGACAAAACTAGACTTAATGAACAAGATTAAGCCTAAGCACAATAAAACAACGTAAGAACAATATGTAATGGAGAATAACTAATCTTAATGTACGAACAACAAAAAGGATAGAATTAAAATACCCAAATGATTTTTTTTTTTAATTTTAGAACTTTAACAAATTGACTTAAACAAAGAACTAATAACAAGAACCAAATTAAAAAAACGAATAAAGATATATAAGAATCAAAATTGACTAATGAAAATATGAAGGATAAAACCCGATCTAGAGCCAAAGCTCTGATACCAAATGATATGGAACCTCTACGAATAAACTTGAGAACCCATTTTGAATTGCGGACCCCCAACACATTAACTTGAAATCCAGAAGAACCAATTCGGTTCAACCCTTAAGAAAGGTTAGAAGATAGATTTCTTAGAAAGATTATCAAAAATTAGAACCTAAGGAAAACTAAGTCCCTTAAACCCCAATCCTAGCTACGCCACAAGGATAGATCAATTCCTTGATAAGTAAGTTTTGCATTCAAACAAGAACATAAGATACAAGCAATTTTGGCTGGACAAGAAGTAGAAACTTTAATTAATCATAATCTGGCAAAGGCATACGAATTTGACATGCTTTAGAGACATATCCAAAGTCTTAGTAAGAATAGAACTTTTACTTAACTAAAAAGGATTTACATATAGTTTAGGATAAAGAAAACCTTCCTAACTAAAAGATTAACTTTTAAAAAGTCCTAATTAGCTTAACATACATGTGTGGCCGCCCAAAATAAGCCATAAAACTCTAATTTACATAAGTCATATAGATGGGCCTCATAACATAAGCCAAGTTAGGCCCAAAATCTTCATATGCGCCAATTCAGCTTCTTTGGTCTTTTTAATCCCAATTAAATTCATTCAAGCTCAATAAACTGAATTAGATTAATGAGCCTTGAACTTAAATCCAATTCTTTAAGACTTGATGTTTCCTTAGCCCAAATGTCTTGGATAAGCTCATTGGCTTGCAATTTCAATCGAACTACGACTCCTAGTTGAATTAGGATTCCTTTCGTTGCTTGAACTCCTAATATCATTAGGACTCCTTGCATGATTAGGATTCCCGATTGAGTCAGGACTCCTTATTGTATTAGAATTCCTTGAGCTAGTAGGATTTGCATCATCAAAACTCCTTGTTGGAGTAGGATTCGTTGTGCTAGTTTGGTTTGTATCACCCACATACTCCTTTATGTATTTCCTCCATTACTACTTGACTTCCGCTTTAGTCACACATCAGAGTTGTACACCCGACACCATTCTTCGATACAAGACTCCCGCTTGGTTAATGTAGTTCCTAGCTTGAATCCAAATTGTGTATCTTTATCTAATAATCGCTTCTTCTGGATATTTCCTACTTTCTATGAACCTCTTCAAATCATAGAACCATGACCTCTCTTTTAGTCCCATTTAAACTTGTATTATCTGATTCCTTTGATAATAAGGCACATCCGATTTCACGATGACTAAAGGCTTCATCGGAAATTGCAAGGGATTGACCCACATGGATGACAGGGTAGCCACTTCATCCACCATTTGATTCTCATTTCAAGGCATGTGTAAAAAAGAACACTTAGAGAAGTTGCACACTAAAGTTATGAGATAATTGACATGCGGCTTCAACCTCTCTTCTTTTACTTTCCATTCCTTGAGGGCTTATTAGATTACCAACATGGAGTCCCTATAAACCATCAAGTGCTTAGCTCCTACTACCACGACCTGCTTCTAATCTAAATAAACATAATTCATACTCCACCATGTTATTGGCCACTTTAAAGTCCAATCTCTTGGCTAATGGCAATATCTCCCCTATTTGCGTGATTAGAACTACCCCCAAGCCTGCACCTATTGCATTCACGCTCCATCGAAGTACATCTTCCACTACTGGATCTCGATTGCCCTAGATTCTCATTAGAAAATTTTAGATCTCAATGGTTGTCTCCTTTGATCGCATTTTGAGCTAGAAACTCAACTATAGCTCTACCCTTGACTACCTTCTTAGTGATGTACTTAATGTCGAATTTCATTATAAGCACTAACTATCTAGCCAGCTTTCCTGTAAAAGACGGAGCTTCAAATAAGTACTTTCGAAGGTCTATTTTTGAAATTTTCTACACCTTATAAGACTGAAAGTAGTACCTCAACTTCCTTGTAGCCCATATCATGGCTAGGCATGTCTTTTTCATAAGGTTATACTTTGACTCATAAGGCAGTAACTTCTTACTAAGCTAATAGACCGCATGCTCCATGCCATTAGGTCCACAATGCACTACCATTACTCCCATTGCTTCCTCTTCTAAGGCCAAGTATAGGATCGGTGGCTTGTCATCCTTCGACGGCTCGAGTATTGGTAGCTTTATCAGATAATCTTTGATTTTGTCGAAGGCCTTCTGACAATGTTCATCCCATACAATGGGCTGATACTTCCTCAAAAGCTTAAAGATAGGATCACAAACCATTGTAGTTTGGAAATGAACCTAATGATGTATTGCAGGCGTCCCAAGAAACTTCTAACTTCTTTCTTTATCTTTGATGCCGGCATCTCTTGAATAGCCTTGACCTTGTCCAGATCGATCTCTATACCCCTCAACTCATTATGTGCCCCAACAGCTTCCCTGATGTAACTCTGAATACGCTTTTCTTTAGGTTGAGCCTCAGGTTATACCTTTCTACTCGTCCTAAAAACTTATCAAGAGCCTAAAGGTGCCCTTCCCTTGTTTCAGACTTTCCCATCATGTCATCAACATACACCTCCACCTCCTTGTGCATCATGTCATGAAATAAGGTATTGACTGCTCTCTGATAAGTTGCCCCTATATTTTCTAGTCCAAAAGGTATAACCTTACAGTAGTAGGTCTCCCACTTGGTGATAAATGATGTCTTCTCAGCTTGTCCACCACTAGCATCCTGATCTGATTGTACTCAGAGAACCTATCTGTAAAGAAGTGCATTGCATTCAAGGCAACACTATCAACTATTACACCTATGTGAGGAAGAAGGAAGTCATCCTTAGGACATGCCTTGTTCAAGTCACTGTAATCCATGCACATTCGGATCTTACCATTCTTCTTCAGGACTGGAACAATGTTTGCCAACCATTCGAGATAGTCAACCATATCGAGGAAATTGACTTTAACCTACTTAACGACCTCTTCTCGTATTTTTTCTGCCAATTACATCCTTAGTCTCCTCATCTTCTGCTTGACCAGCTTGAAATATCGCTTTTCTTTTTCTATTATTTTCTCAAATTCTCTCCTCTCTTCAGGAATTATATCATCAGTTATCAAAATATTCCATGGATTTATATTTATCCTAAATTAAATGAATCAAATTGTATGGAATTAATGTCAAACATGCACATGTCATGATTATCAAAATGCACACTATAAGCGGAGTCTTGGTGAGGATAAAAGGCTCCCACAAGTAAAAAGTGTTCTTTCTTGGCTCGTCTCCCCACTCAAGGGTCCATACAACGAAGGAAATTCGCTCATTACTTGTGAGTGATAGTTAGTTAGTTTCATAATTTTAAGGTTTGAGTAGAACCAAAGAACCACTCATCGATCCCATCAGGGCTATAGGGACCAAAGTGTACAATGTGTGATAATGGTGTAGTGATGCAAGAATAATCTATTAGATAATAAAATTGAAAAACAGACATACACTGGAATCAGCTTCTCTTGTTCGTAATGGAGTGACCACTATGGGTGGCGGTTTCGGGCGTGATCCAAGTGTCTTTAATGACTACAAAACTATAATGCTTTTCAACCTAATCGGGAACATGCTAAATAGTCACTAAGACTAGCGCGGAGATGGGTGTTGCCCCCCGGGTAATCATCGGGACAGTTTTACTAATGAATGGCGTTTCTCAGTTTCCACAAGGAACCTTATGCCATAAAATCTAGAGATGGATCTAAAAGCCAACTTCCTTATTTGTGTATATTAATCTTTAATTTTATTACGTAATAAATTATCCCCTATAAACACAAGCAGTTTATATATAGGCATACTACATAACACACATAATTCACCTAAGTCTAGCCCATTTTATTCAAGCCCAGCCCATATTAGAATTATTAGTCTAATTTACTAGTTAATTATGTATATATAACCCACCTAGTCTAGCCCAATTATATATTATGCTTTTGATTTCCAACCTTTAGATGTAATGGACTACTTATTATGACAAAGCCCATTCTGTGTGAATCTAATTCTAATAAAGTCCAATCCTAACTTAAACATGCCAAAGCCCATTAAGTCTACTTCAATTTTAAAGTTTAGGCCTATTCAATGTTAGTTAGCCTATTGGACTACAGTGTTCATGTTGGGTCCAATTTTAACCCTAAGTCTCTGTGGCCCGTTTTAATTAATCAATCACATAAAACATTTAATATACAACAAGCAAAAAATAAACAAAATAAGATGTAGAAAATAAACCTCACTATTACAACTTGGCCTATAACTAAAATTGTAAAGGACAAAGACCTAAAAATCTAATACAGTACATAAAATACATCAAATTCGACCAAAGCCAAAAAATGGGACAAAACATTGCACAGTCAATCGGCACTAAGCATAGAGCATATCGGCTCTAGGGTTCCAGGCGGGTATCTTTTATTCGTCAGTGTATTCCCCAGGCCGAACCTCACATGCACAGAGAGTAAATATCAATTAGATATGAAAGAAACAAAATAAAAAATAAAATAGAAACAACATAAATCAATCAATTGATCAAAAATCATAAAAACTAATAAAAACCCTAGAAACTAAAAGTACAATAAACAAAAAGTGGCAAATTAATCATACAATCCTATTAAACATATTTAATTACTGAATCAAAATAAAAATATAAATCTAATCATTAACCTTATGCATGTGTCTTGTTATCCCTTGGAACCAAGTAGGGAGGTTGAATTGGTGACCTCAAATTACGGAAGTTAATCATTTTAGGTAAAAGCGCAAGAGATTAAGGAAAATATAAGGAGAGTAAGGGTTAGAGGAGATGACACAAGGATTTATAGTAGTTTGGGAACAATCCTCCCTACATCCACTCCTCAAGATCACACTTAGGTATTCCACGATAATTACTAAGATTACAACCTTTGGATTTTACAAGTTCACCCAACAACTTGGTGTTTTCAAGGCTCACACTAAACCTCTTCCCTTAGTGGATCAATCTCTCACTAAGTCCCTTAACCCTTGAGTATTAATGGTTACTCAATAACCAATTGCTTATGTTTTTAATAGCTAGGCTCACACAACAATCCTTTAGAGTTTTAGTTCAACAAAGAGTTTCAACTTAATACACTTTATAAAAAAAATTGAGTGTAGAAAGTTAAGAAATAAATTTGTAAGAGTTTTGGTATATCTAATTCACACACTCAGTTGTAGAGTCATTAAGAGGAATATTTACATACATATCAACCCCTTGGAGACATTATAATGAGGCAGAAAACTCTTTAAGTGCAAGATTGATGACTTGGCAAAAATTGCCTAAAGTCATAGAAAGCACCCCCGCGCTTTCTAAAAAGAGACGTTAGAGCTTCAACAGCTCCAACCATATGGCACTAATTGGATGGCTGATATCTCAATGGTTACTGACATCACATTAATTGTGAAAAACACTCCCACACCAATATAGCAACCTTGCACTTGCCTTTTTCGCGCCTAGAAGTGCCCTTGTGCTTCTCATCGTGCTATCGCCTGCCAATTTTAGTCTCAAGCTCTAATATGAAGCACCCTCATGCTTTTTGAAGCTTTGACTCTTTGACTGCCAAGTTTCATGATGTGACTGGCATGATGTCAAGTGAACTTTTCAAAGTCTTGAACAATTTTGGTCATGTGAAAAGCGCCCTCGCGCTTTTGAGGTCTTTTCATAAAACCTCCTTCAAGGCTCAAGAATGTTTAGTCTATACTTGGTTCCTTTGGTGCTCTATCATATAGACACTCAGTCATAATGTTAGTGATAATCAATTTGCTTGTTAGGATCAAATAGAGACCAATTGCACCTTAGGTCAATAATCTCTCCCTTTTTTTATTTTGACAACCAAATTGATTAGAAATTCAAAATTGATTAAGTACAAATGCAATTGAATAGTTAGTAACTAACATTCAAGAGTTAAAGGAACAATTTACTTAAGGATTTAATAATTTTAATACTCCCCCTCAATGTTTGCATTTTCTCCCCCTTAATTTTTATAACTAAGTCATATAAGTGTATTTCTCCATTCTAATTTTAAGCATATACTTATCAATTTAAGAATCAATCAAGTATTTCTCCCCCTTAATCAATTAGGCATATAATCAATAACCTTAGTAAGAAAAGTACCTTTCCCATTTTTCATCAATTTAAGTATTAATCAATTTAGGTCTCTCTCCCCCTTTGTCAAAATTAAAAATTAAGACTAGAAAAATATTTACATATGTGATCAAATGATGAGAGATACATGCATGAGAGAGTAAAAGGAAACAAATGAGAAAATTAAAGAAAAGTAAGAAATCAATCTTCTTTCTTTTTCTTCATCCTCTGCTTCTTCTTCCTCTTAAAAAGCCATAAGCACCTTTCCTTTCCCACTAGAGCTAGCTTGAGGAGGTGGAATTGGAGCCTCTTCTTCTTCTTCTCCCTCCCAATCCCCCACATGACAATGAGAAATTTTGTGGGCTTTTGGATTTTCACTAAATTTGCATGCAAGTTGTGGAGATAATTCCAAGTTTTCTCCATTTGCTTAAGCATTTTGTCCTCAAAAGAAAGAGAGGTTTGAGCTTGGAATGAGGAAGGAGTAGGCTCACTTGGCATTCTATGATCTTTCTTCCTTTTCTTTCTATCATCCACATACTCCCTTATGAGTAAGAAGAACTCCCATCAATTTCCCACTTAGGTCCAAGTCTAATGACTTTGGCATGCTCAAGAAAAGCTAAACCTAGCAAAAGTGGTGAGGTATGAGAGGTTAGAAAAGTTTGTTTAGAGGTTTGGCAACTTTGGTAACATGTGAGGACACAATAATGGCACCCTTTTGAGTATTGCTAAGATGAAGAAGGTGATCAAGATAAAAATTAGAAGTGAAGATGCGCTTACCATGGATCACCGCATAGAGGAAAAGAAGGTCTTTTTGTGGAACTTTCTCAACCCCATTATCCCTTGCATGAATGTTGGTGGCTATCATCCTATGCACTACCCAATGTGTTAAGGATTTGAGGACTTTGGAGAGTGAGTCTTTAGAATGGGTTTCTTTGGTGGAGATTTGCCTCTAAAATTGGAAAAAAAGGCATTTCTACAAGGTTTTCAATAATAGAGAGATGGCTCCTTTCTTAAAAACCAAAGATAGAAGAAAATTGAGGTCTTGAAAGGTTTCTCTTTTCCCAAAGAGTCTAAACTCTATCCTATAATAATCATCCCATCTCCCTTTTTATTAAACACTAAGGCAGAAAAGAATTCCTTAATGAAATTCTCAAATACTATTTCTAAGGTTTAGAGTAGGAAGAAGTCTCTAAGCCCTACATTTACAAGGAGTGTACTTACCTCTTGTGGTATACCGAGCTTGATGAGAACCTCTTTATCAAAGAATTTACTAGGTCGAGTTTCTTTCCTTTCTATAGTTATGTACTTGATCCTAGTTTCATCATTCACACCCTTCATTTTTTCTATGATTGCTTTTAAGGAAGAAGAGCCTCTCCTAATAGTCTTTCTTGGACTTATACTTGTCTTGAAGAAGTAATAGAGAGATTTGGGAATTTTTGAAGAAGAAAGGAATATGTGTGTAAGAAGTGATGCAATTCTATAAAATAGGGCTTTTATAGCCTTAAGGAGGGTGCAAAAATAGTAAGAAAATGGCTAGTTTTACATTAAAATTCATTTTCAAAAAATCTATAACGGCTAGTTTTTTGTTGAAATCAAGGAGAAGAACGGTCGCGCTTCCACGCTTTTTGCAATTTCAAGCAAAAACTACAAAAAAGAATGAATGAACATGCACTATTCATATTGGTCACATCATCTAATGTATGAGTATTAAAATGCACAAAAATTGAAAAGGATCTAGTGCAAAGACAATTTCAATACCCAAAATTCACAAGAATGAAAAATGCACAAATATAAGCATCACAAATACAAAGACATGCACAATTAGCACACATAGGAAAGAATTTAAGCTATGGTGCTTCCATATATAATTCCTAGTTCTCTTTTTATGAAATTTATTCTCTCCTTATTTAGGGGTTTAGTGAAAATACCAGCTAGTTGTTTGTTTGTATCAACATACTCTAGTACTACACTACCATTTTGAACATGATCTCTCAAAAGATGATGTTTAATATCTATGTGCTTACTCCTAGAGTATTGAATAGGATTCTTAGAAAGCTCTATAGCACTAGCATTGTAACATTTGATAGGAATGTGATCAACCTCTCTCCCATAATCTCTTAATTGTTGCCTCATCCAAAGAATTTGAGCACAATAATAACCCGCCACCACATATTCAGCTTCTGCAATGGAGCGACCAATTGAGACTTTTTTTTACAAAACCAAGACACTAAGCATTCACCTAGAAGATGGTAAGTTCTAGAGGTGCTCTTCCTTTCTAATAAACTACCGACATAATCAGCATCTGAAGGATACCAAAGTCCTAAGTTCAACGTTCCGCATAGATATTTCAAAATTATTTTTACGACATTTAAATGAGACTCTTTTGGACAAGATTGAAATCTAGCACAAAGACAAATACTATACATAATGTCAGGACTAGAAGCGGTTAAATATAAAAGTGAGCATGCATACCTCTATAGAGATTCTCATTTATGCTCTTACCCTTCTCATCCTTGTCCAACTTAGTTGTGACACTTATTGGGGTGTTGGCTACTTTGCAACCATCCATTTTAAATTTCTCTAAGAGTTCTCTTGTGTACTTGGATTGGTTGATGAATATCTCATCCTTGCTTTGTTTGATTTGAAGACCAAGAAAGAATTTGAGCTCTCCCATTCATGCTCATTTCAAATTTTCTAGTCATACAATTAGCAAAATCCTTACCCAGCAACTCATTAGTAACTCCAAACACAATATTATCAACAAAAATTTGAAAAATTAGACTATCATGCTTATGTTTCTTTACAAAAAGTGTAGTGTCAACCTTGCCCTTTTGAAATCCATTTTCAATTAAAAAAGAACTAAGCCTTTCATACCCAGCTCTAGGAGCTTGTTTCAACCCATACAAGGCTTTAGAAAGTTTGAAAACATGATTGGGAAACACATGATCTTCAAAACCAGGAGGTTGTTCAACATAGACTTTCTTCTCAATGAAACCATTTAAGAAAAACTTTTTACATCCGTTTGAAACAATTTAAAATTCATGTGATATGCATATGCTAAAAGCATCCTAATAGCTTTTAATCTTGCAACCGGAGCAAAAGTCTCATCATAATCAATGCCTTCCTCTTGGTTGTAATCTTTTGCAACCAATATAGCTTCATTTCTAGTGATAGAGCCTTACTCATCTACCTTGTTTCTAAACACCCATTTACAACTTATAATTTGGTTATCCCTAGGTCTAGGAGCAAGTTCCCACTTTTTTTTCTCTCAAATTGGTTGAGTTCGTCTTGCATAACAATCACCCAACTCTCATCATTTAGAACCCCATCAATGGTCCTTGGCTCAATTTGAGAAACAAAGACTAAATTATTTAAAGCTACTAGTTTAGAACGAGTACTTACACCTTTTGATAAGTCTCCAATTACTTGTGTAAGAGGATAATCCTTTTTAATGTTCCAAGCCTTTGGAAGATTTTTGGAGGTTTCCATCTCTTGGTGATCTTGAGTTGCATCTTGATTATGTTGGTCTTCTTAAATTTCCTCTATAGATTCATCCACTCCTTACGAGGGGTCATCAACATTCACTTTGAGTTCCTCAGATGCACCTACAAGACCATTCACAAAAACACCTTTCCTATAATCAAGCTTGTTTGATCCATTAAAAACTACATTCATAGACTCTTCAACTACTAAAGTACATTTATTAAAGACTCTATAAGCTTTGCTTGAGGTGGAATAGCCTAAGAAGATTCCTATGTCAGTTTTCGCATCAAATTTTCCAAGGTTATCCTTAGTATTTAAAATGTAGCATTGTCAGCCAAAAACTCTAAAATATGACACCTCCTTTCCAAAGATCATAAGAAGTTTTGTTTAGTAAAAGTCTTAAGAAAACTCTATTTGCAACATAACAACTAGTGTTAACGGCTTCAGCCCAAAAGTAAAAAGGAGGTTTATATTCATTGAGCATTATCCTAGCCATTTCCACTAGTGTTCTATTTTTCCTTCCATTTTGTTGTGGAGTTCTGGGAGATAAAAAATTAAGAGAAATTCCAAATTCTTCACAAAGGTTTTCAAAAATATCATTTTCAAATTCTTTTCCATGATCACTCCTTATAGAGGAAATCAAATACCCTTTTCATTTTGAACATGTTTGGCAAAAGATTTGAAAATATTGAATGCTTCATTCTTATAAGCAAGGAAATTAACCCAAGTAAATCTAAAGTAATCATCAACAATCAAAAATGTATATGACTTTCCACCCAAACTAGCTACTCTGGTAGGTCCAAACAAATCCATATATAATAATTGAAGTGGTCTAGAAGTACTTACAATAGTTTTGGATTTAAATTATGAAAGATGTTTTTTTTCCATTTGACATGGTTCACAAGGCTTGTCTTTAATGAACTTCACTTTGGGAAGTCCATTAACTAGCTCCTCTTTGGCTAACTTGTGTAAAAGCTCTATGCTTGCATGTCCGAGTCTTCTATGCCATAGCCAAAATTCGTCACTACTAGACACAAGATACTTGAAAGATTGATTAGCAACTTTGTGTAGGTCAATAGTGTAGGTGTTACCACTTCTTTCTCCTTTGAATATCACTTTATCATCCATTAGGAACTTGACAAGACATCCATTAGAGTCAAAAGTGACTTGGTTCCCTTTGTCACATAATTGACTTACACTCAACAAATTATGTTTCAAATCGTCAACTGGAAAAACATCATTAATGAAAGATTTACCATCTTACCAATAGAGCCGATGTCAATTACGTTATCCTTGGCATCATTTCCAAAAGATGCTTTGCCTCCTTTATAGTCCTTAACATTCACAAAGAGGCTCTTATCACCCGTCATTATTCCTTGAACATCCATTATCAAAATGCCAAAGATTTGTGCTTGTGGATTTAAGACACACCTATAAAAAGAAGTTAATTCACTTGATTTTAGGTACCTAAACAAGGTTGAATCCTTTGGGGTTAGCATTGGAAAATTAATTCATGAGAAGGTGCATTTTTCTTATTTTGCATTTCACATTGATATGTCAAATTCTCATACAATAGTGGCAAGTGACCCTAGAATTTTTAATGGGATTTGGACTGATCTTCTTAGCCACTTTTGCTTGAGGCTTGGACCTCATATGATTACCTTCACACATGCATGAACAAGATTTATTAACGTTTGGGTTCTTATACCTGAATGCATGTTTTGTTCCTCTTGGCTTAGCCTTTAGAATATGTGTACCCTTCCCTTTCTTTAGAATAGGAGGTCTAGTATGTGTATTGCTATTTGAAACTTCATTTGAGTTTTTCTCAAATGCTTGTGGTTGAGTGGCTTTGACAAATATTATTTTATGAGATGAGGATGATAAAGCTCCTTGGAAACCAAGTCCATGTCTCACAAGTGGAGGTCGTTGAGACATAACTAGTGTGTCAAGGGACTCTTTCCCTTTGTGAAGTTTTGAAATTGAGTTTCTAAGCTCTTCAACTTCATTTCTCTAAGAATTATTCTTTTTAAAGTGTTTTTCTTGTAAAATAGCATCCAATGATTTCCACAAGTCATCATTAAAAGTTTTTAAGGAGGCAATTTCCTTCTTTGAAATCTTAAGGTCTTCCTCCAAACTAGAACATTTGTTTTTATAAAAATTTAGTTTTGAAAGCAAGTTTTGTAAGAGCTCATCCTCATTATCAAACAAGTCATCACCAAAAGAATGAGGTAAAGATTAGCCTCCTCTTCTCTTTCACTTTCATTGTTCAAGGATGAAGATGCATCACTCCAAGTGGCCTTCAAATCCTTTTTCTTTTCTTTATCTCCCTTCTTCCTCTTTAAGTACTTGGGATAATCTGGTTTGATATGTCCTTGCTTTCCATATTCATAGCAAGTGACTTCCTCCATTTTGTCCTAACTTATTTTTTATTTAGAGAAGGATTTCTTGCTAGTAAAGGGCTTGTTGCTTCGTTTCCTTTTGGCTTCAACTATCCTCTTTACGTGCTTGGTGATGAGAGCCATATCATCATTCTCATTTAGAGTTTTCCTTTGATCTTCATCATCATGTGGGATACCAATTACATCTTGAGCTCTTATGCTAGCTTCGAGAGCTAGGGCCTTCTTCTTCCTACTATCTCTATCAACTTCATCCCTCACAAGAGACATCTCATAAGTTAGAAGCTTACCTATGAGAACATCCGTAGGAATCTTCCCTAGATCTTCATCTTCTTCTTTAATGCTAGTCACTCTAGCACCGTATTTATCCAAAGGAAGGCTCCTAAGGATTTTGTTGTTAGTGTCTACTAGCTCATAGTGCTTCCCAAGGTTCTTATGTTATTGATTATGGTGAGAAGTCTATTTATCATATCAGTGACAGACTCATTAAGCTTCATCTTGAACATCTCATATTTGGTGACATACATTTGGATCTTCCTTGATTTCACTTGCTTCATGATAGTTCTTCAAGGTAGTCCAAATTTGTTAAGCCGTAGTGCAATGTTGCACTCTCCTACATTTCTCTCTAGAGAGGCAACTTACAAGTATAGCCATTATTTGCTTGTTCTTATGGTCGTGCTTCTTGTGGGCATCCACCCATTCTTCTTTAGGAATGACTCTTTCTTCACCATTCTTTATTTCAGTGGGAGCTTTCCATTCCTCCACCATATAGTCCTACACTTCAATGCCATAGGAATCCAAGTAAATTTCCATATGAAATTTCCAAAAGCCATAGTCGGATTTGTCAAAGAATGGCTTGAGGGAGCTCTTTCATTGGTTGCCATGATATTTACACTCGCAATTAAGCTTGATAAGAGTGAACTTGCATTGATACCACTTGTTGTCCCTTAGAACCAAGAAGGGGAATTGAATTGGTGACCTCAAATTATAGAACTTGATGATTTTAGGTAAAAACACAAGAGATTAAGAAAAATATAAGGAGTAAGGGTTAGAGAATGACACAAGGGTTTATAGTGGTTCGGGAATAATCCTCCCTACATCTACTCCTGAAGATCACACTTGAGTATTCCACTATAATTACTAAGATTACAACCTTTGAATTTTAAGAGTTCACCCAACAACTTGGTGTTTTCAAGCCTCACACTAAACCTCTTCCCTTAGTTAATCAATTACTCACTAAGTCCCTTAACCCTTCAGTATTAATGGTTACCCAACAACCAATTTCTTGTGTTTCTAATACATAGGCTCACACAACAACCCCTTAGAGTTTTAGTTGAATAAAGAGTTTCAACTTAATACACTTTATAAAGAAAGAATCGAGTTAGAAAGTTGAGAAATAAATTTACAAGAATTTTGGTATATCTAATTCATACGCTTAGTTATAGAGCCTTTAAGAGGGGTATTTATACATATACTAACTCTTTGGAGACGTAATAATGAGTCCAAAAACTTTTTAAAAGCAAGATTGATGACTTGACAAAAATTATCTAAAGTTATGGAAAGCACGCTCGCACTTTCTGTAAAGAGACATTGGGGCTCTAACAGCTCTAGCCACGTGGCACTGATGAGATAGTTGATATCTCAATGGTTACTAACATCGCATTAATTGTGAAAACTGCCCCCACACCATAATAGTGCCATCGCACTTGCCTTCTTCGTGCCCAAAAGTGCCCTCACGCTTCTTATTATGTTATCGTCTACCAATTTTAGTCTCAAGCTCTAATATGAAGTGCCCTCGCGCTTCTTGAAGCTTTGACACTTTGACTGCCAAGTGTGATGAGGTAATTGGCATGATGTCTGGTGGACTTTTCAACATCTTGAAAACTTTTGGTCATGTGAAAGCATCCCCACGCCTTGTATACACCCTCGCGCTTTTCGGGTCTTTTTACTAGACCTCCTTTAAGGCTCAAGAATGTTTAGTTTGTACTTAGTTCCGTTGGTGCTCTGTCACATAGACACTCAGTCATGATGTTAGTGATAATCAATTTGGTTGTTAGGATCAAAAGAGACATTGGGGCTCTAACAGCTCTAGCCACGTGGCACTGATGAGATGGTTGATATCTCAACGATTACTGACATCGCATTAGTTATGAAAACCGCCCTCACACCACAATAGCGCCATCGCGCTTGCCTTCTTCGCGCCCAAAAGTGCCTCGCGCTTCTTATCGTGCTATCTCTACCAATTTTAGTCTCAAGCTTTAATATGAAGTGCACTCGCGCTTCTTGAAGCCTTGACACTTTGACTGCCAAGTGTGATGATGTAACTGGCATGATGTCAGGTGGACTTTTCAACATCTTGAAAACTTTTGGTCATGTGAAAGCATCCCCACGCCTTGTATACACCCTCGCGCTTTTCGGGTCTTTTTACTAGACCTCCTTTAAGGCTCAAGAATGTTTAGTTTGTACTTGGTTCCGTTGGTGCTCTGTCACATAGACACTCAGTCATGATGTTAGTGATAATCAATTTGGTTGTTAGGATCAAAAGAGACATTGGGGCTCTAACAGCTCTAGCCACGTGGCACTGATGAGATAGTTGATATCTCAATGGTTACTAACATCGCATTAATTGTGAAAACTGCCCCCACACCATAATAGTGCCATCGCACTTGCCTTCTTCGCGCCCAAAAGTGCCCTCACGCTTCTTATTGTGCTATCGTCTACCAATTTTAGTCTCAAGCTCTAATATGAAGTGCCCTCGCGCTTCTTGAAGCTTTGACACTTTGACTGCCAAGTGTGATGAGGTAATTGGCATGATGTCTGGTGGACTTTTCAACATCTTAAAAACTTTTGGTCATGTGAAAGCATCCCCACGCCTTGTATACACCCTCGCGCTTTTCGGGTCTTTTTACTAGACCTCCTTTAAGGCTCGAGAATGTTTAGTTTGTACTTGGTTCCGTTGGTGCTCTGTCACATAGACACTCAGTCATGATGTTAGTGATAATCAATTTGGTTGTTAGGATCAAAAGAGACATTGGGGCTCTAACAGCTCTAGCCACGTGGCACTGATGAGATGGTTGATATCTCAACGATTACTGACATCGCATTAGTTATGAAAACCGCCCTCACACCACAATAGCGCCATCGCGCTTGCCTTCTTCGCGCCCAAAAGTGCCTCGCGCTTCTTATCGTGCTATCTCTACCAATTTTAGTCTCAAGCTTTAATATGAAGTGCACTCGCGCTTCTTGAAGCCTTGACACTTTGACTGCCAAGTGTGATGATGTAACTGGCATGATGTCAGGTGGACTTTTCAACATCTTGAAAACTTTTGGTCATGTGAAAGCACCCCCATGCCTTGTAAACACCCTCGCGCTTTTCGGGTCTCTTTACTAGACTTCCTTCAAGGCTCAAGAATGTTTAGTCTGTACTTGGTTCTGTTGGTGCTCTGTCAGATAGACACTCAGTCATGATGTTAGTGATAATCAATTTGGTTGTTAGGATCAAAATAGAGATTAATTTCACCTTAGGTCAACATGTCTAATCAAATTCAAAAACCCTAATTGGTAGAATTATCATATTTGAAATCCTAGTATTCTTATTATCATATTTCAAAACCCAATTAACTAGCAACATGTAGATCCATAATAAATCCTAACCTAATCATGTTAATCAAAAATTATAATAATAACCCTAATCATATTTCTAAAAATAACAAAGAAAAATAAAAAATGAACAAAGAAACCGGTTTAGGGTAATGATGGATGCATGTTTGGAGGAATCTTGAAGTTGTCACCATAATTGATAGTTTTGCGAGTCTTAAGTGATGAGGATGCAGTTGAATCAAAGACTGGTAGGGAATCTAGTACTGGAGAGAGGTTGAAAATCTTCTATCGATTAAAATAAGTTTCTAAAAAAAAGATTCTTTTTTGAGTGGCTTTCTTTCTTAGAGACTTAGGTCTTTTGCTTAATGAAGAACAATAAATTTTTTCTCTTTTCTCTCTTGCTTTTTCTCTCTGAGCATTCTCTAAGTGTATTCTCTATTGATTTTTTTTATTTCTCTCTCTTTGAGTGTTCCTTGTTAACCATAACCTTAGATACCTCTTTCTATTTATAGAGGTAGGGTTTCAAAGGACCCTAAAGGAAATGATAATCTCTACTATTTTGATAAATATCCAAATTTAATACTTTAAATTTAAATAAATATCATTAACAATCCATGATTATCATTAAAAAAACTTCTAGAATTTGTATTTGGACATAAAATCGTCGAGAAAAATGATGTCGAAGTTAAAAAAACCCAATCAGTCGGCTCTACATAAGGAAAGTTTAAGAAAAAACTTTTAATTAGGTCCTTGAATTTGTGAAATCTCTCGTTTTGACCCTCAAACTTTATTTTTCTTGACAATTTAGCCCAAATTGATTTTAAATAAGGTAATTCCAGTTATATTGACCTCAACCCTAGCCTCGGATTCACTTGTCCTTCATCTCCTGAGACTCGAGAAGGCAATAACTTTCATCACAAGGTTATTTGTATTTCTCTCGATATCTGGATCCAAAAAAGGGTGTCCACATCGCCACTATTATGTCTGTGACCATTCAAATGAGGTTTTATCTCTCCGATGATGTTAAATTCCCCAAGCTACAAAACACTATAGGGATGTCAAATCATGCAACTCAATCGAAGGTACATGACTCAGATCGTTGTAAAGTTGGCACTCATGGGATTTTCTTACTAGAGCTATACAATCCTTTTCTATTGTTAACCGTTAATAACCTTAGCGCATAACCTTTCAAGTTACTACTATGCCTTTCAAATGAGGCCCGCACACTCTCTTGTGCTTCTCTTCCATCACTACCTGCACTTCTGACCTAGTAACATATTGTGGCTAAACGTCCGAAGTCATTCTTCTATACAACACTCCATGGCTGAGGTAATTTCTAGCATGTATCCATAGTGCATACCTTTCCTTCGCAGTTGCTTCTTCATGATATATGCTGTCTTATACAAACCACTTTAAATCATAAAATCATGACTTCTCTTCTAGTCTATTTGGACTTATAATACATGATTTCCTTGATAATAGGATGCTCCTAACTTTATAATCATTAGCAATATCATTGAAAGTCGTGAGGGGTTGTCCCACATTGACGATAATGTAACTAGCACATCCGCCATCTAGTTCTCGTCTCGCGGCAAGTGTATGAACGAATACTTATAGAAATTACAAACAAAAGTCCTGAGGTAATTGATAAATGGTTTTATTCTTTCTTCTTTCACATTGCATTCTTCAATGGCTTATTGGATTACTAGCATGGAGTCCCCACAGACCATCTACTTTGCTCATGCCACTACATTTTCTACTCTTGAATTTCAAATTCCCCTAGATTCTCATCAGGGAACTCCAAATCCTGAGGATCATCTTCTTCAATTGCATTATAAGCTAAACACTCTATTATAGCCCTACATTTGACTATCTTCTTGGTGACGTACATGATGTCAAATTATGTTAGGAGCACTAACCATCTAGCCAGCTTTCCTGTGAGAGACGGAGCTTCAAATAGGTATTTTAGCGGGTCTATTTTTTAAATCACTTGCACCCTATAAAACTGAAAATAATGCCTCAACTTCCTTATACCCCATATCATCGCTAGAAACGTCTTCTCTACGAGGTTATACTTTGACTCATAAGGCAACAACTTCTTATTGAGATAATAGACCGCATGCTCTACGTTATTTGGCCCACACTGTGCTACCATTGCTCCTATGGCTTCCTCTTCCAAGACCAAGTATAGAATCAACAGTTTTCCATCCTTCGGCGGCTTTATTAGATACTCTTTAATCTTGTCAAAGGCTTTCTGACAATGTTCATCCTGTACAACAGGTTGGTGTTTCCTTAAGAGTTTGAATATAGGATCACACACCATTGTGAACTTGGAAATGAACCTGCTGATGTATTATAGCCATCCTAGAAATCCTCTGACTTCTTTCTCTAGATTTGGTGTTGCCATCTCTTGAATAGCCTTAACTTTGTTCATATCAATTTCTATTCCTCATTGACTCACTATATGCCCTAACAACTTTCCAAACGTTACTTCGATACGCTCTTCTTCAGATTGAGCCTTAGGTTATACCTTTCCACACGTTTTAAGACCTTACTAAGAGCTTGAAAATGCCCTTCCCTTGTTTCTGACTTTAACATCATATCATCTACATACAACCCCACCTTTTTTGCACCATGTTATAAAATAAGGTGGTGGCTTCTCTCTAATAGGCTGCCCCCGCATTCTTTAGTCCAAAAGGCATAACCTCATAGCAGTTTGTTCCCCATTCAGTGATGAACAACTTCTTTAACTTGTCTACTATTGCCATCATGATCTGGTTGTTCTCGGAGAAACCATCAGTAAAGGAATACATTGGATTTGAAGCAATTGCTGTCAACTACCACATTCATGTGAGGAAGGGGAAATACGTCATTAAGGCACACCTTGTTTAGGTCCCGATAATCAACACACATTCTTACCTTAATATCCTTCTTCAGGATTGGGACAATGTTTGCCAGCCATTCAGGATAGTCCATTATGTTGAGGAAATTAGCTTTTACCTGCTTAGAGACTTCTTCTTGTATCTTCTCTGCCATTACAGTCTTAGCCTTTTCATTTTCTGCTTAATTGGCTTGATGTGCGAATAAGTTAGGATGTAGTGCTCTGGTATCTTTCTATCTAACCTTGGCATGTGATCGTAGGACCAAGCAAATACCTCTTATCTTTTTTTTATTATTTTTTGCAATTCTCTTCTTTCCTCAGGAATTATATCAAGAGCTATTGCAGTGTTCCTTGGATTTTCATTTATCCCTAAACTAAATGAATCAATTTATATGGAATTAATGTTGAACATGCACATGTCATGATTATCAAAATGCATACTACAATTAGAAAAAATATTGAACAAATAAGAAAAATTATTATCCATATTATTTATATTTCAAATAAAAAAAACATCTTCCTCATAAAGATCATATGTTTTTACATCATCATCATAAAATACATCAAAAATATGCTCTTCTATCAATGTAGCTAGCTCTTGTTGATTCAACTTCTCAGGCAGAGCGATGAGCTCTTCCAGCTTCAACTTCTCAACCTTATTGATGACCTTCTCACGGACTTCCTTAATGGTCAATTCGACCATCTTGTTAATAATCAGATTCTTAAATATCTCAAATCTCGGAACCTCAGTCTCAACTACTGTAATAGGTTCTGGCTTCCTAGAATAAGTCTTGCACTCCTGGACAAATATGTCTTTTAGAGTCTTACCCTTTGGTTAACCCTCATCTTCATCCTCATGATAATCCAATCCATGTCGAGTCTTCTGACCTTTGAAATCTGGTAGCTCCACGATACCCTGCTAGTTTTTTCCTAGCCCCATTCCAGGCAAAAAATCCATCTTCTTGAACATAACGATTACTTTAGGAATCTAGTAGAGGCTTCTAGTTCCTTCATAATTTCTTGAATAGTTGAGACAACCTTACCGCCTTTGGCATTAATGGTTACTATTTCGCCTTCATGAGGATACTTGACCTTTTGATGCACGATGGAATGAACTCCTCCTAAGGCATGGACCATGGCCTTTCTAATAATAGTGCAAAAAAATTACTAGGATTTCAAGGACAATAAACTCCACCTAGGATTTGATAGGACCCGTCTTCACCAATGCTGAAAATGTTCATTCCACGTCTCTCTTTATCTCATCATAAGCTCTTATCACCATATTTTATGGCTTTAGATCTTTCACAATCATTCCCAGCTTAGGGAGTATGTGAAAAGGACATACATTGATGGTTGATCTACTATCACACATGGAGTCCTTTTTCCTTTAAACTATACTACTATATAGAGAGTGCCTGATTGGGATCTCTTCCCTTGAATGGTAAGTCCTCATCCAACAAAGTGATCATCTCGGTGGTCTTGTCAGGTTACCATTTTGATCATTTCCTCGGGGGTGGCCACTATGCTAATGCTTATACTATACAAGGCCTTTCTATGTTTTAATGGGTGCATCAGCAGCTCTCAGATGTCAATTGTCTTCTTTTCTTTCTTCAGTTGTTCTAGTAACCCATTATCCTTTTCAGGAGCTTTCTCGACCTGCTTCAGTTCTTGAACCCCCGGATCTTTACCCATTGACTCGGTCTCTTTGTCAAAGTCATTGTCTGTCTAGATATCCTTTGCCCTGGCATGTTAGACTTCACACTCATCTTTGAAACTGTACTAGATATTTTTAGCCATGACCGACTTCTTTCTCCTTCCTTCCAAACCTTCAAAAGACAAGGTTCACAAGTCGCTTGATCATCACCTGATCTCCAGCCACTTGGCATAATATTCTCAATTATAGTGTCAGCTGAAGGTGGCTTCGAATAGTGGACCTTGAAATCAGATTTGCCCGAAGGCTGTCCCAATGGGTCTTCAGATTCTTACTGAGGAAGTTGCTCAACTTGCCATTCTCCACAGTCAATCAAGTCTTGAATCTCGTGCTTGAGACGGTTGCATTGGTCCGTCACATGCCAGAAAGCCTGGTGATACTCATAACACTCACCATTGTGAGGTTTAGGACTGTTCCTTGGTGATTAGGGTTTGAGTTTCTCGCTCCATTTTAGGTGATGGAACACCATGGATACTGATGCCTCCAGCTTGATGAAGGTTCTTTATGGGCTATCTAGTTCAATTTCTAGTTTTGGCTCAAGTTGGGGTATGTCTTCGAAAGAGTTCATGATCTCCTCTTCATATAAGTTAGGGGTGATCATGCACACTTGGTTTAGTGGTGGTGTATTGTTGTAGTTTAGTATAGGGTTCCTTCTGGTACTGGCTGGTTTAGGTCAATCAGTTTTCTAGCAACAATGAGGTCTTGGATTTCATGTTTCAGCCATATGCAGTTATCTGTGTGGTGGCTGGGTGCTTAATGGAACTTGCAGTAGGTGTTGGGTTTGTAGCTAGGTGCATTTGGGTTAGATGGGTTTTTAAGGGTGGTTGGTTGGAGCATATGGCATTGAATTAACCTCTCAAAGATCTTTGAGAGAGGTTGCCTAAAGTTAAAGAACTTCCTCGGTTGCTGAATAACATTCACATCTAAAGTCCTGCTCCCTCCAGCCTGATAATTCGGCCTTCTGTTGATTCACACAGTCTTCTTCTTGCCATATTTGATTTCTTCAACCTAAAGCCCATTGTCATACAGGTCCATAAAAGTCTTTAGGTTCATCATCTAAAGCCTTTCGACCCAGTTAGGAATAGCATTTTGGACCACCATACAAACTTGGTCCTTTTCAAAGGGCTTGATTTTCATCAACCCAGCCTTATTTCTCCACTTGGTCAAGAAATCAGAAAAGGGCTCATTCGATTTCTGCTTAGTAGACTCAAGATCTCTAGTCGAGACTTCCAACTAAGCATCATAGACATACTGCTTAAAAATAAGTTACACAGATAACCCCCTTTAGCTTTGGTAAATTTTTCTATACCATGATACAGCATGACCTTCTAGTAACAGTACGAAAAGTTTGACAATTTGGGTCCTACTTTGCTATATAGTTCCCGTGATGGTAGCGTACTACTTTATATGAACCTTCGGATCACCAGTCGTGTTGAACTTGTTTATTTCGGGCATTCTGAACTTTGTAGGTAACTTGTCTTCACCTGGTAATATTAATTTCTCGAAATCATAGGTCAAATCGAACCCTTTGATTTCCAGCATCTGTTGCATTTTGTCAAGTCCGGCGTTTAAACTACTTACAGGTTCATTGGTGGCAAGGGTTGTCCTCATTTTGGCTTGGTCCAGAACATACTTGTCAAAATTCTAAAAATTCTTAGGCACTCCTCTTCTAACATTAGCATTGGTAGCAGCAGTTACAACAGCAGTCTCAGTTATAACTGTAATTAGGTCAATAGCAGTAGGGGGATCAGCTGGTGCAATCAGAGCAGTAGGTAGGTCTTGATTCGCAACCAAAAGTTGTTGGAGTTCCTACCTAATCACACCCTTCAAATTGTCAATGACGACATTCTTGAGGATCTCAACATCCTATCCATTATTGGCCATTTCAAATATAGCTTTAGTCTCACTTGTGGAAGCTTGATGTCTTAGCTTTTCAAGAAGCTATAACATAGTCTAGATTCTCAGTGAGATTAGTATTCTCTCCAGCTTTCCAGTATCTTGCCTCCTCCAACCCAAAGAAGTGTCTATCTGGCTAAAAATAAAAGGTTAATATAGCACGTGTAATGCATGAGATACATGATGCACATGCTATGCACAAAGACAGAAGAGAAAAGGGTTAGCACACACATATATATACAAAGCATCCTTCCGACCTTATTACTTCTGCACACGGTTCATGGTGAGTCTTTCTTCCCTAGGATTTTAGGTCTGGGCTTTCTATCAAAAGGGAATAGTAGGCCCCATGCGCATGCCATAAACTCTTAAAAGAGATAAAATAAATAAGGCAATGTTTCCCAATATAAGTATAAGACTTGCATGTTTTAGGGTATGAGGCTTAATTCCACCTACTCTGGGGCTGAGGCTTTCCAATATGTGAGCTTTGAGTACTTATAAGGAAAAACATCTCAACTAGCAAGTAATAAGGTTCTTAGGAGAGATTATTATGGTCATTACCATGAGCTGAGTCTTGGGTAAGGATAAAAGGCTCTAACAGTAAAAAGTGTTTTTCCTTAGCTCTTCTCCCCACTCAAGGGTCTATGCAACGAATGAAATTCACTCATACATGTGAGTGATGGTTAGCAAGTATCGCAATTCTAGGGTTTGAGTGGAACCAAAGAACCATTTACCGATGCCATCAGGGCTATAGATACCAAAGTGCACAATGAGTGAAAATGGTATAGTGATGCAAGAACCACTCATTAAATAATAAAATTAAAAATAAACATACACTAGAATCATCTTTTCTTATCCCTAGTGGATTCGCCACTATGGGCGGCGATTTCGAAAACCCACTCAAATGTCTTTAGCGACTACCGCACTGTAAGGCTTTTCAACCTAATCGGAAACATATTAACTAATCACAGAGACTTGCATGGAGATGAGAGTCACCACCCGGATAATTCATTGAGACACTTTTACTAATGAGTGTCATTTCTCGATTCCATAAGTAAGCTTTACGCCACAAATCTAGAGATGGATCTGGAAGCCAACTTTTTTATTTGTGTATATTTATCTTTAATTTTATTTTGTAACGGGCTATCCCCTATGAATGTAAATAATTATATTTCTACATGTCAAGCACTACAACATTTGGAATCCTCCTAAGTCTAGTCAATTTTATTTAAGCCCAACCTATACTAAAAATTATTAACCTAAGTTAATTATGTACAAGGCCCACCTAGTCTAGCCCAATTACAAGTTATGCTTTAATTTTCAGCCTTCAAACCTAATATCTACTTTTTATGAAAAGGCTCCAGTTAAGTGATCTTAGGTCTAAATATGGCCTAATTAATTCAATTAAAGCATGGCAGAGATCTACGAAGTCTATATGGATTTTAAAGCCTAATTATCATTAATTAACCTAATGGACTACAGATTTCATACCAGGTCTAATTTTTAAGGCCTATTATCTATATGTCAGTTTAATCTATGCAATCACACAACAGATATTTGGCATGCTTCATAGATAAAGCAAAAAAAATAAAGTGCATAAAATAAATCTAGCTATTACACCCCATCTACAACTACAAAATGAAAACAAAATGCCTAAAACTAAGTTATAATTCATAAAATTGCCAAAATACATTAGAAACTAAAAAATTAGACTAAAATCATGCACACCAATTAGCTCAAGGTGTAGATCCAATCGGCTCAACACAAAGCCGAATATGCTCTACATTGAGTTGATCGGCTCTATGGGGCTTAGGGTGGTTTTCCTGTAATTTTTCTCAGTTTCTCATGCCCAGAGCCAATTTTCACAAACACAGAGGTTAAAAATTCAATTAAAACATGTAAAATTTAACATAAAAAAATGAAATATAATGATGAAAACCCTAAAATAAAACTAACAATAACCTAATATGGAATTCCAAGACAGATCCCAAATTTTAATTATACAAGCTTAAAGTTTAAATCATCTACATGGACATATAAATCAATTATATTTACTCTTCATTAACTAATCAAATTCAAAATCCAATAAAATCATATCATTAGATTCAAAACTCTGTGTTCTTATTATCAGATTCAAAATCCAATAAAATCAGCATATGTTAAATGGAAAGAAATGCTAGTCTAGTCATGTGAATCATGTGAAAGAAATATCAATAATTAGAAAGACATTCCTAATCATGTTTCTATAAATAAATACAAAAGAACCAATTGGGAAAGGGATGTTAATAATCTGGATGTAAGGGAACCCTCAAATTGTCACCGTTTGTTGTTGTTCTACGAGTCTCAAAAGACGAGGAAGCTGTTGAATCAAAGATTGATTGGGAATCTAATTATGCTTTGGGATTTCAGAAAAGCTTTTGTCGTTCTTCAATGGGTTTCCTAATTTGGAGCTCTTTCTTAGTGGCTTACTAAAAATCAACTCTTTGTATATGTTGATGTATCTCTATAGTTAAAAAGAAATTTGAGGAATGAGGCTCCCACCCTAGAGCTAGACTGTATCAATCTATTTATAGCAATAGGGTTAGGAAACCTTAGGAAAGATAGATAAGTATTCAAATATTTGAAAAATAAACTATAATTATCCATTCCCTTTATCATATTAATATTAAATAAAAAGGGATTAAATCTTTTATATTCAAATAATTGTCATTAAAAATATTTAAAAAATTTAATAATTATCATAAACATCTAGAAATTTATTTTTACCAATTTTTTGGTGTTTTAGATTGAAAATATACATAAAATGGCGTCAGATTTTGAATAACGGCCAATCAGCACTGTGCAGAATCGATTCAGCTCTATGCTCAGCCGATCGGCTCTAAGGGGCAAAGGTTTTAAAAACTTTAACGATTTAGTCCCTGAACTTCTAAAAACTGTTATTTCACCCTTCAAATTTTATTTTTTCTATCAATTGAGTCCAAATTGATCCTGGAAAAGTAATTTAAGTCCAATTATTCCCATCCTTTACTCAGACTCACCCTTCCTTAATCTCAGAGACTCGAGAAGGCAGTAACTTTCATCAATCAGATTTTCCGTAATTTTCTCGATATCTATATCCAAAAAGTGGATGGTAACATTTATATGATCCAAAAATAATTAATAAAGCCCATACTTTTGGGCCAGCATCAACATCATGATAATGGAAATATTATAAAGTCATGGGATGCTTTCATCTATATGTCATGTGCAGGAAGTCAAACCCATCATATTGGTTATAAACTATAAAGCGTCATATGATAGTAGAACCGTTTGACCTACTATGCATTTTTAAAATTTGAAAAATCGAGAACTCGAGATATAGTTACATCATGTTAAAACGAGATGCAAATTCCAAAAGGTGAGATCATAATCACATGTTGTCCATATGATAGTCATTTGCTTGGTTATATGACCTTGGAATTATATAAGGATAGTGGCCTGAGTTCAACAAAGCATGACTTAACCGAGCAAAGATACACTCATATAAAAGATATAGACTAATAATACCAGCTAGAATAAGGCTGAGCATAATACTCCAAATAAACCAGGGTTGACCAATTTTGATTCCTACTTAAAATTACAAGTCTCATGAATGATTATTCCTAATTGAACTCCAACTAGGGTATCTGACCAAGATATGTAACATGATACAATTATAAGAAGACCAATCCTAATAAGATTGAAATTTCTCCATAAAGACTATTTTAACCCTAATAAGATAATAACAACCTTGAGTTTTATATAAGAGCATCACCCCAAGACCAGGTGTATAACACAATCATAAATTAATTCTCTTATACTCCTAAAGTTTCTATAATGAGTTAGCCATCAGAATAAGTAGTCTAGATAACATGGTCTGGTATTCTACTAACACTTTTATAAGAATTTAGAGCTCAAGTCAAATAACAAATCATTATTGATAGCTAATCATTTCTAGACAAATTATTAATGAGTTAAGAGTTAAATTTGGGACCTAATTAAGCTAGATTGATTGGCCAAAGCATTCATATTTTGAGACTAATTAGTTGTTATTTAATTTATATATGGGCTTTGACATTTAAAAGAGAAAATTGTTTTCAAAAGTACATTGTATTTTTCTACTTCTTAGCAATTCAATAAGAAATTAATCCATATTTTAATTTTATGTGATTAGCAAGAATTAATTATTGATAAAACATCAATTATAAAAAAATGCTTAGTATTGATAGGTCCAAATATATATAGATATTTAGGATTTTAGAGCTTTATTGATATGATTTCTATATATAATATGGTGAACAAATAAATATTTATACCTCATTTAAGTTTAATTGTCTATTTTCAGGTAATATTAGCCAAGAAGAAAAATACTCAAAAATGAGCTTAATTGGACATGTTCATGTTAAGGCCTAAGATCAAGACGTATGGACTGCTATTTGTAAGGCTTGGCAAAAAATTACAAAGCTCAAGGGACATTTTAGTCATTTTGTATAATTATTAGGATTTAGATTAAGAGTTATTTATGGAATAGTACTTGGTGGAGATAAAGATACCTATATTCTTATCTCTCATGTAGACTTGTATTGGTATACTTATCTCTAAGAAGACTTACTTAGAGGAGGACTCTTCTCTATGTATATCTCTGCAAACCGAATTCTAGAGGAGGAGGAGAGTTTTCTCCTATCTGCTCTCTGCATCTATCCACCACTATTCTTTCTACAATTCTCTACAATTCTTCCATAAACACTTTAGCTTTAGTTTCATTACTCTTTGTAAGATCTAAGGAGCTTTTCAAGAAGTGGAGAGTGAGGACCAATCATCTTCCTACCTGAAGAAATTCTTGATTTAGAAGGAGCTTTTACTTTATTGTTTTATGTCTTTCTATTAAATTAGAATGACCATTAGGTTAAATATATTATACTAGTTTTCATAAATGTTCAGTTTAGCCTTTTTACTTTTGTATGAATCTTGTTATTTATTTATTTAATGAATGATTCTTTACCTGCATATATTTATTAGTTTCCGTTATTATTGTTAGTTAATCATCATATTGATTCAGCAATAATAATTGTCATGAACATATTTAGGTTGAATGTATTAGAGGAACCAACTTTGCTTCAATCTATGTAGGTATAAGAAACTTTAGTTGTATCATTAGTTTGAGTAACTAAAGGAAAAGGCACATCACGGTCTCATTCATTAGATCTAGGCTTAAAATAAGACAAGGGGATTACTAAATAAATGGCTAGGCTAAATACTGTATTTAGCATATAGTTTTCATACATCACATTATTGCATATTTACTTTATAGTTTATTTAATTTACTTTATGAATATTATTCTCTCAAAAATATTGGTTTAGAGTGTTTAGATTTACTTTTATTGTTTTGTGTTGATAATTAGTCTTTATAATAAGTGGCTTCATAGTCCTTTTAGAGATCGATCTCGTGGTGAATTTACCACTTTACTATAAGAACGGTTCATGCACCTGCAAATACTAACTTAGATATATCAAATATCTAATCATGCATTACCGAATTCATAAATATATTACAAAGATTCACGTAATTGCAAAATTCCAATATGAAATATTAAAAATAACAGTTAATTTGGCACTAAATGATAAAAAAGCAATAATAAACTCTTTTAATAAGAAAATATTTCTGTTACACAAATATTAAAGTGCCAAACCATGTGTTAATCTTCTATATTTTACTGAAATAATGTAAATGTATTGTACAGCTCAGTAAGCAGACTAATACCCGTTTCTCCTTGCTCACTCAGAGAATAATAAAGAAGATCTCATGGAAACATTTTGCTCGTGGAGGAAATTCTTAAACCATAAAGCAGAGGCTTTTGGAGTCCTTTTTAAACTATTTCGATAATCTATATAGGTTAAGCCAAATCGAACTGTGTAACCAAATTCCCACTCGAAGTCATCAAGAAATGACCATACATAGTATCCCCTCACATCAACTCCATCCCTGCCAAAATTAAATTGCCAATTATCAAAAAATAAACAAAAAAAACATTTAGTCTTTACATTCGGTAAGATTTTCATCCATGATTAATGAATTAAATGTTAAGAATTGAATGAATAATATATTTAGTTAAATTAACTATAAAAAAAATACTCATTTTGAACATTGAATTATGATTGTCTAAATAGTTCACTCCAAGCAAGTTATGAATTTGCTTAATTTACATATCATCATATGAAGGACAGAACCACTATCCACAATCTTTATATATTGGCAAAGTCAATATCCACGTTCTCCAGTTCCTAAAAAATAGGAAACTATAATGCCACTACTTTGGGCATAATTCAGACAATTTTTCATAGACTTAACATTAAGTATAAATGCCATAAATATTTTTTAAATAAAGTAATATTATTGTAACTTTTTAAACACAGTTATCTAACTCTAAATATTTCACTAACTTAAGCATCAAAGTAATTCTTAGACATATCGTTTAGACTCTCCCAATTTGTTATTTTGCAATTTCAGTTCTAAATTGTTCAACTTATATAATTATTAGATTTAGATATATGCTCATATCAAATATGAAATAAATAAATATTTAATTCTGAACATGTATAAGATTTATGTCGAGTATTTGTACTTACTTAATGACTTTCAAGAGATATGATAGATGAAGAGAATGATATTTTATCCTCACAGTATCATTCAATGCGTCCTTAATTGCCACGAAACTATTATCTTCCATTCCTGTTAAAGAAAAAATATATTTGCTTCATCCTCCCAAAACTAAGAAAATGATAATCAAACCTTGGCTAGCTTACCATTCTCAGTGATATAAATGGTAGGATGATTATAATTTTTATTTATGTACAGCAGCAGTTCTCGAATTCCCTCTGGATATATATATATCCAACTAGAGCCAATCTACAAAAAATTATAAGTATATCACTATTAAAATCTTCATAAGCTTCAAATTACAATTTTATAATTGTTATATGTTTTCTTTCTTTCTAAATGGAAATTTATAAAATAAGGCACAAATTAAATAATAAAAAAATAAACATTATCTTACACATAACGATGCATATTATGAAAACCTCCATTGTAAGAACACACTCTCAAACTCATTGTCTAGTAAGTTGGGACTCTCTGTACACATTTTCTCTCACTAAAAGCTTTGTCTATTAGGTACTTTAATTTGGGAGTTTGTGAGTGGGATGACATCATGTGACTATAGCCACTGGAGAATATCTCCAATTTCTCCCTTTTGTTGCGTATATATGTTGATGATTAGTATTGAAGTTTTCTTTAAGTTTGTTGTGTTCTTAGATTATACTACAGGTGTTTACTTTTATGGTGTGGGTTATTTAGCCCGTTTGCTTGGCTTCATCTGGCTCTTTCACTAACTTCTTCCCTACGGGGAGCTCATTGATCGATATGAGGATTAGAGGAGCTAGCGAGTGTTGATATGTTAAGGAGCTAATTACTGAATTTTCTTTTTGTCCATCTACTCTTTATATTTTATTTTGTAGTGAGTACTTTTTAAGTTTCAATAGTTTAGGCATCTGCGCAGCCCAAACTTCAATCTCTTGCTTCAAGGTATGTGTATTGTCTCACCTTTGTCTATATCGATGGTTGGTAAAGTGAAACCAAGAAAAGAATTTAGAAAAGTGTGAATATATTGGAGTTTTAATTGTAATTTTATTAATCTTGTAAGCTCAACGGCCAAGGTAGCTACAAGTTTTAAGCCTATTTATTTTATTATTTTGATCTTGAAGCCAACTCTCTCAAATCCTTTGAGGGTTAGGTTTTTAATAAACTTTAGGTCTATAGCTTATTGGTTTATGTTGTACTATTTTGGGTCTAAAAGAACCTTAATGCTAGCTTTTTTTTTACTGGTAAAAAAATTTCTCGTTCTCTAGTGCACTTTACAATGGATTGTGTAACCTTATTGCAGCAAACAAAACTCAAAGAGATGGAAGTAAAGCACGCACTCTTGAATAGAATATCTTCTACAACTTAGGACTCAACTCACAAATTTTGACCTTCTCATTGATGATGTTTATAAATAGCAACACAAATTTTAAGAGTGAATTTTTTTAGATATTTTCAATATACTTTAAAATAAAACAACTAAAACATAAGAAAATAAAACAACAATGTAATATTTTACGTGATCCATCTCTAACTAGGCTAAAGTCATAATCATTCACTTTCAATATTGTAAATACATTATCAAAACACAATCTCTCTCTTAAATCTCAATCAATTTAATTACATCCTTGAAATTCCTCAACAACTCATAAAGATGTAGTTATTCACTATATTAACTATAACTACATTGAAATTTGAAATAGCCCACAACTTTGGATTATATCTAAATATCTCTTGAGATTTTTCACCTATATAAACCCTTGAGATTCTTTAACAACTTATGCAACTCACCATTAACTAATTACACCCTTAAGATTCCCCTTTAACTATAATTACTACACAACTAATAGTGAATAGAATAGGGCATCTCAATCCCCTCTAACTACAGCTAATAAATTTACTATATCACAATCGACAATAGCTCCTCAACTTTGTGTTAAAGCTAGATAATATCTCCTATATCTTCTATTTATAAAGTTAATACTCTTTAAAACTAAACTATTAAAATCCCTATTAAAATATAGCATTAATAATCTGAAAACTTTTAGTTTAAATGTATATATTAGACACCCACTTTAAAGAATCTTAATGTATCTATATACCTAACAACACTAGTTGTCGAAACTATATAAATATATATAGCTCCAAACTAATATCGGTTTGAAAGGAACTCATTGACTCGACCTCCATTTAATGCAAAAGGAAGTGAAGTTAGAGCTAGAATCCTGCTTTACACAAGAGCATGCTAAAGTTGATCCCTCAAATTAAATATAATATTAGAACAAAATATACGAGTATAAATGCAAAAAAGGGATAAAATAAGGATTTATTATATTAGTATATGTACATATATAAATAAAATCATATAATTGGTTGCACAAATGAAACTTTATAAACAAACTACATAAAAAATATATTTTAAATAATCATAAAAATAATAACAACAATAGCACCATCACCACCACCACCACCACCACCACCAACAACAACAACAATAACAACAACAACAATAATAATAATAATTTCTTCAATGCACAAACATAAATGAATCCTATTGATCTCTTATAGCAAGTGATAATATATGTCTTAACTAGTGCCTAAAGTACAGTATACATATAAACAAATAACTCCAAAAAGTGATCACCCAATTTTGATCCTTCCAATTAATTTTGATTCAATTTTAACCACTTCAATCAATTTTGACCATTTTCTTTAATTTCTGAAATAATTTCAGGAAAGTGACTATTTTGACTAGGTTAACACAAAATCTTATTGGGACTTTGACTATTCAAACCTCCATGAAATTTAAAAAGAACAATGAATTTTGTTATCAGGTTTTTCGAAATCCCTTAATGTCTAAATTCAAAATCAAATCCTTACATATAGGCTCAAGAAAAATAGCATGACAATAAACATATGATTCCAGAGTAACTAGATCAAAGAAACAATATCTCCTAATACTTGCATAAGAATCTAAAATTCAGAAATGTTATATCGCGAGGACAACTTGATAAGTTCAACATGAGGCTGGAAGATAAGAAAATGGAATCTAAAACACGTAGGAAACAATAATTAAAAGCATAACCATACAACTTTTCATAAGGGAAAAACCTGAAATATGCGATTTGAATTCTACTTATCAAATGAGTAATAGTAAGGATTGCTTATTTCTAAAATTGATTAGGAAACAGATACAGACAATAAGAGAGAGCTAGTAGTTTCAATAAGATGTCTATGTTTTCTCCAGCAACAACATTTTATTGAGGAGCTTTTGTACATGATGTTTAATAGATAATCTCATTAGAGTTTAGTAAATTAGAAAAATCACGAGATGTATACTCTCTACCCAAATCACACTTGAAATGCTTAATACCAATGGAATGTTGAATTTTAAAAATAACTCAAAAAGCATTAAAAACACTTAAGGAATCAGAGTAGCATTTTCTAAGATAAACAAAATAATAATGAGTATAATCATCAATGAATAAAATATAACATCATGACCCACCCTTTGTTAGAATAGAATACGGTCTCCATATTAGAATATATTAAAAGGAGTGTAAGAAAAAGAAATACTTTTATAGAAAAGTAAATTAGGAAATTTAACAAGTTTACAATAAGATGCAGGGATATGACTAAGGTGAGAATGCCACAAATAAAACATAGATGATGAACTACTCAATTGAAAAAATAAAAAATCAACGGTAAAAGTTAATGTTGCAATAGTTGATACTTTAAGCTGATCCAAAATATAAAGCCCCGTTTCTTGTGACTAGTCCTAATCAACTCCTAAGACGGCATATCCTACACATAATACCCACAAGAAACAAAAAGAAGAAGTATCCAGATTCACATAATTGACAGAGATAGGATTCAAAGTAAGGCTAAGTATGATATACATTACTAAGAGACAAAGAGTGTGTAACAATTGAACCAATACCTATTAAATGTGTATGAATGCCATCAATAATTAAAACTGAAATAAAAGTATTAGGTGACAAAGAAGTAAATTATGAAAAAGTAGGAGACATATGGTGTAAAATACTAGAATCTAAGATCCATAAGAAGAATAGTGCTTGAGGTAGTAGAGGATGACAAAACTATGTGAGAGGAGGTAGACATGGCATGTGGTTGTGTAGGAAGGAACTTTTGAAACTGCTAAACTATAACTAAATCTAAAGGTGGAGCAACCATTACAATTTAAGAATTAGGTGGTTGGAAGGACCACTATTGTGGCTGATTCCTAAAACTCAATGGTTGAGTATGATGTTGTCGTTTGAAGGAGTATTACGATCTTTGTTGAAATAATTGTTATTATTATTGCTACTTACCCTTATTCAACAACTTAGGACATTGCCTCTTCTAAAAACCCTCCTACTTATAGAAGCTACATTCATGAAGACCAACAATCTTATGAAGTCTATACTGATTATTGATAATAGACTTTGATGGTGCTGCAAACACTAATAGATTAGACACTGGATAAGTTTCTTTTTCTGCAAAAGACTTAAGAGGTATCTCCTAAACCAATAATTCTATAACAACCAAATTAGTATAGGACATCAGAGTCCACAACAAAATAGTCTAAGGAAACCACTCAAAAGCATTAAATAGAGCCATCAACAATTGACCCGAACGTTGCTCTTCTCTTCGGACAATATAGGAGCAAATGCTCGTAAAGCTGAAGACTCAGTTAAGAGCTAATTCATCCCATAAATCTATGATAGTAGAATACAAGTCCTGAATACTCATATTCTTCTGTTGAAGAGCATGTGTATTAGTCTCTAATTATTTTTTTAAAGTTATAAATGAAGGAAGGGGAACTCGAACTTGAGACCTTACTCAAGTTTGTATATGCACTTACCAGCAGGCTAAGCTTGTAAGTGCAAAAAGAGAAGTTTATTCTGTAAAGTTATACTGTGTGAACAATCTTGCAAGGTGATATGAAACTTCCTTAGTAGTTTCATACTTTGCTAGTTGAGTGCCTATAGAGTTTTTACAAAATTGTTAATCCAAGTGATTACCTTTAAATTGCATAATTATCTTTCCTCCCTGCGGCTAGGGTTTTAACAGCTAAGATTTCTTTCCATTTTGTCCTTCCTTGTGAAGCAATTTTTCTCCGTTTTTCCTTTTATTTCCTTTCTTTATTCCTTTTCCTTTTGTTTTTCTCTTTGTTCCTTGTATCGTATTTGGCTCTAGGGTTTTATTTTCTATGGGTTTTTTAAAGCTATAATAGTCTTCTATGTTTTATTTCTACTTTTGGCTCAAAATCTAGTTATACTTGAATCAATGGCTTTAGAACTTGAAAATCTGATAAATAAATTCACTTTGATAGAAGTGAAGGAGGGAGATGTGGATCTAGGAGGATGTGAGGATGATGCTGATCATAAACATTTTATGATTAGAAGGGTTCTTTCCCATGTTGTGGCCATGAAGAATGTCATGACTAGCGTATGTAAACCATCATGAGAATTTATTGTTAGGGTTCATGGAGAGTTAGGGTGGATCAACCATTGAAAAGATTAAGGAAGTCTCTATAAATGAGTTTATTAAGGTACGGGCGAGGGCTAAAATGGATCAACCATTGATTAGAGGAACAATGTATGAAAGGAGAAACAATGGGTCTTCTTTCACTATAAAAGACTCATGGATTATTCTGACCTCTCTGGTTATCTGATTCATACGGTTAAGAATTATAATGCTTATGTAGAGGGAATGCATGAGGAGAGCTAGCCATATTATCAGGCTATTAGGGCTTCATCTACCCGTAATTAGATTTATTCAAGAAATTCTTCTAAGCAAGCATATCAGAAGGATAGGGAAGATTTATATCATTTGGCCTCTTCTTCATCGACCAGGAGATCATTTCAATTCCATCAAGTTGAGAATGTGGCAGACATATGTCAAGGGCAGAACTACACAGGCAAGACGATATAAAGGTTTTATGACAATTGCAGGTTAATACACTATATTCCTGAGACTTTTGAAAAGAGAACTAATCTGGTTATTTCTCATATTAGTAATGAGTTGCTAGTAACACATCGAAATCCTAGCATTCAAGTGAAGGGCTGCATAATCGGGATTTGAAGCTACAAGTGGTGCGAGTGCATAGGAATAGTGATGGGGATAATATTATGAATGCTAGTGGAGGGAATAAGCTTAAGGTAGTGTCAATCCAAAAGGTATTTGAAACGAACTTATCTTTCAAGGTGGATGGGTAAGTGCTAAGAAGAAAAAAAGGTGCTGGAAAATAAAAAATATTGAGCGATGGGTGTAGTCCTAGTGAGGTGGGTAAGCATGAAAATAGAGGAAGAGTGGAAAATTCAAGGATACATGGGTCTGTAGAGTTACTAAGGTGAATAAGGAGCAGGAGATTCATGCTGATATGTGACAAGGGAAATGAAAGGTGAATATGGAGAATGAGTTTTGTACAATGGAGGTGGATTCCCAAACTCTTAAACATGTTACAAATACTTTATTACTGGTAGAGGTTGTGATGCAACCCCGCCAGCTGCAATGAGTTACAATAGTTGGAACGTTTAAGGGATGGGCAACCCTTGGACGCCCTATTCACTCCGAAGATTGATTAAGGAGCATTGCCCAAGTATTATGTTGTTGATGGAGAATAGACTCTCTTCTATTAGTTTTACTTATTTTATGAATAATGTTTGTCATTATAAGTTTTATAGCAATGATGCTTATTATAGATTGGGTGGCTTGGCTCTTTTATGGCATGAGGATGTTAATGTAGAGGTGAAATCATATGGCTTTAATTTTAATGATTTTGTAGTTAGTTCTAGTGTGGTTGTCTCTATTGATTGGCGAGGTATGGAGATCTATGGTTTTCCTAGGATGGAGGAATGCTGCCAGACATAGCAATTTATGTTTGATTTGAAGTTGAGGTGTTCTTTGTTGTGGGTGTGTTTTAGATACTTTAATGAGATTCTTCAAAGCTTGTAAACAGATGGTGGGAGGCCAAAATATACAAGACAGATAGAGGGATTTAGGCAAGCTCTAGATTTAGATGACCTTGTTGATCTAGGTTTTTTGGTTTTCCATTTAGAAGGGAAAATGGAAGAGCTATTCTTGATAATGTTCGGTAAAGGCTAAACAGGTTTCTGGGATCTAGTGATTGTCATCGGATTTGGCATGTGTTGATTGTTCGGCATCTTCATAGAGAGCACGTTTATAATAAAAATTGAATTAAATATAAAATTTAATAACTATTTGTATAATAATTTTGAGAAATTTAATGCTATAAACAAACAAAAATTTGAGGAAAATATAAAGAAATGTTGAGATAGAAAAATTTACAAATATTAAAATGCTTTTAGAAATCAAAGGCTAAGAAATTTGAAATATACTTTAGTGTTCCGAGTGTATTTTTCACATTCAATCCTTGAGCTATGATTGCTAACTAACTTGTCCAGTGCAAAACTCACTCATTAGCTCAGTCTAATACATATAGAATAAAAATTTAATTCTTCACCCCTTATATAACAAGCCAAGCCACTAAAAGTACACTGCTCCATCCATAACAATTTATGCAATTATTATTATTATTGTTATTATTATTATGATTATTATTATTGTTATGATTATTATTATTATTATTATTATGATTATGATTATTATGATTATTATTATTTTTATGATTATTATTATTATTGTTATGATTATGATTATTATTATTATTATTATTGTTATTATTATTATTTTTATTTTTATCATTATCATTGTTATTATTATTGTAATTAAGTTTATTATTATTATTATTAATACTATCATTATTATTATAATTATTATTAATAATTTTATTATTTTTATTACTATTACTATTATTATTATTACTATTATTAGTATTAATATTATTTTTATTATTATTAATATTACTATTATTATTACTACTACTATTGTTATTTTTATTATTATTGTTACTATTGTTATTGTGATCATTGTTATCACTATTATTATTGTTATTATGTATATTGTTATCACTATTGTTATTCTTATTATTATTATTATGATTATTATTATCACCATTGTTATTGTTATTATTATGATTATTGTTATTGTTATTATTATTATTATTGTTATGATTATTGTTGTTATTGTTATGATTATTTTACTACTAATATTATTATTGATTATTATTATTATTGTTATTGTTATGACTATTATTATTGCTATTATTTTTATTTATTATTATTATATAATTATTATTATTATTACTATTATTATTATGATTATTATTATTCTGATGATGATGATTATTATTATTATTATTATTATTATTATTATTATTAATTTATTTCTTTGAGAAGAAAAATGAAGTCATTTAAGGTTCACTTCAAGCAATCAAATGCGCAAAAGATAGCTTGAGAGAGGAAAATACCTGTTGCCCGATAGGAATCCCATTTCTCACAGCTGCAAAAGTAAAAAAATGTTCCAAAATAATCATAGGCAAAACGTACGATTCAATCAAAAAATTTATTAAGTGGTGTTTAGTTTTGAGAGTTTATATAACTCGTATATTAAATGTGTTTGGTAAGATTTAAAAATTAATAGCTGATAATTAATTTGATTTAAATCAAATTATGATTTTATTAACTCTATTTTTTAGAAACTATTTGATTCAGGAATTTAATGCAGTTGATAATTATTTTCCATTGAACAACTATATTAAAAAAATTTATAAGACTTAAGCAACAGAAGTTGATAACTTATTTAGTTTTAATCAGCTATTGATTTATATTTTTATTTATTTGAACAATCTTCTCTTTAATAAAATTTATTTTAAATTGATCGCGTATAATCAAATTTTATATATTATAATAAATAATTATTATTCCTGAAACTATTTTTAATAATTTAATAATTATAATATTTAAAATTATAATATTTGAAATTAGAAATTTTTATTAATAGAATTTAAATTTAAATTTTTACTCTTAAATTAATTTTTATAAATTTTTTAATAATAAATAAAATTATGCTAAAGAAAATCAACTAAAAATATTTTTAATTATTATAATTTATTTTTATTAATTTATATTATTAAATAAATATGATAAAATAAAATATATTTAACAATAAATTATACCATCAAAAGTCATCTAACATACTAACAATAAATACTAATAAAAGTTTTACCAAACAGTTTAATTTATTAATCATTAATTACTAGTTGATTAATCAACCGAATCAAATAAGCTCTTAGAATTTTCTTTTATCAGCTAATAACTAATTTATTTTAATTTATTTGATATATATTAACCTTATATTTTTTGAAACTAACTACATTAATTTTGTTAAAAATTATTAATAATAACTTATTTTAAGTTGATTTTATATTACTAATTATTGTAATTTATAACAAGTAATTATTATTTTGAGACTGTATTTAATAGTTAAATGATTATAATATTATATAGCATTTAAAATCAGAATCTTTTAGTTGCATTTAAATTTAAATTCCTACTAGTAAAATAACTTTTATAAATATTTAAATTATAAATATAATAAGTTAAATAAAGCTAATTACACTATTCTTAATTATTATAAGTTATTTTAAGTAATTTGTATCATTAAATTAATATTATAAAATAAAATATATTTAGAAATATATTATAACATTAATGGACATTTAAATACTAACAGCAATAACTAATAAAATATTATCAAACAATTTAACTTATCAGCTACCAGCTACTGGTATCAACCATTAGCTACTAGCTACATTTATTAATCAAACTAAATAGATATTAAGACAATTTGAAATAAGTTGTTTTCCGTTTATATGATGTTGTAATTATTTTAATTTTAAATAATAATATAAGTTAAATCTATGAACAAAATTTAATAAATTTTTATATTTTATAATATTTTAGGGTTTAGGTTCAGTTTGTTTAATAGAATAATTTTGTGCAAAATCAAAAGTTCCAATTCGATAAATACTATTAACATTTTATTTAGGGATGGACCAATTATGTAACTGATTTTCTATTTCTGAGATATTAGACCCTTGAACAGTAAATTCTTCAGAGTTTAAATCAGAAAGAGTAGAAGAAGAAGAAGGAGAAACTATTTCTCGACTACTAAAACTGCGAAACAACGATGTCATTACCAAAGACAATAAACAAGTAAATAATGTTTAGGATAGTGGGACCACCTACCGGGACTGCCTTGACCGATAATTGGGAAGACGGGCTGACCAACGGAAAACCAGGCTGACCAACGCTACCTTAAAAAATTCACTTTTGGCTATGGCTGAATCAAATTTAGCCAATGGTTCTGTCTATTTTAATTGTTATTCAAATTTTTCAATTTCATTATTTGATTCAAATATTTTAGACACTTTGATTTTAACTGTTAAAACCAAAAATATGGATTTTGCTGAAAATTCTAGATTTATAGCTGTCATTTATAGGATCTACTATAAAGTAATGACAACAACTATAGATCCTAGAGCAAGACATTCTTTAACAAGAAATGAAACAATTTTATTTGAAGCTACTCCTTTACATTCTAAAATACAAGTCCCCAAAAGACTAAAATGGAATGAGTTGTAGCAAGCTGGAACTTGGGATTTACAAGAAATTAATAAGCCTCAATCTATAGAAAATATTTCTAGAGTTTCACAAATTTTAGAGCAATCAAATGGTTCTGTTCAAATAAGTTTTTCACCTACTTTTTTACCTTCATCTAGATTGTCTACTTTTGAAAATTCTAGACCTTCCACACACACAGCACGTTTTCCAAATTCTAATACAAATTTACAAGGGTTGATTTTGAAAATAGGATTCCTCAACCTTTTACACTGATTCACATTAATATAGAACAAGATAAAAATTCCGATGAACCTGTTTTGTCACCTTCTAGATCAACTATGGAAAATTTTTCAACTTTAAATATGATTTTTACACCTTTTGAAATAAATAAACCTTTTTTACGATCTGATTATTACCATATAAAAAATCGTGAAAAAGTTTTATGGTTTCAAAATCATTTTTCAAAGGGGGAGAGAGATACTATTCAAGAAAAATTTTATGAATATTTAAATTCTGTTAAGATAAATGTTCCATTTTTTATCTGGTTTGAAATTTATTGTAACAATAATGATATAGAATTTCCTTTTAAAAATCTTTTTACAAATGATAGAGTTTCTAAAATTTGGAATACAACCGTAGGAAATAAACAAATTATTCCTAAAAGTGCTTGCCATCTGGCAAAAACTTGTTTCGAAATAAAATTTTTAACATCTTTTTCCAAAATATTTTTTGCAGCACTACAATCAATACGTAGTAAAAAATGTTTTCCAACTAAATCGTCTTCAAATTTTGTAATACACAAAACAATTGATAAAAGCTCTTTTTTAATAGTAGAGTATTTGGATTGGGTTTCATTCCATGCTACAGAGTGAAATCTAACCAAAGACTCTGTATTTTGACCAGGTAACCTCTGTTTGAGAATACTCCCAAAACCTAAATCAGAAGCATCTGTTTCTACTATGAGAAAGGCATTTGGATGTGGTATGGATAGACAAGGTAAATGACGAATTTTCTGTTTAATAGTTTGTACTACTCGAGTGTGTTCATGGGTCCAGAGTTTTGGATTTTTTCTAAGACGATTGAATAAAGGTTTGCAAAGAATTCTAATATCTTTGAAAAAATAAGACATTCAAGCTAATAAAGAAACTGTTTTGAAACATTTTGCGGGAAAAAATCCCATGATATCTGGCACGAGCCAATCTATAGGACAATTTAACTTTTTATCGGATAAAAGCAAAATTTTAGCAAAATTATCTGGAAATACAACAAAGAAGGAATTCAAAGCAGCCTTAGAACAAGCTTTGTTACAAGTCTCTAGAGATAGTGACAATGAGGACTCTGGAAGCACTTGTGGACCTAGCTTTACTCCTCAAAATGAAGATGATTGCTATGGACTCGACAATTATGACATTATTTTTGACTAAATGAACAAGGAATCTTTCCTTTTTCACAAATGGACAAAGAAAGACAAAACAAGAAGATAAACAAGCATCTTTTGAAGAATGGACAAGGACAAAACAAAGTTGATAAGAATGAACAAGTGGCGGACAAAGAATCTTCTCTTTTTGACAAAATGGACAAGATGGCAAACAACTACTGTTTTCTTTTGACAAATTAATTCAATAATGTAACAGACTCAAAAATGTTTGAAGTCCGAATAGTATAGTTTTTCTTATTATAAATAGATGTACATTAGAAGTAAGAAGGCATCACTTGAATGCTTGAACTATCTTTCCTATTATCTCTCTTTGTAAAATCTTCTTTATTCAATAAAAGTTTAAATTATTTACTTATTTCTTCTCTTTTCTCTTCTTCTATTATTAACTATTTCTCTATTATTTCGATTTAAAAATTAATAGCTGATAATTAATTTGATTTAAATCAAATTATGATTTTATTAACTCTATTTTCTAGAAACTATTTGATTCAGGAATTTAATGCAGTTGATAATTATTTTTCATTGAACAACTAAAATTTTTTATAAGACTTAAGCAACAGAAGTTGATAACTTATTTAGTTTTAATCAGCTATTGATTTATATTTTTATTTATTTGAACAATCTTCTCTTTAATAAAATTTATTAATAATATTTATTTTAAATTGATCGCGTATAATCAAATTTTATATATTATAATAAATAATTATTATTCCTGAAACTATTTTTAATAATTTAATAATTATAATATTTAAAATTATAATATTTGAAATTAGAAATTTTTATTAATAGAATTTAAATTTAAATTTTTACTCTTAAATTAATTTTTATAAATTTTTAATAATAAATAAAATTATGCTAAAGAAAATCAACTAAAAATATTTTTAATTATTATAATTTATTTTTATTAATTTATATTATTAAATAAATATGATAAAATAAAATATATTTAACAATAAATTATACCATCAAAAGTCATCTAACATACTAACAATAAATACTAATAAAAGTTTTACCAAACAGTTTAATTTATTAATCATTAATTACTAGTTGATTAATCAACCGAATCAAATAAGCTCTTAGAATTTTCTTTTATCAGCTAATAACTAATTTATTTTAATTTATTTGATATATATTAACCTTATATTTTCTGAAACTAACTACATTAATTTTGTTAAAAATTATTAATAATAACTTATTTTAAGTTGATTTTATATTACTAATTATTGTAATTTATAACAAATAATTATTATTTTGAGACTGTATTTAATAGTTAAATGATTATAATATTATATAGCATTTAAAATCAGAATCTTTTAGTTGCATTTAAATTTAAATTCCTACTAGTAAAATAACTTTTATAAATATTTAAATTATAAATATAATAAGTTAAATAAAGCTAATTACACTATTCTTAATTATTATAAGTTATTTTAAGTAATTTGTATCATTAAATTAATATTATAAAATAAAATATATTTAGAAATATATTATAACATTAATGGACATTTAAATACTAACAAGCGAATAACTAATAAAATATTATCAAACAATTTAACTTATCGTACTACCGACTCTGGTATCAACCATTAGCTACTAGCTACATTTATTAATCAAACTAAATAGATATTAAAACAATTTGAAATAAGTTGTTTTCCGTTTATATGATGTTGTAATTATTTTAATTTTAAATAATAATATAAGTTAAATCTATGAACAAAATTTAATAAATTTTTATATTTTATAATATTTTATAATATTCTAGAAATAATGATAAATTAAATATTTTTAAAATATTTTTCTTACATATTTTCAATATTTTAAGATTTTATTGATTTAAAAAATAAATATTAGTATAACAATGCAAAAGTTATTTTAAAATATTTATTAATTAATATTTAGTGTTATAAAAATTAATATTATAAATATAATTAATATTACTATTTTTAAAACAGAAATAATTGTACAGTTAGAAAATTAATTTATTAATTAATAAAAATACTAAAATATATTTTAAAATATAATCTTTTAAATTAGAATCGTTCTCCAATTAGAAAACTAGTTCTTTAATTAATATAATATTAAAAATATACTTAAAATAATTTTTTAAATTAGAATAGAATTTAAATTTAATTTATTAATTATAAATTAATAAAAAAGATAAAATTATATATAAACTAAAATTTTATATCTCATAAATAAACGTACTCGTTAAAAAAAATTATATGTTTAAATATATATATATATTTGCAGTGGATATAAGTATTTTTTCAAAAAAATTGAAAATTATTTGGAATAAATAGATTTGATAAAAGGAATTCATATAGAAATTTAAATAATTAATTTATTGATCAATCCCCGTTTCTAAGCAGCCGCTAAATTGATAAGCTTTAATAAAACTTACCGGAGTAAATAACGCGACTATCTGTGGTGTAACTTAGGTTGCCACTTGTAGAGGCATCGTCGACATATCTTGCTGTGTAGTAATTCACACCAACGAAATCAATGGATCCCTTGACCATCTTTGATTGTTGTCGTGTGAATTTAGGCAATCTATTCCCCACCAAATATCTCATGCTCTTAGGGTAATCAGCATATGTGAGAGGGTGCAGAATCCTATATATACAATGTAGGTATCATTGTCAACTTATATAATTAATTGAATACACTTTCTATATGGAGATTTTAATATCATATCATATAAAAATAAATTTATTGTATAAGATCCATATAAGATATAGATACTCTTTTTATGTGGTTTTTATTTAACTTTTTTTTTTGTTTCTGTTTAGAATATATATATATATTGCACAGTTTTATTATTTTAATCATAAATAAAAATATAAAATATGATTAAAACTCTTTTATAAAGTTCTTAATGTTTTAGTATTTATTTATTATATTTTAAAAAATAATAACAACTTAAAATACTTTACTTTGTTTTAAGAAAATTTTGATATTTTATAATTCTATTAATGTAGTAAATATAAGAATTGTGTTAAAATTATTTATTATCTGATTTATCAATTATTTATAAAATTGATATAAAAATATAGCTAATTTGCTATTTTTAAAATTACTCACATATATCAAAATATCTTTACATATTAACTTATATATATATATTTGTATAATTATTATATAATGGATATCTGGTCCATACTTTTTATTGTAAAACATTCGCATCCCTTCAATCAAAGCTATTTGTATAATAATTAATAAAAAAGGACAGGATGCTGTCATTCTCCGATGCCAACTCCTTAAATGTACCGATATCTTTTGTGCCATATGCATCCAGAATAATTGTGAAGCATGACTGAGATATATGATGAATCATTTTGAAGAGATATATGAAGGATAATTTGATATTCAGCGTGTATTAACATGAAAAAAAGGTCTTATAACACACTAAGAGCCATATGCTATATCAAAAATTAGAGATTAATGATAATTTAATCATATATAAAATATCATGAATTGAGTATAATCAATCATTATATTAAATGTTCAAAATATATCAAATGTCATGAAATTCCTCACTTAGCTATTCTCTATATATTTGAAACCTTCTACTCATTCCTCAAGGTTTGTTGTTACAATTATTTTGACTTTTATCTATTGTTGAAAAAAAAGATAAGTTTATTTTAAGGACATTATATGATAGATAAGACTCGAATCTCTTCGTATGCGTTTCATTAGTATCCTGATCTATTCATACTGGTGTTTTGGAAATTTCTACTTTGTGTCCTACTAAATTCTAACTTTTCTGATTGTTAATGTTCTAATTTTCATACTTTGACATCCTTTATTATTCTGCTGTTTCATATTTTAATATGGTTTGTCTTGCTAAATTCTGTAATTATTTATTAATGTTGGTTTTATAGCATCTTTTTTCTTTATATATTATTACTAACAAGATTAAAATTGGTTCTCTAGAAAAATTGCTGAAAGAGGACAATCTAAGAATTTTGTTTTTGTATATTATTAAAAATATTCTAAAAATATTAGTATTACTCATCACACATATTATGTGTTTAAATTATTATAATAAAAAATTATCATATAAATTATTTAATAAATTAGTATATAATATAGTTTTAAATAGTAAATAATCATATACTGATGAAGTATTATAACAATAAGAACATATAAATTAATATCTCAATAAAATAAAATTGGAAGTATTATATTTTTTCTATAACTTTCTGTTTTCAATTTTTGTAAAAATTTTATTGAATTATTTGAATTTTACCATAGGTATATCTATAATGTAATATATAGTAATTCATCAATTTCTTATAGGATTAGAAATATATATGAAATTATTATAGGATTAAGTTTGAATTAGAATAATTCTATTAGGATTAGGAGATTAATTACTAATTAATTCTATTAGGATTAAAAAATTAAATTAATTACATACAAAATTAGAATAAGATCAGTAAAAGTATTTTAGTCAATTCAAAAATTTCTTCCCTCTCTTTCGTGCTTTTATGTATACTAGTTTTTTACTTACGTGCATTGCACGTGAATATTAATTATTGAACTCATTTGTAATAAAAATAAAATAATTACTAAATTTAGAATAATAAATACTATTAATATAAAATTGCATAATTCTAGGTTCATCTAAATTTTATTTATGAAAATTAATTAAGCTATTTATATCTATAAATGTATTAGTTTAGTTAATTTTTAAATTTTTTAATAATTGAATTCAATGTTGTCATAATTCAATTAATTTTACACTAAGATTAATAATTTATCATTAATAAATTGATACATTGTTAACCAAAATTGAACTTTTATTTTTCCAAGCATCTCGCTATATGTTTGTTTGGCAAATATGACTCATTCAATTTAAATATTCATAGTTTTCTATATTAATATTCATTTTATAAATATGCTGTATATTTTTTATTTAATAATATTACATGCGATGATATGTACTACAGGATAATGCTATATAATATGTAAATAGAAATAGTTCATCTAGAGCTATTTCACAATAAAATAAAATACACATAAATCAAAACATTTTTTTATTTATCTCAAATAAATATAAAATCTTATATAAATTTTTGACGTAATTTAAAAGTCTTCTCAAACTTTGAATTGATTATATAACTTCTTCAACGGTTAATATCTATATATTTGTTCAATTTAAAAAATTTAAAGCTTTTAATGTTAGCCAAAATATAATTTTATTATTATTTTATCAAATAAATTTAATGCTGATTTTATTTCTCTTAAATAATCTAGTTTTTCTTTCAATAAATGGTAATGGTTTATTTTTAGTGATATGATTCTTACATTTTAGCATATTGGATGTATACAGTTTACTACTAATGACAATATCAAATGTAAAATATTGAATTTTTTATTTAAATATATAAAGAGATAGAGAAAATATTACTTAGAAGTGATAGTCTAGTGCCACATTAGCTCTACCTTTATATTGTCGTTCATTTTTACGTGCATATAGAGTGGAAGATTGAAAATAAACAATAAATTCAAAATTAATTTATGTTTAAATACTTCTAATTCATTAAATTAAAATAAAAATACTTTTCTTTTATCTAATAATAATTAGATAGTAAATAATAAAATAATTATTAAATCTAAACTGAATGAATATAAAGATTTATATAATTTTGTAAGATAGAATCTAAATCCATGTTAATGACCAATTGAACATGTAATTATACTATAAACCTTAAATAATTTAATATTTATAATTTTTGTTTTCCTTTTAGAAACAAAAATCTTAAATTTTTTCTTGATATTAAAATCAAATTTTCTTTTGCTATTAGTTAATGGATGATATATTATTTTATTTTCGTATATTTCTTTCCCTCCTGCACACACTTATATAGATAGTTTTAAATTTGATTTTGATTAATCATTGAAAGACTAATTTTCATTACTAATCATTACTATGTGTTGAGATTTTGAGTTGTTAGGGTTGTTAGGATATGATAAGTATTTATCTTTTAAATTTAGGATATGATAAGTATTTATCTTTTAAATTTAGAGTCTAGCTATTAAGAGTTTGTTATTTAGTTTCTATCAAAGTCTTACATATAAGTATAAATATAAGGCTGATGTATCAAAGGATGGGTATGAAAATAAAATTATGATGTATGGTCTCAACTATGAAGGAATTACGCTTATCTAAAATTATAAATATAAGGAGCATTCAATGCAGGAATTACGCTTACAGAATCAAATTATGATGTATGGTCTCAACTAATGGAAATGCATATTGCTGAAAGAGAAAAGCTTTCCTATATTCGGGGAAAAATAAAACCACCTGCTGAATCAGAGGATGGGTATGAAAAGTGGTATGCTGAAAACCAAAAGGTGAAAAGATGGCTGCTAATGTCTATGAGTCCAGAGATTATGAAGCGATATTTACGCTTATCCAACGCCCATGAAATCCTGGATCGCTTTATCAAAAGCTTTCTATGATGGCGTTGATGAGTTGCGAGCTCTTCGCCTTAAACCGGAAAGCATTTGCGTACCAAACAGAATAGAAGATCTCTCTCTGAATATTATGGAGAACTAACTGCAATTTTTCAGGAATTGGATCAGAGAGACAAAGTGGTCATGAAGGATCCTGATGATGTGGTTGCGTATAAAAAATCTATTGAACGACTACGGGTGCATATATTTTTAGCTGGACTGGATGATCACTTTGAGCAGGTTCGCAGAGAAATCCTACGTCAGGAGTCTACTTCAGGCCGAGAAGAAAGCTATGCCCTGATTCGACGAGAGGAGAACCGCCGTGTAATATTAAAAGGAGACTATGGAGACTCCGATGCTGCTGCTATGGTGATTCGCAACAAGTCAAAGACATCTATTGGTATTAGAAAGTCCACATAAAAATGTACTCATTGTAATAAGTCAGGCCACATCAAAGATTGTTGCTTTGAGCTTGTAGGCTATCCAGATTGGTGGGATCAGAATCGAGGATCACAAAGAAGGAAAGCTAAGAATTCCCTGATTTTCGCTGTTGCTGAAACCAAAACAAGTAAGGACAATGTTGAATCAACTTCAACATTAGTAGCAACCACAAGCAAGGAAGGTAAGGTGTTTAATATTTCTACATCTGTTTGTGATAATACATGGATAATTGATTCTGGTGCTTCAAATCATATGACCTTTGATTCTGGACAGGTTAAGAAACTTAGACCATCCTTACAAAAATCTGTTTTGATAGCAAATGGTAATAAGGTTCCAATTATTAGAGAGGGATCTATTACTACCACCAATTCTTTAAATTTAGACTCAGTTTTAATTGTTCCATCATTAAATTACAGCCTTTTATCTGTTTCCCAAATAACATCAGCTTTGTCTTGTATTGTTATTTTTTGGCCCAATTTCTGTTGTTTTAAGGATATCCAAACGAAGCAGACGATTGGCTGTGGTATTAGGCGAGGGAATTTGTACTACTTGGACATGCAATCGAATACTTCTTCCAAGTTGCATCATGCGTTTGCAATGGATGGTCCAAAGAAGGAAAAAAATGAAGCAGAAATCTGGTTACAACATAGACGACTAGGGCATGCTTCTTTTGGCTACCTAAAAAAGTTATTTCCTGATTTGTTTAACAACATTGATGTTTCTATTTTTCGTTGTGATGTTTGTGAACTTGCTAAGAGTCATCGAAGCTCTTTTTCATCAAGTTTTAATAGAGATCATTTACCTTTTATGATTGTTCATTCTGATGTTTGAGGTCCATCTAAAATTTCAACTTTGGGGGGATCTCGTTGGTTTGTTACTTTTATCGATGATTGCACAAAGATGACTTGGGTGTGCTTAATGAAATCTAAGAGTGATGTGAGTGCATTATTTCAGAAATTTCATACACATGTTAAGACTCAATATAATGCACATATTCAAGTGCTTCGCAGCGATAATGGTGGTGAATACCATAACTCTGAATTGAAGCATTATTTGGAAGAAAATGGAATTGTCAATCAAAGTACATGTGTTTATACACCCCAACAAAATGGGGTAGCTGAAAGGAAGAATAGGCATTTACTAGAAGTTGTTCGTGCCTCATTGCTTCATGCAAAAATGCCATTATCATATTGGGGAGAAGCTCTTACTTCTGCTGCATATTTAATTAACCGAAGTCCTTCACGGACTCTTGATTTTCAGACACCTTTTCAGGTTCTTAATGATACTACAACTGCTCCATCAACATCAAACTTACCTCCTCGTGTCTTCGGCTGTGTAGTATTTGTACATATTCATAAACATCACCGCCATAAGCTTGCTCCTCGAGCAATAAGATGTGTGTTTCTTGGATATGCAACAAATAAAAAGGGGTACAGGTGTTATCATCCTCCAACTCGACGTATGTTCATATCCATAGATGTAGTCTTTCATGAAGATGTGATGTATTTTGAGTCTGAATTTCCGGAGGAGAGACATGAAGAAATTCAGACATTAGATTATCAATTTCAGGAGGAGTATGAAGTGGTTGATAATGGTGTTGGTGATCACTCAGAAAATCATGGGATACGTATTGAGCAAGAAGATCTAACTCCATCGATTGAAGAAGAGTCCTCAAGTGAAGAAGACCCTGAATCCCAAGCTGAAATACCACGCCAATCACTTGCTGAAGATATTCCTATTCTTGAACCCGATCTACCGAGAAAATGATTACTAGAACGATCCACCAGAGGTATTCCTAAACTTAGTTATGAGCCTGAAATTTCTAGTAAAGTTAAATACCCAATGAGTCATTATGTGTCGAATCATAACCTGTCAGAATCAAATAAGTCACTGTCAAATCAATTATCTACTGTATCTATTCCTAACAGTGTGCAGGAAGCTTTATCTGATCCAAAATGGAAAGCTGCAATGAACGATGAAATGAAAGCCTTGCAAAAGAATGAAACATGGGAGCTTGTTGATTGTCCAGCAGGAAAGAAACCAGTAGGGTGTCGTTGGGTCTACACCATAAAGTATAAAGCAGATGGCACAATCGAGCGATTCAAAGCAAGATTGGTAGCAAAAGGATACACTCAAATCTATGGGATTGATTACACTGAAACCTTCTCTCCTGTAGCTAAAATCAGTACTGTGAGAGTGTTATTATCCTTGGCTGCAAATTTGGGTTGGTCATTACAGCAGTTTGATGTTAAGAATGCTTTTTTACATGGTGAATTATCCGAAGAAATCTATATGGAGCTTCCACCTGGATGTATGTCAACAATGCAGAATAGGAAAGTTTGCAAGTTGAAGAAATCGTTGTATGGACTGAAACAATCTCCACGGGCATGGTTTGGGAGATTTTCAAAGTCTATAAAAGCTTTTGGATATCATCAGAGTAATGGAGACCATACCTTATTCATAAAGAAGGCAAATGGGAAGATCACAGCTCTCATTATCTATGTGGATGACATGGTAGTTATAGGAAATGATCCAGAAGAGAGGAAGGCATTACAAGAATACTTGTCCAAAGAGTTTGAAATGAAAGACCTGGGTTGCTTGAAATATTTTCTTGGGATTGAAGTTTTAAGATCAAAGAAAGGAATTTTTTTGTCCCAAAGGAAGTATGCATTGGATTTATTGCATGAAACTGGAATATCAGCATGTCAACCAGTTGACACACCAGTTGAGGAAGGCCTGAAGTTGTGCATTGAGGTAGACCAAGTACTGGTTGATAAAGGAAAATATCAGAGACTTGTAGGAAGATTAATGTATTTAGCTCACACAAGACCTGATCTTGCGTATGCTTTGAGTATTGTTAGCCAATTCATGCATAATCCTGGAGAAAGACATATGAATGCTGTCATAAGAATCTTACGGTATTTGAAGTCTGCACCTGGAAAAGGAATTTTGTTCACTCAACATATGGATTGGCAAAACATAGAGGTTTACACTGATGCTGATCAATGGATCAATCGATGATAGACGATCAACTGCAGGGATATTTTTCGTTTGTGGGTGGAAATCTTGTGACATGGAGAAGCAAGAAGCAAAATGTTGTTGGGTCTAGTCACGGTGAGTTCGAGGAATGGCTGTTGGTGTGTGTGAAGCCTTATGGTTAAAACAAATTTTGGAAGATTTAGGTTACGCACTGAGGCAACCAATTAGATTGTATTGTGACAATAAAGCAGCACGTGATATAGCTTATAATCCAGTACAGCATGATCGGACAAAGCATGTAGAGGTTGACAGATTTTTTATCAAAGAAAAATTGGATGAGAATATCATAGAATTGCCTAAAGTATGTTCTGAAGATCAATTGGCTGATATCCTTACCAAAGCAGTCTCGAGTCACATGTTCTTTAAGTGTCTAGGCAAGTTGAGCATGTATGATATTTATGCACCAACTTGAGGAGGAGTGTTGAGATTTTGAGTTGTTAGGATTGTTAGGATATGATAAGTATTTATCTTTTAAATTTAGGATATGATAAGTATTTATCTTTTAAATTTAGAGTCTAGCTATTAAGAGTTTGTTATTTAGTTTCTATCAAAGTCTTACATATAAGTATAAATATAATGCTGATGTATCTTTTTTTGATATCAGAATACAATAATGAAAACCTAATTCTTAGGTTATTTCTTTCAAGTCTATGAATATAAGCATGAAAGTATATACTTAGATTCATTTAAAGAGATAATAATCAAAGCATAAATAAAGCTTCTTGGACACTTGGCAATTAAAAAATTATCATAAAAATCATACATTTTTTCTCTCAACCACCTCTTTTATTCTATTTTTCTTAATTTGTCTCGTTGATATCTTTATAATTTCATTTTGTGTACTCTTTTTAATTTGCATTTGTTGACTCTCAATGGATCTTGTGAAGTAATTCTTTTGATGTCACTTTTCTTTTTCACTTCTTTTCTTTTTCATATTTTTTCCTTTTTAAATAGAATTCTAGTTGTTTTTTGTGTTTAATATTGTAGTGTTCTATTTCTATATGAATTTTATTCTAATACTACTTATATATTTTTTTTTATTAAATTAGTAAAAGCAAAATTTATAATTTTATAGAGTCTTATTTCTATATAAATTTTATCCTTATACTACTATTATATATTATCTTTTCTATTAAAATATTTTAAATTAGTAAAAGACTAAATTGGTCAATTTTAACAACACTAATTATAAGGCTCTTTCGTTAAATCTATCCGTGCTCTCCCCTCTTTGCACTTTTATGTAATGTCCTATCTCTATATAAATTTTATCCTTATACTACTATTATCTATTATTTTTTTATTAAAATATTTTAAATTGGTTAATCTTAACAACACTAATTATAAGATTTATTTTCGGTAAATCTATCCGTCCTCCCCCTCTTTGCACTTTTATATCTTTTGTTTATGTTGTTATGATTATGATTATAGATATATTTGTTATATATTCTAAATTGTGGCATATTTAGAATCTAAATTTTGTGATTATAGATTTAGATTTTGTGATTTATTTTCATAAATGAGAAATACTTTAAATCAAGTGTTGTGTATGAGGTTGCTGGAAAAATACTTTAGATTTAATTATAGCATCCATTCATCTTTTGTATATTCCTAACAATAACAACGTAAAATTTAATAGGATAAATGTGGAAAAGGAAACTCACCATCCAATTGTAAAATCAAGGCTTCTAGATGCAGCCTTCTTGCTGGCCGTTGTCTGAAATTTGGGCACCTTCCAGAATGTTGTTAGAACTATACCAACCGTTCCTTCTTGAGTAGCCTAATTAATAATTAATAATTGATATTAAATTAGTATATATTTTTTGATTAATAATAAATGATATTAGAAGATTATAACTTGATGAAAACACTTAAATAAAAATATGTAGTATATTTAAAATGTTTAAAACATTTAGGACAGTTACAAAATTAACAGTTTAAAATAGAACAGCTTACCTGGTACTTTTGCCTGTATAATTTAACAGCAGTTGCATGACAAAGAATCATATTGTGGATTACTATATAAGGTTCAGTTGCAGAGTTTCCAGCAGTACAATTTCCTATATAATTAGAGCATCGACCAGGTGCAGTATCTCCAGTTGCATATCCAAAACAACTAAAATAATTTGGCTCGTTAATTGTGGCCCAATTCTTCACTCTATCTCCAAACTTATCAAAGCAAAAGTCCACATATTCACGATAATCCTCCCTATAAGTTTTAGTGAAAAAATCAATTTATAAAGTTTTAAAATTAGTGAAATGAAAAACCCATGTTTTATTCTATTTTATTTGAATAAAGTGAAGCATTTCTACTTACACAATTCTTGGGTTCAAAAATCCACCATATTCATCTTCGAGTGCTTGAGGAAGATCCCAGTGGAATAAAGTTATAAAAGGCTCAATACCTGTTCAAAGTGAGTTATTTGCACACTTCTAAAATTAGAGTGAGATATTTTCACATGTATTTATGATATAACCTAACCGTTTGATACGAGCTCATCAATTAAGGAGTTGTAGAAATTGACACCCTCTTGGTTCACTCCTGCACTAATTCTTCCATCTGAGGATATAAATATTACAGTTAGACTATGAGATAGTATGTCTTTGTGCATATGTTAAATGATTCTAAATAAAAATAATAATCTCACAAGGTAGTATTCTTGACCATGAGATTGAGAATCTAAAAGAGTTCAATCCAATTTCTTTAATCAAAGCAACGTCTTCCTGTAAAAACAATTGAATTTTATTGATTAAATTAGGTTAATAAAATTACAATACAAAGGTGATATATATAGATACCTATTCTAGTTACAACAGAATGATAAATACACAACTAACATATAATGGATAGGATTAGTAAAAAGTGAAGTTATCACTTGTCTCCTTATCCCCCTCTCAACACAAAGCATAAGCCGAAGAAGAAGAAACCATTGTGAAGGCAAAAGCTTGGTTAGGATATTTGCAATTTGATCCTCGAATGTCAAACTAAAATTGAAATTCCTTGTTTCCAACCCGTTCCATAACAAAATTGTAATCAAGCTTTGGGTGCTTAGTACGAGGATGAAACACAGGATTTGAATACAAATAAACAACACTAAGATTGTCACACCTAATATTAGTAGGAAAAGAAACTGGAGAAACAATCTCATTCAAATGAGCTTTTAACCTAATGGCCTCACTAGTTGCATTTGCAAGAGCTTTATATTTATCCTCTGTTAAAGAAACAAGCAATTGTTAGTTGCTTTTTGGCAATCCAGCCAACAAGATTACTACTTAAGTAAATCTCCTAACCACTATCATTTGAACATCCTCTCCGGTCACTATTAGCGAAATTATGAAGATTGAGAATAGAACATCGAACCAAAGACAATCCAAACGATAAGGTGTATTTATGATATCAAAGCAAATGATTAAGCACCTTCCAATGGATATTTTGTAATACCCTGTAATATTTTGAATTATGATTTTAATATTACTTTGGGGCATTTTAGTAAATAAGTTTTTTCAGTACTACGTTGGGCATTTAATTATTATTTTAGTAACTAATTAATATAATTACCGTACAATTCTATATTTTCAAATAATTTTAATATGTTAATTTTTGGTGACTTTAAAATATTATTTTGTGATATTAAACAAGTCAAATTTTATTTAAATTGTCCTTAATAAAAATATTTATTCTTAAATTATAAAAGGGACCTAGTTTATGTTACTGATGACATTAGTGATTTCATTAAGTATTAGATCAGTATTCAATTGTTTAATGTAACATTAAGTGTGTATATATATATGCATGATAAAATAAAATAAAATAAAGGGGGTGATACTGTAGCAAGAGAACAAAAGGAGGGCTTAAGGGCATTTTTATTGATGAAAAATGTTGCATTTGATCCCTGTAGGTAAAAAAACCCAAAATTCTTCCTTCTCCTTCTCTCCTTTCACGACGCCACCATCTCCCTTCTCCCTATTTCTGCCATTTTTTTCGTCCCTCACCACCACTAACCACCAAAAACTCTTCCTCCGCCTTCCCTTCCACCGACGCACTTGTCATACTTCTTTTCTTCACCTTCAGACGTCGAGCTTGAGGGAGGAAAGCTCCCTTCATCGCTGCCACCTTCGGATCAGCCTCCTGTCAATGCCCCATGCCCCACCTGACGCGGAAATTTGGGTTCCTCACCTCCAAAACCCAAGAATAGCCCCTCCTCATCCTCCATCCTCCGCCGGCAGACTTCGTATTGCCTCACTGGAGCAAATTCTCCTCCACGATTTGACATTTTCCAACAAGAGCTGTTGTAATTTTGGTGTATTTGGACATCATGCTTCTCAAGTTTCGTGTGGGCGCCTTTAGATCCGAATTCCGAAATTGTTGACTGTAACGGCTTTCGAACCCTTGTGTTTTTGGACACACAGAATTTTAAATTTTTGGCTCGGTATAATTTAATTGAACTTTAAAAAATATGAGGAATTTTTAAATCTATTAATTGGTAATTATAAATAAATAAATAATTCAATTTAATTTATTGATAGATTACTTATAAATATTATGGATTAATTACTGTAATTAATTATTATTCAGTTTTGTAATAATTGTGGCTGTGAATAACTAAATTAAATACTAGAGGCATAAGAGCAACTAGAAGAAATTCGACAGAATTATGAGTTAAAGTCATATAATCAACTGCACGTGTCATATCCAAATTTAAATGCAATATTATTTTATTAATAATTATTATGAGTATTATTAGTAGTATTATTATTATTAAATTTTATTTTCAGTATTATCAATATTATTATTATTATTATTATTATTATTGCCATTATATTTGTCATCATCATCATTATTATTATTATTATTATTATTATTATTATTATTATTATTATTATAGCATTATAAATTTTATGCCCATCATAACTGATATTATTTGATTTTAATATTTAACTTTAAATCAAAAAATATTATGATTGTTTATGTATCATGTTAATTTTAATATTATTGATGTTAAATATGTAATGTAGCTCGAGATAAGACAATAGTAGAATATACCATATGACGGGTTGCATTAGGACGTGTGCGCATCGGTATAAATCAGAGATAGGTAATAGGAAAAGGTTCATGTGATGTGCCATGGTCGAGCATAGCTCTCTAGGCTTATAGAAATTTTGATTTGTTGGAGGGAAGGTCCCTAATCGAGCATTGCTCTCTAGGCGCCGACTGTATTTGTAATTAAGTGACCAGATTGGATTTAAGGACTTTGGTCGAGTTTTGCTCTCTGGGCGCCAGTCTTATTGGAATAAGAGAGCCGAAAGGCTTATAAAATTGGAGCTTAGGCTTCTATTGAGGTACTCAACCCGTAAATGTTAAAACTGTATCTTTCCAAATTATGACATATTACACGCGCTTTAATATTATATAATATTTTTATACTATTTAAATAATTATTTTATTTAGATGTTTGTTTTTATTTTTAGATTATATGATTTTAACCTATTCTCGAGACTAATAGTCTCTATTTAATTTTTCAGGTGTGAACTAGGTCTTCAATAGTTCTTCTCCTTGGCAGTACGACATCTTTCTTCTTCGAACTTAATATAATTAAATTTATTTGTATATCTGATTATTAAATTTCTTCTTTTCCTCAATAGTGATTCTAAAACTTTTTATTTACTTTTGGCATGTTAAACCAATTGGACATATGTTATCTAATTGTGGTGACGGACTGATTTAAATATGTAGTATTTGTGTGGTTAAATATTAGTAATGAAATATTGTTGTAATGGATAAAATTATATTATAATTGAGTTATTGACTAATAAGATTTGCTATAGATGTTGAAAATCGGGGTTGTGTTTGAGATAGAATTGGTTCTTTGTAAGGAGCATAAATAACAGAAGGTATTTTGGATACCCTTCCAATATCTATGGTTGATGTTGAAGAACCATCATCAGAAAATCTAGAGGAAGATGATTTTCTATTGAATGTGATCTTTACCTTTCCATCTGGGAATTGGGCTATGTGTTTGAGGTTTGTGTTTGGTTCTGTTTGCTTTGGAGATGTAGGTTGGGTTGCACCTTCAAGGATCCATTCTTCTGGAAGAGTGATGTCTTTCCATTGAATGGTTTTTGGAATGGTTGCGTTGGATTTGGATAGATCTGTTTGTAGGAACAGGGTTTCTCCTTTTGGTGAGTGAAGCTTGTGTTTGAAACCAAAGGCAGAAATCATAGCTTTATAATAAATTTTGAAAATTAATGCTATCGGAATAGATCCTTCAAGCATTTTGTAATTGTGCGTCTTTATTTGAAGAACGATGCTCTTTAAAATATTTTTATCGTTTAAAGAAATCGTGATATTTGGAAAACAGTTGAAAGAAATAGGTCCTTTATTGAGGCTCGACTCAACAGTACCTAACAAGGAATCATAAAAATTTGTAAACCTAGCATCCCTAAGGACTGCTAAAATGGAAGTATCTAAACCTTTTCTGGTAAGGGGCTTTATTCCTACCTGGACAAGGCCTATGTGGATATACTTATAATCCTTTTCCATATGTTTTTGGAGGGTCTTTGGATTTAAGAGATAAATCTCTTCAAAGGGCTTTGAAATCTGAATGTCTCTTTCTTCAGTTTTGATTGTGAAATCAGTTTTGAAGAGAGGAAACTTTGAAAACTCATAAATTTGTTTCTTTTGGACTTTGAGTATTTCCCAATCATCAATATGCTTTGTAAAATCTTCAATAGTGATTTCTTCACTATTTACTAGACCTTTGTACCTCGATGATTCAGAGGCAGAAGAATTTGAGAAAGAAGAAGATCTATAGAAAAATGGTTCTAAAATGACTTTTAAACAAACATGAACCACAGCTCTCAGCTTTACTGCCCTATACCCATCGGGACTTACTACTGCGCATAAAATGAACAATGCTTGTTTATCAGAAATATGATGCAGTTTAAAATGAGTTTAAAATCTTTTTAATGTAGATATGCTTCTAATCCCGGAACCCAAATGGCTCTGATACCAAATTAGAACAAAAATCAGAAACAGATCAGAAGATCAACAAGTTTCTGGTGTGCAGGATCCTCAGACGAGGCAAGCACAGAGCATACGCTTGATGATAATGAAGATGATAGATAGGGAAATAAACTTTGAACTTTTATTGATAATAACAGACTTTGAACATGAACATATAAGCAAACTTTGAATAAATAAACAAACTTTGTAAAACTTTGAATAAAAGAAAATATAAACTTACAAGAGGAGTACAAGAATGTAAGAGGAAAAACTCTCTCTCTCTCTAAACTCACTCTTTTCACTCTATATTTCTTCTCTTTGTAGTGAGACTTGTATAATAGAAGAGGCTCTTCTTCGTATTATGCATTCTGAGGTCTTCTAAGGAGGACTCCTCTTTTTATAGAGGTCTTTGAGCTTTGGATACCTTCATCAGGGCTTTGGATTCTTCTTGTTAGTGGAGTAGAAATGATTCCACTTTTCTTTGGAGTTTTTCAATAATGCTTCACGCCTTTGGAGAAAGATGTCGGCCATATCTTTGAAAGAATCTTTTGCTTTTTCTTTGAAAGAATCTTTTGCTTTTTCTTTTTGACTTTTTCTTTTTGTCTTTTGTCTTTTTCTTTTCTATTCTTTTCTTTTTCTTTTTCTTTTTCTTTTTGAACCCGGGCTTTTGGCCCAACACAAGGAACCTTGGGCTGCCATTTCTGGTTTTCAACCCATGGACTTTTCACGGAGATCATTTTATGGGCTTGAAAATCCCAAAACAATCATCCTCGTTGGAATCACCGTCCAGGTCTATTGTCGCTGTACTGGCACTAGAGGAGGAAGATGATGCTTTTGATTTGCCTTTAGAAGAAGCAGTCTCTGACAATTGTTTAATTAATTGTAAGAAATCTTCTTCACATTTGAAACAAGCTTTGGAATTAAAAAAGACTTACATGCGGGAGCGTGGTTTGTTCTTTTGGAGGTGGCAAGAAGCTATTTTTGGTAAGGAAGTTTTGGACAGCTTTGAGGGATAATTTATCTTGGTGGTTAAATTTATCCCACCATTTTATTTTGAATCTCCGGGTAAGGATGATTTTACCGTCTGGAGATTGGTTGAAATGAAAATACCAGACACATACCCAGGGGAGAAAGAAATTTGAATAAAATAGGAGTAGCGGGGGAAAACGCCTTTCTATTTTGTGAGGTTTGTAATTGGCTTTGAAGAGGTTAAACAAGGGCAAGACTTCTGGAATTAATTGAAACTTCAAAGATCCCCTACTGGTTTAAACAATGGTGGAATTATGGTAAAGATGGGGTAGAGGTAATCTCTACCCCATCTTCACCATCACCATCAGCCATAACCCAAAATCTTGAAGCAGAGATCAACATGATTTCAAAAGATTTTCAAATAGATAAAAAAACTTTTGCATGAAGATTTCTATTCAAAGAAAAACCATCTTAAAAAACTTTGGTTTTTTAAGAATTTTTTGCAAGAAAAAGATAGTATTCAAGAAAGATACTATCAATTTTGCATTCAAAACAAAGCCCAAATCAAATTTTTTGATTGGTTTCAAATCTATTGCAAAGAAAATGGTATCCTTTATCCTTTCAAAGAAAAGCTCATTAGTCCTGTCACAGTAAGGAACAAAGCCCCTGAAAATCATCCTTACCCGGAGATTCAAAGTAAAATGGTGGGATAAATTTAACCACCAAGATAAATTATCCCTCAAAGCTGTCCAAAACTTCCTTACCAAAAATAGCTTCTTGCCACCTCCAAAAGAACAAACCACGTTCCTGGCACATAAGTCTTTTTTAATTCCAAAGCTTACTGCAGCCCAAACAGAAGAAGATTTCTTACAATTAATTAAACAATTGTCAGAGACTGCTTCTTCTAAAGGCAAATCAAAAGCATCATCTTCCTCCTCTAGTGCCAGTACAGCGGCAATAGACCTGGACGGTGATTCCAACGAGGATGATTGTTTTGGGATTTTCAAGCCCATAAAATGATCTCCGTGAAAAGTCCATGGGTTGAAAACCAGAAATGGCAGCCCAAGGTTCCTTGTGTTGGGCCAAAAGCCCGGGTTCAAAAAGAAAAAAAAAAGAAAAAGAAAAGAAAAGAAAAGAAAAAGACAAAAGACAAAAAGAAAAGTCAAAAAGAAAAAGCAAAAGATTCTTTCAAAGAAAAAGCAAAAGATTCTTTCAAAGATATGGCCGACATCTTTCTCCAAAGGCGTGAAGCATTATTGAAAAACTCCAAAGAAAAGTGGAATCATTTCTACTCCACTAACAAGAAGAATCCAAAGCCCTGATGAAGGTATCCAAAGCTCAAAGACCTCTATAAAAAGAGGAGTCCTCCTTAGAAAACCTCAGAATGCATAATACGAAGAAGAGCCTCTTCTATTATACAAGTCTCACTACAAAGAGAAGAAATATAGAGTGAAAAGAGTGAGTTTAGAGAGAGAGTTTTTCCTCTTACATTCTTGTACTCCTCTTGTAAGTTTATATTTTCTTCTGTTCAAAGTTTTACAAAGTTTGTTTATTTATTCAAAGTTTGCTTATATGTTCATGTTCAAAGTCTGTTATTATCAATAAAAATTTAAAGTTTATTTTCCTATCTATCATCTTCATTATCATCAAGCGTATGCTCTGTGCTTGCCTCGTCTAAGGATCCTGCACACCAGAAACTTGTTGATCTTCTGATCTATTTCTGATTTTTGTTTTATCTTGGTGGTTAAATTTATCCCACCATTTTACTTTGAATCTCTGGGTGAGGATGATTTCACCGTCTGGAGATTGGTTGAAATGAAAATACCAGACACATACCTAGGGGAGAAAGAAATTTGAACAAAATAGGAGTAGCGGGGGAAAACGCCTTTCTATTTTGTTAGGTTTGTAATTGGCTTTGAAGAGGTTAAACAAGGGCAAGACTTCTGGAATTATGGTTTCAGGGACATTACCATAATAATTCCACCATTGTTTGAACCATAGGGGATCTTTGAAGTTTGAATGAGGCTTGTATCGAAGTAGAAAAATCAAGAGTGGCTTTGTCCTTCGTTTTGGAGGAGAAATGTATTAAACCAGGCTTGCTGGTAATCCCAATAGTTGAAGGAGGTGTTTAGGTTTGAAGGATAGGTTCTTTGAAGGGATGTTGGAAAAGATCTGGGAGAGTGTAAATCCATTCCCCAATCAGAAGGGGGAAGGATTCTTTGAATGGTGCATGTGGAGTATGCAGGATCTTTATGGGTTTTGTTCTTTTTGAAATATTTGAATTTGGCGGAACCAGTTATCTCAAGGATAGACTGGTAGTAAGACTGAGGCTTTGAAACATTCCAGGGTTTGAAATACCATCTTGGAGGGAAAATCTTTGAAGCCAGTTTAGAGGGGTTTTCTGTACAGAATCCTTTCTCAATTGTTAAAATATTTTGAAAACTTTGTTTTTCCAAATACTCATTGGATTTAAAACGTTTTGATTGAGACAAAACAATTTCTTGAGAATTTGGCTTTGAAATACTATTTGAACTTTGAGATAGACTTTGAGGGAAAATTTCTATCTCGGTTTTTTGAAAAGGGATAGAGAGTATACCTTTACCCTTGATGGAGGAGGAGGACGACTTTGGAGTTGTTTCTAGCTTTGGAATTATTTGCTTTGAAGATGGTTCGGATAGGGAATGAACCATCTGCCTTTTATATTCTTCAACCCTTTGAAGGAATTTAGGGTCTTGCTGAGCAAGCCATTCCTGAATTTGTTGGGCTTGATCAGCTTTGGAATGATCCATTTGTTGTTGAACTGGATCTGGTTGATCAATTTCCTCCTGGATAATTTCAGTCCAGGTCCTGATAGGCTTTGAAGATGAAGGGAGAATTTCCTTCATTGGGCTTTGAGCCGGCTTTGAACTTGCCGTTGATTTTTCTTCTTTGGATTTGGATTTTTGCGGCATTTTTCACTCTTGTTTTTGAAGAAACTCTCTGGTTAGAAAGTCTGCGATAGAATTCGAATCTCCTCTAATAAATTCGATTTCAAAATCAAAAACAGAAAGAATAGCTTGCCAACGGGCAAAAATCTGTTTGGAAGCTATATTTTGAACATCCTTTTGTAAAACTTCTTTAGCAGATTTGCAATCAATCCTTAAAAGAAATTTTTGATTTAAAAGATCACTTTGAAATTTGGAAATACACAAAACTATCGAAAGAATTTCCTTTTTGATAGTTGAGTAATTCTTTTGCGTATCATTCGAGTGTATAAAACTGGACAATACATTCTTTGGAATTTTGGATTTGTTTAAGAATCCCACCATAACCTAATTCCGATGCATCAGTTTCAACAATTTTGAATGCGGATGGATCAGTAAATCTGAGGCATGGAATTTCTAAAACTTGCTTTTTATGCTTTGAACAATTTTGTGTCTTGATCGGTCAAGGAGGGGGATTTTTCCTTAGCCTATCATGAAGGGGCTTTGCAAGACAGTTTAAATTTGGATAAAAATCCATGACATAATTTAAACTACCAAGAAATCTTTGTAATTGGGTTTTTTCCAAAATTCTATCTGGAAACTTTGAAGTGAATGCAAGGGATCTTTCAATTGGGGTGATAGTGCCCCGAGAGATATAATGTCCAAGAAATCTTATTTTTGTTTGAAAAAGAGATATCTTGGTTTTTGAAACCACTAAACCACTCTTTTTAACAACATAGAAAAATGTTTCTAAGTGTTTGAAATGTTGTTCAATGGAATTTGAAAAGATTAACACATCATTAATGTAGACAATGCAAAACTTTGAATAAGGATTAAAAATGTCGTTCATGATTTTTTGAAATTCAGAAGGAGCATTTTTCAATCCGAAAGGCATTACATTCCATTCATACTGGCCAAATGGAACTGTAAAAGCCGTTTTGTAACGATCTTTTGGATCAATCTGGATTTGCCAAAATCCTGATTTCATATCAAACTTTGAAAAGATGAATGCAGAATGAAGTTTTTGAAGAAGATCTTTTTTGTTTGGAATAGGATACCTAATCCACTTTAGAGCTTTATTCAAAGGTTTGTAATTGATCACTAGCCTAGGAGTTTCCCTTTCTATCTCGCTATTCTTGTTGACATAGAAAGCTGCACAAGACCAGGGTGATCTAGACTTTGAAATAAAACCTTTTTGCTCAAGATCTCTAATCTCAATTCTACAATGGCTTTCTAAAGACTCATTCATCTGAATGGGTCTAGCTTTAGTAGGGATTTGCTTATTAGAAAAATCGTTTTCATATGGCAAATCTACCATATGTTGCTTTCGATTCCAAAAAGCATTTGGAAGATCAGAATAGAGTTCTTTTTCGATCTTCATTTGAAAATCAGAAACTTTTCTTTGAATAAGATCATTTTGCAATTGATCTTGGATTCTTTTCAAACCCACATCTTATTGAAGATGAGAAAGATGGGTTTGTTTTCCTTTGATCAAAGCATTGATTTCAAAATTGTAAATCGAATGGGCTTTGATAAGATTAAGATTTCGCTTTTTAGGTTTTTCTAAGAAAGGAAAAACAATCTTTGAATCTTTAGCTTTGAAAATAATTCCAGCAGTAGTCACTTTGAAGGGAGTTATCAAATTGATAAAAGAAGTCCCCAAAATAACCGTTTGCTGAAGATCTTTTGTAAGAATAAAAATATTCTTTAAAGCAATGTTGTTATTAAGAATTGCGGCTTCAGTTTTACCAGCAATCTTAATCTTTGAAGAATTGGCTGAAGTCAGCCTCTTTTTGGTTTCTTGATGATACCTTTTAGGAACCAACTCGCAGTTGATACAATTAAAATCTGCTCCTGTATCAAACAAGGCGATGGTTTCTATCTGGAAATCACCAGGGAAAACAAGCTTTATTTGAATCAAATACTTTCTTGAAGTAATTTCCTTTAAAACATTGATAAAATTTTCAGGAACATTTTCAGAAACTTCAAGATTTTGAAAATCATTTTCCTCATCAGAATCGGAATCACTATTCTGCTTGAGGATCAGGCTTTAAAGCAAAATATAATCATTTTGTTGTTTTTCTTTCAACTCTTTAAGTTCTGTTTTGATGGCTTTAATCTCTTTTTGAAGTTCTTGAACAGTAGGAAGAGGGTTTTTCAACTTCTTCCCTTTGTCCAAAATCATAGTAAGATCATAAGTGTTCTTACTAGAAGAGGGAACAAGGGATTCAGTTTTTAAAATCTCTTTCAAAGCTTGTTTTTGGATTTGAGGATCATTAATATGCTTAACAGCTTCAAGAAGAGCTTCTTGTTGCTTAGTGAGCATATTAATATTCTTTGAAAAACTTTCAGAATCTGTTTTAGAAGACTCAGATGAGGTTTTGATTTCATCAATTTGAAATTCTTCCTCACTGTTTGAGAATTCTGATTCAGAAGAATCGACTAGAAGAGCAGAAATTTTTGCTAAAACTTCTTCTTCTATTTGGAGCTCATGGAGTTTTTTGGAAAATCTACAATACTTTGAAGTATGGCATTTCTTACCACATTTAAAGCATGGAATTTTAGAAAAATCTTTTTTAGGATTTTGTTTTGAAAATTTGGAAGAAGATGGTTTTTTGTAGAAATTCTCCTTGCTTCTAGGAGTCTTTCTATTTTTAAAAAATCGCTTTTTCTTAAAAGATTTTGAAAAATTTTCTTTGCATTTCCCTTTGCAGGAAGAAGAGGGCTCTATGGGGTTATACTTAAACTGGTTACAGAAACTACCTAGTTCCTGCCTAGTCTTTTTCATCTCCCATTTGAGCTGTCTTTGGAGCTTAAGGTCATGACATATCTTTAAACCTTCTTTCTGGGTAAGGCTAACTAGCTCACCATAAGTATAGAAATCATAAGGGATCTGACCATTATGTGCCTCTCTTATGGTATTCCTAACTCTTTCACCTAGAATCTTAGGTAAACCGGCTAAGAATTTCTCTTTCTAGAAAGGTTGGCTAGAATCTTCCCTAAGCATGACTCTGGTTAGGAAGGTGTCTTTGTAGGTTTGGAAATTGCTAAGCTTTTTACAGGTTAGATTGCTAAGGAGCTCAGCATTTTTTTCTTTCAGAAGAGAAGGATCTCCTATGAAATGAAGGGAAATTGTGAGGATTAAAGTTGATACTGCATCCTCAATCGGATTTCCTAATTCATCTAATATGGGAGTTCCTTCCACTGTGGTTTGGATAGCACCTAGGATTTGGAGCTGTTGTGCTTGAGTGAGATGGTAATCCCACCATCCTTTAAGCTGGCCAGAAAATCCAGCTATCAGGAGCTCAGCAATGGCTCTATCTGAGGTACCGCTTTGGGTTTTGTAGGCATTGGCTGCCATGGTCATCTGTTGCAAGAGACCAAGGATGTTATATTCAGACATTCCATCTATATTTCATTCATAGACGGAGGAGGCATTGAATCTAGACTGGGTTAGGATGTTGTTCCTATTTTCAATTCCTAGGTCTGGAGCAGTACTCTTAGGAGTATGCCAGGACAATCTAGAGGCTTGTAATCCCAATCTGTTAATGTTGAAGGGTTTTTGAATAGGGCTTTCAAGGTCTGAATCATTGGATTCATCGCTTTGGGCTTGATCTAAAGCACTGATATTCCTACTGCTTTGAGGAGTATCTGGTACTAGATTTTTGGAAGACTCAGAGGTTGCTAATTTGCTTAGCTGATCTCTGACTGCTTTAGCAAACTCAGTTTGCTTTTGGAAATGGTCTTGGCTAGGCTTTGTAATCTGGTATGGTTTGAAGACTGGGTTTTTGAGCTTTTCTGACTGGTTGGACTCTTTTGGATGACCAGTACTGGGGATTTGAGAGGTTAAGACTACATGAGGTTTTTGGATCTGGTTTTCTATTCTAACCAGCTGTTTTTCTATAGTGTTAAGACAAGTGTTTGAGAAATTGTTCTGCTGAACAATATTCTTGACATTCTTGTCTAGGTCTTCTCCTACCAATTTGTAAGGAGTAGATTCTATCTCACTCTTTCCATAGGGAATAGTTATTTTCCTAAGGGGAGGATGATCAGACTGGACGGTTAGGTTTTCTCCTACCTTCCATTCAGGGGCTTTGTTCCTTACTGTGACAGGACTAATGAGCTTTTCTTTGAAATGATAAAGGATACCATTTTCTTTGCAATAGATTTGAAACCAATCAAAAAATTTGATTTGGGCTTTGTTTTGAATGCAAAATTGATAGTATCTTTCTTGAATACTATCTTTTTCTTGCAAAAAATTCTTAAAAAACCAAAGTTTTTTAAGATGGTTTTTCTTTGAATAGAAATCTTCATGCAAAAGTTTTTTATCTATTTGAAAATCTTTTGAAATCATGTTGATCTCTGCTTCAAGATTTTGGGTTATGGCTGATGGTGATGGTGAAGATGGGGTAGAGGTAATCTCTATATCTTCGTCATCTTTCTTTGGATCATTGTAAATTGGTCTGGGGATATTGCTTTGGTAATCAACATTCTGAAGCATATTGTTTGGAACATCAGATGTTGAAAATCGGGGTTGTGTTTGAGATGGAATTGGTTCTTTGTAAGGAGCATAAATAACAGAAGGTATTTTGGATACCCTTCCAATATCTATGGTCGATGTTGAAGAACCATCATCAGAAAATCTAGAGGAAGATGATTTTCTGTTGAATGTGATCTTTACCTTTCCATCTGGGAATTGGGCTATGTGTTTGAGGTTTGTGTTTGCTTCTGTTTGCTTTGGAGATGTAGGTTGGGTTGCACCTTCAAGGATCCATTCTTCTGGAAGAGTGATGTCTTTCCATTGAATGGTTTTTGGAATGGTTGCGTTGGATTTGGATAGATCTGTTTGTAGGAACAGGGTTTCTCCTTTTGGTGAGTGAAGCTTGTGTTTGAAACCAAAGGCAGAAATTTTGTAATGAATTTTAAAAATTAATGCTATCGGAATAGATCCTTCAAGCATTTTGTAATTGTGTGTCTTTATTTGAAGAACGATGCTCTTTAAAACATTTTTATCGTTTAAAGAAATCGTGATATTTGGAAAATAGTTGAAAGAAATAGGTCCTTTATTGAGGCTCGACTCAACAGTACCTAACAAGGAATCATAAAAATTTGTAAACCTAGCATCCCTAAGGACTGCTAAAATGGAAGTATCTAAACCTTCTCTGGTAAAGGGCTTTATTCCTACCTGGACAAGGCCTATGTGGATATACTTATAATCCTTTTCCATATGTTTTTGGAGGGTTTTTGGATTTAAGAGATAAATCTCTTCAAAGGGCTTTGAAATCTGAATGTCTCTTTCTTCAGTTTTGATTGTGAAATCATTTTTGAAGAGAGGAAACTTTGAAAACTCATAAATTTGTTTCTTTTGGACTTTGGGTATTTCCCAATCATCAATATGCTTTGTAAAATCTTCAATAGTGATTTCTTCACTATTTACTAGACCTTTGTACCTCGATGATTCAGAGGCAGAAGAATTTGAAAAAGAAGAAGATCTATAAAAAAATGGTTCTAAATTCATTTTAAAATAAACCAAAGGTCTACAGAAGATCATCTTGGCGTGAGAAAGCCGACATGGCACGCGCTCATCTAACTAAGGCCGCCAAGAGAATGAAGAAGTGGGCGGATGGAAAGATGAGGCACTCAGAGTTTGAGGAGGGAGACTTATTGATGGTAAAGCTCCTTCCCCATCAAAGCCGAAGATTCGCTATGGTGCATAAAGGGCTTAATCGAGGCATACAAGAAGGACGCGACGAGGGCGTCACCAGAATGAGTGGGGGAGAATGTCACAGCCCGCAAGTTTTCCCTTATCACACGAAGGTTCAAAGGCCCAAGAAGCCTCTAGAATTCTCAAGAAAGCAAGGGAGGATTCTAGAACATTCTAGAACATTCTAGAATCATCTAGAAGCATCTAGAAGCATGTAGAATGTGTAGATAAGTATGAAATTATATAGAATATTCTAGATACTTAATCTTAGCCATTCGATCAAATCAATCATCACCGTCCATTGAGGAGGTGGAGGCCTATATATAGCTTAGATTTTTCATTTGTAATGATCAAGCTTAAACAAGCAAAAGTTCAATAAAAGAGCAAGCAACTTCTCTCTCTAAAAGCTCTCTAAGCTATCTTAAGTTCTCTATTGTTCTTCTTGCTATCTTAGCTAGCATTTTGCCTAGCATTCGAAGAGTAAGGCTGACTAGCTTACTTGTCTACGGGAAGAAAGTAGCTAGTGCCGCACGGTTTGTTGGTAGAAAGACCAAGCCCGTGACACCTAGTGCCGGTCACAGGCCCACAGATAGAGTCGTGACATATTCATTGGGCAATGTATAAATTAACATAACTTATTTACTAAAAAAACAATGTTTGATCGAGTTAGAGTAACATATTGTAAAGCACTAACCATTACCCTGTAACCATCTTTGTAAGATATAGCCAAACCCATTGATTTTAATATAGCCAAACCCGTTGATTTTAATAAAGGAGGAGTTGTAACCATTAGTGTTAACTACCATCTTGAATGCCTAGGTAGTTATTGAATATACTCAGGCTGAGAAAGCAAAATACCATTACTATTAGGAATCACCTCTATGCCAAGGAAATAAGCCAATTTCCCTATATCTCTAACTAGAAAGACTTGCTCCATCTAAGTAACAAGTTTATTAATCTTTTCCTCTGAAGTGTGTGTGATCACTATATCAATAATATATATAAGTAGGAAAAGCTTATCCATTCCAAAGATAGAGAAAGACAAGGAGTTATCAGCTTTAGAATTACAAAATCCAATTAAAAAAAAAAGTTACTTAATCGATTAAACTAACACGTGGTGCTTATTTCAAGCCAGAGTGATCAGTTTAAATTATAAACAAAATTTGGTTTGCTTTTGTCAATGTCACTAATCGCCTGAGATGTGTATACGTCTTCCTCAAGTTTGTCATGTAGAAAAGCATTTGAAATGTAAGGCTGCCTCAAGTTCCAACCATGATGAATAACCACACTAAAAAATTTTCGAATAATAACAACTTTATAACCAAAGTAAATGTCTCATGGTAGTCAATCTCTACTTTCTGATTATATCCTTTTGCAACCACGCTCGCTTCACGTTTGATGACTATTCCATTTGTATTTCTTTTAATTTGATACACCCACTTATTTCCTATTATAGTCTTAATAGTAGGGCATGGAACTAGACTCCAAGTATTGTTTTTGATTAAAGCCCAAAATTCATCATTTATTGCTTTCCTCCATACCTCTAATCATTTTCTTGCTTATATGCCTAAGGATTGGTTGTAAGAAAGTTAGGGGTTCAATTGGTTTTTATTTTATAGGAAAAGGTGCATTATTATTCTCATGGTATCAGGAGCAGATTAGCCCTTAAGTTATTTTTAGGTGCAATTAACTCTTATACTAACAAAAACCTTAAATTTATGTCCCTCCCTTAACTCAACTTATAACAGAGACTAACTCCATTATTTTGCTTCCGTTGAAGCAAACTAAGTGGTCCCGCCTCTCTCTTTTATATATAAACAAAATAATTCATAAAAAAAGAAACATAACTCTATCGCTTTGAAAGCAAAGCACTGATCTCGATCATGGTCGCAGAGAAGACGAGGAAGCTCCTCATGCTGATGACGAGGATAAACAAAGCTTAAGTCACTCCAATCGTTAAGCTAGAGGAGATGGCCATCTTTACTAGTGAAGAGGCTGAGGATCCAGTTCTCGATATGAAAGCAAACTTATATCATTTTGATAAGGAAGGGAACCAATGGAAAGAAGAGGAGTTTGTTAAGTTAAGTTGTTATAGCACAAAGAGACTATAAAGTTGGTCTTGCTATGAGACAATCTAAGACTTTCAAGATTTGTGCCAAACATCTAGTGTTTGCAAGCATGAGAGTTCAGGAGCATGTTGCAAATTGTTATATTTATATTCTGATTTTTTGTGTGCTATTCTCTACCCATTTTCATGGAAAATAAAAAACACATTAACAAACTATATAAAATAAAATTTTAAAACTAACATAATTTGTCAATCTCAAATAACATTAATTATATGTATAAAAGGAATTCACCAAGCACATTCGCTAGAAGAATTTGTATAAAAGAATAAAATAAATAGGAAAACAAAACTTAAAATTCTTTATTACAAAACAGCTTATGCTCTACCTTCTAAAATAAGAAAGTTGAATCTCATACCCATTAATTGCCTTGCAGCAACTAGTTCAGTAAGACTAGCACCTACAACGACAACATTTACCTTTTGGACCCTTCCGCACATCCCATTTTCGCTTCTTTAATCGAAGGCACAACTCCAAAATTGATGCGCCCATGTTATAGTAGAAAATTATAAGCATAATCAACCAAATTCTTATGCTTTACGCAAATGGACTCGAGCGCATGCTCACGCATTAACCAAATGGGAAACCCAACTAAATAGCAATTAAGGCTTCAACACTTACTTCTTTAGCCAGACCACCAGCTATCCTATGATGGTGGAAGGAAGGATTAGCAATGATTTTGGTGAAGAAGCGTTTCCTACAATGTTGTTTCGTAGGTGTTGGAGCAGCTGGGTTTATAGAATTAGGATTCAAGGGTTGCTAAGAGGAATCGTCTTATTGAGAGTAGAAAACAAGAGCATCAAGTGTCATATCTGGTGGTGGAGATTCGATTCAAAAGAGTTTTCTAGTTGAGTTGGAGACGTTATTTTTAATTAAGAAAGGACGCTGGTGGTGGTGACAATATATGGTGGCGATGGGCGATGGTGTTGACAAGATTTGTATAAAAAGGCAAAGGTGTTAAAGTCCTGCTGAGTTGATATACCTACTTGACGTGCCCCACTTTTTATTTTTAAATTTATTTACATGCCACATCATAAGAACTTAACGATTCTTTAACAAATCTTTTCATTTTCATTTAATGAGGGCCAAAGTAAACTAAACCATAAGTTCTTAGTATATCTGCACCAAAAAGAAAAGAATAAGGACAAATGTGCTCCTCAGCCCAAACGTTAAGAGTGAAAATGCACCTTTGCCCTTATTTTATTTTGGATATTGTATTTGTATGTCTTATGGCCAAGATTGTAGGTCTCAATTCTATATGATGGGTTTAGTCTGGATATGGTAAGGGAGTAGGTGTGCTTGGATTAGGAGAGTTGTCTATTATTTGGTTTAGAGGATCAATATCAATTGGTGATGATGTACTTGAAACAATTGTGAGAGATGATACTATTTTAAGTGGATTATTGTTGCCAAGGGATCGAGATTTAGTAGAATTTAGATATTAGATTGGGTAGAGAAAGTTGTAGTAGGTTTATCTGGTTGAGAGTCTGAGAAGGTAAAATTAGAAGATTTACCTAAGTGGGTGTGATCCATATAAGTTTTAAATAGCCAATCATAATTTTATCATGATAAGGACTCATTTTCTTGCCAAGAAAATATGTTAAACATAGGAAAGGAGTGTACATCAAACTTAAAATGCCTTACAATATATATTTAGAGACTATTATGATCAAGAAATCTATAACCAAAATGGGATGAAGAAATGCCTAGATTAACAGAAGGTGTTGTCTTCAAGGAAAATTTATTTTTATTATATGCTCTTAATAATGGAAAAACGCTGCAACTGAAAATTTTAAGTCTCGTAATTTGGTTGTTTGGGAAACCAAACAAAAAAATGGAAATTTATTTTTCAAAAATTTGGTTGGTAATGCATTAATAATATAAATTATACTATCAAAAGCATTAGTCTAGAATTTAAATGACACTTTAGTGTGAGCTAACAAATTTAGACTTGTGTCAATGATATGAGATTTTTCCTTTATGAACTCCACTTTGCTCATGAGTATGATGAGAAGCTAATCTATAAGAAATGCCATTATCTCTAAAAATTCGGTCAATTTTTGGATTCCCTTCCAATTCTATTTGAATGGCTTTAATTTTTATATTAAATTGAATTTCTAATAGTTTTGTAAACATTAGAAACACATCACAAAGTCACTTCTTAATTTTCAATGAAAAAAACCAAGTGTAATTGGTGTAATCATCAAAGAAATAAGAAAGAAAGAATGACCTTGATTTGAAATATGAGGGGAAGGTCCCTAAATATCTAATACAAGAATAGTAAAGGCTATGAACTTGAATGAACAATGGAGGTAAATAAAATTTTGTAAGTTTTTCTAGATAATAAGATGAGTAATGTAAATATTTATTCTTAGAACAAAAACAAGGTAAATTGAATTGAGAAATAATTTAATGAACTATTTACAAATTAGAGTGTTCTAATCATGCATGCTAATCTTCCGATGAAACTTTTTAAGCTCAATTAGCTTTAGATTTAAGTGGAGGCAATAACTTATATAAACCATCCTCACTTATTCCTCAAAGTATAATCTATTGAGTTTCTTACTCCTTTTTGTTGTCTTTTGTAAATTGATTAACAAATAGCCATCTTTTAGTGACTTTAGGGAAATGTAAGACATCATTGAGAAGCAAAAGCTTAGAGTTAAAAAGAAGAGAACCAGTATGATAAATTTTTAAATCTTCACCATCTACAATATGTAGCTAGTAATTATTATCTTTGCAATCACTATTGATATTGACATTTGAGAAGTTAGGACCTATATAGTGAGATGCTTTTGTGTTAGGAAACCAAGATAATGCCAAACCTTGATAATAAGAGTCGGGGTACTATTACTTGTGATTAAAGCCATGTAAACTTGTGAAGAAAAATGAGAATCTATATAAGATTATTGACTAAAGTAATCATTAGAAGAAGGCCTAGAATTGTATCTTTTTATGTATCTATCTATAGTGTGGTTGCAGAGACCACATATTTGAAATGGACTTCGGTTTTGATTGTTCCTTCTACTGAAGGAAGTGCTGTTGGTGCGGCTGAAATTCTTATCATTGTTGCTTCTTGGTATTGGAAGAAGAGGAGTCTTTTGGACAATGTTTGTAATAGGAATCTCTTCATTGCTTTATAGAAAAATTTTAATTTCATGAGCAACAAGCTGTCCAGGAAGCTCATAAAAGAGGACAGGTTCAGGCCTTACATTAAGAGCAATAATTATAGAGTGAAATTTAGTCCTAATATTGTTAAATAATATTGCATTAAACTTTTTTGAACATAGATGTCTCTTTGCAATATTTAATTCATCAATTAAGATTTTTTCCTTTTGTAAATTTTAAGACACTCAAATTATTCCTTTTTAGTCCCTATAGATCTATGTGTAGCTAGAGTTATCGATTATGATAGATTGAACTAAAAACATTGGCTATGGAATTTCAAACTTGGGCTGAAGATGTCAAACCAAAGATGTAGCAGAATACTTCTTTAGATAAAGAAAAAAAGAGCTAAGAAATAAACATTTGATCTTTCCTAAACTATTCATTGTAGGCAGGATGTGTAGATGGTAGCATTGGTGCCAGTTTGTATTTCTTTAGGTGGAGGTGGTATAGATCCATCAACTAGGTGCATTAAATTTTGATAGTTTAAGAGGTGAAGGAATTGTGTTCCCATGCAAGGTAGTACGTAAATTTAAGTTTAATAGAAAATGAATGAGCAGCTGGAGTACAAGAGGTAATAGTGTTTAGAACGAGAGTAGTAGTTTCAGAAATAATAGAGGGAGAAGATGAAAAAGGAGAGGAAGAATAAGATAAGGATGAGTTTGAGGAGTATTCAGTATCCATGGTTATAGGTTGTGATACTATAAAAGCAATTGACTTTTGATTGAATTAGGTTAATCAATTCATAATACATAGGTTTTATATATAGCTCCCTATTCTAGTTACAACAGAATGATAAATAGCTCACAAATTTAGGATTAGCAAAAAGTGAAGTTATCACTTATCTCCTTATATCATGTTATGTCTATTAATTATATTATTTATTAGAAGTACAATTTTTTTATAAAAAGAAGTATAAATAAGTCAAGGAAAAATCTTAAGTAGGATCATTAAATTGTACCTTATAACGATGGTAAAAATCTTCAGCAATATCACCTGTGCTATGATCTTTTATTTTATCTGCAATAATATAGAAAAAGAAGAAAAAAAGAAAAAGAAACAAAACATATCTTATAAGCTACAACAAATAATTATATTATGCAATACAAAGTATTATTGATCAAATAAATAAAGTACTAAAATTCATATTAAAAAATCAGTATTCATCATTATTTTCTCTAGAAAAAAGTTATCATCTTGGACCATAAATATATAAGAAAAGTACTCTCTATATATATATTACCATTGAAATAATAGTAATAGTCTCTGTAAAAGGAATCCTTGGCTTTTTATAGAAAAAGCTCCTCCCTCTGTAGTCCTTGACTAAGAGAGAGAAATAATGGACATAGTGAATGATTGCCTTAAGCTTGAAGTGCTTATGGATGATCCTATTGTTTCACAGATTATGGATGACTTCATTGAAGATGACTCTTTAAAAAAAGACCCTATTTCGTATAGATACTGCCTTTTTACCTCATGATGAAAAAGACCTATTGAGATCTAAATTTGATATTTACATTGAAGAGGGTGACATCAATGTCACTATTAGACAAGGTGGTCCCTTTATCATGTTGTGTGACAGATTAAGGAATCGAATCACAAAGCTTTAGGAGAATTATGTGATTGTGAAGCTATTAGGTAGACCTATATGGTTTAAAATTATGAGCATTAGAATCAAAACCCCAGCAACTAGAAAAGTATTACAAAAGTATTGATTCTGTTAATTGGATCTTTGTAGTACAACGTGCTTTGACGAAATACCTGGTAAAGGGCTATGGTTGGAGGACCATGGATGGTTTTAGGATAATACTTAATGGTGCAATAATAGAATCCACATTTTAGGGCCCTGTTAACTAATATGAAGTCTATGGTGACATGGGTACGTTTCCTTGGGATGCTTATTCAGTATTATCATGAAAAGGTGTTCCATGCTATAGGAAATGTTATTAGTTCTATGATGAAAGTTTACATGAACACCCAACTTGCTAGTAAGGGAACATTTGCTTGAGTAGCAATTGAACTTAACATGGTCAAGCCTTTAGTGTCTAAATTCAATCTAGATGAAGTTTGTCGGAGGGTGGAATACGAGGATCTCCCTCAAGTGTGTTTTGAGTGTGGTAGAATCAGTGATAATCAAGTTATATATCCCCAAAAGCAAAACGATGTTGATAATAAATTTTTGAGGAATGAATCAAACGCTCAAATGGGAAATTATAATAATCCCATAAAAAAGTAGAATTAATCTAATTTTTTGGTAATGGGTCATCATAGCAATGACCATGTATCCATGCAACCAGGCGAAGTAGAAGAAACACCAAAATAGAAGATGCCATAAATAATGGTAAAGGACCTAAAAAGCTAATAATACAACATCTAGATCGCGATTTGATGCTTTGATTTGGGAGAATGATTTGGAAGAGAATGCTTTGGAGAAATATGAGGCTTTTTGAGTCTTGTAAGAGTTATCTTCTAATGATTTTATTATTTGTAATAGAAAAGGAAATGACTAGGATTAATTCGAATTATATTCTAATGATTTTAATAGAGGATGACAATAAAGGCCCAAGCTATGTTGCAAGTAGTAGTAAGGAAAGGGCTTCGGATAATAATAAATATTTTGGGCCTATGCAAGTTGAAATTAGGCTAAATAACCCTTTCCATTATAGGTTACGATTGGACAGTAACCCAAATTTAACTAGTTTTAGATCATGCCCACAATAATTCAATGGTCCTCTTTAATGCTACCAAACCATTTGATTTGAAGGAAAAGTGAAGAAGTGGTAATGCAAATAAGAAGCTTGTCTCCTCTTATGCTCTAAATGGAAGGGACGGGCAACATGCCTAGGCTGTCATGTCTTTTAGGTCAAGTTTCTTATTATCAATCTTTTTATGTTAATGTCTATTATGATGTGGAATTATCAAGTTATTAACAATAAAAAAATTTTGGCAGTTTTGAAGGATCTAATTAAGACTCATAAGCCTTCTATCTATGTCATTATGGAGAATTAGAATTACCATAATAGTCACAAAGTTGTTGACGTCATCAGAAACTATTTCCTATATTGAAGATGTTAGAGGCTTATTTAGAGGAATTTGGATTTTATGGAATGAGATTAATGTTAGAGTATCAATTATGTAGTTTGGTCATCATTTTATGCAATTCAAATGCTCTAGTGAGCATGATTTAGGTTCTTATATGGTTTTTTATAAGATTCTTATCCTAAGTGCTCGTAGACAATTATGGTCTAGTCATCAAAGATTTTATAGTAGGATGGTGGACTCTTGGATGATAACATGGAATTTCAACTGCAACCTGAATTTAAAAGAGAAGATGGAAAGAGCCTTTGGTAGTTTGTATAAATATAAATATTTAAAGATTATGTTGGTGCTTGCTTGCTTATCGTCTTAGGTTTTATAGGTACAAAATTTACCTAGGTTAGAGATCAAGTGTAACAACGCCTAGACAGAGCTTTGTGTTAAATGTCTTGGCACCTGAATTTTATGAGGTTTTGTCCTTTATTTAACTAGAGTTAAGTCAGATTATTGCCCCCTTCTGTTTAAGCTCAATGGGAACCAATCTCCTCCTTACTCTAAGAGGTCATTTAGATTTCAAGTCGCTTGGATTACTCATCCTAACTGTAGGACCTTCATTCAAAAGCATTGGGATGGTTCTAATGATATTTTGGCTACTTCTGCTAATTTTTAAGACAAAGGTACTCGGCTTGCCATGATTCTTCGGAAGGAACTCAATTTGAGTTAGAAAATATTCTTGTGCAAGTATAAATGGTATGATTCTAGAAATCAAGAAATAAGTGGCTATATTTAGGGGATAGTAACACTCGCTTCTTTAATGCTATCACAATCATCCAAAGAAGAAGAAATAAACTGGAAGTAATTAATGATAGGAAAGAGGATTGGTTATCTGACCCATAGCATATAAAGAAAAGGCAGTTAATTTTCTATCTTAATTAACTCCACCCTGATGTCCTCTACCCAATTTTCTTTCATCGGTTGGAAATTCAGTGTACTAAATTACTGTAATACTTCTAACTCCATCATCAATAAGACTTTAATTATGCATACTCCTAAAGTTGATTGTTTTATTCAGCTTTCTTAAATGTATCCTATAATCTTATGCAACATACATTCTAAGATTGTCACTAGGATTATTACCAATTAGCTCAACGCTTTTTAGATAGATTGGTAGGGCAGACCCAATGTAGATTTATTCTAGGATGATAAATTTCAGACAACTTCACCATTTTACAACATGTTGTGAACTCTATAAATAAGTGGAAAGGCGAGAAAGCCATGATAATCAAATTTGACTTGGAAAGAGCCTATAACAAGCTTTGGTGGAGCTTTATTGAACAAATATTGATTTTCCAAGGAATTTTTCAGCTTCTTGTAGATTGAACTAGTATTTGTTATTTAATAAAAATATTACAACGCATGGTTTATGTCCGTGAAGAATAGAATAAGGAAGATTAACTAGAGATAGAAGTGTATAATCAAGAAATGTGAAAGATAGAATTGTGCAATAAATGGTAGGAGACACGAACTTTTTCATATGGTGATAACTACCAATTTGCTCATCGAATTGAGATGCTCCGTCAAATTATCTATCATCTTCACTACAATACTAAAGTCTGTAGAATGGTACTTGTTGGTGATTTAATGTCCCTATAGCCATCGCTACCACTTTCGTCCTAACTATAAAAGATATATTATTCAAACTAAGCTCTAGAGATGAAATATATTGTTTGCCCTTATAAACCAAGAAAGGGAGTTGAATTCATGAAGTAGAAAGAATCTTAAATTAAAATTTTAATAAGAATATTAGAGATAGGGAAGAAGATTTATAGTGGTTTGGTTGTTAACTAATCCTACGTCCATTCCCCAATTTCCAATTGGGTATTTCACTACTTGCTTTCACAAATACAATGGAATTTTTCCAAGCTCATTTCCAATTTAATATTTTGGCTCATACCAAATCTTACAACTTATATTATTTTGGCTAACACACAACCTCATAAGAGTTTTTAACTATGCTAGCTCTCAAACCCAATTTCAAGTGTTTATACTAACACTCACAAGAGCAATTAAGGCTCTTACAACAACCAAAATCACTACTTTACAAAAAGTTGATTGCAAGAAGATGAAAAATTAAAACTTAATAAATATATGCCCAAGAAGGTTGTTAATGAACCATTTAGGGTCATTTTGGTGTATTTATACCCTAAAAACCTCAAATATCTGTTACTCACACAATGGATAACAACTCCCTCGTTTTGATTTGATACAATGCATTAAATGCACTCTCAAAGTGTAAATCACGGTTACACTTTCTACTTTGCTGTCGCGATTCTTGAAGTTTCCCAATCTGCTGTCTGACGTGTAAAATAGAGATTAAATGCTTTAAAAATGCATGTTGGCAGTTTATAACAGTCTTGAGAAGGCATGATAGTTGCGATCGTGATTTTAAGTAATCTAGAATCTGGTGCCTTGAAGTTGTCTATATGTATGTCATGGATGATTTATTGATCATTATTATAATTAATTAATTCTAACAAGTAGTATAAGAGCACTTATCATGTTAAATTATTAGGATTAAAGTTGAAGCTGTTGCATAATTGTGTTTGATTTGTATTCTGGGCCTTACATGTTTATCAGTTTTGAAGGTTTTTTTTACATTAAACTTCATTTTAATTGAGTTTTTAATGTATGTGATCTGTATGTATTTAGGTTGTATGACAGTATCAATAGGATGTTTGAACTTTGTCAAATATGCAAATTTATGGTTTTACATACACTAGTATTATCAGAATTTCAAACTAAGTTAATTAAAACAACATGTTACCAAAGTAGCATTTATTGTGTAAAATAATTTGATTTGAAATATAAATATTTTATGAATTTCAGCCCAAAGGAGGATTAATGTTAACCAATGAAAATACTTGTGATAGAGTGACCCACTTTAGTTGAAGATGCTTCAAATGAGCTACAGTTGTGAAGGAGAATTGCTTTAACTGCATAAGTCTAATGATCATAAAACGTTCCATACTAAAGCTTTTCGAGGCTCTATTTCTCAGAGCAATAATGCTAAGGAATCTCTTGAGGCGATACGATAATATTTTACTAAGAGTGAGAAATCATAAATAAGTAACTATTTGGCTGTTTTGATTTTTATGAGGTATAAAGGAAAAGAGAACATAAAGGAGTACATTATAAAAATTTCAAACCTTGCTAGAAAACTAAAGGCACTAAAGTTAGAGATAAATAAATTTTTATTCATATATTTAGTTCTTATTTCTCTTCCTGCATAATTCAGTCAATTTAAGATGAATTATAATACTCAAAAGGATAAATAGTCTCTTAATGAGCTCATTTCATAATATGTGCAAGAAGAAGAAGGGTTAAAAGGAATAAGACTGAAAGTGCTCACCTAGCATTAATATCTTAGAATAACAATAAGAGGAGGGCTAAAGATACTACAACTTGAACACCTTCATAGAAAAAGGCAAAGAAGCAAGATGATGAATTTACTTAATTTTTTCTACAAAATAGGAGGACACAGAAAGAAAGAGTGTTCCAAATATGATGCCTAGTGTGCAAAGAAGGGTAAAGTTCTCGTTTTAGTTTGTTCTAAAGCTAATTTGACTTATGTACCTATAAACGCTTGGTAGTTAGACTCTAGTGCTATTACTCACATAAATGTGTTCATGCACGGCTGCCTTTGGAGCCGATCGCCAAATGATGCTGAGAGATTCATCTATGTGACCAATGGCAATAAATTTCATCTGGAAACTATATGGCACTTTAGATTATTTCTAAATATGACTGTTATTTGGATTCAGTTGAGACTTTTGTTGCTCCGTTATATAAACAGAATTTAGTTACTATTTCCTCTTTGGATAAATATGGATACTTTTATGGTTTGGAAATAATAAAGGTAATATCTCTCTAAACTTAAGTTTTGTTGGTGCTGGTATTTTAGTTGATCGTCTTTAAATGCTAGAACCTTTTGCTTATCGTAGTGCAATCCTGCAAACTAGTTTAAAAGGTACAAAGTGAAAATTAACTGAGAATTCTACTTTCCTATGGTATAAGCGTTTATGCCATATCCTTAAATAGAGAATTCAGAGGCTTGTATCAGATGAAATTCTTGATTCCCTTGATTTAATAAATTTTCAAGTTTGTATTGAGTGTAATAAGGGAAAGACAACAAATATAAAGAAATTAGGTGCCAACAAATGTAAATAAGTCTTATAACTAATAAATATGGATATCTATAGTCCATTCCCTACACCAGTATAGAATGGTCAACAATACTTTAGTATGTTCATTTACAACTAGTCAATATTACTTGTATTTAAAAAGTGAGAAATCTCAATCTCTAGACATGTTCAAGTCCTAGAAAGCTGAAGTTGAACTTCAACTTCGTCAGAAATTAAAGCTGTTAAATCTAACAGTGGTGGAGATTATGGCAGATATGATGGATTAGGTTAATAATGCCCAGGACTCTTTGCTAACATCCTAAGAGAATGTGGTATCCCACAGTACACTGTGTCGGGCAAGCCCATCATGAATGGTATTGCTAAAAGATAAAACAAAATGTTTAAGAACATGGTAAGAAGTATGAACAATCACTCTTCTTTACTTGAATATTTATGGAGAAAAGTATTAAAGACTACAAGATATATCCTTAGTAGAGTACCTAGCAAAGCAGTAGCTAAAACTGCATATGAATTATGGATTGGCAAAAGGCCCAGTATAAGGCACTTGCACATTTGGGGATGTACAGTTGAAGCAATGCCTTGTAGGCCTAGTAGAAAGAAATTAGACTTAAAGACAGTTAGCTGCTTTTTTATCGGATAAGCAGAATGCTCTCGAGGATTTAAGTTTTATGATCTACTACTCGATGTTTCTTTGAGACAAAAAATACGAGATTTCTTTTTAGGATGTAGATTTTGTGGAGGAAGGACCAAAGAACGTATCTTTTGACAAAAAAGTTAAATCTGAAGAAGAGAAATTTGTTTCTTTTTCCAATACTGATATTGATATTGGTTATGCAATAATTTCTAAGAATGTTCAAGAAGTAATTCTAGTACAAGATAACAATGAAGTTCTTCCTATAGAGCAAACTCAACAACCTCAAGAAGTGTTCTTAAGGGGATCAACTAGAAAAAGGAGAAATGCAATTCCATATGATTATTACATATTTCTTCTGGAATAAGAAGATTCGACAGGTTTAGTATGAAGATGATCTAATCAACCTTCGCAAAGCTCTTCAAAGTTCAGATTCTCAATGTTGGATCAATGCCATACAAGATAAGATGAAATCCATGAAAGACAATCATGTTTTGGGATCTTGTTGAGTTGCTTAAATGTATGAAAGCTATTGGTTATAAATGGATATCTAAAACTAAAAAATATTCAAAAGGTAATATCGAAAGATATAAGACTCGTCTAGTCGCTAAAGGATTCAATCAAAAGGAAGGCATTGACTATAAAAGGATCTTTTTCTAGTTTCATCAAAGGACTCTTTTAGGATAAAAATGGCACTTGTAGCTCATTTTGATTTAGAGCTGCATTATATAGATGTAAAGACTATAGTTTTTAATACACATTGATGAAACGATTTATATAGCTCAGCCAAAAAACTTTGAATCTAAAGATTCAAATTCTATGGTTTGTAAATTAAAAAAAAAATCCATCTATGGTCTCAAACACGCTTCTCGCCAATGGTATCACAAATTTCATTAAGTGATTACTTCATATGGTTTTTAGGTAAACATAGTTAATGATTATGTACATCACGAGTTCAATAAGAGTAGGTTTATCTTTCTTGTGTTATATGTTGATGGTATATTACTGGCTAGTAACTATATAGACTTATTGCATGGGACTAAGAAATTTCTCATTAAGAATTTTGAGATGAAGGATCTTGAAGACGCCTCTTTCATGTTAAGCAAACAAATACTGCAAGATAGCTATCAAGGTATCTTGGCTTATCATAAAAGAGCTATATCAAAAAAGTGCTAAGTAGATTCGGCATGAAAGATTGCTTGCTTAGAGATATACCTCTAGCTAAAGGAGACAAGTTCAGTTTCAAATAATCCCCAAGAGTGACCTTAAAATAAAAGAGATGGAAAAGATTCCCTAGACCTCGACAATTGAAAGTCTAATGTATGCTCTAGTTTGTACTCTTCCTAATATCATGTATAGTGGGATTGTCAGCTAAGTAACCCATGAATGGATCATTGGAAAGCAACCAAATGGATGATGTGTTATTTATAGAGGATAAAGGACTTCATGCTAATATATGAGAGATCAAATAGTTTGGAGATCATTAGGTATTCTGATTCTGATTTTCTGGGATGCCAAGATAGTAAATGATCCACTTCGGGCTATGTCTTTATGCTAGCTGGAGGAGCTATATCTTGAAAATATGCCAAATAGACACTCATAGCTTCCTCAACCATGGTTGCAAAGTTCATAGCTAGTTTTGGGGCATCTAATCATGGAATATGGATACAAGATTCTGTCACTTGATTGCATATAGTTAACGGCATTGAAAGGCAATTAAGGTTATCATATGACAATAAGTTTTATATTCCAATAACAACAGAAGCTTTATGAAGTCAAAACATATTGACATCAAGTTTCTATTTGTTAAGGAGAGAGTTCAGAGTGGTCAGATTTGTATAAGATAATATAGAAAAATACTCCATAATAGCATATCTGTTGATTAAGGGATTGCCACCTAAGGTCTTTTATGAACATATTGCTCATATGGGTGTGGGCATATTTAGTGATATCTTGATTTAGTGAGAGTTTTACTTTTAGATATTCTATGGACTGATACATGTTTACATGGTTATATTTATGCATAATAAAGTTTTATGATTCATTTTATTTTTATACATCTGAATCTAATTATAATTTTAGATTGATCTCTCTAAAGAATAAAGTAGAACCAGTTGGAAATAAGCATGTTTTGAGATCATATTGTATGTAATTTTTATGTCACTCATCTATACTATGTCTTGATTATATTAATATGGTGAGCATAAAAGGTTTTAGTCATGCTTGTATGTGACGCCGTCATGATCTCATATTGATATGAGAAATGGATCAAATTGTACCTAAGGAAAGTCTACATAAATAACAAGAAAGTGTACACATAAAGAATTTATTTGATATAATTGTTTCAGGTTTCATATGTATTCCAAGTGGGTGATTGTTAGGATTTAATCTTTATTATGTAGACTCACATATTTAACAATAATTATATTAATGGCTATTTTATCAATGTGGTTATTTAAAGTGATTCATTTATATAAAGCTCATAGACTTCCGGATTTGGATATGGGTTAAATGGATAAATACTGTTTTCAAATACATATAAGCTTAACGGGATCTTAGATGAAATCATATTAGGTTAGAATATAAAAACTCCTAAATTATGGTTTTTAATACGACAATTCTATTCTTTACTACCCATAAGAGACAAAAGCCTAAAAATCTTAAGGAATTCAGAAATTTAATTAAGGAAGCTACACATGTTGATTTAAACACTCGTTTATCGTTCATTTGGTAAAAGATTTGATTGTATAATAGAAATATATATTTATAGCTAAACTTTCATAATAAATTATGGCATAATAGCTTAAAAATTAAAATTTAATAATATTGAGATTTATTGTCTATAATTTCTCTGTGTTACCCGCGGATATGCCTTTATTGGAATATGTGTTTTGCTCGGGGCTGAGCCTCCCTTTATCTCCCAAAAACGAAAAAAGGAAAGACCAAAATACTAGATAACAAGGAATCCAAGAAGAGTAACTTTCTTTTAACATTGACATTTGGATCCATTTTTTCAATTTTATATTAAAGAAGAAAGGTAACTAAAAGGAACTGTATCTCCCAAGATAGAGATAAAAAGAGAGGAGGAACCTGAATCTTCCTTAGCGAAGGTATCCCAAATACTTGGTTTCCTGCCATCTACATCTGCTGCTCCTTCAATCTAAAGCAAAACGTGGACAAAAATATATTTTATGGGATTTTGTACGAATTAATCTCGCTCGTGGCTAAATGAAATTCATGTAAACAATTCATTTACTGATCCTCAAAGATTAATTTCTATGCAGCATTTAAATTTGGTATTAGAATTAAAATTTTGTTAAAATTAAATAAGTTTTCTATGATTTAATAATAAATTTATCTCATTGAGGTTAATACCTAATATTAAATTTAAGACTAAATTATTATTTTTTTTTTATCAATTAAATCATTTGATCGTAACATCAAAAATTAATAAATAAATTTTATAGTCAACAAACATAACTCTCAAAGACAAAGTAATTGGATTATCAAATAATAAAGAACCAATAGTAATTAGATTTAACTTCAGGGACTTGATATAGTAATTAACCCATCATCAAAATCACTGAGTTTGATTCATTGAAATATTGTGCTAATCAGTATAATATATTCGATTCTCTATTTCAGAGGTCGTGTAAGCATTTCGGTAATGAATGTTTACCTGGTAGGCACTTGATGCTGCTCCAAACAAAAAACCCTTAGGAAAACTACTCCTACTCGGAGCAATAGAGTGCAGATAAGGATCGAATCCATCAGCATCTGCCCAGAAGTACATAAATGGTAGCAGAAAAAAATAGAAAAGAGGGTGTAATGTCATTTTCTGATGATTTCTTCAGTTAATATCCCACCCTGTAAACATCATCGTAAGAGTGCTTAACCACTTAATTTAACAGTAATGATCATATAAAAGCCTAATGACTTGATAGAAAAAATCAATAAAAGAAAACTTATAAATTTGATAATAGAAAGAATATCTAACTACTCGTAGAATATGTTTCATCTATATATTAAGGCCGAAAAATGTGCAACAGTTATTAACAATAGATACGCAGAGCAAAATACTCAAATTATGGTGTCATCCATTTATTTATCACACGGCGGTAAAATTCTTCTGCTTCACGTGGCGGTTTCAATTAAAAAGGGAACAAGAGGTAAAAAAATAAAAAGTTCAATAATTATGGCAAAAAACTGTATTACAAACCGATCTCTGGACTTGTAGCTGTTGCTGATATACAGACTTCCTTCAAACCTTGTTCGCAGTATAATTCAAAAGCTAAAGAAAAACAAAAAACAGCAACCACGGAAAAGAAAGAAATTGGTTTGAATAGATTTTCAGAATTTGAATGCAAAATGTGTTGAAAATTGAAAAGGAGCCAAGGAAAGTACTTGTAACTGTAAGAGCACTGAAATGATTGGAAGCTGAAGAAGAACCCACAACAGTAAATGCCAGTGGTAGTAACCTATTTGGAGGTTAGGTTAGTAGCCTATAATATATATATGAAAACATGGGTCATAGTTTGCTATTTTTAATTATTGTTTCAGCTATAAAATCTTATACCTGATTTTGTGCTCATGGATTCCAATTCTTTGTCTCTGTGTCTGGAACTGACGTTGATGATCAAGTCAACCACTTCCTCCACGTATATTCTTGTTTGTTAATTAACTAAAATATTGTTTACAAATAATATATATATAAAAAAAGATTTAGGTGCAATTATACATTACATAAGAGATCTATAATTTGACTAATTATATAAGTATTCTTAATTAAAATAATAGATTAGATTAGATTATAATAAATATATTTTCTATTTATTGTTATTGAATTTTAAATGACAGATTTTAAGAATTTAATGTTGCAAAAAAAATACGAGAGCCTAGTGTAAAAAATAAAAATGAAAGAAGCAAATATTTTTAAAAAATTTCTTAATACAAGAAATTGAATAAAAAATCCAGTATGAAATGAATAGAACTATAAACAATAATTATTAAAAATAAAAATGCATGATCAAAATATTCGTTTTTCCATTATAAAGAGCCTTATCATTAAAATTATAATTAGAATTAGAATAACATAGTCATTTATCATGCGTTGCATTGTTTTTAAGTTGATAAAAATTCTTTATTAATTAACTTTTATATTATATAAATTAATATAATATTACTATTTTTAGAATTAAAAATTTATTATATAATTTAAAACTTAATTTATTATTGAATATAATATTAAAATATAATTTAAAATGTTACTTTTTAAAATTGTTATCTAATTATAAAATTAATTTATTACTTAATAATAATAAAATATAATTAATATATTATTTTTTAGAATTAAAGTCAGTATTTAATTAGAAATGTAACTTATGAATCAATAAATTAATAGAAAATTTATAAAATTATACATAGATTTAAATATCATGTATAAAATATAAGTATACATGTCAAAAAAATTTGTGTCAAAAAAATTTTAAATTTCAAAAATTAATATCAAAATATAACTAATATATTATTTCTTGAGATTAAAGTCAGTGTTTAATTAGGAATATAACTTATGAATTAATAAAATTATATAAAAAATTATAAAATTACATATAAACTTAAATTTTATATGTCAAAAGTAAATATATATATATATTAAAATAAAAATTTATAGTAAAAAATAAATATATATATTAAAAATAATTTAGTTTTTAAAAATTAATATATATAAATACGCGGATGCTGTTACAATAATGGAAAGCATATATTCACACAAAAAGAAAATGTTTTCAGTGGGTATCCAAAAGAAGCAAAAATATTGTTGATGCTTGACAGCTTTATATACTTCTATTTACTTTTCTTATTCTGTTTAATTCTTAAAAGCATTTGTCTATTTGGATTTCAAACTAAGGGCATAAGACGAGAGAACCGGTAAATTGGACAGACCGTTTCTTAATTCTGTATCTAATATAATCAAAATTTTTAAATTTCAATTTATAATATTAAATTTTAAAATATTTTATAGAGATATTACTAAATTTTATGTTATTCAATTTATCAGTGGATAAGAAATTAACACAACTGTTTATTTATTATTTTTTTCAAAAAGATTTCCAACTTATTAAAATTGGCACATCAATTTATTAAAAAAGTTAATGATAAGAGTTATTAAAACTGTCGAGTATATAGTTGCATCTTAAAATTCTTAAAGAGTTTTTTATATCTCTTATTTGACACATTTTAAATTATCTATATGTATATATATATCCATTTCCCACTGTCAGTTTCCTCCACCGCATGTCATCATCACCGTTGCTGTCACCACTGTCTAAAAACATCGTCAGCACTGATAGATCTTGAAGCCACACAGAGATTCTCCACCTTCTCATTCCTCCACCGTCTAGTAGATCTTGAAGCCATGTCCTAAACGTCCATCTAAAAAGACGTTTCTGGATATGATTCTAGTAATGGTTAATTTTGAAGCCGCGATAGATCTTAAAGCCAACATTGATTTCCATGCTGCTGACCCATTTATAATGTTATAAATCTTTTGTTCTTGATATTAATGGGTTTTTTCTTGTGCTGTAGTACTTTGCTTCTAGGTTGTTAATGGGTTTGTTCCTTTTTTTTTTTTTTTGAGGAAATTACATCCCATATGCTTTTTAAAAAAAATAAATAATTACAAAACTATCTCCAGTTTTAATTCTTTATATTTTTACTCTTTCTTTTTACATTAGAGGAGAAGGAGAATAAAATAACGAACTAAAAATAAAGATGAAAGTAGAAGAAATAAAGAATAACGGAATGATAAATAAAAATATAAGAAATCGAATAGGAAACAATTAAGGAAAAGTAGAATAGGAAAAAAAATTGAAAAGAGAAGGTGATGTGATATCTTTAAACCTGATTTTCTTTGGATTTTGACCTTGACTAAGTCAATTTTTGAATCAGCTCCAAATGTTGCTTTCTATACTCTCTTTCTTTTTTATAACAAAACAAGAACAGAGCTTAATTTGATTAAAACGTCTCGAAGACTTTGATCAAGCAAATTAAAGGAAATGAAATAACAAAATAAAGATATCACAAACTAATTTATCTAGAACGTTTCGAAAACTTTAACCAAACAAATTGATGAAGAGAATAAGATGAAGAGAAATCAAACCTTGTAAGCTAGCTCTGATACCAAATGATGTCAACCTTATATGGAAGAGAAGATTACACGCCAAGATCGATACTTATAAGGTTTGCCAAAAGATATTTGCAGAACTATCACCCTTATTTATAAAGAAATAAGATCAATAGCTATAATGGGATGAACTTAATTAATCCTAGAAACTAACAAATTAATAGAATTAAATTAAGGTAGAAGTGAAATCAAAATCTAAACAATAAGCTTTAATCTCAAGAACACTTAAAGAAACTCTTTAAGCAAAAATAAGGTTTTCTATTCAATCAAATATATATGTATATTTTGCTGAATTACATAGCTCTATTTATAGAGTTTAAAACAAAATAATCCTAATCCTAGAAGGACTAGGATATGCGGCCAAGACTTCTAAATAAACAAAACTTGAAGTAAAAGAATAGCAAACTCCTATTTTGACTTGGACTTGTTAAAAGATAACTTTTATTTTGACTTGGACTTTGACTTTTGAATATTCAACCTTGGACTTGGACTTTAGGTTTGGGCTTGAATTCAACATAAATCAGATCTGATCTTCATGTCTTCATGTTGGGCTTTAATCCATGAATGAAATACAATTAATCAAAGTTGAATCTCGGTAGAACTCCTAATTGGATTAGGATTCCAAGTGGAAATAGGAATCCTTTTGTCGCTTGAACTCTTGATGTCATCAGGACTCCTTACTGGATTAAGATCTTTAGTAGAATTATGATTCTTTGTTGAAGTAGGATTCCTTGTGCTACATGGGTTCTCATCAATTACTATTAGTAAGAACTACAACAAAAATAATTAATAATAAATAAATATATTTTATAACAATTTAATAAAATGAGTAATTTTTCAAATTAGATAAAATAAAATTGACTCATTATTATAATTTTATTTTACTTATAAATTATCGTATATTATAGAATTTAATTACATGTCTATGACAGTAAAAATATTCTAAATGCATTATGAAAATTTATTTATTATTAAAATTTTAATTAGTATATAATAGGTTATGACTAATCAAGCATTAGCATATAAAGAAAAACTTAAACATTATGTCTAAATAAATATAGTCAGTAGTGTCATTATTGCAAAACTTTATATATATCTTAATCTCAACATAAAATATTTTCTTTTCAATCTCATGCTTTTCAGTTCTTAGATATCTCATATTTTTCCAACTCGAATCATAGATTTAATAGAGTGGAGTGTCGGTGTTGAATCATATAGTTTCTTAGAAAAAATCTTAATTTAATTAAAATTTTAAATTGAATATATGTTTATATTTATAAATGATTATCAAATTAAAAACTAAGATAAAATAAATCAAGCCTATAATTTATATAAGTTAATATATTAGTATGAAATTTTTTTTTAACTACTTTATTATATCACCCTTCAACATTTTATATTTTAAAATTCATTTTAAATTTTATAAATATTATTCACTAAAAGGTGAATGCCAGTAAAAGAATAAATTATGGGATTGGTTTATATGCTCTTTTAAGTTAATACAGACCTGTGATATGTTTAACATGGTCTTCTTGTAATTTTTATGCATTATTGGTCTTTACTTTTATCATTCATGTTGTTTTATTAATACTTTTTTTTTTTTTGCATGTTTTGTTATATTTTTAGATGTTGATATTGATTTTTTGTGTTTTAATTTTTTTTTTTAGTTTTTCCTTTGTTAAATATGATACTTCCGTCATTCCTTACTATACTTTTAGATATTGCTATTAATTAATTTAATTATTGCAAAATACTTAACGAGTGGGAGTTCAAGTTCGAGCTCGAGCTCGAATTGTGCTTAATAAACTCAAACTCGAGCTTTTCTCATTATACAATCAATAAACAAATCAAATTTGGATCGAGCTTGAGCTATTCACAAGCCTAGTTATTTTTAGATGAACCGAGCTCTAGCTTCATTATAAAAGCTCGAATCGAACTCCAAACTCCGTCAAAATTAAATAAATCAAGCCTGAATTTATTAATATTCAGCTTGGCTTTACATTTAAATTACATATAAATTAGAAAAGAAACATTCAACTCGTCCGGACTAAACATTCAACTCGTCCGAACTGAATTTACAATCCAGCTCCCCCGAACTGAATCCATAATGGAGTTTCCCCGGATTGAGCAGCCAGCTCACATGGAAAAAGGGCGTACTAATTTCGAACCAAGAAGAAGTTTCAGCCCAAGTATAAATATTAAAAAGAGAAAAAGGGAATTGAAAGTTTGACTTACATGAATATTATAAAGAAGGAAGAACCGATTGAGATTGATTACTTTTGGTGTGCCAAAGTTTTTATTTCACAAGGTGGATTTGATCCATAGGCAGGAGCCCGCGAAAGGAAGTAGAATTTGTAACTATATGAGCTAACATTCCGACCTAGTTTTATGTCTCGATAATCACAATAAAATCATCGAAAGGGAATGATAAGAAAAGCCAAGAAATATAGGGCAATTATATCATGCATCCCCAATCTTATGATACTAAATGTTGATTAATTTATATTTATTAAATATATGTTAAATATCTATTATTTTAATATTAAATATCTATTATTTATTAATTCTCTTTTATTAAAAAATATTTATAGCATAATATAAATATTTATAAAAAAACTTTCGCTTGATTTCTTTTTAGTTTTTTAAATGTAAAAATAATTTATATTATATTTATATTATATAATATTTATTTAAATAAATTAATGAATATGGTATTTATTAGTAATCAATCTAAATTGTATATAGATATTTAAGGATATTTTAGAATTTTAATGATATATTTCTATATATAACATGGTGAAAATATGTGTTTTACCTCACTTTAGTTTTCTTGCCTAAATTCAGGAAATAATAGTCAAAGAGAAGAATCTGAGCTAAAAACGTACTAATGGGCTTTAATTGGACTGCGGCTACTAAAGGCTTGAGAATCAGACGCGTGGGCTATTAATAGTTTGGGCCTAGCGTAATTTATTAAGGCCCAAGAAGAGAGATTTAAGTAATTATTATGTAATTAATGGATAATTATCTTTTGAGTTGTTTAGTTTGTTTAGGACAGTAATGGATAATTATAGTAGTTATGTATTGAGAAAATGACTCTAAGAAGGAAATCTCTATAAGGAAATCTCTATAAGGAGTAGAGGTTAATTAAAACAGGGAGTTCTTCGACTACTGAAAATATCTCTAGAGAAGGTTTTTATCATTCTCTACAAAAATTTCTGTAGTTCATCATCTTCCACGTCTAGCTAGCTTGTCGTTACATCATTCTTTGAAGAAGCAGAGAAGCTTTTCGAAGACGTGGAGAAAGAGGACCAATCTTCTTCATTCCTTGAAGAGCCTTTGAACTTTGAGGGAGTTTTAGTTTTCTATTTTATAAATCTTAAGTTTTGCTATTTAATTACAATGATCGTAGGATTAAGTATGTTAGGCTAAGTTCCATAAGTGTTTAGTTTAGCTTTTTACTTATGTATGAACATTATATATTTTAAGTTTAATGAATGATTTCTTTGCCTTCCTTCATATGTTCATTAGTTTCATCTATTATTATTGGTAGACCACCATATCAATTTAATAGTAATATGTGTTATAAAAATCTTTAGGTTAAAAGTATTAGAAACATCATCTTTACTTTAATCTATGTTGGTATAAGAAATCTAAGTTGCATCATTAGCTTGAGTGACTTAGGAAAAAAGGCACATCACCATCTCATTTGTTAAATTAGGACTTAAGGGAATTAAGGGGATTACTAAGTAAAAGCTAGACTAAATGTTATTTTATCATATAGTTCATATTAATCATTCTAGTTGCATATTAATTTTCTGGTTATTTAATTTCTTTTATTAAACTAAAGATCATTCTCAAAATATTGGCTTAGAGTGTCTATATTTATTTTCAGTATTTTGTATGATAGTTGGTCTTTATAATATATGCTTTACAATTCCTTGTGAGACCGACCTCGTGGTGAGCTTGCCCGAACTACCATTGGGTTCGTACACTTGCGAGTCCTAATTTAGACACATCAAGTTTTTGGTGTCGTTACCGAGGAATTGTGTCAATATTATATTGATTAATTGTCAAATATTATTTTTATGTTTTTTGTTTGTTGCATGTTATTTATTTCTTTTTTATTTTTAAATTCTATTTTTAAGCTTTTTCTGAAATTTTTTCTTTGATTTTGTATGCCTAGCAGGAAAATGAGATAAGATGATTCATCAATTCAAAATTCCTATAACTTGAGATCAACTGTTAAAAAAGTAAAAGGAGACCAAGAGGTAGAGAGTGAGTTTGTACCTCTGAGAGGAATTGAATTTGAAGAAAAGTTGGAACAAGAGTTGGAAAAAGAAGTTGAGATAATGGCTAATAACCAAAAAGAAGTTGCAGCTTAAAGGCAAATGGCCATGAAGGACTATGCTCATCCAATAATTGGTAACACTACTTCATGCATAGTCTTAGGCGATGCATCTAGGAATTATGAGCTAAAGAACATCCATTTTAATATGCTTCCGTCATTCTATGGTATTGCCTAGTGAGGATGCATTGACATTCATTAGAGAGTTCTATGCTATAGTTCATACATTCCCATTATCTGGACTTAATGAAGATCAATTAAAGATGAGATGTTTTCCTTACTCATTAAAAGATAAAACAAAGGTTAGGTTAATGACCTTGCCTTCTAATTCTTTGAGAATTTGGGATGAAGTGTATAAAAAATTTATAAGTAAATTTTACTCACATCAAAAGACCAAAGAATTAAGGGCTGAAATTTCCAACTTTTATCAAAAGGATACTGAATCCTTTCACGAAGCATGGGACCGCTTCAAATCACTTTTACTACAATGCCCACACTATGGATACCCACTTCCTGTGACTAACTAATCATTTTATGATGGTCTAATACAACAATACCAATGTATGGTTGATAATGCAGCTAGGGGTGCTATGTTAGAAAGAACTGCTAATGAGGTTTATGACATCTTTGAGATGTTAGGAGCCAATTCACAACAAAAGAGTGTGAGAACAAAAAGAGTAGGAGTGAATAAAGTTGTATCTAATAATGAGATGGCTATGCAAATAGCCGAATTAACTAAACAAGTTAAGATTCTTGCTTCAACTAAGAATATACAAAGCAATGATGTATGTGGTATATGTGGTGTTTATGGTCATGGTACTAATGTTTGTTCGTCTTATGAGACTTATGCAGGAGATTATTATAAACAAGTTAATTTGATGGAATCTTATCAACCTAGGTAACCTAAGAATAATCCATACTCCAATACTTATAATCCAGGATGGAGGAATCATCCAAATTTCTCTTGGAGAAATAATGATCATAATCCACCATAAATACTGAGGAACCAAAACCAGCCCCAGTATCAGAATCAAGAGCCTCAATACCCAAGGAATCAAAACCCTCCATTTCCTAATCAAGGACAAGCCCCTAAAGAAAACCAAGTTTACAAGAAATACTCCAATCTTTTATGACAGCTACCCATGACAGAATGGAGAAGAATGAGAAGAAAACTAATTCCATAGAAGCTTCAGTAAAGCGATTGAAAATTCAAATTGGGCAAATTACTGAAGCGGTATAAGAAAATAAGAAAGAAAACTACCAAGTCTACCTGAGCAAGCTAAAGCAATCGCTATTCTTAAGGATGGTGAGTTATTTGATAATAATGTTGAAAATTTAATTGAAAATGATTCTTCTTAAGCAGATACATTAAAAGAAGATGGACTAGTTGATGTAGAGATAACTGAAGGAGGTTTACAAAAAGAAGAAAGAATATAGCCCAATTTTAGGCAGAAAGAGAAAGACGAGGAGGCATTTTCAGGACCTGAGTTTCATAAACCAGTTGAGCCTTATAAGCTTCCTATTCCTTTCCGAACAAATTGAAATAAAGTAAACAGGATAAGCAATTTTCTGAAATTTGTGATATGCTTTCTAAGGTAAACATTAATTTGCTATTTTTGGATGTGATAAAGAACGTGCCAGCTTATGCTAAATTCTTTAAGGAACTTAATTCCAACAAGAGGAGATATGGGAACAATGAGAAAGTTATAGTGTCTGAACTAGCAAGTGCAGTTCTCCAACAACAGTTATCTCCTAAGATGAAAGACCCTAGGAGCTTTACCGTTGATATTACAATGGGGGATAAAAAGGTTGCTAAAGCCATGTTGGATTTGGGAGCAAGCATGAATTTGATGCCATATTCAACATATGCACAAATTGGCTTAGGAGAATTGAAGCCAACCACCATGTCTCTGCAACTAGCTGATAGGTCAATTAAGTATCCAAGAGGCATAGTGGAAGACTTGCTGATTCAAGTAGGAAAACTGATAATCCCCGCTGACTTTATGGTTCTAGACATGGAAGGTACATCAGCAAGGGATAAGGAGTAAACAATACTCCTTGGTAGACCTTTCATGGCAACTACCAAGACAGTTATTGACGTGCACAATGGGAAGTTGACTATGACAGTCTTGGGAGAGACTGTAGAATTTAAAGTATTTGATTCTCTAACTATATCTCCTAGCACTTCAATTGATGAATATTCAAATGTTGATTGCATAGATTATATTGTTTATGAAACATATTTACAGTATAAGGATGATAAGTTAGAAGTTGCATTAACATTAGAAAAGCATGAAGAAAGTTTAAATGAAGAAGTCTTAGACTTACATGATAAGTTAGATGAAGCTATTCCAATATTACCTGATGAAAGCACTATTGAACCTTTAGATTCACCCATTAAAAGCAAATTAGAAATTATTAATGAACCACCTATGGTTGAGCTTAAGGAGTTACCTAACACACTTAAATATGTCTTTGTAGGAGAAAAGAATACGTACCCAGTGATCATAGCCTCTGATCTTTCTCCTTTAAAGGAAGAGGCAACTATTAAAAAATTGAGAAGACTTAAAAAAGCTATTGGGTGGGAAATTTCTGATATTAAGGGGATTAGTCCAACAATGTGTATGCATAAAATTATTTTAGAAGACAATTCTAAAGCGGTTAAAGATACAAAACGACGACTTAATCCCAACATGAAAGAAGTTGTAAAAAAGAAAGTTCAGAAGTTATTGGATGAGGGTTTTATATACCTTATAGCTGATAGTAATTGGATAAGCCTTGTTCATGTAGTGCCTAAAAATTCAGGCACAATAGTTGTTAAGAATGAAAAAGGGGAGTTAGTCCCTGCAAGAATGACAACAGGGTGGAGAATGTGTATTGATCATAGAAAGTTAAACGCCGCAATAAAGAATGATCATTTTCCTCTTCCTTTTATTGATCAAATATAAGAGCGTTTAGTAGGACATGAATTTTATTGTTTTCCTGATGGACTTTCAGGATATTACCAAGTACCCATTGCACCTGAAGATCAAGAAAGGACAACTTTCACATGTCCCTTTGGAACTTTTGTGTTTAGAAGGATGCCTTTTGGGCTTTGCAATGCTCCAGCAACATTCAAAAGAAGTATGTTTTCTATTTTCTCTAACATGTTAGAAGACTGCATCGAGGTATTTATGAATGATTTTTCAGTTTTTGGTTCCTCATTTGATGCATATCTAGGCAATCTGACTCGTGTACTTGAGAGATGCACTGAATGTAACTTAACATTAAGTTGGAAAAAGAGTCATTTCATGGTTAAACAAGGTATTGTGCTAGGGCATGTTGTTTCTAGTAAAGGTATTGAAGTAGACCAGGCAAAAATCAGTCTAATTACCAAATTGCCCCCTTCTACTTCAGTAAAGGGCATTAGAAGTTTTCTTGGCCATGCAGGATTTTATAGGCGTTTTATTAAAGTCTTTTCTAAAATTGCCCGTGCTTTAACTGAATTGTTGGCTAAAGATGTTAACTTTGTTTTTAATGATGCATGCCTACCTGCTTTTAACATCTTGAAAGATAGATTGATTAGTGCACCGGTTATTGTGGCACCTGATTGGTCTCTTCCCTTTGAAATCACATGTGATGCATCTGATTATGTTATAGGAGTGGTCTTGGGCCAAAGAGTTGATAAAGCTTTATATATAATATATTATGCTAGCAAAACTCTTGATGATGCTCAAGTAAACTATTCGACAACTGAAAAGGAATTTTTAGCTGTTGTATATTCATTAGACAAATTCATATCTTATTTGGTGGGATCTAAAGTCATTGTTCATTCAGATCATGTAGCTTTGAGATATCTTTTAACTAAGCCTAATGCTAAACCACGACTTATTATGTGGGTGCTCTTATTGCAAGAATTTGATATAGAGATAAGAGATAAAAAAAGGTACCTTTCGAGGTTGATTTCTGATTTTGATAACCTTGGTTCTAAAAAAGTAATTAATGAGACTTTCCTTGATGAATAATTGTTTGTAGTAAATCATGAGCCATGATATGCTGACATTATGAACTATTTGGCATGTGGTGTTATGAGAACTGACTTAACATGGCAGGAAAAGAAATGATTTCTATCAGGGTGTAGGCATTATTATTGGGATGACTCGTATTTGTTTAAACATTGTTCTGATAAAATGATTAGAAGATGTATTCCTGAAGATGAGCAACAAAGAATTTTAGCCTTTTGCTATGAAATGCATTGTAGGGGTCACCTTGGTGGTAAGAAAACAGCCTACAAGATTCTGCAATCAGGTTTCTTCTGGCCTTCGTTATTTAAAGATGTTCATATTTTTTGTGCTAAATGTGATAGGTGCCAAAGAAGTGGAAATATTAGCAAACAAACTGAAATGTCTCAAACTTTTAATCTTGTGGTTGAACTGTTTGATGTGTGGGGCATCGATTTTATGGGACCATTTCCACCTTCTCATGGTTATGAATGTATACTTGTTGCTATTGATTATGTATCTAAATGGGTAGAAGCAATAGCTACACGAATTAATGACACTAAGATAGTATGCAAATTCATAAAAGATAATATTTTTAGCAGGTTTGGAACACCTAGAGCAATCATTATCAACGGTGGAACATATTTTTGCAACAAGAAATTTAGCGCCTTACTAAAAAAATATGGAATAACTCATAGAGTTCCAACACCTTATCACCCACAAACATCAGGACATGTGGAAGTTAGCAATAGACAAATTAAGTTAATACTTGAGAAATCAGTGCGCCCATCTAGAAAAGATTGGGCTATGCACTTGACTAATGCCCTTTGGGCATATTGAATGGCTTATAAAACACCAATTGGAACGAGTCCTTATAGATTAGTATATGGCAAAACTTGCCATTTACTGGTCGAATTGGAACGTAAAGCATATTGGGCTATTAATGAGCTTAATATGGACTTAACTAAAGCAGGTGAAGAGCGTCTATTGTATCTAAATGAGCTAGAAAAAATGCATAGTGAGGCATATGAGAATGCCAAGCTATACAAAGAAAGGACCAAGAAGCAACATGATAAGAGTTTACTTCGTAAATCTTTTGCTCATGGAATGAAAATATTATTATTTAACTCAAGCTTTAAACTTTTTCCAGGAAAGCTTAGATCCAGATGAAATGTACCCTTCGAAGTAATAACGGTTTTCAATCATGGTGCGGTGGAATTATGTAACATTAAGACCCAAGAACAACGCAAAGTTAATAGCCATCACTTAAAGCCATATTATGAAGGGATGACCTACGGACATGAAGTGGAGTACATGGAAGCACCTCCAATTTGAAATAACCTTTGTCAATGTCTAGCTATAGATAATAAATTTAGCACTTGTATATTACATATTTTCTATTTTTACTATTTTAGTTTTCAATTTACAATATTTTCTCGCTTTGTTTTTAAGAACTTGCAAGAGATTCAACCATCTGAGCACATACATGATCATCAAGTACAATAAAGGAGCCTTATGTGATAACACTTAATTTACTAGTCAATATTGTTCTTCAAGTATTTATAAGATTATGTGTATTATATAAAGGTCATTTAGTTAGGATTTGAGTATCTCTTGCAATGCTTGTCTTTAGCTAGGAATTTAGTCTTAATTCTGGTCAAGTCCCCCTTGGTAGCTTAGTTTTTTTTATTACTATTAAATGTAATTTTGTTTTTATTAAAAAAAAATTTCAAGTCGAGCGAGCCACGTTGTGGTAACAAAATTTCACACAAGCCCGTAGCAGGGTCACCGCAGGAACGCATGGGCTCGGGCGAAGCGAGCGCGAAGGCCACAGGTCGCGACCTCGTGAGCCGCGGACAAAGATAACCCATGAGCCGCGGGCAAAGATAACCCGTGAGCCACGGGTGTTGCTGCGACAGCATGCAAGGACCTTGCGCGGGCAGCGAGCCACGACACAGCACCCGCGAGCCACGGATGTCGCCGAGGTGTGCAGGCACCCGAGCACCCGCTGCCGCGGATCTTTGCCAGCAGCCGCACTTGCGCACTGCGACCTTGCAGCGCATTTGCGAGGGGGGAGAGGGGAGAGGGTCGCGCACCAAAAGAAAGAGTACAAAAAATAAAGAGATGAGCAACTTTAATTTGAAATACATTAGGACTCCAAAGTTGTTCATCTCCTACCAAAAATAACAAAAAGAATTTTATATGAATTCAAAAACACCCCTCCCCAAAATCCTAACTCTCACATATAAATATATTTTTTTCTCCCCTTAACATCACCTTCCTCCATTAACACTACCTCTTATTTTCTCTCTCCTCGTTTCTCTTTCTCTCTCTACAAAAGACTTTAATTTTTCTTCCAAAACCTCAAAATCTTTACCCACCAATCTCTATTCTACCTATTCCATAGGTAAATAATGACCCCAAAGAAGAGAACAAGAAAGGAAAAAGGGGAAAGAGATAGTCTCAAGCTCTCATAAAGAAGAACAAAGCTTAATGGCAACTAGCTCCTTTTGATCTTTATTCTCATGAAGAGGGCAATCAATTCCTTAGCCTTGCTTCAAAAGAGCAAGTTTCATGTAAGTTTTTGAATGCTAACTCTCTAGTTAAGTTGAATATTTTTGAGAGAATAATGATCCTGTTGGATAGACTAGGATGGAAGGATTTTGCCTTTAACTCATTGTCATCATATAATGAATTAACTTTAGAGTTTTTAATAACTCTACAATATGATCCTTTCAATGACAAGGAGTTTAAGGTAAGATTGTTTGGGCATAATTATATTATTACTATTGATGCAATTGTCCAAGCTTTCGGTTTAAAGAAATGAGGTATTTATGAGCAACATCATAAGTTTGATTTGGGCAAGTTTTGAAAAAAACTAACGGGTCAAGACAAATATGATGTTAATAACATGCCAAATAATTTCTTCAATAATCATTGTTATCTGCTTATTTCTAAATTCATGTGTGGAGGCATATTTGATAGGAAAAAGATAAATAAGGTGACGAAGCAAGAACTAAATATTCTATGGTGTTTAGATACCCATAAATCTATTTCTTCGGTATACTTTATTATGCAAAGTTTACTAAAGACACTGGCTAGACCTAAGAATTATATCGGGTTAGGACATATTGTTACAGGTTTAGCCATGTATTTTGTAGTTTTGATCTAGAGTCTTCTCTGTATGAGGCATTAACTTCCGCGGGTAATTTAGATACTAATGCATTGATTAGAGCTAATTTGGTAAATTGTCATAGTGGTCCTCTTACTTTTAAGCGCGGATCGAGTGGAAGTAGTAGTAGTGTGGCTAGAGATGAGCCACCAAGACATGATGCAAAGGAAGAATAAGATAATAAAGAAAGTAGAGGGCAAGAATGGCATAGTCAAGGTTGGCACCAAGTGTTAAATTAACTACAAGCTATGAACACCAATCTTAACCAACGGCTCGATGCCTTGGATTCTCGTTTGGTTAATATGGAGAAGAGTCAATGTCGACAAGCATAAAAACTCAATTGCTACTTCGAATCTGTCGAATTTTCCTTCACCACCATCATCCCCACCTCATCATTGATTCTAGTTTTGTAATAAGTTCTTTTTTGGGTTTGTTTTTAGGACTTAGCTATCTAGTTACCATAGGGCATTTACTTTTATATTTTTAGCTGTCTTAGGATTTTCATACTTTATAACTATTTAGGATTTCTGTTATGCATTTATTTTGTAATAATAACTTTCTAATTTTGTTTTATTTATGATGTTTTATTTTAAGCTAATCAGCTCTTATCAATGATGGTTCTCTAAAAGCTTGTTTAAGGTTTATACGGGATGATGATTACTTATGGTCAATGATAATTAAATGGTATTCCAATTTTTAAAGGAAGTACTCTATCTTTTCCTCTTTTTTTGTTCCTTTTATGATTAAGACATTGAGGGCAATGTCTAAAATAAGTGTGGCGGGGAAAGATTTAGAGTAATTCTATTATATATGCTAAGTATTTAGTAGCTTTTGATTAATTTTTGTAAAAAATTTTAAACTATTATATACTCAGTTTTTTGTATTATTCTATACTAAAGAATCAATGAAAGAATGCTACTATGATAAAATCTTTGAGTTCTTGAATTGATTCTTAAGTACATATGAATATGAACTCATGAGTTGATTGCACTTAAATGATCAAGTGTTAATCTTTTGCATAAGAACATGATTAGTAGTTTAGCAGCATTTGACATGGGTATGATTAGAAGTGTATGATTTAGGTTATTATTCCCTTGTTATTATTATGGTTTACCTATGTTTATGAAAAATGATATGGGTAAGTTAAAAGCTCTAAGTTAATAATTCTACTCCACTAATTTTAATTGCTGAGTAACTGGGGTCTTCATGACCAATGTTGATTTTCGCTTAAAAAGGCAATTAAAATTATGAGTATGCAAAGCATCTTGATCTTTGTTTTGTTGAGTAACCAGGTGCATTCATTTTTCACGTTTGTATTTGCGTAAAAATGCATAACATCTCAAAAAAAAAAAAAAACCTCAAGTATTAAGTAAATCTAAGGGGTGAAAAGAAAAGAAAATTCAAGAAAAAGAGCTTGCAAAGCAAGTGAAAAATATAAATGCCTATTAATCTCTTATTTGAACATTAAGATTTTCCTTCTTGAATAAGGTTATCATAATTTGGATTATGCATTATAATTGTATTCATTGATAATGAGTTAAGCTATTTGTTGTGAACATGTGTAAATGATGAGTACTTGAATCTTTTGACTAACTATGATTGAGTTTACAACCTTTTAAAAAGAATTTGCATAATTTCTGCATTAGTGAGATTCTTTTGAACAGTACTTTTGAGCTGAGTACGAATTGCTTTATTGATTTTTTGCAACGATTGATTTTTAAGTCACTATTTATTTGAGGACAAGTAAAAGTTCAAGTGTGGGGGTATTTGATCGATCTAAATTGTATATAGATATTTAAGAGTATTTTAGAGCTTTAATGATATATTTCTATATATAATATGGTGAAAATATGTGTTTTACCTCATTTTAGTTTTCTTGTCTAAATTCAGGAAATAATCGCCAAAGAGGAGAATCTAAGCTAAAAACGCATTAATGGGCTTTAATTGGACTGTGGCTATTAAAGGCTTGAGAATCAGACATGTGGGCTATTAATAGTTTGGGCCTAGCTTAATTTATTAAAGCCCAAGAATGGGGATTTAAGTAATTATTATATAATTAGTGGATAATTATCTTTTTGAGTTGTTTAGTTTGTTTAGGATAGTAAGGGATAACTATAGCAGTTATGTGTTGAGAGAATGACTCTAAGAAGGAAATCTTTACAAAGAGTAGAGGTTAATTAAAACAGGGAGTTTTTCGGTTACTGAGAATCTCTCTAGAGAAGGTTTCTATCATTCTCTGTAAAAATTTCTATAGTTCATCATTTTCCACATCTAGCTAGCTTGTTGTTGCATCATTCTTTGAAGAATCATAGAAGCTTTTCGAAGACGTAGAGAAAGAGGACCAATCTTCTTTATTCTTTGAAGAGCCTTTGAACTTTGATGGAGTTTTTATTTTCTTTTTTATGAATCTTAAATCTTTCTATTTAATTACAATGATTATTGGATTAAGTATGTTAGGCTAAGTTCCATAAGTGTTTAGTTTGACTTTTTACTTATGTATGAACCTTATATATTTTAAGTTTAATGAATGATTTATTTGCTTTCATATGTTCATTAGTTTCATCTATTCATTAATTTTATCTATTATTATTGGTTGACCATCATATCAATTTAGTAGTAATATGTGTTATGAAAATCTTTAGGTTAAAAGTATTAGAAACATCATCTTTACTTTAATCTATGTTGCTATAAGAAACCTAAGTTGCATCATTAGCTTGAGTGACTTAGGAGAAAAGGCACATCACCATTTTATTTGTTAAATTAAGGCTTAAGGGAATTAAGGGGGTTACTAAGTAAAAGCTAGACTAAATGCTATTTTATCATATAGTTCATATTAATCATTCTAGTTGCATATTTATTTTCTGGTTATTTAATTTCTTTTATTAAACTAAAGATCATTTTCAAAACATTGGCTTAGAGTGTTTATATTTATTTTCAGTATTTTATGTGATAGTTTGTCTTTATAATATATGCTCTACAATTCCTTATGAAATCGACCTCGTAGTGAGCTTACTCGAATTAACATTCGGTTGGTACACTTGCGAGTACTAATTTAGACACATCAATTAGTAACAAAAATTTATTAAATAAATTAATAAATATTATATCTATAAATAATAAATACTTTTATCAATTATAAAAAAATATTTCAATATGCATCGCAAAAACAATAAATCTAATTTTCGTAAGGAATTAATATTATTTTTATTTAAATAAATATTTTATAATAATTTTGAGAAATATATATAAAATTATAACTACTGAATTAAAAACAAATTAATGATTATATAAATTATAAATGATAAAATAGTGAACCTTTAAGAATTGACGAAATAAAATCAAATTCTTCGCTAAAATAAGTGATGTTCACTAAACTCAATATTACTATATAGAATGAATAGGGAACAAATTAAACAGAGAAGATCTGGTAGCTTCTTTCAACTAAATTTTGAGGAATTTTATAAACCTCAACACCAAAAGAACTTTCTCATTTTCTTTGAAATCTTCAATTTTCTTGTATTGTACATAAAATTGAATAATGTGAAAGGAATGATTTGTGCTTAATTTTCAAATCATCGTTATCTAGCTGAAAGTAACTGAACAGCTACCATATATTAAAGTGGAAAGTCTTTTCTATTTGAAATGCTCTCAAATACTTAAAAATTGCGATTATCACTGAATTTTATAATGCCTTGCGCATTCCTATAACTTCAAATTGTATACATTATCATTTATTTTATTTCTCACCTTCCAGTCATAATCAATACTTCAGCAAATGAGTATAGAATTTATGATACGAGTCATTTTCAGAATCCAAAATGAGATGCATACACTGCGAAGCCATATCTTTTTTTCTTATTTATTTCTTTTCTTACATTGAATAAAAATGCAATTTGGTCCGTTACGTTTAAGAACGTGTAAACAAGATAGTAAGGATCTGTTTATTTATAGAAGATTATGAAAATTTTCTAAAAGAAAAAAATTCAAATGAAAATGGAAAATAAAACTTTGTAATAGAATCTTGCATTTACTTTAGCTATTTTTCTAAAGTGAAAATAAAAAACAATTTTTCTATATTTTTAAAATTATAACTAAATTTTAAAAAACTTTTGAAAATAAATTTAATATATTTTTTTTATATATGAAGTCACTTATTTTCAAATGAAAACAAGTAATTTTGACTTCATTTATTTCAAGTCTACCATTTATATTTAAAATATTACTTAAATAGAAAATAATTTTTTTTTAAATAAAGTAAACATGTTTTATAAATTTTATACGAAAATGAAAACTTTGTATTTTCTTTAAAAACTAAAAAATGAAAACAAAAAAAGTTTTATAAATAAGTTCTAAAAGTTTCTTCTAACTTAACTAAGGTCTCAAGTATAAGCTTTAGGTATGCAGCTGCATTAAAATTTTCGAGATAGTATTTTAACACTTATGAAATCCTATCCGACACACTCTAAATTAACTCTAGATATATGTAAAAGAAAAAAAAAGAGCTACATTTTACTCAAACGGCAGATACACATAATACAAAATTCCTAATACAAATACTTACCACGGCTTGTAGCCACCTATGCTGCATCTGAGAATGTAATCTCAACTAGATATGTATAGTTCCATCATTGTTTTGACTATTGTATGTGACTACTCTAGTACTAGAGGCATATTTTTAAGGGTCTAGTTTAGTGTCACATAAATATATTGGTATTAGTATTGTTATGTCATGTAAGGATCCAGAACCATATCATATAAAATTATTCGCTTTGGCATTTTCAAATCTCATGATTTTGTTTTTTAATAAATTTGAAAATTACTCAAAACGGTTATTAATTTTGAAATTTTTATGAACCTAACATGTATAATTTTGATTTTCGTACAATTTCTTAGCTAAACTATCTAAAACCATCTAAAGTGATTAGTTTCAACTCTTTATATGTATACGATCAATCATTTTATGCTTTGTTTCAATATAAAATTTCATTTATTCATATACCTCTATATCCTAGAGCTTTGTCATCTTAGCCTGCCAAAAGTCACTAATTATATATACTTCTTCCTCTTGGCCTAGCATTCACTCTCCGTCTTTATCAAACTTCTTCTCTTAGTTGAAATGTCACATGCTAAATCCATCTATTCTTAATATTCAACATAGTCTTTTATGATGTATATTTGTGGTGGAGGAGACATTTTTATTAGTGGTGGTGATAGTGACTCAATAATAATGATACTCATATGGTCAAGTAATGATTCACAAACGCATATACATTCACACACACAAGTACATACATACATATATATATAATACATATATATATATATATATATATATATATATATATATATATATATATATCTATATATATGTATATATATCTATATATATGTATACATGGGAAATGAAGAAGACTAGGCAAGAACTAGATAGTTTTTTCAACCAGTTTGAGTATAATCCCATATAACCTTCTCCTACCTGCAGAGGAAAATGCAAAGAAGATTTTTCCAAATCTTTTAAGAAAAAACGATTTTTTAGAAATAGGAGAACTTCCAAAAACAGAGAGAATTTCTACAAAAAACCATCCTCTTCTAAATTTCCAAAACAAAATTCCAAAAAATATTTTAGCAAAATTACTTGTTATAAATATGGAAAAAAGGGTCACACTTCAAAATATTGCAAGTTTTCTAAAAAACTTCATGAGCTCCAAATAGAAGATGAAATTTTGAGTAAAATTTCAGCTCTTCTTGTTGATTCCTCTGAATCAGAATTTTCGAATAGTGAGGAAGAGTTTCAAATTGATGAAATCAAAACCTCATCCGATTATTCCGAATCAGATTCTGATGATATTCCAAAGAATATTAATATGCTCACTAGGCAACAAGAAGCTCTTCTTGAAGCCGTCAAGCATATTAATGACTCCCAAATCCAAAAACAAGTTTTGAAAGAAATCCTAAAAACTGAAACCCTTGTCCCGTCTTCTAGTAAGAACACTTATGATCTTATTATAATCTTGGATAAAGGAAAAAAGTTAAAAAACCCTCTTCCTACCGTCCAAGAACTTCAAAAAGAAATCAAAGCCATCAAAACAGAGCTTAAAGATTTGAAAGAAAAACAACAAAATGATTCTGTTTTGCTCTAAAGCTTAATTCTCAAACAGAATAGTGATTCTGATTCTGAAGAAGAAAATGATTTTCAAAATTTTGAGGTTTCTGAAAATGTTCCAGAAAACTTCATTAATGTTTTAAAAGAAATTACCTCAAGAAAATATTTGATCCAAATAAAACTCATTTTCCCTGGTAATTTCCAAATAGAAACTATAGCTTTATTTGATACAGGAGCAGACCTCAACTGTATCAATTATGAACTGGTTCCTAAAAGGTATCATCAAGAAACAAAAGAAAGGCTTACCTCAGCCAATAGTTCAAAGATTAGAATTGCGGGTAAAAGGAAGCTGCAATTCTAAATAATAATATTGCTTTAAAGAATGTTTTTATTCTTACAAAGGATTTACATCAAACAGTTATTTTGGGAACTCCTTTTATCAATTTAATTACTCCTTTCAAAGTAACTACTGCCGGTATCATTTTTAAAGCTAAAGATTCAAAGATTGTTTTTCCTTTTATAGAAAAAGCCAAGAAGAGAAATCTCAATCTTATAAAAGCCCACTCAATTTATAATTTTGAGATAAATGCTTTGATTAAAGGAAAACAAACCTAGCTTTTCCACTTGAAACAAGATATGGGTTTGAAAAGAATCTAAAGTCAAATGCAAAATGATTTTGTCCAAAGAAAAAGCTCTGATACCAAGATGTAGAAAATAACAAGTAACAAGTTTTTGGTGTGCAGGATCCTCATACGAGGCAAGCACAGAGCATACAGTTGTTAAATCTTAAATAAAAATGGAAAGAAAGATGATAAAATTTTATTAATGGATGAACACATATACAAACTTTGAAATAAAAGCTTTAAAATGAAAGCTTTGAACAAAAGAAATATAACTTACAAGAGTTAGTGAATACAAGAGGAAATATGTATATATATGTATACATATATACATATGTATACATATATAAAAGTGTGAGAAAAAGGGATATATAAATTTAATGTTAAAATCTTACTAATATTTTAGTTAATTGAGTTAATTTGGTCATTTGACTCAATAGTAAGTCATATTAATAGTTTTTTAAGTAGAAGTCTAATTCTAAAAGTTCAACTCCATTAGAATTTTCAATCATTAAGGTGTAGTTGAGTCTAATTTGGGAGTCCAAAAAAATAAAACATAGATTTAATTTATTTATGGTTTGGTCATTTTATTAATTTGATTCAATAATAAGCAATATTAGTAGTTCATTAATTACAAGTCTAATTCTAAAAGTCTAATTCTATTAGAATTTTTAATCAATAGATGTAGTTAAGTGTAGTTTTAAGAATCCAAGAAATTACCTTATGGGGTTTGTTCAATATCTAGAAAATTGCTTAACAATAGTTGGACAAATATGAAATACTAGAGTGAACCAGAAAAGTTTTAGTAGAACCAGAACTAAAAATTAGCTAGGTAAGCATCATGCAGTAAGATGAGTAATTATTATAAACCATTCCCACGAGGATAGGGAAGGGCCTAATTGGTAGAAAAATAACATGAAATTTGGTGTTATCCTATTCTTGAAAGAAGAAGTAGAAAAAGATATAAATATACTAGTTAATTGATTCTTCGTCGTAGTAAATATAAATAAGAAAATAGAATTTATTTTTTTGTCTTTTCAACTGCACTTATATTTATCACTATAGAAATTGGGTTCAAACTTTCTCAGCCATTCTCATTAATACACTCTTGACATAGTGGTTCTATCAAAAAATACCTACTTCTCGATCTATCTCTGAGATTATTAAAATTCGGTACACATGTAGAAGAAAAATTTCATCCTCACTTGGGCTAAAATGTAATTTTTACTTATTCAAATAACAATTAAGGTGAAGTAGGATTGGGAACAACAAATCTCTTTATGATAAACATATTTGTTATGTAAGTTTGTTATTATAAGTAGTTCTTCTAGAAGATCGGATTGATAACATATACATACTTAAATTCTTAATGTAGATGTTATATATGATTTTTATCTCTTGCTCCTATAAAACTAAGAAGCCAAAGAGATTAATCAGTCATCCACAACCAATATTGAAGGATTCTTCATAAAGTGTAGGATTATTATGATCCTCTAAATTTTTAATTTGGCCTCTGAACTTGGAGTCATTCAAATTTTAACTTTCTAACTAATTCAATAAAAAACTCATCAAAAGTGGTCAATTCACTATAATCATAATATTTAATTCGTATGAAAATTTAATTTGGTTTTGAAATATACTAATTTGATCCGTGAACTAATTAAGTATCAAACTCTATAAAAATATTTCTTTTATTTGATTGTAATATCTAATAAAAACTAATAACTACCAATTATGACAATTAGTAATAAAAAATTATAAATGTGATAATTTATTATATTTATTAAATTAATTAGCATTATACAAATTATATAAATAACAAATTTAAGAGATTATAATAAAAACATTTCAAATAAGTTTTGGCGTATTAAATTAAACAAATCTAAAAATATTAAGTCATATATATTCTTATGGTTGGAAAATTTAATCCACCAATTGAACAAATGATCAGTTATTTAATTGTTTATATTAGATCAAGATTTGAACCGCGTTTGAGACTAAAAAATTATTATGTAATTATTTTTATTAAAAATTAAGAATTAACATTTTTAAAATGTATAATTTTACCGTAGTTATTAAAAGTATGATCTTATATGATTTTTGTAATAAAAATATTATTTAATTATTTTTATTAGATATTAGGATTGGATTATGCTAAAATTAAATTATTTTACTTTAACTCAATAAAAATCTAATTTTATACTATTTGACATTTAGTGCGAACTTTAAAGACCAAATTGGATTTCTTTTCTATGGATTAAATACTTTAATTGGAATGAATTGGTCACTTTTGGCAAATTATTGGAAAAATTGGCTAAAAGTTAAAACCTGAGCTAGTTTTTCATTTGTTGCAAATTCATGGGGTAAATTGACACTTTAGCTAATCCCTTTTACAAATCAAATGAATTTATCTTATACACAAGCGAGGAAAGTAAACAAAAAAGATAGAAGAACTAATCTTCTTCCTTTTATCACTTAGGAGCTTAGCAAGATAAAAGTCTCATGCACGAATTTGAATGAGAAAAAGAAGTGAGAATCTTCTTTTCGATTCTGTCTCTCTTACTTCAATTGTTGTTTTCTTTTTGTTACCTCGAAATAGCTACTTCACCTTCAACTACACGGCTTTCTAATATTCTTTTTATATTTCATCAGACAAATCGAATTTTCTTTTAGAAATCCTTTTTATTTTGAGTGTTATAATGAGGAACCTCATTGCTATTACTCAAAAAAGCATGAAGGGTATGCTTGCTTATTCGTCCATATAGGTCAAATAGGACATATTTTATTAATCAAAGAAAGATTTATCAACTAAAAAAAGATCAAAATATTGGCCAGAAGAACCATTATACGGGTGAATTATGTGAAGCAGGAATCAAACTAAGAATAAAATTGATTGAAGAAGATTATAGGAAGGAATCAAACTAAGAAGAAAAGTGATTGAAGAACATTATAATATCTGTCGAGAGATTGGTCATTTTCAAAGTAGTTGCTCTAAGATGAAAGAAGATCTAAATAGTTTGAAGCAACTCAAGGGTAAGATGAAGGTTGGTGTTGATTTTTCTGCAAATATGACTGGCATAAACGATGATGACTGTGCTCATTTAATGCAAGGTGAACAAATTATGACAATGATTTTGTTGAGAACCATTACTTATGGTGGTGGATTTTGCTTCTTCTTTGCATATTTATAGGGGCCACGCCTGCCTTTGGAAAAAGAAAAAATAGGGGCCACGCCATTGCATACTACTGGTTATTTTGGCTACACCAATGTGGGTAACAATTTAAATTGAAAGTTGAAGATATGGGAAGAATATGCCTCAAACTCCATAATAATGTTATCAACAGTCTTTCCCAATGCAAGGAAGGTATGATCATTTTTGCTTATCTAATGCAAAATTATACAGTACTAGAATATAATAGTGCTTTAAATGTATGATTCTATTGCAATTCTGAAAAATCCAATAATATGAAAGTGGATAAAATAAGGTGGTGATCAGGGTGCAAATTTGTAGAGTTAATTAAATTTAAGCAGCATTTTTCTGTTTGATGTGTGCTGTGATCAGGTTACAGCAAAATTGATTATCCAACATCAAGATTACAAACTAGAAAAAAAAAAAAAAATCAATGTGATATTTGATCTTTCCCTTTAGAAAGAGTCAGAGAACTCTAATGAAAACTAGTGCTATCTGGGTGGCAACCGACTTGAGATGTACAGGTACATCAATTGAAACTGTATGAGAGATTTACGTAAAAAAAAAAAGGGAAGATGTTTGAGCTTACTGTTTAATATTTCAAGTTGAGTGTACAAATTTATTGATGGATACATATTTCCTCTATTTCTGCAAGAAGTTGTTGAACCAAATAGCTGATTTCTTGGGGTATCTTTTCAAGCCATTCTTGTAATCTACCACATTAATTCCATACCTCATAGTGTATGCGGCAGCCCATTCAAAGTTATCCAACAATGACCAAGCAAAGTAACCTTTAACATCAACACCTTCCCTGTCAATATTGTTTACTATTTGTCAAAATTTTGGATGCAAACCAAAAACATCCTCACCTTGCATAATAATCATTGAAGGTACTTTCGTATTCTATTGTAGTACACTGAGTTCAAATGTTGAAAACTTTCAGCTATTTATAGTGTATTATATTAAATTATTGGGTAAATAATAAATATTTTTATTATTCTTATTTGAGTAATGAGAAAGTGGTACATATTTTCAATTTTATAACTATTTTATATCTGTCGCTATTCTAACCATAGAAAAATTTTAAATACTAATAAAAATTAATGACCAAAATGATTAAGATTTTAAATACTAATATATATTTATAAATTAATAATCTATACGAATGTCAACTACCTCTTTAGCCCTTAAATTTAAGATGGTTTATATAAATATATATGCAATAAGAAACTATAGCTAGATGGACACAAACTCTTCTATTTCTTAAAAAAAAATTATCAGTCCCATTTTAATAGATTATTTTCAATCTATACGAAAATTAAGAAATTTAAATTTTTTACATGAGCATCATCAATTTTATCACTTTCTCTTTAGTATAATTTTATTAGAATTTTTTTTATATAATTATTTTGTTGTATGATTATAAGAGAAATGCTAAGGACCTTCTCTTTATTGTATTCTCTTCATCTTCTCTCTATTATTAAGACATATGACATGATTTAAAAATATTATTAATATAATAGAGAAAAATAACTATAATGACATTGTTGTTATTTAATTCAACTCTTAAAATAACTATATTTTGTCTTTTAGGGGTTGTATTTTTTTCTTTCCTTCTTTACATGATTTTTCCATTCCCATCCAAATTTCATGTTCTTTCTCCATGCTTTAACTTTTGATTAAATACCATTCTCATTCTAATTTTAGGTTTGTCTTTATCTTCTATTAGAATTTTTATTTTTCTAATTTGCATGCATTCGTTGATGTAATATAGCTCTATCATTTATACTGTTATAAAAGTTGATTAGATTTCTAAAATTATAATGAATAGAATTAGCTATCTTTAATTGCCAATTTGCTAAAGTGTGGCGTGAGGTATCTTTAACCCACCATAAATACAATTTAATTTGAGACTTTTCGAGAGAACTTGAATTCAATTTATCCTTACTGTCATTTATTTAGAATGTAATTTTAGCAATTGATATTTAATATTATTGACAATACAATAATTATTTTTATATTATATATGAGCTTGTAATTTTTTATTTTATTTTGTTCAAAAATTTCTACAAGATTGTAGTTAAAATAAAGTAGACTAAATAATATAATTTTATTTAAATAAACTGAAATTAAATTTATTTTTATTATATTTAATTAAGCTAATATTTAAATAAGAAGTAAAAAGCAAATGTCTAGTTATATTGTATTTAGTCGATCCTATAATTTTATCTAAAAACAAGTATTATGAAAAAATATGTATGAGTTATTCATACTAAAAGAAAGATTCAAAATAGAAAAGTTAAATATTAAAATTATGAAAAGACAGAATAGAATGGAAGGTATTAAAATGAAAATATCCTAAAAATTGAATAACTTAACAATAATGTCATTGAAGTTATTTTTCTCAATTATATTTATAAAAGATTTAAATCATATGCCACATGTCTTAATAATAAAGAAAAAGTAAAGAAAATACAATAAAGAATAGGTGCTTAGCATTAATTAATAAGGATTATTTTTGACAATTAGCTTTAAACAAATAGCTAAAAAGAATATATTAAACTTTAATGTGAAAAGGACTATATGATCGAGCAATAACAAATAAAACCTACTGAAGATGAAAATTTAGATCAGGTGATCATGCAATTGAGCTCTCATTAGCCTCACTCAAGAAGATAAATTAAGAAGATATGATCAAGCAAGTAAACTCACTTTATGGCTCTTTCCAGGGATGCAAGATGACGCTTGTAATAATCTATTCGGTTCAAATCGTTAACAAGTTCGGTTAGTGTTGAGGTTCCATTATCCAACTGGTCAATTCCTGAATACACCCAAACCCAATTTAAGTGGCATTAATTTCAATTCTTTTATACACAATTAAGCACTAATTAATCATTATAATTATGTATGATATTTCATTTCGAAAAAGAATTCATTACTCTTGCTTACCATTTTCAGTAATATAAATTGTTGGATTGTTGTACTTTTTCTTTGTATACATAAGAACATCCCGTAAACCTCTTGGATATACATGGATCCAAATAGAACCATCCTGCAATATCATTTACTCAAATGTTGTAATGGAAGCCAATTTATTGATTAAAGCATGCATTCTCAAAATTCTGCACATGCGTTATAAAAATATTTTTCATAAAATTATTTTAAATAATTTTTCTTCTATACGTACCGTTGGGCCGATAGGAATTCCATCTCTTTCAGCTGTAGATGAACAAAAACTAATTAGAAAAAAATTTAAAAGGTAGTCGAAACTCAAAAAAGTTAATATTTAATAAGTATTATTGGAGTTGCCTTTCAGTAGTGTGAGGTTAATTTCTAGTTGGAACCTTCAGCCAACCCAATTAATGAAATAGAAAATGGACTATTGGGACTTACTTGTTAAATTAGTAAGGGAATCTGTAGAGTAACTAATGTTTACTGAATTGGAAGTAGCAGGTACAGAATAGGCATAAAATGAACTGTAGTAATTTAATCCAATAAAATCAAAAGATCCTTTCACCATCATGGATTGGTCTGTGGTGAATCTTGGCAATCTATTCCCAACAAGGTTAATCATACTTTTTGGGTAGTCACCATATACTAGTGGGTGCATATACCTGATGAAAAGAAAACCAATATATGATTAATCATTAATATAGTTTGAAGAATGGATTGGAAAAACGCTTTTAAAAAGAATATTTTTATCTTTGAATTTCAGAGCTATTTTTAAAATAATTTAGAAATAAGTTTGATGAAGTCATTTTATAACAAATTTAAGAAATTAATATTTTAAATCAAAAAAATAAATTTATATCCTTATTACTCATGAGCAATCTCAAGAAACAGTTCTGATATCCCAACAGTAGATAATAATTATGTCTGAAGATATACTCACCATCCATACATAAAATCAAGAGCTCTTTTGGAAGCCTGATGGTCAGGCTTAGTTTTGGAGAATGGTACCATCCAATGACAAACTAGTGTTATCCCAATCTGCCCTTTTTGAGATGCCTTTCATATTCCAATGCCATTTTTCAAATAACAAAAATTAGTTAAGAAATTCATGGATAATAAGCTACATCATCAAAGTTAAGAATTTAAAAATTCATGGTACTAGAAGTGTGTTTTGTCAAAAGTAAAGGACTGGGTAACTATCTTATTGAGTAACAAAAGTTTGCTTTATGTTTCCAATACTTTGATCCTTATTTTTTTAACCCAACTTTCTGTTTTAATTTCAAATTGAATCACTTGAAAGAATTTCGGTTAGTTTCAAATGATGTGTTAGTTGGAATATAAATATATTTTTAATATTTGGTATATACTGAATGCCAATATCTGTACAAAATATTTAATTATAATTTAAATCAACATCCGAGACATATGCATTATGCTTAATATGTTGATTCATGTGATAATTAATTAAATTTTCTAATAATAGGGTGTCCAATTAGCGAGTTCTAAAAATATATTCATATTATATGATTGATACATCATCCAAAATTGATCGAAAACTCTTTAGGTAACTCAATCTTAAATTAAAATAGAAAGTTTTGTACCAAAAAGAAAAAAAATTAAAGAACTCAGTACCAAATGGACAAATAATAAAAGTTTTGATACCAAATCATATAACTACACTAAGGGATTATATTGTTAGTTTTTTTCTTAAAAGAATAATAACAATATATATTTCATCATTGTGAAATGATACTCTCATTCATGAGAATTAACAAAATCTTAAAATTTTAAGGGTAATTATTATATACCCTCTGTATTTTATCCATATAACATTATCTACTTCTTAACATTTAAAATTTATTCTTTTTCATCCTTCTATTTTATAATATTATATTAAAGATCCTTCTATCAAAATTTTCATTAAACAATCATCAATTAGGTTTATTTTTTATATTAGTTTTTCCCTGATTTTTGAAGTGATATAAAAGTTATTGTATTTATTGCACTAAAATCTCCTTGCATTTTGAGAGTCAATGCTAACAGCTGAATTGATAAAAAAGTATAATTTGATATTCAAACTTCTTACCAAAATTACAATTCTAATGTAACAAAATTAATAATAATAATAATAATAATAATAATATTTATTTTACTTTAATAGTTTAAAGTTGGATTATATGAATTTTTAATATTTTGATAAAATAAGTAATTATAAAATATTTAAATTTTACTAGAATTTGATTATGCTAGAAATTAGAGTAATTAAAGAATGCTAGTTAATTATTTTTATATAAATACTAAAATTGATTTTTACATAGAAATTAGATAATGGGGTTCTAGTATAATAATAAATTATAATGGACAATTTGTATATTACTCCAAAATCAAAGAACAAAATATATAAAATAAAACCCAATTAATGATTATTTAATGAAAATTATGAAGAAAGAGATTTTTAGTATAGAATTATAAAATAAAAAAATAAAAAAGTATAATTTTTAAATATTAAGAGGTAACTTCTATGATATAGAAAATTTTTGGAGGCAAACAATAATTATACTAAAATTTACCCTATCATAATACGAAAGACTTGACATAAGGTTTGATGAACATGAGAAACCTAGAGCCCTACACAGGCTAACCTTAATTGCATGCATATGATCTCCATGTCCAAAGTTCAATTTACCTAATTGGGTTATGTATAGGAAAATGAATTATGATACTAACTTGGTATTTTTCCTTGTACAGTTTTACTGCAGCGGCATGAGAAAGTAACATATGGTGGCCAACCAAATAAGGCTCAGTTGCAGAGTCTCCAGCTTGGCATGCTGCATTCATGAATTTGGAACACCTTCCTGGTGCAAATAACCCCATGTTATAGCCTGTATTGCTATAACTCCATGGCTCATTTAATGTTATCCAATGCTTCACTCTATCCCCAAATTCTTTGAAGCAAAGCTCTGCATAATTCTTAAAATCATGGCTGCACAAGCCAAGTAGAAATTTATGCTTAGTAACAACATTGGTCAGTAGATAATGCTTCAAGGAATTGCATATAGAGATATTGTCTTTCAGACACCAAGAACATTAAGACAATAAGGATGGATAAATTACTGGAAAAGTTTTAGATTTTGCACAGTAATACATTTTGATCTTTATTTTTAAAATTAAAATAATTAATGTAGTGAAGTATTTAAGGTGATATATTGGGGACTAATATGACTGTAGTGATAGTGAAAATAATTAATTATTTTATTATTCACTATAAAATTGTTCACTGTAATTACTCTTACACTTATTATTAATATCAAACATATAATGATAAAATTTCTATTAGTATATTGGAAAATGTACTCAGAAATTAAAGTTTCAAAAATCTTTAATTTTTATGAAAATACATTCCTTAATCAGTATAAAAATAACTCATTTTTTGACAATATGTGAATGAAATTTTAAATTGTACTAGATACTCAGAGATTTTGTAATTTAGTCTTATGAATAAGGAAAGTGGAGATAAAAATTATGGTAAGGCTCTTTCTTTGTTGACTTACACAATGCTAGGGCTTAAAAAGCCACCATATTCATCTTCAAGGGCCTGAGGCAAATCCCAGTGAAATAGAGTTACAAAAGGCTGTATACCTGTGAAGATTTCAGGAAATAAATAGTGAGTTCAACACTTGTTTTAGCATCTATTGCTTGAGTTAAACTATGTGTTCTTCTGCTATTCTTTTCTTCCTTTTCCCTTCAAAATAAATTAATCGCTCCTTTTGGTGGATTCTCCTAAAATCTTGGAAAGAAATGGTACTACTAAATGACTTGAAACTAGTTTTTCTCAATGAATTCATTTGGAAAAGTGTTGTGCAATAGGAAGTCAAAAAGTATTTTCATGAAATAGTTGGACTATAGAAAAATGCTCATTTGATATCATATGAAGGAGTAGAATTTAAAATTGAATAATTTCTTTATTATACAAACAACTAGCAATTTATTTGTGCTAATACATAATTATTAATTTTTTTATTTAAATCTTTAGTTTAAGATATTTTATTTTAATTATAAGTATATTATATAATAAGAAAATAATTATATTTTAGCTATTATTTTATTTTAATAATTTTAGATATTTAATATTGTAAATATAGAAATTAATAGTATTATAATTACTAATTTTTTATTATACTTAGCTATTATTTTATTTTAATAAATCCTTATAATATCATTTTATTTGATTAGTATCTAATATTATAATGCATTTAAATTATTATTTTATTTAATTAATATTTAATATTCTATAATAAATTATTATATAACCATATAAAAATTATATATATTTTTATTAAAATTTTATATAATGTAATTTTATAGAATATTGCCAATTATAGTCTCATAGAAAAACCTCTACTTTATATATATATATATATATATATATATAAGAGCTATTAATAACTACTTTTTCTGATAGTTTAGAATGTTCATTAAATGTCTTGTCATAGATTATGACTGATGGGTGCATTTTTAATTGTATTTACAATTTTTAATTCTGAAACCTATTTTTTAAAAAGAGAATAGATAAATTGGTATTTTTTAAATAATCTAGAGAAAATCATAAAGAAATATTATATTAAAAATACTTCAAACTTTCCTTCTTCTTTCTTTAAATATACCCGATAGGATCCCAAATAGCCAACAATAATAATCAATTGTGCCATTACTAATGGCTATAATCCCTAACGTCCAAGATAATTAAGAAAAATATAAGTTCTCACCTTGCGATAGGAGCTCATTGATGAGATTGTTGTAGAAATCAATGCCTTTCTTGTTTACGCCTCCTTTCACAGTTCCATCTGCGTAATAAATATTTATGAGTGATATCAATTTAATCTACCTAATTTTTTGTTCATGGGTTTATTATTTTAATTATAAAATTAAATAACAAATATAGTTCAATAAATTTTTAATATTTAGTATTAATTTATAAAATTTTAAAAAATAATAATAAATAATCTATTTTTCAATTTTTTAATTTTTATTAATACAATAATATATATATAATTGATCTTATTATTTTTAAGATTAAAACTTATTATATAATTAAATATAATATTAAGAATATTTTTTAAAATTAGAATTATTTGTTGATTATAAAACTAAACTATTAGTTATAAAATATTAAAATATAATTAATATATTACTTTTTAAAATAATATTAATATTATTATTTGATTAAAAAATTATTTATTAGTTAAATATAATATTAGAATATTATTAATATTCTAGTTTTTAGAATTAGAGTTAGTACTTAATTAGAAATATAAATTATAAATTAATAATTTAATAAAATGAAATTACACATAAGCTTGAATTACATGTGTCAGAAATAAGTATACATGTCAATTAAAGATTTTATGGGTCAAAAATTAAGCATGCATGTCAAAAAGATTTTAAGTTTTAGAAATTAATATATACTAGTTGTTTACCGTACGTTGCACGACCATTATTCTTATTTCAATTATAAAAAAATCAAGTTTATAGATACAATTTATAATTTTAAAAGAATAATAGAAAACTAACTATTTTTAAATGTCTTAAGTTTTTTTTTTAATTTTATTAATACAATAATATAAAAATTATTTTAAAAATATATATTAATTAATCTTAATATTATATAAATTAATAATATTGATATAATTGATATTACTATCTTTTAGAATTAAAAAAATCATAAAATTATAAAATTAATTTATTAGTGATATTTTCTATAATTAAAATTATTATCTAATTAGAAAACTAATTTATTAGTTAATATAATGTTAAAATATAATTAATATGCTATTTTCTAAAATAATCATTATCTAATTAAAAAACTAATCATTATCCAATTAGGAGACTAATTTATTATAATATATTATTTTTTATGATTAGAAAAGTGTTTAATTAGGCTTGTAATCAATAAATTAATAGAAAAATCACAAATTATACATAAGTTTAAATTCCATGTGTCAAAATAAGTACACATGTCAAAATAAAAATTTTATGTATTAAAAAATAAGCACACATATTAAAAAAGTTTTAAATCTCAGAAATTAATACATATACATATATAGATTCTTTTAATTTCAACAATTTTATTTAATTTCCAAAAAGTAATTCAATGAATCATGTGGATATTCCTAAATACATGTTTATAATTTAGAATGATTTGCTAGCTGATTTAATTGATATCTTTTTTCTTCCCAAAGTATTCCTATAATTTCAGGATATGATCCTTAATTAGGATCTTCCTTTGCTGTATAAATACTGTGTGAATTGTTCCTAGAAAAATGAGTGAAATTTTATTTCTTGATGGTATCAGTATCAAAGCATTTTTCTTAGCCTTTCTCTCTATCTTTTTCTAGTTGATTTTCAGCTTTCATTGCCTAACAACGACTGTTATTAGCCTTCATTGTTGATTTTCTTTCGGATCAGCCTTCATAGCTAATTTTCTACCAGATCTGTCTTCATTACTGATCTTATCAGCCTTCATTGCTGAAGTACCTCAATCTTTTTGAAAATTTCTTTGCCACTCCACCATTCTTCTTACTACTACCGATATGTTTACACTGTCAAATGCCACCTCAAAGCCCCACAGTTACTATTGCACTTGAATCCCCATCTAATGGGTCAAATGATGAGCTTCAAAATAAAAATCCTTTCTATCGCCTTGGCAGGAAGATTTAACTACAATGGAGCAGAAGTCATGGTTAGGGAAGAGGATTCTATAATCATGTCATGGTTAGGGAACTTCATGCAGGCTAAGATCAACCATATGTTCTTGCCAAGTGCAAAAGCCATTTGGGACACTCTTTAAAGAAGGATATAGTTGCTCAGTGTCTATTACAAGATTACTACAACATGATGAATGGCCTTTGGTTGGAGATGGCTCACTACCAAGATCTTAGATGAAGTGTAGCAACGATGAATAGGTTTTGTTAAAGTTTATTAAGCAGCAGGGCGTCTTCGGATCTTTAGCTAGTCTGAATTTAGAATTTGAACAGGTTCAATTTCAGATCCTAGGGATAAGTCGCAGGCCTTCACTTGTGAAGGTTCTTCCTATTGTCTGAGGAGAGGAACGAAGGAGAAACATTAAGATGAACACTTCTCCTCCGGGAGAAGCATCTATCCTGATCTAAAAGGTCGAATCAGAAGGAAAACAAGATACTGGAAATGAAGATTCCATGTCAAGGAGTAAGAATAACTTGTAGTGCAGTGATTGTAGAATTTGCGCCATATAAAGGATGATTGCTTCAAGCTTCATCGTAAACAGAAATTCTTGGGTAGATTTAGTCTACCGTATCATTGGTAGACTAAATTAATTATATGATAATATGTGGCTTTATTCATTAATTGTTATTTTTTAATTGGTTAGTTTATTTATTACTATTTACAACACATGATTAAAATCTAACTAATGAAAATATAAAAATTAATAAATAAAGTCACATGTCACAATACAGTTTAGTCAATCTTTAGACGATACAGTAGACTAACTCTATCTAAAAATTTCTCCATGGCATGGTACAAGTTTTGGACCTTAATGGTAGTTGGAAAGTCAGTATGGTCAAGCAAATATGGCCAGTAAAGAGGGAGCTGTCAAATAGAAGTCAATTTTGAGCAATGAAGAATTGAAGGAGTTCAACTGGGAAAAGATAGAAAGGCTAGGAATTCTCCTCAAACCACTGAACAAATTTTCCAGCTCACATTCCCTTGCTTAAACCAGTAAATGCCTCTTGGCTAAATCTAATAGAGCTTCAACTAATTCTTTTTCAAGTTCTTGGGTCTTAGATTCGAGTATAACCAATCTTATGAAACGCCACTAAGTTTGCAGCCTGCAAGCCCTCTCTTGAAAACCAAAACATTACTGTACTGATGGTTCCCCAATTACAATAGCTAGCCAAGGAAGTATCCAATTAACTCCATCACTCCTTTTAAGAAAATGTCCCAAATTTATCTACTAATCTCATTTTCATCCACCAACTACCAAAGACCTGGAATGCAATATTACATTTTTTGGTTTACTGTATGTTCCAGAAACTAACTTCAAGGCAGAGAATTGGATTTGCTGAAGAATGCAATGGGTTATACTATCTTAAAGTACTAGTTGGCTGTCTAGGGAAGATTCAACTGAAGATGTCTTTTTCTACTCAAGGTCCTGAGTCAACTAAAAAGACTGAGATTTGATTTCATCATCTACGTCTCAATTATCCTCCTTTTCTCTTATTAGAACACTTATTTCCTTCGCTTCTCTGGAATACTTCATTTAGTGATTTTCATTATCATCATTTGTCAGTTTGCTAAAAACATCATACTTCTTCTTTCTTTCGAAATAATTATATTAGTAGTCACCTAATTATGCACTTAATTTTTAATTTATTTCATAAAAGACATTTAATTTTAATTTGGATTGCATAATAGTCATTTAATTTCAATTTGTTTCATAAAAATAACTTAAGTTTAATTTGGATTGCATAATGGTGATTTTACTATGAGTTTCAATTTGTTTTATGTTTCTATCATTATCAAATTCAAGGTATCTGATCTTTGTATTCCTATTCACACTACTTTTTTCATCTTTATTATGTTCTTCGCTTTACTTAACACTGTCATTTAAACTATTTTGCTTTTACCGCTAGTACATAGGATATCTCTTTCAATACATATGTCAAGAGATTTCTCACAAAGTGAATTACTCTCGTTTGACACATTATAGTCACTATCAACTAACGGGGATGATTCCCTATTTAAGAAGTATGTTGACATGGATATTGAAAGAGATATTCTAGATAGTAATACTAAAAGCAAAATAATTTTAAATGAAAGTGTTAGTAAAGTAAAAAACATAATAAAGATTAAAAAAATGGTGATTAGAAAGGTAAATATAAGATATTCTGAATTTGATACTGATAGAGATATGAAACAAATTGAAACTCAAACTAAAATAATCATTATTCTATTCAAATTAAAAGTACAAATATACAAACTAAATTAAAATTGACTTTCATAAAATAAATTAAAAGTAAATAATCATATTAAAATTAATTGTATAATTATGTGACTACTGGTACAATTTTGCCTGCTTCTTTCCCTTCAACACTTATGAAATCAAATAAACTCTGTTTGTCCTTATTCATAAGCATACTTAAGGACTAATTAAAATTCCAGATGTGACTAGATCTAGGGGGTTTATCTCATCCATGATAATTGCACCTCATGAAAGAACAATCTGAGGTTAGTTCCATATTTTCTAGATCTCATAAAATGATCAATATACAATCTGGAGAAAACGTCAGAAGGGTTCGATCGGTATTATTTTAATCATTTCCTTATTTCCTTCTTTTAAGATGAAGGCATTACCCATGCGTCAACATGTATTGAAACAACCCAACAAAATGAGATTGCATAACGAAAAAATTTCATCTCTATTACTACTAACTACCCTCAGTTATGCATCCATGTGCATGCATGCATATGGGCATATGTATACGTTTTGATAAATACGGTTTTGGGTCAAGAGTGAATTTATTAAAGAAATGGATTTCTAATTTTACTAGATAAAGAAAAAACATAAAGTTAAGCTATATTAGTTATTTATTCTAATGACACTTTTGGAGTCATAGAAATTTTATTTGGAACACTAACTCCCAAATTATTTTTGTTAAATATGAATAAGCACCTAAATTTTGATTTATAAGTAATTAATATAAACTTTAATTTAATAAAATAAGGTTGAATTTTAAAAAGATTATTACTTTTTTTAAGTTACTATTAGATAGTTTCTAGAGAAGGAAAATATTCATCTTAGCACCTCAACTCTCTATCTCCACCATTTTCACACTCTCTCTCACCCTATCATCGTCAACTTTGGCCGTAATGCTTTTCGCCACTATGTATCACTAAAAAGCTGGAGTCTTGACGTCCTCAACCTTGCACACCTGTTAGAAACCCAAATCTCCTTTTATTTCGCTGAAAATTTGATGTTTTAGAGAGAGATAAAGCACGATCGGCTACTCTTTCTCGTTTTGGCCAAATCGGAAGCAACTAGGTCGTGCTGCCATACTACTCGGCTCCCACCCTCATTAAAGAGGTTAAATGCGCCGCTGGTACCAAATCTTCGCACTTTTTTCCAAATGGTACCAAACCTTCAATTTGTTTCTTTTTGGTACCACTCCTATTATTTCTGTATCTTCCGCCAGTACTAATGAGGAATCCGGCACTTATTTGCTGATGTGGCTGCCGGATTTATGAAGGATAACACACCACTTGCCACATCTGTTGCTGACTCATTTACTCTTTCCTTCCTTTCCTTCAATCCTCCCCTCCTTCTTTTTCTCTTTCTTCCCTTTCTCTTTCCTTGTCTCTCTCCTCTCTTTCCTTCTCTCTCTTTCTTTCTCTTTCCTCCCTTCTCAATCATACCCGAAATACTCTTTCAACTTCAAGAATGAGTATAATAATTACAACCAACCCATTTTCTCTATCTCTTCAATTTCATTATCCCAACACAAGCTTCTACTTTCTAAACCACTCCTCCTTGCTGCGGTTTTTTTATTAAGATTTCAAGCTCTTCGCTTTTGCGGCACTGCTGCTATGATTCTTGCTGAACTTTTGGGTTTTTGTTGCTTTTTATTGGGTTGTCTTTTTTATCAATTAGTTGGGATTAGATTGATTGTTTTCCATTTTCGATGTCTTTTATTGATAAATATGGATTTACTCTATTTCTTAGAGAGAAATGTGTTAGGATTTGGTCCATGTTGTTGCCTTTTTCATCTGGATTTCTGTTGCTGAGTTGGATAACAGTTTGTTGAGGCAGCAACAGATGTAGCAAGTGGTGTGTTATCCTTCATAAATCTGGCAGCCACATCAACAAATAAGTACCAGATTCCTCATTGGTACTGGCAGAAGATACAGAAATAATAGGAGTGGTACCAAAAAGAAACAAATTGAAGGTTTGGTACCATTTGGAAAAAAGTGCAAAGGTTTAGTACCAGCGGGCGCATTTAACCCCTCATTAAAGCTTAGCTGAAAATTTTTAGCCATCTACATCATCGTTTGAGTGGTGAATTGATCTTGCATAAGTCGTATCTTCTAAGGCTGGATTTACAGCGACAATGAGGCATTTGTAGGATTGTTTTCTCATTAGAGGTAATTAAAAGATTTATAATCCATTTTCATTGAATAGAAATTTTCCACCTGAACTTATGATTCATTAATTATTTCATGGGTCCTTTATTTTTTTTATTAGAATTAGAACAGTTTTATTATTCCAAAGAAATCAATTTTTATTCTTACTAATTTCAAATTTAATACACGTGTAACCTATTACCTTCTGGGTGGAATTGCCGAGCAAACATATAATAATGGATTCGAAATTGTAACCAAGCAACTTGTATGGTTGGACTCCCCTCTTCGAGAGTTCGTGGTAGTTACCTCAATTCACATTTTTGGAGACCTTCAATTTTTTCGCCCACTGTCCGCAGCGATGCTCCAATTTGTGTGTTGAGGAGCAGAAAATCCGTAACACAATTTTGAGTCCCAAGGAGGTATTAATTTGCTTAAATCTGATTCAGTTAGTTATTTTGGATTAAGTGAGAAATTTAGATTAATTTTAGTTAATTAAATTGTTGATTAAATTGGTTGTTATTAAATACTTGATGCATTTTTATGACAATTAATGGATTTAAATGCCTTGAATGAGTTTTGTTATATTACATTTTTTTGGTGGAATTATGAATTAAATTGATTAGTATTTTGGAATATTATATATGGTATACGAAGTGCAGTAAATTATATTATTCTTGCAGTGACTGATTTTTCATGTAAATGAGGCGCTTCATTTGATTAGTTCCAACTTATGACATATATGCTATCAACTATTATCCCATTTAACTAACCACTAAATTGTCATATTTTAATGGAAGAGGCTTTTAAGTGTAATTTATAGAAAAGATGTTCTAACTAATGTAACATAAAAACTTCGAGGGCTAAAAGTAATTATCACTATTTCTTTAACATTAAAGTGAACATATTTTATTGATGTTTAATTTTAAAATTACCACGATCATAACTTTTTCTAGGGGATTTTCCTAAGTTCGAGCAACATAAAAGAAAATGACAACAATCATGCTGATCAGTTAAAAGCAGTAGTCTTACTAGGTAATACTCTGGACCAGGAGATGGAGAATCTGAAAGTATCTAGTCCCATATTTTTCATGATATTCACATCTTCCTGATACAAATTCCAATTACCTAAATCATAAGTACATTTTGTAGAAACATTAAAATATATAAAACCATAATTGCATCAAACCCATCTCTTATTTTCCCTTTGGTAAAAAAAAAAAAAAAGACATCAAAATTATGAACAAATTACATGAGGCAATAGTTTTCCACATCAATGTTTAGTAATCCTATGAAATTAATAAGCCACCAAGTAATTTCAATATCGAGAACAAATTTAAATTTCAGCATTAATCCTTCTTCAGTCTTTCTTAACCTAGCTTGTTTGAAATTGGGGAAGGTCGCTTTTTTTTTTTTCTTTCTAAAAGTCTTTTTCATTTTTTAGTTTTAATTAATTTTGGAAAGAAACAGATAAATTGATATTTATTCTAAAAATAAAATTGATAAAACTAATTTATAAAAATTAAAGATCATTTATTAAATAAATTCTAAATTAGTTTATTAATACTAATAATCCCAGACAGGCTATAACTTATTTTACATGATCTTAAATGATTAAATTGCTGCAAATTAATGCGAAATTTCACTTAAATAGTAGATGCATGATATGTTTGCTCAAAATATGGAATCAACGAGTGTTATTTTACTTATAAAAGAATTTAAAAGAAAGGTGAATACTATAGTCATCATTTAGAGAACCTGATAACGATGGTAAAAATCAACAGCTACATCTGCATTTGCACCGCCTGCTATCCTTTCTGCAATGCCACGATTGAAGGGGTTAGATATGTCTACAAATGAGGCCTATCCAGCTCGACCTGCCCTGGAAATTTATCACTCGGATGAAACAAGGTCCCCTAATAAATTGGTCTAACAAAAGAAATAGGAAAAAGTAATACACCCTGACCCTAATATATATATATCAAACTCATAAATAAAACATATTTATTAATGTTAATAGATGAAATTACATATCTATTATTTAATGTTTAAATGTAAAAGTACCAAAATATTTTGAATACATAACATTCATCAATTCCTCACAACATATATACATTAAGCCACTTTAACAAAAGAAATAGGCAAAATGTATTTTTACTTATTCAATTTTATTTTTTTGAGCTCTTTAATTTTATTTTGTATTATTAAGTTTTTATATTTATATTTTTATTTCATTGAAGACTTAATAATATTTTAAAGAAAAAGAAAAGTACAAAGACTTTCATTTGTAAGAAGTTCTTAATAAAATAAAAAGCCCCCTAATAAAACAAAACTAAATAAAGTACAATAGTTCAATAGAAAACAATAAAATTTTTCAAGGGTTAAATAGAACAAAACTAAAAAAATCCAAGAACTTAATGATAGATTTTGTAAAAGAAATAAATGAAGTTATCATAGAGTCTTTTTCCATCTTATCACATTATAAAGTGGGATGTAAAAACTAAATTCGTAAAGGATTTATTTAAATTCTTACAGTTGGTTTTAACAGATTTAATAAATATTAAAATAACTAGAAGAAGCCACTTGATAAGTTAAATTTTTAACTTTTACAAATTATTTATATTTTTTTTATTTTTTTTAGTGATGTGAACTTTTTACAAATATCTACACGTAGTGAATGGAGAGAGAGACCAGGATACTTGTGAGTGAAGGTGTCCCATATACTTAGACCCTTTCCATCTTCATTTACTGCACCTTCATACTGAAAATCAATTATGAAGAATTAGATTTGCAATAGCCTAGAAAATACAAAATTGAAAATCTACGAAATAAGAAGCATCTATCCATGTTGGATAAGCATTTAACACCGAGGGCCTCTTTCAGAAGCGTCGGTGTTTTCTAGCTATAGCAAACTTATGCATATTGTGCCTAAAAAAAGAAAAAGAAAAAGGGCAAACATGTACCTGGTAAGAAGCCGCAGCTGTTCCAAAAAGAAACCCTGCTGGGAAACTGCTACGGTTAAAAGTAGAAGCTGAGACGAGCTCTGTTATAGCCAATAAGTTGGATAGAATCAATATGCCTATTGCTGTGGAGGAGCCTAAGTCATTCGCCATTACAAAAACTAATAATGGTCTCAAGAAGCTCCTTCAAATGGACAAAAGATTATATATATATATATATAATCTCTTCTAATTGGTTTTCAATAATTAGTTTGATTATGTTTGTCATTGTGCATTCAAATGCACAAATGGCCTACAAGGAATCAACTATCTCATAACCTAATAAAAGCTAAAGATATAATCAGCACCTATTATTTAATTGGAGGTCTTTTTTTTTTTTTATCTTTTCTTTAAATTGCAGGCCAGGGCTCGAACCTCTAAAATACCATAAAATTGTTTGAAAGTTAGTATATTATTTCCAGCGGTAGATGCTAAAAACTCACTGAATGTTCATAGCTATAATCTAAAAGATCACTAAAAAAAATATGAGATCAATCTTTAACTAATTTCGAGAATAAATTTAAGTTTTATGCATACAATAATACTTATTGCATAAATTTCAATTTCTAAATGATAGATGGCCAGTGTTAACTAATGTATTAAACTATTAAAGGTTTAAGACGTTCACTAAATAAAGTATGATTTTGCAATTTTTTCAATAATCCGGATAAAATAAGATAAAAAAGTTAAATGTACATATTAGCTTTTGACTTTTAGATCAAAATATAATTAATTATATATAGGATGTAAGAGTCATTCTAATATATCATAAGTGTAGAAATTAATTTTATTTTAATTTTAATAATTTATTAACATAATTAAATATTATATTAGTTAATTATACATAGTACTTATTTATTGATCGACTAAATATGTTATTTTTATATTTAAAGATTTCTATATATTTTTAGGATTTACTCAGTGACATTTTATAATTATGTGATCATTTACATAATTTAATTTGTATAAATAATTAAAAATTATATATGAATTTATTAATAATCTAGATTAATAGAAAGATGTATATAACTAATAAATTATTTAAACTAATCTCAATTAATTTTCTATAATTAAAAACGACATTTATAATTTTAGAGTACCGCAATGGTACTATAGTAAAATCCATGATGCAAATTAGTCGAGCTTTTCAATATTCATATTTGACTTCCTTTAAATTGTGAGAGTGTGCTAGAGTACTATTGTGGTACTCTATCATTATAAGTTTATAATTAATTATAGACAATTAATTGATATTATTTTAAATAATTTATTAATTTTATATATCTTTCTATTAATTTAGATTGTCAAAAAATTTATATCCAGTTTTTAATTATTTATATAAATTAAAATGATATAAATGAATCTCATAATTATAAAATACCACTCATTAAATTCTAAGAATATATAAAAAAGTTTAATAAATAAAAATAATGTATTTAGTTGATCAATAATTAAGTACTATATATAACTAACTAATCTAGTATTTAATTATATTAATAAATTATTAAAATAAAATCAAATCAAATTTTATAAGTTTTTATGGTACCGTACCTCTATGGTACATTAGAGTAATTCTAGATTGTGATTCACAGTGAAAAAAGCAATTTTATTTTATTTTATCAATAATTGTAATTATAAAATTATCATTTCCAGCTTGATGATATAAATTGCTCTAATTAAGTAATTTCTTCTTTAGAAAGTTAGATCATAATTAACCATGTTAACATGAACTAAATCAATAACACAACATAAATACTTTGATTAGCATTGATAATCATATTTAATGTAGTATTGATTATAGTTTCTATTTTTATTATTTTTGTTATTGATACTCTAAAATAATGTAATTTTTATTAATTAGAAGTCGTTTGGATTGAGAAATTTTAAATGAGTAATTTTGTAGAATCTATAGATTTAGTTTAAATCCATTGTTTGGCAAAAAAAGTAATCTAAATTCATAAATCTTAAGAGATTCGCCATCTCCAAAATTCTTCATTTTTTAGAGGTTAATTTCCCATCTAGAACATGGAAATATCTAAAATCTATCACTTTAGAAGAACTGGATTGTTATATTATCTTTTTATTTCAATCCTTAATAAATTTATCTTAGCTCAAAATAATTCCTAACTTAAAAAATATACATTGTTACAATATTTAATTTAAACAATTCAATTTTTAAAATTTATAGATTTAAAACTATGGATTCTAAATTTATAAATTTTATTAAATCCATAATTTCAAATTCCTTAACCCAAACAATAATTTTGTATCAACTGAAGAAAATAATTACTGTTGCCTCTTGCCTCTAAAGAATAAATATATTTATTTATAAATGAAAATCTTGTATAAATAAATAAGGCCCAAAATCATAGTTATAAAAAGTATGATAATATTTGACGATACGCACTATAAATTTAATTATTAATTACAATAAATCTTGTACAATTTCAATTCTATAATTATGTACTGTTCATATTTGTGGATTGGCATTTTGCATCATTAAGTAATATTTTTAAATATGTTATAATGTTTAACTGTAATTATACCAATCAATTTTAAATTCAAATCGTAAATTACAGTTATTTCTTAATTAGTTTAAAAAAATTTAAAAATATAAGATATGAATTTTATATAAAATTTATTACTAAAATAAGAGGACATTTTATATTCAATACAATTCTATTTCATTAATTATTTAAACGATATTTATCCATAGAGAATTTATTATTTTTTATGTTTAGTATTTTATTTTTATATGAATTTATTTTTATATTATTATTATCTATTATTTTTATTAATTATATTAAATTAATAAAAAAAACTAAATAAATTAATTTTAGCAATATTAAGCATAAAACTCATTCAATTAATTTATCCGCCATTTCAATTCATATTTTATGCATATTATTTTAATAGCCTTATTCCAGTTTATCTGATGATATGCTATGTACAAATGCTAGTACTTGTCTTCATATATTTACGACCACTTTATTAGAAGTATTGTCATAGGAGTGTATGTATTGCAAATTTGTAAAGAAATAAATATAAAAATTAGATTAAAAATAAAATGACAATTTCAAAATATTAATGTTATAATTTTTCTTTAAGATCTTTTGATTCTATAAAGTAATAAGGTATTATTTATTTTAATTTCAAATATTATCTAATTTAAAAGTTAGTTAGTTCCACCTATAAGGCGGGCACATATCTAGTTTATTACTAAAATAAGTGGAGATGTTATATCTAGGGCAATTTTATTTCATTAATTATCTAAATAATTCTTTCATAAAATTTTTATTATATTTTATGTATAATATTTTAGTTTTATTTTTTTATTTTTTATTTTTATACTATTATTATCTATCATTTTTATTAATTATATTAAATTAGTAAAAATCAAATAAATTAATTTTAACAACATTATTCGTCATTTCAATTCACACATTATACATATTATTGATCTGCAATGTACAAATGCTAGTACTTGTCTTCGAATGTATAAATTATTCTTCAATTTGGATACATGCCAATTTCCAATTCTATAATCCAATTCATTTATCCATTTTTTTCTTCAATTGTTGAAAAAGTTTGCGCATTTTCTTTAGCATATATACTGATGTTTATTTTATTTTGTTTTGTTTGAACACTGATTTGGGAATCATTTTGTTTGTCTGGAAAAGAAAAGGACGAGGGGGAGGAGAAGAGGTTCTTCCATAGCAGGGAAGAATATTTTTTAGACATCTTTGCCTCTTTTCTCTCTCTATATATACTTATATAAATTTGTGATATTTGTTAATGATTTAGATATAAATGCATACTATAAGAAATTCATAATTTATCCGCAGAATCTTTTGTCAGTGAACAAGAATACTGATGATTTACCGATTATTTTTCAATTGCTTGATAATTTTATTATCGATAAAATGTACTGACAATAAGTAATTTCATCAAACTATTTTATAAAATAATGATTTAGTGACTAAATCTTTGTTAGTAATTAGTTTTAAATTATTGGATAATTGTTGTTCCATCAAAGTTTTAGAGGAAAATAATTTATCAAAAAAAAAAAAGAGTTGTTGGTAGACTGTGGATAACTATTTAAATAATATCTGAAAAATTAAAAAAATCATCAGTAATTCATAAGTATTTTTAGATATAATTTAAAAATAAAAAATTATTGGTAACTCTTTAAATAAATATTTTTAAAAATAAAAAATCTATCTATAATCCAAAGTTAAAGTTGTTTTTATAAAATTAAAATAATTTAAAAATATAAATTATAAAAATGAAAATATAAATTTAAAAATAGAGAGGATTTATGAGAAATTATAAAATAAATTACTAAGATATATTCAAAATAAATAAGATCTAAAAATTAATATTAAACTTCAAAATGAAAAATATATAAAATAAATCTTAAAAAACAGATAGAGATAATGGAGAAAGATCAAAAAAAATTTATAGACATAAAAAGTATTTACAAAAATATTAAAATAAGTTAAATTGAGATAAAATTTAATAATTATACAACAAGCTAAAGAAACAAAAATAATAAAATACAGATAATTTTAAGAAACTTAAAATAAATTTAATGAAGTTTTCTAAAAGTAGGCTTTGGAGGAATTTAAGAAGTAAATAAAAAAGAGAATAAGTAATTAAATAAGAAATAAAGAAAAATAATTAAAATAAGTGAAAAATGCATAGAAAAAATGTGAGAAAAAATAGGAAGCAAGAGAGAGAATTTAGGGTGTGGAAAAGAAAAGGACGATGGGGAGGAGAAGAGGTTCTTCCATAGCAGGGAAGAGTATTTTTTGGGCATTAATATTTTTTGGACATCTTTGCTTCTTTTCTCTCTCTATATATACTTATATAAATTTGTAATATTTGTTAATGATTTAGATATAAATGCATACTATACGAAATTCATAGTTTACCATTAGAATCTTTTGTCAATATATAAGAATATTGATAATTTACCGACTATTTTTCAATCGTTTGATAATTTCATTATCGATAAATTGTACTGATGATTATCAAATTGTCACATATTACGATATTTTATAAGAATTATAATACATTCTTATAAAAATTTTCTAATTTTATATGCTAAGGTAAATAAATATGAGAAATATATATACTTATCAATATTAATTATATCTATTTTATTGCACTAATAAGTTCTTATATATTTATATAATACTTATTTTAATAAATAAGATTGTTAGAACTTTTGCTATTTAATTTTTACTAATTTTTTTATGCTATCATATATATATAGTTTAAATTTTTTCTTATTTATTATATTGGACTAATAAATTCTTCAATATGTCACAAATTGTTTTAACTATTTTTATGATCCAAATTTAAATTTCTATTCTTTTACTATTTTATTATTTTTTATTTATATATATATAAATATATATTTTATTAAAAAATAATAAAATTTACTATTAATATGTAGTACTTTTATTAATTACTATGCTTATTATAATCATTTTAAGAATATAATAATTTTATATTTAAATAAATTAAAAATAACATATTCATTGTTAGCATTATTTAAAATCACATTAATTATTTTATAAATATTTATAAGTTAATATTTTTATGATTGTGCCATATCATTTTCATTGAAAAACAATATGACATGACTTCTTAAAATTTTGCCACATAAAAATTCATGGAAAAATTTGGCATTTTTTATATATATCTTATAGATTTTACTTGTCAACTCTTATTCTCCTATTTTTAAAGAAAAATAAAAAATTTTAATTCTCATATTTCATTTATTAATTTTTCTCTTTTTACCATTTGTTTTATTTTATTTTATTCATAAGCTACTGGCATCTTCTTCAATTCAATTTCTTCATTATTCTGATGTTTGTCTTGGTTTCTCTTTATGAACATATAAGTTTATTTTTATCTTTTTGCTTTCTTTATGCTAGGTTAGTTAAATTCAAATCAATAGTTTTTCTATATAAAAAGAGTATTTTAAAAGATGTTTTGTCTTTTTCTAAATGTATCTTTTTATTTCTAAAATTATTTTTATGCATTTTAATATATTTTTTAAAGTTTATTGTAATATCCGGAATTTTTTTAATATTAATAATAATTAATAACGAGTTTTTATTTAAATTAATTTTATTTTATTTTTAATTAGTTTATTTGAGATAATTTAAAATAGAATTTCAATACTAGATAAAAATAAGTTTCTATATCTAATTAGTTTGATTTTCAAGAATTAATTAAGTAAATTTTTTGAAAAATAGATCATATTTTTTGTCACTAGATTTTTTCCCAATATGAATATATGAATTAGAATTCTATATTTGAGAGTTATGAAAGAATTAATAAATAATATTTTATAAAGGAATTTATTTAGGAATGATGAATTTTAATTAGCTATTGGAGTTGATTTTAATTGGAAAATAGTTAGTAAACTGATTAATTAAGTTAATTAAGTGTTGGGATTAAATTAACAATTAATTTTAGAATAAGGATTAAAATATAATTGTTTTAGATTAGAGTTTTAAATGAAAATTTATATGGTTGGTATTTTTATAATTAAATGTATCGGTAAGGGTATTTTGATAATTTTACTTTTAAAAGCAAGGGTAAATAAGTAATTCTATATTTTCAATAATTTTAATTTGGCCCAAATTAAATAGTTAGGGGCTTAATTGAAAAGCTAAGAAAAGTTAAAGGGTTAATCGAAAATTTTACAGGGTGAAATTGTTAGTAAGTAAAAAATTGAGGGACTAAATGGTAAAGAAGAAAAGTTCAGGAACCAAATATCGATAAGGAAGGAAAGAAAAGAAAGACAAGAAGAAGAAGAAGAGGAAGCGTCGGGCAACGGTGGCGATAGCATAAGAAGCTCGTCCGTGTCATTGGCGAGCTCAATGGAAATGGAAGCATCGAAGCGATGGAAATGGCTAGAAATGGTAGATTTTTTCTTGCCGCCGATCATGGAGTTTTCGGTGACCATTTGCAGCGTTCTTAGGCTCAAAATGATTAGCAACTTCTAGACTTCGTTTTTCGACCATTGCCACCCCTTGAGGCTGCCGGCAAGATCCGGCGAGGTGAAAAGATTAGGGGCATCCGAAATTTGGGGCTTTTCCAGCGAGTCCTGGCTGGGGATGGATGATCGGAGGGCATATCCGGACTCTCCTTAACTCAAGCTTTCCAATGGCACCAGTTTCGTGGCGATCGGACTCTATTTGACAATTGATGGCCGAAATCGTCCGTAAATGTCTCCGGAAGATCGGGAGTCGGATCAAAAGATCGAAAGCTAGAATTATCTTCAGCGCGTTGTCTTGAGTCCGTAGGCGTGCTCGGATCGTCGATCGGACTCCGGCGGTTAGAGGCGAGTCGACTGAGTGATATAGCGTCTCAGTAATTTCTCTATACTGTAGATTTTTAGAGGTTGTTGATATAAAATTATGTGTTTACTTAATTATGTTGAGCATTAAAAAAAATTATGTGAGGTTTGTTGTCGAAATAATTAATTATCGAACTGTCTGCCAATAATCGTGTTTTATGTTATGTGGCAGAGTCGAAAAAAATAGTGAAGTGTTGAAATATTTTGAAGTGTTCTCTGGCAGGTTCTTGACCCGTTTTACGGGGGGTAAAAATCCGTATCTAGGGGAGGTTCTATCGAAATTTCAGTAGAATTTATCCGGGTCGAAATTCTTAGATAGTAAATTCTAGGAGTCTAGGCCTAGAGTTATTTATTAAATATTTTACTTTTTCTGATTTAATTGTTCTCGTGATTAGATAAATCCGTCAATTCGGCTCGCTCCATTCGAAGCATCAGAGCAGAGCTAGAAGGTCGTCAGAACCGTGAGTTAAAATCATATACCTGCTTACATATGTCATTATAAATTTTTTCATATCAGTTATGATTAAATGATTTAATATTTTAATTATTTATCTAATTACTATTCATATATGTATCGTTTTCTGCATCAATGCTATTGTGAATGCATGTTGACTCGGGATGAGACGGTAGTAGAACATGCCACCTGATGGATTACATCAGGACCGCATGCGCACCGGTATGAATTTGAGACAGATAGTAAAAGGTAAATTTAGGACTTGTCCTAGTCGAGTTTAACTCTCTGGCTGAGTAGAGAGAGTTTGCCGGAGTAAAGGTCTCTGGTCGAGCATTGCTCTCTAGGCGCCGACTTTATTTAAAACTTAAGTGACCAGATTGGATTTAAGGACCCTGGTCGAGCTTCGTTCTCTGGGCGCCAGTTCTGTTGGAATGGAGGGCTGAAAGGCTAAGACTGTTTAGTAATAGGGATTAGGGTTCTACTGAAGTACTCCGTCCCGTAGTATGTGAAATTTATTTTATAGAAGCATGGCATGACACGTATATTTTTGCATGATTTAATATTTTATGTTAAATTAAATAAATGTGTTATTGAAGTGTTTGTAATTGTTGTTTGGATATATGATTTTAACTCACTCCCGAGACTGACAGTCTCAATTTAACTGTTTTTCAGGTGTGGTTAGTTTCTCCGCAGTTCTTTTGATCTAGCAGCCTGATTCCTTCATCTTCTGGTTTAATGTATCTGATTTTATTAGTGTGTTGACTTTTAAAATTCTAGAATCTCCACATTAGAAATTTCAGATTTATCATTTTATAATTTCATATAAATTCCGCTCTTGCCTATTCATGCTGGCAGTCTACATTCTAAGTATGTAGAACCTGATGGTTAAGGTTAATTGTGCACCAGTGCTATTGGATTGAGATTTGATTAAGTTAGTGAATGGTCAGGCTTACTACGGGATTCGGTGGCCTTACGCCTACCCATTCCCTAGTGCTGGCCACGGGCCAATAGATCTGGTCGTGACATTTATTATTATCATAGATTTTAATATAGTTTTTTTTCTTATATAGCACTTTTCTATTCTCTGAGAATATTTTTTTTGATTTGGTGTGTTTTTTAATGATATTATTTTTTTTTTATTTTTTCTCTTAATAATTTAATTAAAACCTTCATCAGTTTATCCATATTATTATCTTCGTTACTTTTAGCCATGTAAGTTTAAGTTTTTAAATTTTCTTAATCTCTTTCGGATATTATATTTAAAAGAAATAGTACTGAAGCTGAGATTATAAAAAACTAAATTTTTTAATAATTCATAGAATACTAATTATAATGAAACTTAGTAACTAACAGTATATGATATATAGTTATCTAATATTTTAAAATTTTATTATATTTCATTAGTATTTATATAATATATTATTAAAATTATTTAATATTATTTTAATAATATTTTAAATCCCCCCAAAAGGCGGGCACTCGCCTATTATATATGTAAACAATGTTCTAAACATGCTTTTTCTTTCTTACTTGGCAACTTATATTGATTTTAATACTATTTCTCTCAATTGTTAGAGTTTGTCTCTTATAGCATTTTGTTTTATGAGAAAAGCATTCTCACCTGCTTAATGATAAGTGTATTAAAAGTGTCATTAAGGTAGTAAGGTGGTGTATTAAAAAGATTTATTTATTTATTTTTAAGTTTTTTGTATCATTACCTATTCCCCTCTCCATCAAATCTATTAAGGACAAGGCTTGTGACTTTATTCTAAATTAGACTTCGATTCTTCATCTTCTTTACAAATACAAGGAATGCATATGATTGATAAATTATCTTTCACTCTACTTGAACTATATTGTTACACTATTGCTATCAAATTAATCAATTAGGTTCTTTCCTTTTAAATTCTTTGATATGTCCATAGCAAGCAATTTGAGGATAAACAAGATTTTCTGTTTAATGCCTAAACTCTTGTGCAACAATTAATACTAGTTGCTAAGGTAATATCCAAATTCGTAAACATTAATTTTTAAATTTTAAAGTTGTTAATGTAAGTTAAGTCATGTTCGTACATTTTGCAATTGATACAAATATTGCTTTTTGACTTCCTTAAAATGTAATTATTTTCATATTCTTTTTCTCTTATTTTTAGGTTATTTTTTGAATTTGGTAGCCCTTGCATCTACAATTGAATAGGATCCCTATAATAATTGATAACCTATTAATGCTTTCATTTTAAGGACATATTTATATCAAATTCAATACAAGCAAATTATTAGTTGTGGTATTATGTAAAGCATATTCTTCATTTTCTTTATGGATTTTTTTGTTACATATTCTCTATGGCTTGTACAATTATGTCCATCTCATTTCCTTCTTTATTCTTTCTCTTTTTTTATCTCTTTTACTGCTCACATGGAATGTGACTTTGCACCGGATGTACGACTTTACAAATTAGAATAATTCCAAAGCATTATAGTAACTAGATATTTCTATTGTCACCATTCGTCTACCCAACCAACCATGGGGTGCCGATCTCTTTTATTCTTGAAAAATCAATTAATATGACTAGGCTGAATGCAAATGAGTTCATTTCTGTGGGAGAAAAGGACTATTGAATTGTCAAAAAAATATACAAAAGAATGCATAAAGTGAAAGGTTCAGACTCAACTCTGAAGGCATGTCTACTTTAAAAACTTTCTATTTTTATATTATTATTATCTATTATTTTTATTAATTATATTAAATTAATAAAAAATTAAATAAATTAATTTTAGCAATATTAAGCATAAAACTCATTCAATTAATTTATCCGTCATTTCAATTCACACTTTATGCATATTATTTTAATAGCTTTATTCCAGTTTATCTAATGATCTGCAATTTACAAATGCTAGTACTTGTCTTCGTGTATTTACGACCACTTTATTAGAAGTATTGTCATAAGAGTGCATGTAGTGCAAATTTGTAAAGAAATAAATATAAAAACTATATTAAAAATAAAATGACAATTTCAAAATACTAATGTTATAATTTTTCTTTAAGATCTTTTGATTCTATAAAATAATAAAGTATTATTTATTTTAATTTTAAATATTATCTAATTTAAAAGTTAAGTAGTTCCACCTATAAGGCGGGTACATATCTAGAGGGTACATATCTAGTTTATTACTAAAATAAGAGGAGATGTTATATGTAGGACAATTCTATTTCATTAATTATCTAAATGATTTTTTCATAAATTTTTTATTATATTTTATGTATAATATTTTAGTTTTATTTTTTTATTTTTTATTTTTATACTATTATTATCTATCATCTTTATTAATTTTATTAAATTAGTAAAAATCAAATAAATTAATTTTAACAACATTATTTGTCATTTCAATTCACACATTATACATATTATTGATCTGCAATGTACAAATGCTAGTATTTGTCTTCGTATATATAAATTATTCTTCAATTTGGGTAATGCCAATTTCCAATTCTATAATCCAATTCATTTATCCATTTTTTTCTTGAATTGTTGAAAAAGTTTGCGCATTTTCTTTAGCATATATACTGATGTTTGTTTTATTTTGTTTTGTTTGAACACTGATTTGGGAACCATTTTATTTGTCTGGAAAAGAAAAGGACGAGGGGGAGGAGAAGAGGTTCTTCCACAGGAGGGAAGAATATTTTATAAGAAATTCATAATTTATCCGTAGAATCTTTTGTCAGTAAATAAGAATACTGATAATTTATCGACTATTTTTCAATCACTCGATAATTTTATTATCGATAAATTGTACTGAAAATTATCATATTGTCATAAATTACGATTACCAAATCGTTGGTAAATTATCAAACTATTTTATAAAATAATGATTTACCAACTAAATCTTTGTTAGTAATTAGTTTGAATTGTTGGATAATTGTTGTACCATCAAACTTTTAGAGGAAAATAATTTATCAAAAAAGAGAGTTGTTGGTAGACTGTCGATAACTATTTAAATAATATTTAAAAAATAAAAAAAATCATGAGTAATTCATAAATTTTTTTAGATATAATTTAAAAATAAAAAATTATTGCTAACTCTTTAAATAAATATTTTTTAAAAATAAAAAATCTATCTATAATCCATCGTTAAAGTTGTTTTTATAAAATTAAAATAATTTAAAAATAGAAATTATAAAAATAAAAATATACATTTAAAAATAGAGAGGATTTATGAGAAATTATAAAATAAATTACTAAAATATATTCAAAATAAATAAGGTTTAAAAATTAATATTAAACTTCAAAATAAAAAATATATAAAATAAATCTTAAGGAACAGATAGAGATAATGGAGAAAGATCAAAAACAATTTATAGACATAAAAAAAATATTTACAAAAATATTAAAATAAGTTAAATTGAAATAAAATTTAATAATTTTTCTAGTTTTTATTTATACAACAAGCTAAAGAAAAAAAAATAATAAAATACAGATAATTTTAGGAAACAAAATAAATTTAATGAATTTTTCTAAAAGAAGGTTTTGGAGGAATTTAAGAAGTAAATAAAAGAGAGAATAAGTAATTAAATAAGAAATAAAGAAAAATATATAAAATAAGTGAAAAATGCATAGAAAAAAATGTGAGAAAAAATACGAAGCAAGAGAGAGAATTTAGGGTGTGAAGAAAAGTGAAGAGTGTGGGCCAGCTTCGGGCGTATACCCAAGTGTCTTAAGAAACTACGGTACTACAAGACTTTTCAATTTAATCGGGAACATGCTAATTAGTCATAGAAACTAGCGCAGAGATGGAATTCGGGTAATTCATCAGGACACTTTTACTAATTAGTGACGTTTCTTGATTTCATAAGGAAGCTTACGTCACAAATTCAAAGATGGATCCGGAAGCTAACTTTTTTTTGTGTGTATATTTTTTTTAATTTTATTATTTAACAAGCTATTTTCTGTAAAGGTAACAATTATATATTACATATCAAGTACTACAGAATGTGAGGTCCACCTAAGTCTAACCTCTTTCATTAAAATCCAACCCACACTCAAAGTTATTAACCTAATTTACTAATTATGTACAAAGTTCACCTAGTCTAACCCAATTACAAATTATGCTTGGATTTCCAACTTTGAAGCCTAATGAACTACTTTTTATAAAATGGCCCAAATTAAGTGATTTTAGATCTAAATATGCCCAATTAATTTAGAATTTAAGTCTAATTACCATTAATTTACTTAGTGGACTATAATATTCATGTTAGGTCCAATTTTAAAGCCTATGTCTATATGTCCAATTTTAATTAGACAATTATATAATCATATATTTAGTATCCATCCAAAATAAGGTAAAAGATAAAGTGTAGAAAGTAAATTTAGCTATTACAACCTGCCTACAACTAATAAAATTGGAAACAAAACTCCTAAAACTAAGTTACAGTACATAAAATCATCAAAAATACATAAAAAGTAAAAAATAATCCTAAAATCATGTACAGCCGATCGGCTCAAGGTGTAGAGCAAATCGGCTCGAGGGGACTTCAGGTAGCTTTCTTGCGATTTTCCTCAATTTCTCACGCCTAGAGCCAATTTTCACACGCACGGTAAAAATTCAATTAGAACTATAAAATTAATATAAAAAATAAAATATAATATGAAAATCCTAAAAAGACATGTAAACCCTAAAACTAAACTGACAGTCATCAAACATGAAATTCTAAGGTAGATCCTAAATTTTAATTATACAAGCTTAAAATCTAATGGAAATATAAAGCAATTATATTTACTAATCACATTCAAGATCCAATAAAATTATATTATCCGATTCAAAACCCTATATGTTCTTAATATCATATTCAAAACCTAATAAAACTAGCAGACTCATATTATCAGATTCAATCTCCAACAATTTATAAGCATGTTAATTCATAAGGAATTCTATTCTAATTGTTTAAAACACATAAAAAATAATAAACCAAAAAAATACTTAAATATTTTTCTAAAACATAAAGTAAAAGAATCAGTTTGTAAATATGGGGATGCTAATGGTGTTGATATAAGGGAACCCTGAGGTTGTCACTGTTGGTTGTTGTTCTTCGAGTCTCAAGAGACAAGGAAGCTGTTGAATTAAAGATTGGTTGGGAATCTAAATCTGCTTTGGATTTTCAGAAAAACTTATGTCGTTCTTCAATAGATTTTCTAATTTGGAGTTCTTTCTTAGTAATTTGTTAAAAAATAATTCTCTGTATATGTCGATGTAGTTAAAAAAAACTTTGAGCAATGTTGCTAACCCTAGACTTAGGGTGTATCAATCTGATGGTTGCTATCTATGCAGCTACAATCTAAGGCAGTGTACCTATCGATGCAGTCTAGCACTAATGGCAAGTATCAAGGTCGTATTCCTTGGGAAAGTGAAAGCCTAGAGTTACTCCTTTGTTCTTTGTTATATTAACCTCATCATCAACTCCTCTGACACTAACTCTTCATCTTGAGTTTAAGGTGCAAGATTAGGCTGCTGATGTGGTTGTTGAAATCCTAGTGGTTCTTGGCCATCTAAGCTCCATCCAAAGGGTGAATGAGTGCTCCACTCTTGATTGTAGGTGCTTCCATATGAGTCATTTGGCCAACTTCCCGTATAATTCACCTGTTCACACTTATAAGAACAATGAGTAAAATCACTTCACAATGGACAATTATTACTCAAATGTAAACCACAACAAAATTCACAAAAAATTTGAGATGAAAGGATAGGAGTGGAGAGTTGATCGGTAGCCCTGCAAAACGATTCCACTCGAGCTTCTAAAGATGCACGGGTATCCTAATTTTTAGCACTCTCTTGGTTCCTGATCCCATTTTCCAACGTGTCATACAAAGAGTTTAGCATTAAACCTCCTTATCATCCACTACCTGAATCATAAGCTTAACTAAATAAATATCTACAAATAAAACAGAAATAAATAAATAAATAAATAATGGCTAAATTAACAAATAACAAATTTCACTCTAGTTTTCAAACATTCCCCGGCAACGGTGCCAAAAACTTGATGGTTGTTATCTATACAGCTACAATCAAAGGCAGTGTACCTATCGATGCAGTTTAGCACTAATGGCGAGTATCAAGGTCGTATTCCTCGGGAAAGTGAAAGTCCAGAGTTACTCCTTTGTTCTTTATTATATTAACCTAAAATGAATGATAAATAATTTCTAAACTAACTAATAGCTACAAGCTAAGTTCTAAGGGAGATGCAGGAATAAATGGATTAATGAAATAACCAAGACAAGAAAGCAAACCCAGAGGGAACCTAAACTAGTTGGCAATCAAACAAAAGATAAAGGATTGATGACTCCAATTATGCTACCTGTGGACGAATTCTTAACTGAATTCGGTTTCTCTCTCTCGATAACCGAATTCCTAAACTTAATAACCTAAAGTTGGAATCTCTTCCTAACGATTGATTCTTAAATTAGCATTAAGCTTTAATCCGTCTCTATTAAGCTTTGTTAATTCTTAATCCAGCTAGTTAATTATCCTTATCTCTAAGTGATTATTAACCAGTTCTTGCTATTCAAAATTCCAATTGCCAAATGGACTTCTCAATCACATAAAGCAATCTAAACACCACAATTCACAACGTCTCATGAATAATGCATTATCTTATTAATACTGAAAGCAAGAAGAATACAAAACTAACTCAAACAATCTAACAATATAATATTAAGCCAACATAGTAAAGAAATCCCAATGGATTTAATCAATCTGGCTAAACATGTTCATGTTTAAAACAACTAGGAAATCAATTACAATGGAAGAATAATGAAAATGAAACATGTACACCCTTTTCTCTCGAATTGGATGAACAACTCCAAATCTAGATCTGCACTACGATTAATCTCCCAAATTGCCTCTTGAATTGCTCCACTACTGTTTTGCACTTGAAACCTTGCGATTCCGGGGTTCTTCCTCTCTGCAACTCTCTCCCGCACTCAACATTGTGAAAAAACCGAACCAGCCGCTAGGGCTCTCTCCCACTCCTTCCTCCCTCTAACCCTAGAAAATTCATTTTCCTTATATATTTATTTCAGCATGGCCGTGGTCAAGGCTGTGCTGGTCAGCACGGCCTGGAAACTATGGATCTCACCAAGTAGGTTTTCACCATGGCCGTGCCCCCGCCGGTGCTGGCCACCACGCCCCGTGGTGGAGGCTGTGGTGGCCTCGAAAACCATGCCCAAACCATTATTTTGAAGACCAAGTTTTGATGGTTGGTCATGGCTAGAGTCCAAGTCGTGATGGTCAACACGGCCTTGACTCAGGCCGTGCTCAATGTGTGCAATGCGGGCTCTTGTCCGATCTTGATGAGTTCTAGTCCGTTTCCGCACGTATTGATCTATAATTGCTTAAACATCGATGACGGTCCTATAAATGTTCCTGAAATGCAAAAGAACACAAAACACAGGTGATATGGGAATAAAAGCACAATAATTGCTAAGAACATACGCAATAATATGCAAGCAAATATGTGTAAAACTATGCACATCACAATCTATTTATAGCAATAGGGTTAGGAAGCCTTAGGAAATACAGATAATTATTCAATTATTTGAAAAAAATAAACTATGGTTATTCCTTTCCTTTATCAGATTAATATCAAATAAAAAAGGACTAAATATTTTATATTGAAATAATTATCATTGAAAAATATTTAAAATATTTAATAATTATTATAAATACCTTCTAAAAACTTATTTTCACCAATTTTTGGCGTTTTAGGTCGAAATATACATGAAATGATATTAGATTCAAAAAATGTAGGTGCATCGTGGTCAGACTAAATATTTTATATTGAAATAATTATCATTGAAAAATATTTAAAATATTTAATAATTATTATAAATACCTTCTAAAAACTTATTTTCACCAATTTTTGGCGTTTTAGGTCAAAATATACATGAAATGATATTAGATTCAAAAAATGTAGGTGCATCGTGGTCAGCACAAAACATTTAAGCAGATTATCAGTGCATATCTTAAAAGACGTCAACCAAGGCGCCCCAAGCTTAATATAGAGCACCTAAGCACATTATCGGCACTTCACATAAAGACACCAAAATTCGACGCACCAAGTTTAAAAATTGTTGAGCTACTACACTTAAGAGTGAAAAAAATGAAAAAGGAAATGCTCAAATATGTTAGTTTGTCCAGTATAGGTATTACCTACTTAGAAAAATTTTATAAAAAAGAAGGAAAGGATAAGACAAGCAAATGAGCTTCAACATTTAGCAAAATATCAAGAAAGCAAGAAAATAATCTAGAAGATAAGATCAGGAAAAAGAAAATATTTCATTAAAAAAAGAATTACAAAGTTATTTAAGCTTGAGATTCATTATTACCAATATCTAGAGCCTTAATATGGTCGACCTCTACAGTTAAGTCTTCTCATAAAGGAGGATTTACAACAACACCTAAAGCTACCTCGCCAGCCGCAGCCTCAGCCTCTTGAGCAACTTTCTCATGAGCTTGGTTCCCGATCTTTTCAATATCTAGGTCGTCAAGAAAGCTTAGATCAACATCACTAAATTTGCTTTTTACAGCTTCCTTGACTGCCTCTTTATAAATGTTAAGGAGAAAGGACATCTTGTAATAAAAGCCCTCCTTTTCAGCCTCAAGCTTCTCGAAAACCAAGATTTGATCAATCAACTTAAAGATAATGGTAGCACACTTTAGCTCCAACTCGACAACGCATAGGTCAAAATCTTTCTTCTTAGCTACATTCGTGCTAAATTGAATAATAGCATTCTCAGCCTGCGCATTCACAGCTTAAAGCTCAGACTCCCATTTCTTCTCCTTGGCAGAGAATTCCTCAGACTACTTTTGCAGGATATTGCTCGACGGTCTCAGCTTGAGTCTGATCATGAGAAGCTTGCTTGCTCAAGTAACTCTCATAGTACTTCTAAGCATTACCAATAGTTACAATCTATAAAAAATACAATAACAACATGTTAGTTTAAAAAAAGAAGAAGAAAAGAAGCAAAGACTAGGATTGGAAAGATAGATATACCTCTAAGATGAGAGACATTTAGTGAACATGGAGATCGACAGGATGAATGCTCTCAAGCTCCTTCAGATCATGTTTAAAATTGATCAAACAAATTGATCAAACCAGCAAGTTCCTCGGCTAGAGGGGGTTTATCAACAGTAGGTGTTATCCTATACTTCTTCTTGAGAAAAAGTCGAGGATTAGGATATTGGGAGGAGGAGTGAGGAATCTCCACTTCAATGCAATCATCTTCATCTATTATCTGAGGATGCTTTCTGAAGCTCGAACCTGGAGGAGGAGATCTCAATGCTAAAGATTGGTTAGAAGCTTGAGTAGACACCACTAAGGTCATATCAGGCAAACCATGCTATCCTCAAGAGCTTCACGGTTGGGATGCCTAGATCCGGGAGTAGGAGGAGCAGAAGATGAGTTGATAGGTATTTTGCCCTTGCTGCCCTTAGCTTTCTTCAGTTGCTTTAAATCAATCACTGCATAGAAAGAAATAAAGATTATATTGGATTGTAAAAGAAAAAGAGAGAGCATAAAGACTACCGAATAAGAACAACTGAGTAAGTTTACCTAATGAGCTAGTACCTAGCTCAACTCTTTATTCGAGAGCGTTTAACTCGCCAAAAATTGACTAATCAAAGGAGAAACAAGGAAAGAGACTCCTTTCTTATTAATGACTATTAGAGTTATTTAATTAATGATATCCTCTCTTAAGGTAAAATTAACCTCTTTTTAGGAGAAGGGACATGCCACCTCCGAGGAAGGCTAGTGAAATCAGAAGAATGAGATATTAGAAAGTACTGATCTTGCTAGTTGTGGATAAAAAAGATAAGACCATCTAGGATCTTGTGGCTAGCTCGGGCCTTAAAATAAATAAAAGTATACTCAGAAGCCCAAGCTACGAGATAAAAGCTAAAAGAAGAAGTATGAGGTTGATACGATCTTAAAGTTTTTGCAAAACTATTTAAAGGCAATATGCAGGCGAATCGAGTTTGGGTGAAGTTGGGCTATGGAGATATTTGAATATAATGTGACAATTTTGACAAAGTTATCCATGGGTAGGTGAAACCCAATTTTGAAGTGATCCTCATAAATCACAATATGCAAAAAATCAGGAACACTGTTGCCAAGGAAATGCCTGGTACCTTCCTTAAGAGTAAACTTGGAATGTATGTTATACTGAGTTTTCAGACAACTTAGGCGGGAAAGATACATTTTTGAAGGGCATAGATGGAGATCATTTTCATCATCCTTATAGGAGGAACTAGGGGCCTCAGCCTCCTATTGTTGAGCCTTTCTCTGACAACAAACTCATGGCAGGATCTTATGATACTACTTGAGAAGATTCCATGGTTATAAAAAATAATCTATAATAGAAAGAAAACAAGGAAGGAGAAGAATAAAAAGTGAATTAGCCTAAGAAATACTTACTGGTAAAGAATTATTAGCTTAGCAAGACAAAAACAAAAGGAAACAAAACACAGAGAATGAAATAGGAAATAACGCTTATCATGATGCCCAAGATGTACTTTAATAGGAACATAAGAATATTGTAGAATGTGAGGGTGTAATTGTCATTTGAAAAAGCAAAATAGGAAACAAGGCTCAATATGATGGGCATGATGTATGAAATTTCAAGAGGCAAGGTAGGCATCTCAGCCACCAGAAATTTGAAATTCAAATTATATGACCAAGCATACTTGTACCTCGTGATCCGATTAAGCTTCAAACAGTGTCCCTTGATACCACTTGCTAAGAAGTACTAAGCTCATTGCACAACTAAAATGGCCAAGCATAAATAAGTAGAATATACCGAGCACAAATACTTTCAAGTGAAAGGGGGACTCATGATACTCGAACATCATGTGAGGAGTTTTTATAGCCAAGAAATGCGGGGTTGAACAAGTCCAAATCCAAGCACAACTAGGAGTATTGGAAATTAAGTCATAATGAGACTCTACCTAAGTAACCCAACGTGACTTAGGATTTTATTATATAACCAAGAAGACTAATTCTAATGGATTTAGGGGGACCTTAAGTTCATGAAGTCTTACTCCTTATAGGACTAGAAGACCTTTAGTTCCTATATAAGGAACTTCCATACAACATTTTAGGTATAAAAAATCTTACACAATTAATACATTCTAATAGACTTAAGCCTTTTTACTAACTTAGCCATCAGAGTGAGTGGCCCCATCCAGTGCTTTTTAACTATTGTTTCAAGGACTTTAGAGCTTGAATCAGACTTGAAGATCTTATAGATAGCTTACCTTTTTGTGGGCGGTGGCTTTGGACTCGAACCTAAGTGGCTCTAGCAACTACGACATTGTAAAGCTTTTCAACCTAATAGTAACATGATAACTAATCATAGAGACTAGCTCAGAGATAGAGTCGCTACCCAAGTAATTCTCCATGACACTTCTACTAATTGAGTAGGGTACTAGATTCCATAAGGAAGCTTCGCCATATCAAGAAATTGATCTGGAAGCCAACTTCCTTATTTGTGTATCTTAAGCTTTAATTTTATTATTTAACGAGTTATTCCCTATAAATGTGACAATTTATATTTTACAAACATCCATTACAACATGTGAGGTCCTATTAAGTTTAGCCTAGTTTATTAAGCCCAACCCATATTTGATTTGTTAGCCTATTTAACTAATTAATTATGTACAAGGCTTACTTAGTCTAGCCCAATTACAAATTGTGTATTTAAACCAGCCTTTAAACTTAAATGGATTACCTTTCATGTTAAGGCCCAGTTAAGTGATCATAAATCGAATGTGGCCCAGTTGTTTTAATTAAATTATGGCAAAACTCACTAAGTCTATATGGATTTTAATTTAAGCCCAGTTTCACTATTCTTTTAACCTAATGGACTACTTTTTCATGTTAAGGTCCAATTTTAACTTAGCTTTAACCTAAAGTCTATATGTCCAGTTTTAATTAGGCAATCATATTATAGATATTTGGCATCCATTAAACATATAACAAAAATAAAGTGCAGAATAGTAAATCTAACTATTACAACCCTCATATAATTGAGAGATTTAAAGAAAAACACATAAAACTAAGTTACAGTGTATAAAATATGTCATAATACATATAAACTCGAATTAGGGCATAAAATGGCTGAAGAAACGATCGACTGAGGTCACAAGTCAATTGGTTTAGCGCAAAGCTGAATCAACTTTGCATAGAGTTGATCGACTCTAGGGGGTTTTCCTTGGCTGATTCTTTGATTTTCTTGAAATTCTCATGCCCTAAAGCTAATTTTACATGCACAAAAGTTCAAAAATCAATTAGAAATGCAAAAAATAACAAAACAAAAGCACAGAAAACAAATCAAATGGACTAAAACACACAGAATATAAACTCAAAATAATGAAACTGGCAGAAGGTCAGAACACATTGTATGGCAAATCCTAGATTTGAACATACAGCCCTAGAACCTTCATATAATCATATAATTGTTCATAAAAAAGTAATAAATCATATAACCCTAATCATTCTAATCATTAAATTCAAAATCCTTTATATTCATATTATCATATATTCAAAACCCATGACATATCATATTATCAGATTCAAAACCTAATAAAATCAACAACATGTTAAATCAAAAGAAACCCTAATATAATCATGTGAATCATGTTCATCATTCAAAAAATAAACCTAATCTTATTTCTAGAATCATAAAAGAATCTGTAGGGAAAAGATTAATTAATGATGCTAGATTTTAGAAAAACCCTCAGGTTGTCAGCGTAAATTGTTAATTTGTAAATCTTTGGAGATGATAAGATGGTTGAATTGAAGGGTAGGTGAGAATCAAGCGTTGTGTAGGATCTGTCATTCAATGAAAGTCTTTCTCAATCTGAGCTATTTCTTAGTGTCCTATGACTAAATTTACAGAAAAAACTCTGCCTTTGAGAGCATAAGGTTTTTCTCTAGTGCTTTTGCTAATAGCTAGTATTTACTTAGAGTTAATAACAACCGATAACCCTAGAATTAGGTTATAATGATGCTTATATAGAGCTAGGACTTTTAGGAAATCCTAAAGGAATAGAGAAGCTTCAATCACTTTTTTTTAAAAAGAAAAGTATTTTCTTTTATCGGTCAATTATATCCAATAAAAATCTTCTAAAAATCCTAATAATTATCATAAAAACTTTATAGAAACTTATTTTGTTATTTTTAGATGTTATTAAGTTGAAATTTGCATAAAATGACGTCGAAATTCGAAAATTAGGCAGTCAGTACTATGTCGTGCTGATTGGCTCTATGCTAAGCCGATCTACTATCTATAGAGTCTATTCAGTTGTACGAGAGTCGATTGGCTTTAAGGAGAAAAAAGATTGAAAAAACTTTGCCTTTTACCCGCTGAACTTGCGAAAACTACTATTTCACCCCTTATAGTTAATTTTTTTTTATAATTGAATCCAAATTAATTCTAGAGAAATAATTTTAAGTTCAGTTATTCTTAATCCTAATTTGAATTCCCCCATCCTCAATTTCTCGAGACTCAAAAAAAGTAGTAATTTTCATCACAAGATTTTCTATAATTCCCTCGATATCTGGATTTGGAAAATAGATGTTGACATTCTTTAAACAGATTTATAGGTTAATAACAGGTTTATAAATTATGAACTATAGATTCATTATACGTATACCTGAGGTTCATATATAAAAAGTTCATAAATTACAGAGTCATCACATACACACTTGAGATACATACATTATAGTTTAGAAACTCATAATTTAGAAAATAGATTCATAAGTTAATTAATGAATTTATAGTTTATAAATGGTGAACCTATAGCTTATATTTGATGAATCTATAAGCAATACTTAATGATCTTATTGCTTATTGATGGGCTATTTATGCAACCTACACCTAACGCAGTGAACCTACCGATGCAGCCTAGCACTAGTGAGTATCAAGATCGTATCCCTAGAGATCGGGTGAACCTAGAGTTACTATTGTTTGCTATGTTATTTAGTCTGAAATAGGGTGTGAAAGTTCTAACGTTACCAGCTAATGGTTATGAGTGCAAATAAGTAAATGAAGGACAACGAACAGCCAAAGAAAACAATTGCAAAGGGAGAAACAAACCCAAAAGGGGGCCTAAGTGATGGAATTCTAAAAATGGATTTTATGGATTGCCGATCTTGCTTATCCGTGCCTAAATCCTGAATTTAACCCGGTTCGTTTCTCGAGCTTATCGAGTTCCTAAACCTGCACAACCTAATGGAATCTCTTCCTATCGGATTATTACAGATTAGCATTAAGCATGATTTAAAACTTTTAAGAGTTATTAATTCTTAATCCGGCGAGTAAATCAACCTTGTCTCTAAGTGTTAACTACCAATTCTTACTATTCAATGTCTAGTTGTAACAAGCATTTCTCAATGTCAAGAAACAACCCACAAACAATTAATTCAACGTCTCAAATTAATTGAATCAAACTTTTATAACTAAATAGCAAGAAGATTGCAAGAATGACAATTACAAGTCTAACAATTAAGCATAATCCATCAACAAAGGTGAACCCCAATGGGTTCAAAAGATCTAGCTACTCATGTTCATGGTTAAAGCAATTAAGGAACAAAATAAGGAAAAGAAAATTAAAGGCATGTACACCCTTCTCTTTCAAGTTGAATGAGAAACCCTAAATTTGCAAATTCAAAATCTCAAACCCTAGTTGCCTCTTGAATGCTCCCAAAGTTTGTCTTGATCTTCAATTCGATGTTGGAACAAGTGAAATCCCTCCTTCAATTGATGAATTTTATCTCTCAAGGTCTACAATTGAGGTATAGGAAACAATTGATTAAGTGTGTGTCTTGGAATTGAGTCAAAAATTCATGTCCTTTCTAAAAGAACTCAAAATTGCCTATATAGTTGATTCAGCATGGCCGGAGTCCAGGCTGTGATGATTCAAAGACAAATGAGTCCGTGCAATGTCAATCTATGAGTCTATTATGCTGACTCCTTCCAAGCCGTGCCCAAGCCGGTGCTGATCCACCACAGGCCGTGCTGGAGGCCGTGGTGGCTTCGGAAGCCGTGCTGAAATGGCACAATTGGGGATAGCTTCTTGGCAATTCAGCACGACCGAAGTCCAGGCCATGCTCAACCCTCGGGGTGCTAGTCCTCGCCCAATTTGATGGATTTTGGTCCATAATCACACATATTTCCCTCGATTATTGATGGTGTCCTTCGAAAATGACCTGAAATGAGAAAGGAAATAAAAGATAGGTGATTCTAGCATAAAACGGGATAATCATGCATAAAAATGTAAACAATCGGGCATGAAAACATGTGTAGTATGATGCTTATCAAATTACCCCATACTTAAATTTTTGCTTGTCCTCAAGCAATCAACAACGCACTCCTCAAACAGATATCAAATAACTCAATCAAATGCATTGCAGGAAGTTAGCTCAAAACAAATTTCAAAACTACGTAATGATTTTCCCCAAAATCCCCAAATGACTAAATGCTTAAGAAAGAGAACAAACTTAATAAAGTTGCTAAAGTTAAAATGATAAGCCATCTAAATTGAGAAATTGAGGACCATGCCTCACAAGATGTCACTCAAAACACACAAGTGTATATAGGTGAAAGAAGATCGATAAGCTCTCAACAAAAAAATACAGAAAAAGTGCTTACCATAGGCTTGCTTATAGATCCAATCTCCACTACTACGAAATAATCAATAATCATGATCAAAGGGTCTTGAGCCAGGTTGTAATAGGGTTAAGGTAGGGTACGGATAAATATGGAAAGTAGGCTATAAGTTGCTGGAAATTAAGTAGGTAATGCAAGAAAGTAACGAAGGATCAAGTGTTGTACCAAAATGAACACTAAGTTGCTCTAAAAATAAGATGATGCTCGAAATGAACTAAATTAATACTCTTTTTTTTTTCAATTTATATACTATGTATATATATTACAATAGCTTATGTAGGGGTTGTTGGTTATTGACACATACAATAAGACTGAATATCAAATTTTTTTTTTGAATTGAAAGGAGCATCTATGAAAAATCTAGCAACTTAATGAAATATATGAATGCAGATTGATCCAAAATGAAATGCAGTATAAACTTACATAATTTCCAGCAACAATGGTAGAAAGAATGGTAAAATGAATAGAAGTGATAAAATGAGTGTCACGAAAGGAAAGGCTAAGGCTCAAAACACTAAGGGAAAAACAGGGTTAGGCTTTTGGTCAAATTGTGTAAATCCTAAGTGCCCAAATCATCTCACGATTATCGAGAATTCATGTAATCTCAAAAAACATCGTAAAGCAAGTTCTAGAAACAGAGATTCTGTACAATGCTCACTAATGAAAAAAAAGGGAGCATAAAAATAGTGATGCACCAATTGGCTCAAAATCTCACCATTTGAGTAGGTTAAAATTGCATGAATTCTCAAACCAAATTTTAAACAGTCAACCACAATTAATAAGCAGCAATATTAACAGTGTTCTATATCTAAGATAAAGTAAAATGGAAGAATTAAGGAAAAATACCAGTTTTACCTGGCTGGATTGTAATTAAGAGATTCGTTCATTGCCTTCTTCCAACAAGGTTCGATAAAAGCTATAAGGGAATCCATTCAAAGGAGAAAAAGTCATCAACTACTTAATTGAAACAAAACACAGGATAGTCACAACATCGGTAGGTACCTACCCCACACTTGAGTATAACACTGTCCACAGTGTTAGAGAGATTAAAACTGAGCAAGCATATGATTCACACATCATGGTTATTGAAGATCATGCTGATTTTTTTTTATAATTAGAAAGGCATAGTGTTCTACTTAGCATAAAAAGACAAATGCAAGGCACATAAAATTAAGCATGCTACAAGCAAGAAAGTAAAAGGAGATAATAAACTGAATGAAAATAAAAAGAAAAAGGAAAGAGAAAAATATCATAAATTTTTTTTTTCCGCTAGGAGTCTGCTGATGGTGTATCCTCACTGGTTGGATCTGTTGGAAGATGGGGGGCAGGGAAATTTGCTGAGGAAGGGGGCGGTGGTGGATCAGGGTCCGTGAAGCATGTTGCCAGATCGAACTCTATATCATCAATGAGCCACTGATTTTGTGCTCCAGTCTCTGCCATCTTTCTACTATGAAGTCTGTCTGGGTGGCCTGCCTTTCTAATCCACTCATGAGCTATTGAAGCATACTGTTCAAGCCGCCAAATTGTGTCTTCATCTCTTCTTGAAACCGCACAAACTCGATATCGCATAGCACTGATCTGAACGCTCGATGTCTCTGCCGAATGAGAGGATGAGGCTCCAGATGAGGGCATAAACACTCTAGTTGGGTTAGGAATCCTAACATCCGGAATCCCAGCTGACGGATGTTGGGCTCCTCTAGCCGCTGCCTCTTTAGCCTCCCTAACTATTGTGCTCACGAGCCTATATTCTATACCATGTGGATGTCTAGTGGCTATGATCATCTGCATGTTGATCATCTGTCTGATCCCTAGTGGTGTCATGTCACCAATATTTGAAAGCTCCGATAGACAGTCGTCCAATACATCCAGTCTCTTAGCTAACCTAGTCACGTGCGGACCGAAACAACAATGCATCTTCTTCTGGGCGTCTACTATAAATGAACGGACTTAGTGAGCCAATAAATATCCCAAGTCTAGCTTCTTTTGATGTTGTATAGCCCAGAGAATAAAGACATCGATCGTGTTATCGCCCCCAAAACTCGCCCCTCGACTGTAATGGTGTAAGTTAGTAGGGTGTGAAGGTAGCAGAGATGGTCCCAGAGGCTAGACGCCTTAGACACCTTGGGTAGTATGTTTCCCGGCCTCATTACCAATGAGTCCCACATGGTGTCGTATGAAATTGGGTGGATGTAGAGACATCCCTGATACTCCTCCCCCGAGATTTCCTGTTCAGTCCATAATCCCAAATGCATGCCAAATTGTGGGACCGACATCGAGAACTCCCTTTCCCTAAGCCTGAAATAAATTGCATCGGTGATGCCGGTTGTGATCCGTCATTCTTTGCAGGAAAAAGGTGCTGAGGAACTCGATCGTAAGCTCACAGTAGGTTGGCTCAATGATGTCAAAGAATCTCGCATACGGTAGAGTCTTGAATAGTGTGCGCACATCTTAAGCCAATCCCACTCTCTCCAGGGATGTGAAGTCTATGCAATGGCCCGCCATCACTTGCTTCCATCTCATGACTTAGAATCTACTTTCATTGTCTGCATTAGGGAATGTCCACAATGGATGACGGCCAGGTGTGGATGGGTTCACAGCAGGTGCTTTCCGAGGTCGGACTATTTGTTGTTGTGGTGGAGGTGGAAGTGCTGGTGCTAGTACTGGTTCTGGTGCTGTGGAGGAAGACGTTCCTTCACCATGCGATCGCTTGCTGGTAGCGACGAGTTTCGGTTGCTTTCTACTAGATTTATCGCAGTCTGTCATATCACCTAATGCAACGAATTATTAGTTTTTTGTGCAATAATTCAAGTTAACGAAAGAAATAATCTATCGAAAATCAATAGCATAATGATTATAATTCGACTAACCGAAAACTTGTATAAACTAATAAGCCGATACATACCAATCTAATTTATCATGAACCAGCAATTGCAACTCTAACCATTATTCATGCTTTTCATGCCGTAGGCAAATTTTATTTCTGCCAAACCCCACACTTATCATTTTCATAACCGACTTCACCGTAAACACAACAACTAACATAAATTAACCTAACCGAGGTCATATTGTTACAATATAAAGCCACCAAGATATCCTAGCATGTCCTAACAAAAGTATATGTATAAAATAAAAGTCAAATCATGAAAAAACATAAAGCAATAAGTGAAGAGACTTACTTGAATTCACTGAGGAAAGTGAGAAGGGTGAGATAAGGGTATAAGAACAACACCTTTGAGCTAAAAAAAATAAAGGGGAAGCAAAATTTTTGAACGGCTCCCCTTCTTATAGGCACGGGGTCAGCACGGGTGAGGGTAAGGCCGTGCTGACCAGCACAGCTAGGACTCGACCCGTGCTGAGCCTTCAGCCTTCTTGTGAGCACCTTGGCACGGGCAGTGGCACGGCCGTGCTCATGACCACGGCCTGCGGTTGTATCTCGTGATGCCTTCGAAAGCCATGACCACTTATTCTTTATCTTTCATCACGGGCTTGACTCCGGCCGTGGTGAGGAGCACGGCCTAGGGTTGTAGCCCGTGATGGCCACGAAAACCGTGGTGAAACGGGGTGTTTCCGGGCTTTCCTTTGCCATCTCGAGTCGCCTTACTCCCTACCTGTATTTGACACATATATGCACGTAATTAGATCATAAAACAGGTAAATATGGTCAAACGGAAGAGTCTGTCCTCACTGATTACATAAGTCCGAATAAAATTAAAAACCCTAATTACTGTTAAGCAACTATAATAAAGTCAAAGGAAAATAATGAAATAATCACAACTAATAAAAAAAATAGATTCGGGAATGCCTCCCGAAGGCGCTTCTTTTTGTTTGAGTCGGCTAGCTGGACTCTGCATCAGCATTCCTACATCGCAGGCAAATTAAGAAGGTAGGCTCAATGTAAGTTTAGGGCTCGAGGCATATAAGCGCAATGAGAAGGTCCGATGTGTGCGGTAGATGACTAAGGAGGCGCTCTCTGGACCGATTTTGGATGTCCATTCATCCACTCTGAATTTCGGCTAAGTGACCTGTCAAAAACAAACTTGCAACTACCCTTCTCGGGTCTATCATAGCACAAAGTCTTATATTGATACAAGTTGTTTTTTTTCGGATGAATAACACATACTAATAGGGGAAGAAACATGTATAGCATCATCCATTTGTACATCTTGTGGTTGTGTATTACATGCAAGATCAATTCCATCAATACTACAAATGGCATGAACATGGTCGGTGGAAGAACTATCAAATGAGAGTAAACTAAAAGTGACACAGTCATCCCCTACATTAAGTTCTAACTTCCCCTCAAATACGTCTATTTTAGCTCTAGCTGTGGCAAGGAAAGGTCTCCCCAAAATTAATGGTACACCATGCTCATTGTCGATATTCAAAACCATAAAGTCCACAGGAAATATGAACTTATCTACCTTAACTAGCACATTTTCCACAATTCTCCTAGGAAGCTTAACAGAACGGTCAGCTAATTGAATGCACATCCTAGTGGATTTTGCCTCCCCCAAACCTAGCTTATTGAACAAGCTAGTGGGCATGACATTTATGCTAGCCCCCAAATCAGCTAATGCATTATCAACACACAAATTACCTAAAGTGCAGGGAATAGTGAAACTCCCTGGATCGTGACGTTTCTTTGGCAACTTGCTCTGAAACACCGCTGAGCACTCCTCGTTAAGCTGAACATAGGCGACCTCCTCCAACTTCCTTTTTCTGCTAAGTATGTCATTTAAGAACTTAGCATACTTCGGCATTTGCTCCAATGCATCAATAAAAGGCAAGTTAATATGCAATTTTCTAAAAATATCTAAAAACTTACTGAACTGCTCTTTCGCCTCTGCTTTTTAGCTCTAGCAGGATAAGGAATCTTAGGTTGATATTCCCTGACTGGAATTGATTTCACCTTTTCTCCCTCAAGTTCCCTATCCTTACTGCTCGCCTCAACCTGCACATCAATAGTGGCGTCATCAAAAATAGGCTTATAAGGAGCTGAAACTAACTTACCTAAACGCAAAGTGATGACGTTCACGTGCTCCCTCGGGTTAGACTAAGTGGTGCTCGGGAGCGCTCCTTGTTGCCTCTCAGACAACATCTTAGAGATTTGGCCAATCTGGGTCTCCAAGTTCTGAATCGAGGCCTGCTGGTTCCTAAGTGCACTATCAGTTTGCTGGAACCTCATCTCCGTAGACGTCCTGAAACTTCATCATAAGCTCCTCTAAATTTGACTTCTTTTCCGGTAGAGGGAGGAGCTTGTGCGAGCCTAGGCCGATTGTTCTTGCGAAGTCTTTGAAAACCAAGTGGACCCTGAGTGTTATCGTTCCTCCAACTGAAGTTGGGATGATTGCGCCACCCAGGGTTGTATGTATTGCTGTAAGGATCATTCTGCTGCCTTGGGGCATTCCCCATATAGTCAACCTGCTCAACATCAGAAGACATAGCAGAATTAGATGGAAAAGTAGTAGAGGGATGAAGAAAACATACCTCCCGCAGTACAGTTCGCACTGTAATGCGGGCCACCACAAAACTCGCAGCCAACGTTCGCTGCATGAACCGACATCTGGAGTTGGTCAATCTTCTTGGCTAGAAGCTCCATCTGAGCTGTCAAGGCTGCTGTAGAGTCCACTTTGTTGACCACTCCCTGTCTTCCTGGTCGGCTCCTAGAGGATTGCCACTGATAGTTGTTCATGGCTGATGTGCATAGTTTTACACATATTTGCTTGCATATTATTGCGTATGTTCTTAGCAATTATTGTACTTTTATTCCCAGATTACCCGTGTTTTGTCTTCTTTTGCATTTCAGGAGCATTTATAGGACCGTCATCGGTGTTTAAGCAATTATAGATCAATACGTGTGGAAATGGATGAGAATTCATCAAGATCGGACAAGAGCTCGCGTTGCACACATTGAGCACGGCCTTAGTCAAGGCCGTGCTGACCATCACGGCCTGGACTCTGGCCGCGAAAAACCATCGAAACTTGGTCTTCAAAATAATGGTTTGGGCACGGTTTCCACGGCCACCACGGGCCATGGTGGCCAGCACCAGCGGGGGCACGACCATGGTGAAAACCTACTTGGTGAGATCCACAGTTTTGACGGCCTAGACTCATTTGTCATGACCGGCCTGACCTTGACCACGGTCGTGCTGAAACAAAATATATAAGGAAAATAATTTTTTTTAAGAAAAAAGAGGGGGAAGGAGTGACATAGAGGCCTGGCGGCTGGTTCGGTTTCTGCACAGTATTGAGTGCGAGAGAGAGTTGCAGGGAGGAAGAATCCCGGAATCACAAGGTTCCGAGTGCAAAACAGTAGTGGAGCAATTCAAGAGGCAATTTGGGAGATTAATCAAAGTGTAGATCCAGATTTGGAGCTGTTCATCCAATTCGAGAGAAAAGGGTGTACATGTTTTATTTTCATTATTCTTTCATTGTAATTGATTTCCTAGATTGTTTTAAACATGAACATGTTTAGCTAGACTGATTAAATCCATGAGACATAGGATTTCTCAACATAGGATTTCTTTACTATGTTGGCTTAATATTATATTGTTGGATTGTTTGAGTTGGTTTTGTATTCTTCTTAATTTCAGTATTAATAAGATAGCATTATCCATGAGACGTTGTGAATTGTGGTGTTTAGATTGCTTTGTGTGATTGAGAAGTCCATTTGGCAATTAGAATTTTGAATAGCAAGAACTGGTTAATAATCACTTAGAGATAAGGATAATTAACTAGTCGGATTAAGAATTAACAAAGCTTAATAGAGGCGGATTAAAGCTTAATGCTAATTTAAGAATCAACCGTTAGGAAGAGATTCCAACTTTAGGTTATTAGGTTTAGGAATTCGGTTATCTCGAGAGAGAAATCGAATTCAGTTAAGAATTCGTCCACGTGTAGCATAATTGGATTCATCAATCCTTTATCTTTTGTTTGATCACCAACTATTTTAGGTTCCCTTTGGGTTTGCTTTCTTATCTTGGTTATTTCATTTATCCATGCATTTGTGCATCTCCCTTAAAACTTTGCTTTTAGCTATTAGTTAGTTTAGAAATTATTCATCATTCATCTTAGGTTAATATAACAAAGAACAAAGAAGTAACTCTGGGCTTTCACTTTCCTAAGGAATACGACCTTAATACTCGCCATTAGTGCTAGACTGCATTGATAGGTACACTGCCTTAGATTGTAGCTAACACAATTAGCCCATCAAGTTTTTGGCGCCGTTGCCGGGGAATGTTTGAAAACTAGAGTGAAATTTGCTATTTGTTAATTTAGCCATTTTTTTTATTTTATTTCTGTTTTATTTGTACATATTTATTTAGTTAAGTTTATGATTCAAGTAGTGAATGATAAGGAGGTTCAATGTTAAAGTCAAACTCTTTGTATGATGCGTTTTGAAAATGGGATTAGGAACCAAGAGTGCTAAAAATTGGGATACCCATGCATCTTTAGAAGCTCGAGTGGAATCATTTTGCAGGGCTACTGATCAACTCTCCACTCCTATCTTTTCATCTCAAGTTTTTTGTGAATTTTGTTGTGGTTTACATTTGAGTAATGATTGTCCATTGTATAGTGATGTTGCTCATTGTTCTTATAACTATGAACAGGTGAATTATATGGGAAGTTGGCCAAATGACTTGTATGGAAGCACCTACAATCAAGAGTGGAGCACTCATTCACCCTTTGGATGGAGCTTAGATGGCCCAGAACCACCAGAATCTCAGCAACCACATCAGTAGCCTAATCTTGCACTTTCAACTCAAGATAAAGAGTTAGTGTCGGAGGAGCTGATGATGAGGTTCATTACAAGTCTTGATGATAGATTCCAACAAACAGAGAGGGTACTTGAAAGTCAACAAGCCTCCATTAAGAACATAGAGCATCAAGTAGGCTTGATCTTCAAGTTACTAGCTGAAGAGCAATTAGGAACTCCATCAAACGCTACTGAATCCGAGGAACACTTGAGCGCCGTCACTTTGCGTTCAGGTGAGAATTTTTCTGGTTTATCTACTATGTTTGACGATGATGCTTCTGTGCAGGACGATTTCTTGAAGATGGAGATGGAACTAGAAAAGGAAGAGGCGAACATGATTCCTTTGAAAGACTATCAATAAGAACGTATAGTTGATGATGCTGAGTTGCAGTTAGAGGAATTTTTGGTGGATTTTCCACAAGTCCCTTCGATGATGGAAGATGAGCACGAGTTATCTAATGAAGAAGTCTTGGAGGAGCTGGAGTTTCTTCTAGCAAGTGAACCAAGCCAAGGACTAGAGAAAACCATCGACGTTCCTGAAGAAATTGCCCAACCGTCAATCCTTCCAATTGGTGAAACTTCGGCTTTCAAATTGGAAGAGCCCCTAGAGCATCATGACTACGTACAATTATACGAGGAGCGAGTTTTGCCCATCATACTGGCAGCTTGCTTGATAGTCGGGAAGAGGAAATTGACGATTATCCCTCTAAGCGGATACTTGAAGCTATTTGCTTGGAAGAAGGATGGATGGTCGTTGATTACGCCCATTTGCCTTTCACCATGAGTCCAGCTAAGAAGACTCATCACATAAAAAAGAAACGCTTTTGGGAGGCACCTTAATTTTTATCTTTAATTTCTAATATTTTAACCTTTTGTTTTGAAAAATTTTATTAGTTTTAGTTTTCATATTTTATTTAATTTTCGTTTCAATTTTGATTTTATTTCTTTATTTTATTATTTTCAGATTCTACCGAGGAGGCACTGAATTTCCACAACATCAGCCTCAATGGATGATTAGGGCAGTCCCCTAGATCTTTTTATTTTTCTGCATTTATTTACTTTATTTTTTATACATGTCATGCACTTAGATTGTATTGCCTTTGTTCTCTTAGTTGAGCATCCCATGCGGGGTATCCACAACATTTTACACTGACGATAGTGTGTTTTTCAAGTATGGGGTGGTTGTGGGTAAACCTTATAATCCTACTCTCTCATATAATTCTTAGATATATCTGAAATTGCTATCACTAGGTGTTGTGTATTGTTAGGATGTTAGAACACTGTGTTTTTATGCACTTGAGTATGTTATTTTTGAGCTGATTGATGACTCGATTTATAGAATTGTAGTTACTTTTCTTTGTTGTTCATTGTCCTTGGAAAACAATTGATGGTGTTTTACACATCAACCCTGCTGGGTTAAACTGGTGTTATTTAATTGTTTTTCGAATTGTCGAATTTTAACTTAGAAAGTCGATAATGTCATATACATGTGTTTCTTAAGTAATGATTCAATTAATGATATTGCGAACCAATTGCACCTAATACCACACCTCAAAGTGAGATTTTGAGCCTGTTGAGCATTCATAATGCTCTTTATATCTCTTATTTGAGTGTGCATTGTACTTGACTTTGCTTCTAGAACTTGCTTTGTAATGCGTGTTGAAGTTACGTGAATATTGTGAATACCATGAGATGATTTGGGTGATTTAGGATTCACCACATTTGACCAAAAGCCTATCACCTTATGTTTCCATTAGTTAGCCAGTTTTGAGCCTTAACCTTTTCTTCATAATCTATACCTATACACTTCAATTATACCATTCTTTACATTTATCTTTCCTTTACCCTTATGCTGGAATTTCTTTCTGTGATTTATTCAACTTTATGTGGGATTAAAATGCCAGTTGCTATGTTGATAAATTCACTAAATCTTTTTGATATTTTAAATGCTCCCTTTGATCCAATTTGTATTCGTTATTCTTTATGTTTATTCGAGTTGTATGCAGCGGTCGCTAATAAGCTGCTAGTTCATTATTAAAAAAAAAGAAGAAAAAAAAGAAAAAGAAAAAAGAAAAAAAAAGAAGAAGAAAAAAAAAATATAATAAACAAAATTCTTTAATTATTTATCTCTTTATTGGATTTAGAGCATTTGCGAGCGTTATTCTATGAAGTAGGGATTTTAGTGAATGATTCTTTTTGTGATCTTAGGCATTTAATCCTTTGAGCATATACTATTGTTTATTGCACGAATTCCAGCATTTTCACACTTCTGTCCAAATCTCCGTACCTTTACCTTAGCCCCATTATAACCTTGGTAAAGACCCTTTGATTTTGGTATTTACTTGTTCACAGTAGCGAAGATATGATTTATGAGCAAGCTTATGGTGAGCGGGTCTTGTGCATTTGTTTTGAGGGATTTGTTATTCACCTAATATACACTTTGAGCGACTTGAGTGATCCCAGTGAGGCACTGGTTCGTGATGTTTGTATTGAGTTGTCATTTAAGTTATTCATGCATTAATATTATTTCCATTCTCTGTTAATGATTTGCAATTTGATTTATGATTAAGTATCCTTTGAGATGTGTCGGATACTATCTGTTATGGACTAGGGGCATAAACTGTAAGGAATTGCTAACTGCAGTTTTATGAGGTGAGTTGTTAATTGCTTGAGGACAAGCAATAGCTTAAGTGTGGGGTAATTTGATATGCATAGTTTTACACATATTTGCTTGCATATTATTGCGTATGTTCTTAGCAATTATTGTGCTTTTATTCCCAGATTACCCGTGTTTTGTCTTCTTTTGCATTTCAGGAGCATTTATAGGACCGTCATCGGTGTTTAAGCAATTATAGATCAATACGTGTGGGAATGGACGAGAATTCATCAAGATCAGACAAGAGCTCGCGTTGCACACATTGAGCACGCCCTGAGTCAAGGCCGTGCTGACCATCACGTCCTGGACTCTGGCCGTGACCAACCATCGAAACTTGGTCTTCAAAATAATGGTTTGGGCACGGTTTCCATGGCCACCACAGGCTGTGGTGGCCACCACCAGCGGGGGCACGGCCATGGTGAAAGCCTACTTGGTGAGATCCACGGTTGTGCGGCACTCGGAGTCTTGACCGACGGCCTTGACCGGTCGTGCTGAAACAAAATATATAAGGAAAACAAATTTTTTAAGAAAAAGAGGGGAAAGAGTGACATAGAGCCCTGGCCGGTTCGATTCGCGATTGAGTGCGAGAGAGAGTTGCAGGGAGGAAGAATCCCTGAATCGCAAGGTTCCGAGTGCAAAACGATAGTGGAGCAATTTAAGAGGCAATTTGGGAGATTAATCAAAGTGTAGATCCAGTTTGGGTATTCATCCAATTCGAGAGAAAAGGGTGTACATGTTTTATTTTCATTATTCTTTCATTGTAATTGATTTCCTAGATTGTTTTAAACATGAACATGTTTAGCTAGACTGATTAAATCCATTGGGATTTCTTTACTATGTTGGCTTAATATTATATTGTTGGATTGTTTGAGTTGTTTTTGTATTCTTCTTGCTTTCAGTATTAATAAGATAGCATTATTCATGAGACGTTGTGAATTGTGGTGTGTAGATTGCTTTGTGCGATTGAGAAGTCTATTTGGCAATTAGAATTTTGAATAGCAAGAACTGGTTAATAATCACTTAGAGATAAGGATAATTAACTAGCCGGATTAAGAATTAACAAAGCTTAATAGAGGCGAATTAAAGCTTAATGCTAATTTTAGAATCAATCGTTAGGAAGAGATTCCAACTTTAGGTTATTAGGTTTAGGAATTCGGTTATCTCGAGAGAGAAATCGAATTGATTAAGAATAAATCACAGCGTAGCATAATTGGATTCATCAATCCTTTATCTTTTGTTTGATCACCAACTGGTTTAGGTTCCCTTTGGGTTTGCTTTCTTGTCTTGGTTACTTCATTTATCCATTCATCCCTGCATCTCCCTTAAAACTTAGCTTATAGCTATTAGTTAGTTTAGAAATTATTCATCATTCATCTTAGGTTAATATAACAAAGAACAAAGAAGTAACTCTGGGCTTTCACTTTCCGAGGAATACGACCTTGATACTCGCCATTAGTGCTAGGCGCATCGATAGGTACACCGCCTTAGATTGTATTTATCCTGACCCAAATGGGCCGTGGTACCACTAGGGAATGGGTAGGCGTAAGGCCACCGAAACCCGTAGTAAGCCTGACACTCACTGACTTAAACAAATCTCATCTCAAATTAATATTATTAAAGCCACAATTTATCTTAATAGTTACACTTTACAAAATTACTTGACTACCGGAAAAACTAGGCGAGACTCAAGCTCGGAAAATTGCAAGCGATACATTTACTATTACTACTGCGGAGAATCTAAGATTTACCAATTTACATACCAAATCAAATACATCACCCGATGATGAAGGAGTCGGGTTCTTGAATAAGAGTCATGGGAGAACTAGGTCACGAATCCGAAAAAAACATAAATGGAGTATGGGTCTAGAGTGAGTTAAAATCAAATAATATGGGGACTATTGCATTCTTCTCAGAAAACATAGATTATTCAAATCAGTATATCAAACCATGCACATAAATACCAATCATACTATAATCATACCCTAATAAATAAATAAATGAATAAATAAAAATATATTTTTACTTTTACGGGACGAGTGGCTCGGTGAGAACCCTAACCCCAAATTCTACTTGGCCATTTTGGCTCTCTTAATCCAATAAGACTGGCCGAGAGTAAAGCTCGACCAGGGACCTTACTTCCAGTCTGGTCACTTAAGTATCCAAATAAGAAATCTAGTAGCCATTCGGCTCTCTTAATCCAATAAGACTAGCGCCCCCGAGAGCAATGCTCGACCAGGGACCTTACCTCCGGTCAGTCACTTAAGTATCCAAATAAGCCGGCCAGAGCAATGCTCGACCAGGGACCTTACCTCCGTGAATTTACACAAATCAGCCCAGAGAGCCATGCTCGACCAGGGCAAACCCATAAATATCTTATTACATGTCCATGATTATTACCTAGTGCGCGCGATCACGATGTAACCTATCGGTGGCATGTTCTACAAGCCACATTTCCCAAATCGCAATCACCACATTTAATAAATATCATTGTCTAATGAAATCATTCAACACATATCGGAAATAAAGATTAAAAATTTAGGATAAGGCAGCGTGCAATTCACGAGAATAATAATATCGTATTATTATAACGTTACTAATAATAATATTTATATTATTTTCAATAATTAATAATCAAGTAAAATTATTTATGTTGTGATACTAATAACCATATTATGCATAAACTTCCAAAATATCATATTAAAATCGGACTTAGTAATAGTACAATGATTAAATGACTTTAACTCACGGAATTGGGCGACCTCCTAGCTCGCTCCGGTGCCTCGGTTGGAGCGAAGCGAATGACAGATCATCTAGTCACGGAAAACAATTTATCAAAACGATGGAACAATTACAATAGACCACAGGTCTAGACTCCTGGTAACAGAATCTCGACTCGGGAACTACCGAAATTCGTGCGAACCTCCCCTACAACACGAACATTACCCCCCGTAAAAGCGGGTCCAGGACTGCCGGAAAAACACTCTAAATATCCAACAATTTAAACAACGGAGTCGGGTCCCCAAACTTCACTATTTCCGAGCTCGCCCACATGACAAAACACAAGGCGGTAACCGGACAATTATTTTTGACTCACTATATCATCAAATACTCAATATAATCCAATAGACACAATTAAACCAAGAATTCCAAAATTAACGGGCCAAAGATAATTACCGAGACGCTCGATAGCTCGGTCGACTTGCCTCCGGCCGCCGGAGTTCGATCGACGATCCGAACACAACATCGGACTCACAACGACGCGCTGATGACGATCCCCGCTTCCGATTTTCCGATCTGACACCCGATCATCCGGAGAAATTTACGGAGGATCTCGGCTGTCGATTTGCAAACGGAGCCCGATCGCCACAAAACCGGTGCCATCACGAAGCTTGAGCTGAGGAGAGTCGGGATACGTCCTCCGATCGTCCATCCTCTGTCGGATCTCACGGGAAAATCCAAAAACACGGCTGCCACCATTTTCTCTCCACCGGATCTTCCGTCTCCCGGCCACCATAAAGGCCGTACGCTAAAAGAAAGCTCTCAGAGAGCCGATCGCCACTCGACTCGGTGCCAACAATGCAGCGGCTGAAACATGCACAGGCCGCTACCTTCGCTCTTGGCCGCTCCCTCCATTGCCATGCATGCCGCTAACGACTGCCGGCCTGCATTGCCGCCTCGTCGGCCGGAGCTCCGTGCCCGTGGTCGCCACCGACGCTGTAAGCGTCCCCATTTCTCTCTCCGACGCTCTCACTCTCTCCCCGACAATTCTCTCCTCTTCCTTTCTTCTATACTCGACATTTGACCCCTGAACTTTTCCTTATTACAATTTGGTCCCTCAACTTTCTTAATTACTTACAATTTCATCCTGCAGAATTCCAATTTAATCCCTAAACTTCTTTCTAGCCTTTCAATTAAGCCCTTAACTATTTAATTTGGGCCAAATTAGAATTACTGAAAATACATAATTACATAAATACCCCTGACCGACATATTTATTTATAAAAATACCAAGCTCACAAATTTCCATTAAACCCTCATAAAAATAACATTATACTGTCAATCCTTATTCCAAAATAAATTTCCAATTAAATCCTACATACAATTAAATTAAATTAAATAATCAATTTCCAACTTAAAATTTAATACTACTAATCAATTATAATACAAATTTTTCCAAAATTCTTTTATAAAAACATCCCTTACAATTTCTATCATAATTTTTCAATATATAATTTTATTTATATAAATATGCATTTGGAGAAAATTTGAATAACTAAATAAAAATATAAATTATTCCTCAAATAATTTATTTAATTAACTCCTTAAAAATCAAACTAATTGGATATGGAAAATAACTCATTTGTTTATCTAACATGAACATTCAAAATTTGTATTTAAATCATTCTAATTAAACCGAATAAAAATAAAGCTAAAATTAACTTAAATAAAAACTCATTATTAAATATATAAAAAAATTCGGGGTATTACAGTAGCTAACACAATTAGCCCATCAATGGCCATTTCCTCTATCAGGTTTTGAGCCTGCTCGGGCGTCTTACTATTTAGCGCCCCACCTGCTGTAGCATCCACCATTTGCCTCGTTGCAAGGTTTAACCCGCTGTAGAAGGTCTGAACCTGCATCCACACTGCCAATCCGTGATGCGGGCAGCATCTCAAAAGATCTTTAAATCTCTCCCATGCATCGTATATGCCTTCATCATCAAACTACACAAAAGAAGATATGTCATTTCTAAGTTTAGCAGTTTTAGCGGGAGGAAAATATTTTATTTCAAAATTGTTGGCCGCTACAGCAGGTCTGACTATACTAGTTTTCGTCCCATCCAAAGATGGTCGAGCAAACTCGTACATCGTCCTCTGATCCTTATCGGCCTAGGGGTCGAGGTTCTCCATCACGTCAGTTCCTTAAACTTGAACTGTAACTTTGTCCTCCTCCTCAACCACTGTAAACATCGTCCTGATAACTGGAAAGGGTGCTATGGGATCAGGGTTAGAGCTCCGGGTCATGTACTACCTGAAACCGACAACCAAATTGTTTGCTGTGGAAGGGATTGCAACCATCTTTTAGCTCTGTCCTTCAAGGAAAATGGAAACGATCTCAGCCGAATGGCGTCATCGGTTGTTCCGTTTATCTTGAATGTGTCACAAATCTCCAAAAAATTAGAGATATGTGCATTGGGATCCTCGTTGGGTAACCCTCCAAACTGCACGCTTTGCTGGATCATCTGGATCACGTTGGCTTTTATTTCAAAATTGTTGGCCGCTACAGCAGGTCTGACTATACTAGTTTTCGTCCCATCCAAAGATGGTCGAGCAAAATCGTACATCGTCCTCTGATCCTCATCGGCCTGGGGGTCGAGGTTCTCCATCAAGTCGTTCCTTGAACCGTAACTAACTCCTCCTCTCCTCAACCGCTGCAAACATCGTCTCAATAATCTGAGAGAGCGCTCCGGGTCGGATAAGGGTGCTATGGGATCAGGGTTAGAGCTCCGGGTCATGTACTACCTGAAACCGTCAACCAAATCGTTTGTTGTGGAAGGGATTGCAACCATCTCTTAGCTCTGTCCTTCAAGGAAAATGGAAACGATCTCAGCCGAATGGCGTCATCGGTTGTTCCGTTTATCTTGAATGTGTCACAAATCTCTAAAAAAATTAGAGATATGTGCATTGGGATCCTCGTTGGGCAACCCTCCAAACTGCACGCTCTGCTGGATCATCTGGATCACGTTGGCTTTTATTTTAAAATTGTTGGCCGCTACAGCAGGTCTGACTATACTAGTTTTCGTCCCATCCAAAGATGGTCGAGCAAACTCGTACATCGTCCTCTGATCCTCATCGGCCTGGGGATCGAGGTTCTCCATCAAGTCAGTTCCTTGAACCTGAACTGTAACTCCGTCCTCCTCCTCAACTGCCTGCAAACATCGTCTCAATAATCTGAGAGAGCGCTCCGGATCGGATAAGGGTGCTATGGGATCAGGGTTAGAGCTCCGAGTCATGTACTACCTGAAACCGACAACCAAACAACCACCAATCAATCAAAAATAATAAAATAAATAAAAGAAACAAAAAAAAAGAATAAATGAGTAAACAAATAATGACTAAATTAACACAAAAACAATTCACTCTAGTTCACCGTTACTGTTCCCCGGCAACGGCGCCAAAAACTTGATGGGCTATTTATGCAACCTACACCTAAGGTAGTGAACCTACCGATGCAGCCTAGCACTAGTGAGTATCAAGGTCGTATCCTTGGAGACCGGGTGAACCTAGAGTTACTACTGTTTGCTATGTTATCTAGTCTGAAATAGGGTGTGAAAGTTCTAACATTACCAGCTAATGGTTATGAGTGCAAATAAGTAAATGAAGGACAACGAATAGTCAAAGAAAACAATTGCAAAGGGAGAAACAAACCCAAAAGGGGGCCTAAGTGATGGAATTCTAAAAATGGATTTTATGGATTGCCGATCTTGCTTACCCGTGCCTAAATCCTAAATTTAACCCGGTTTCTCTCTCGAGCTTACCGAGTTCCTAAACCTGCACTAACCTAATGGAATCTCTTCCTATCGGATTACTACAGATTAGCATTAAGCATGATTTAAAACTATTAAGAGTTATTAATTCTTAATCCGGCGAGTAAATCAATCTTTTCTCTAAGTGTTAACTACCAGTTCTTACTATTCAATGTCTAGTTATAACAAGCATTTCTCAATGTCAAGAAACAACCCACAAACAATTAATTCAACGTCTCAAATTAGCTGAATCAAACTTTTATTACTAAATAGCAAGAAGATTGCAAGAATGACAATTACAAATCTAACAATTAAGCATAATCCATCAACAAAGGTGAACCCCAATGGGTTCAAAAGATCTAGCTACTCATGTTCATGGTTAAAGCAATTAAGGAACAAAATAAGAAAAAGAAAATTAAAGGCATGTACACCCTTCTCTTTCAAGTTGAATGAGAAACCCTAAATTTGCAAATTCGAAATCTCAAACCCTAGTTGCCTCTTGAATGCTCCCAAAGTTTGTCTTGATCTTCAATTCGATGTTGGAACAAGTGAAATCCCTCCTTCAATTGATGAATTTTATCTCTCAAGGTCTACAATTGAGGTATAGGAAACAATTGATTAAGTGTGTGTGGGTCGGTATGATGATTGACCTTTAGGAGTCCAAGCGATCTTGAATCATGGAGTCTATTGTGCTAACTCCTTCCAAGCCGTGCCCAAGCCGGTGCTGATCCACCACAGGCTGTGCTGGAGGCCGTGGTGGCTTCAGAAGTCGTGCTGAAATGGCACAATTGGGGATAGCTTCTTGGTAATTCAGCACGGCCGGAGTCTAGGCCGTGCTCAACCCTCGGGGTGCTAGTCCTCGCCCAATTTGATGGATTTTGGTCCGTAATCACACGTATTTCCCTCGATTATTGATGGTGTCCTTCAAAAATGACCTGAAACGAGAAAGGAAATAAAAGACAGGTGATTCTAGCATAAAACGGGATAATCATGCATAAAAATGTAAACAGGGCATGAAAACATGTGTAGTATGATGCTTATCACTTATAACTATATTTAATAATAAGCCTTCAATGAACCTATGTTGCAATATCAATGAACATACAATTTATGTCTAATGATTCTACAACTTATCAAATATGAATATGTATGATAGTAAAAATTTAATATCATATAAAAGATAAATATAATATTTTATAAAAATATAGATTTATCTTTAAAAGCTATTTAAAAAAAAAACTACTCATAAAATTATTAATATGTATAAATAAAAATTACATTGAAGAATTTTATGCAAAAATTCTTTATTTTTCTTTTAGTATTTATAATACTAAAATTATTATTATAAGATTTAAATGTATATAAAACTCGACCATCAATGTAACATTTTAAATAGAGAAACTGATATAATTTTAATTAGAAGAATTAAACAAATTAAAAAACTCAAGTATTAATGTACTTTTTTTTAGAAAATCAATTTATTTTTATTTATCACTTAAATACTAAAAAATAAAATAAAAATAATATGTATTACAAATAAAATAAAACAATATATATATATATAGTTGTGATTTGATATTGAATAATATCAATAAAATTCATGCCTTTTAGACTCAAGATCATAATACATGTTCGTGAGTCTAAAATATAATTCGCCGAAGATCTTATTTCATCCTATGTTATTTTTGAATAGTGTTAAGGTTAGCTCTAATAGGCTTGCTATTGAGTCTAATATTGGGTAGGTCATTCTTTGAGCTTGAGTTTGACTTACTATTGGGTTAGCCCATTATTTGATCTTGTATTATGCTTGGCCTGTATTTAGCTCTTGAAAGTGAGATGAATTCTCATTTCTATTAGCGAAAAGAAAAAGAGATGTCGGTTAAATATCGGAAAAAATAATTATTTTAAAGAAATCAACTGAAGGATACCCCTATTAATTTCTTGTATGTGTGACCTTACAGTAAGTCTTCAGAATTCATAAGAGAAGAAAAATGGTAGGTTACTGTTTAAGAATTTAGAATCAACCTTAACTCTAGCTATATCAATTCAGTCAAAAAGAAAAAAAAAAAAAAAAACTCTAGTGTAAAAGACACTAATAATCTTTTTACAATTTTTTTTGGCTGCTTCGTTGTATTGCACGAATGACTCATAATTATAAAATTTAGTTTAAACAAATGACAAGTATAAAATTATTATAAAAATTAAAATATGAATTCCTCTTAATTTATTAAAATATAAATTATTTTAAATATATATCGCTCGTAGACTAAAAAGAAAACATATGATGCAAGCTTTAATGAAATGTATATTTAAATCTTTTTTTTTATATATATATTATATATAATATAATATTTAAATGGAAATAATTAATCAATCAATACGAGAGAGAGACAGAGACCTGGATGCTATTTAACAATAATATCACATGCACTTGGTCCTCTGCCATCTGCATGTGCTGGTATTTCAGACTAAAAAGGAAAGAACAGATTGCATCAACAACAATTGAAACATAAAGACAACGTATTAAGAGAGAAAACATTGTGGGCATATACTCATATAATACAAAATGCACACAACTTTTGGTCTCTTTTCATTTGGCTTCATGTCAATTTATTTAAAAGGATATGCAAGGAATAAACGAATTATTATCAAAAAAAGAAAAGAAGGAAAATATTATAATCAAGAACAAGTCCCATGGAATGGAAGGAACCCAAAATGGAATTATATATGTATATATGTAAACCTGGCAAGTAGCAGATTCTGCTCCAAATATGAAACCTTGAGGAAATCTGCTTCTATTAAATGGAAGAAAATGGCTAAAGCTTTGCACAATATGTGACTAGCTAGGGCTTGGGCTTATTAAGGCTAGGATGAGACATAGGCGAAAGAAATTTAATTGCCATGGCTAAGTTTACTGTTTAACACTGTCTATCTATCTATCCCCTCCCCATCATTTTATTTTTCGTACAAAGAAAGTGCTTTATATAAAGCTACCAAACACGACACTCTTGCTAGTGGCTATTCCGACAACATCTTGCAAAGATAAGTATTCTATCCATTCAGAACGTGAAAACCAATTGGGAATGTGCCAGCAATTCAAATCCTGCTTGATTTGCTTCTCTATGAACATGATGAAGGGAAACCTTCCAAGATCTTGATAATGATTCTCTTTCCATCATGATATTTAAATAGACTGATAGATTGATGGATAAATAGAAAGAAAGAAAAAAGATAGATAGATAGATGGATACGTAGAAACTTTTGCAATTATTGAAACTCTTTCCTTTTTTTGTTCAACAGCAATTATTCAAAATCTTCTTTTTGGTTCAACAACAATTATTGAAACTGCATGGCGTACTTGGTATCTTTTAAAAATGAGAATTAAAGTAGAGAAGATGTTTAAGAGATGAAATTGATTCGTATTAAATATGGATCAATAATATTTTTTATTTTTTTTATTATTTGACACAATTATCTTTTATTTTTCATTAAAATTTAGGTTTTTTTTTAATTAATGTTTATTTTATTTTCATAAGGTACATAATTTCCACCTATTTGTCCGTATAATTTATGAAAGATATCATTTATTCTCAATTCATGAGGTTCTTCTATGGAAGAAGATAACAAAAGATAATTAGGAATAAGATCTTAATGGGTTATTTTATTTCTATTGTTTTTAATGTGATAAAGAATTTATTTCTAACAAATTTATTGATTTATTTGTAATATAAATTTGATATTTGTTAATTAATGAAATTTCTATTTTGTAAGTTTAATTTTATTGAAATTTTTTTTAGCATATTTTCTAAAAAAAAGAAACCTTTTTATCTAATTATACAATTTTGACAAATACTTGAATTGACTTTTTTTATTTATTATATATGTAGATACTATTCTCTTAAAAGTAAAAATATATTAATACCAAATTAAAATAGAATAGAAAAAACTTAATTAAGAAACTGATTATTTATGTCAGCTCATATTCCTTTTATGCGTAAAAATTAATTTCAATAATCTTTCTCATTTTATAATAAATTAGATTGAAACTAACATGATAGAAATTTATAATAGTTTTGAAGATATATTTTCTTGATTATATTTGTAGATGCGATTCAGTTAAGGGATAAAAATATATTAGTATCAAATTAAAGTAGAATTTTAAAATAAGTTTACTTAGAAAATTGTTTGTTTGTATTATCTCATAATTTTTTGTATAACTGATAAGTCAATTTAATTGACTTGTGTCTAAAAGAAAAAATATTATGAGCAACATCAAATATATATTTATTTAGAATTAATTAATAGTCTATGATAAGAATCAAATTATGACTTATTTTATATTACGGTAAGAATTAAATTAAAAGCAATATAAAAATTAATTCGATTTATTAATGACAAAACTAAATAATTATATATATATATATATGTAACAAAAGAATATATATGGTGGATAAAAAAAATAAAAGTAAGATTTTACTTTGACATTTAATTTTGATCTAAATTATTATGGATCAAGTTGATCCCTATGTTATCACTTTTAAAGTATATTTTAATTTTTTTCACTGGTGAACTAACTTCTAATCATTTCGTAATATTTATAAATTGTTTAAAAAAAAAACTAATAACAACCTTTCTCATCACTTTTAATTATTTTTTAAATTATTTTATTATTTATTTATCATTTTATTTTAAAATTTAAATTATATATACATTTTAAAAATAAATCATGTTATATAACAAACATGCGCCACGTGATCTCTTTATTAAAAGAGTTTAAAACAAATTCTTTTAAATTCTTTTAATCAAAAAGTTCTGTTTGAGATGAGTTCCTACATTAATTATTGCAACATGGAACCCACATTTTATGTTCATGTGGATTGCAAATATTATGAGCAGAATATTTTGAATTTTTCGACTTTTTATTATATCAATAATTTTAGGAAAAATCATTATTTTTCTCATAATTTTTTCCATGTTACAATGTCTAATATCCTTTTATTGCCCCTTTTCGTTATTATTTCACTAAATTTCTATTAATCTTTTTTTAATAAAAAAGGCTACTTTACATTTATACCTTCCTTTCCTACTGTCATCTTTATCTTATTAATTTTTTTTTTTATCTTAGTGTTATTACTTAATTTTTGCTTGTTCGTTGCATAAGCCCGATGACGAGAGTAGGATAAATTTAGTGGAGTGAGCTTTAAGGTTAAAAAAAAAAGATTATAAAAGGCACCAAAGGACGCCCATAAGCTATGGAATAGATTGATGAAATCCTAAAACAGAAGATTATAAAACCATGTACACCCTAAAACTAAATATTGTAAAACTCCGTAAACCTTAAAATTGAAGATTGTAAAATTCTATAAATTTTAAAATTGAGATTATAAAGCCATGTAAACCCTTAAAATCGAGACCATAAAATCCTATACACCTTAATCGAGACCTTAAAGTCTCGAAGACCCTAAACTGAGATAGACCGAACCCTTAAACCCTCGAAAGACCATATCATTGCCACGTTGGTCAAGGCCTAAACCATGTGAGCTAAGCCAAGGCCACGTGGACCAAGGCTTAGACCACGTGGGCTAAGCCAAATCCATGTGGGCTTAGTGGGGTCCACACGTACCAAGCCTTAAGCTAAGCTCACGTGGGCTAAGCGATAACCCCACATAGACTAAGGGTCTAGAAAGCAATCATTCTTGAAATGTAAATCTAGGAGGCATATTCCCTCTTAAGGAGGTATGCCATCATCAAGGAACACCTTTCCACCCTTAAAGGATGATCCTTTACCATCCATTTAGAGGACAAATAAAAAGAACACACCTAAATATCCTAAAAGCCCTACTTACCCCGTATAAGTTCATAATTTCCTTTTCCATTAACCCTAGCCACGTTTTATCACCTTCAATCCTAGAAACACAAAAATGAAGAACAATCCTCCTAAAATCTAAGAGATTTTCCTTTCCCTTTTCCATTAATCCTTTATCTTAGACACCTATTATAAAATAACACTAAAAATTCCAAGAAACCTTTCTAATCCCTTCTTTCTAACTATTCTAGCAAGCAAAAACCCACTATAATCCCACCAAGCACACATTCTCATCCTCTTAATACCCATAACCCCTATTTAAGAACCTTTACTCCATTCAACCCTAGTCTTCTAAAGCCTGATCCTCCATTCATGATTTTTCATTTTGTAGGTGTTCCTAGCCAATCTAGTGATGTTTTGGTGCTCCTTGGTGTCCAAAGAACTCAAGCAAGCCCATTTTCAAAAGCTACTCTTTTCCTTGATTCAACCAAAGAAATAACCTCGAGAGCTAAAACTATGGATTAAACTTATTTTGGACATGTGTTTAACTTAGTTTTACAATATTGCACAACTACATTAAAGTTAAAAGAATTATTTGTTGAAGAAGACTCCTAAAATCAGAAGCTCCAAGCTCCTAGGAGCTTACCGCACACAGGGTAAGGTTTAGTCCATGGGGGCTTTTGCATAGCCCAAATGGACTAAGGCTTACCCCGTGTAGGGTAAACTTATAGAGGCTTAGAGCTTCCAATTTAATGGAGTTTCTAGACGATTTAGGGTTTTATAAGTGCTTATATGCAATATTTGATAATTTTTGTGTTTAAATAGCTCCTATCCATTAGGTTTTAAGGTAGATTAAATGTGATTTGGCATGTTTTAAGTTATTTTGAGTTAATGTATACTTGTATATGCAAACATGCTTAATTAGGCTTGATGTGCATGATTAACTTGATTTTTAAAATTAAACATGTTTGTTTTCATTTAGTTTAGTTGATACATGTTAAGATCTAAGCTTATGTGGATGAAATTTCTATATTTAAGGGTTAAAATCATTAGTTTGGCTTTAAAATGTGTGCAGGCATCAGTAGGATTAATACATAATTAGAGTATGATTAGGGATAATTAGAAGATTTCATTTGCTGTTTTACTTTCATAATGAGTTAGGTTTAGGTTTCACATGTCTAATTGTTATTTTTGGTATGTTATAAGTGACTTGCATGATTAAAGTGTTTGATTGCATTTGTTGACCTAAGGGGCAATTGATCTTTATTTTGATCTTAACATCCAAATTGAATATTGCTAATCGCGTGTCTGGAGTATCTATTTGATAGAACATCAAGGGAACCTATCCAAAGTGGGTAGGACAAGTTACCTACCAAGCCACAACGAGTAGTGAACAGCTGCAAACCAAGCATATTAAGCTAAGCCTTTTTTCCTTTTATTATTCATTTCATTTATTTTGTCATATGTCTATCTCTAATATTTAAGTTGTTCAATTTTGCAAGCATCATCCAATTTACTGTTGTTCATCTTTTTTCTTTATAATATGTTAAATAAATTGAAAAATACAATAATAAAATAATAAAGCAAAGTAGAATAAAAAGAAAAGTTAGAGTCACCAACCTCAAGATGCTATCAAAAAGCCTAGTCGGTAGCCGGCTGCAAAAGAAAGGGAGTGTCGTACTCCTTCCAAATCACCATAAAGTGATCTAAGCAGTCAATTGTAACCAGCTGTCTAGGAAGTCGCACCGAGACTCCAGGTTCGCGTGCTCCCTGATCAGCCATCTAAAAGTGTAAAGGTATAAATCTTGGTAGAGTTCCAATTCGGTCAATCTTAGATGCCTATTGGGTGTTTCTCTTATTCACAAAATTACTCAATGTGTTGAAAAACATAAAAATGAGACAAAATGAGGGCTCTTTTGACCCTAAAACACAAAGAATTAAGGCAAATTCACCCTATATACTTCAAATTTATCCTAATATACAAAAATTGATTATTCCCACTAACCCTAGCCCAAGACACTAGTCTTGAGGCACCATTTCTTTGCAAGTAATTACTTTGTTCAAACTCCCATAGCTCATTTTGCAAAGCAATGAGGAAAAGCCACCACCCGCTACAAACAAAATCATTACACCTCTAAGCTTATTTCAACCACCTTTCTTCCTCATCAAATAAGAGAAAACCCTAAAAGCTTTCTACTATACATTAAATCTCTAAACCACTTCTATAACACCTTAAGACCTTTCCTTTAATCAGTTCCAATAATAAAAGGCACAAAGCTACACCAAAGTCCTTACCTTTTTCACTAAAACACCTAAACACTCCCACTTCTACCAAATTTCTACCATTTCCAAAGAAAAAGCCAATTCAAAGATACAAAGCCCTTTTTTCAACTATTTCGTAAGTTGTTGTAAGAGTCTCTCCCTACTCAGAGATTTCTTTTTTCATTAAATCTTCAAGAGGTATACCATGAGGGCCCAAAATTTAGAGCTAACCTTATTTTGGATTCATACTACTTATTATTTTATTCATATTATCATTGTTATTGCTATTGAGAGGAGCTAAGTGTTAAAAAGCATAAAAATAGAAGCTTTATAGCTTATGTATGCTTACCCTACGTAGACTAAAGCTTAACCCATATAGGGTAAGCCAATGGAAGCTATAAAGCTTTAATTTTGGTCCCTTTTGATATTTAGGGCTTTCTTTTCAATGTGTTCTGCATGAGGTGTTTAGGTCTTTTCTGGTATGTATAACTTTTGTTTAACATGTTTTAAAGTATGTTTGAAGTTATTAAGCATGCTTTAGGTTTATTTTAGATTAACATATGATTAAAAGGCTTGTTTAGTTTAATCTTAGTTTAAGTGCTTTGTTTAAATGATTAGGAACATGTTTAGAGCTAAACGAACCTGTTTATATTATGATTATTTTAAAAATGTTTAGATCTAAATTCTTGTATATAAAGTGGATCCCTTTAAATGATAAAGTTTGCATTTTGGGCATATTATGAATACTTAAAGTGCTAAGTGTGTCTAGTGATGAGTTTATTGCTTTAACCACTTGTTTTGGGTGTTAAACTAACTTTTATCTTCATAGTATAGGTTTGACCCTTTGGAGTTGGCTTAACCCTCTATGATGAGGATTCCTTAGGTTTAGTTTTAATCTAGGACCAATTATCTGCATGCGCCTTTATATGCTTATGTGTGTGACTAGTGTTAATTAAGATATTAGTTATTCCCCCTTTATAATCATTCATCTGATTTGTATTCCATTAATTCCTTCCCTTCCTATCCTTAGATTGGATATACTTTTATTCAGTATGTATAGATTTCACCTCACATGCTAAACATACACCAGACTTAGGTTGATTGATCACCTCACATGATAATTAAAATGAATCAATCACCAATGTGAGTTCTCGCCTTCCGCTTCTCACTCACTTAATTAACCTAAGATAAAATAGATCTACCCACATGCTTAATAAAAATCAATACATACTTGGTCGCCTTTACTTGTCAGATAAAATCTAAGTATGGGCGGTGGTTTTGGGCATGCACCTAAGTGTCTTTAGCGACTACGGCACTGCAAGGCTTTTCAATCTAATTGAAAACATGCTAACTAGTCACTGAGACTAGCGTGGAGATGGGAGTCTCCACTCGGATAATTCATTAGGGCACCTTTACTAATGAGTGACGTTTCTCAGATTCCATAAGGAAGCTTATACCATAAATCTAGAGATGGATCCGGAAGTCAACTTCCTTATTTATGTATCTTAGTCTTTGTTTAACAAATGATTCCTTATAAACACAACAATTCATACACAAGCATACCAAATAACACATATAGTTCACCTAGGTCTAGCCCATTTTTATTAGGCCCATCCCATATTAAGTTGTTAATCGAGCTTGCTAGTTAATTATGTACAAGTCCTTCCTAGTTTAGCCTAGTTGCAAGTTATATTTTACCATGCCTTTAATTTTAGATGGACTACTTATTATGATAAGGCCCATTTGTGTGAATCTAATTCTAATATGGCCAATCCTAACTAAAGCATGGTGAAGCCTACTAAGTCTATTTTAATTTTAAAACTTAAGCCTAATTAATATTGATTAATCTAATGGACTACAATTTTCATATTGGATCCAATTTTAATCTAAAGTCTGTGTGTCCATTTTTAATTAAGTAGTCATGTTAGAGTTATTTAACATACATTAAACTAAAAAATAAATAAAAATAAAGTGCAGAAAGGAAATCTAACTATTATAATCCAGCCTACAACTAAAATTATGAAGAAAAAGACCTAAAACTAAGTTTTAGTACTCAAAATCGTCAAAAATACATCAAAAACTCATGAAAAGCCAAAAATACATCAAAGACTTATGAAAAGCCAAAAATCAGGGCAAAGGAGAGCTAAGCCGGTCGGTTATAGGCATAGAGCCTATAAGCTTAACGCAGAGCCAATGAGCTTTGCACTTAGCCAATCGACTATGAGGGCTTCTCCAGGTTGGTTTATGCGATTTATTTGCAATAACTCACATCCCAAAGCCAATTTTAACATGCATATAAGGTAAAACAGTAATTAGAAAATGAAAGGAACAAAATAAAAAGCCAAATAACATCAAATTAAACTAAAAACCCTAAGAAGTTATGCAAGCCCTAAGAATCTAAAAACACAATGGACAAACATGGCGGATTAACCATATAATCCTAATAAATTAATCTTATTACAAAATTATAAGAAAATACCAATCTAATCATATAATCCTATTCATGTGACTAATCAGATATTAAACCCAAAGGCAGACATATTATCATATTCATAACCCTATTGTTCTTATTATTAGATTCCAAAATCTAATAAATCAGTAACATGCTAATTCATAAGAGACCCTAATCTAACCACATTAATCATGAAAATAAGACACGAAATAAATCCTAATCATATTTCTAAGAAAAAACATAAAGAACAGGAAAACTAGTTTAATGGTAGAGTGATGTTGATAATGGTGGTGGATGAATATTAGGGAACCCTTGATTGTCACATAGTTGATTGTTCTGCGAGTCTCAGGAGATGATGAAGCGATTGAGTCGAAGATCGATTGGGAATCTAGTGCTGGATAAGGTATAGAGAAAGCACTTGTCATTTCAAAAGATTTTCCAAATTGGAGTTCTTTCTTATTGACCTTTTTCCTTAGTTACCAAACACCTTCTGCTTAGTAATGAATGTAGGTTTTTCAATCCGTAGTATTCTAATAAATTTTGTTGCATTTTGTCATTGTTGTTCCCCTTGAACGCCTTTGCGTCACTTTCTATTTATTGAGGTAGAAAACCATAGAGGAACTAATAGACTTCAACTTTATTTAAAATTCTTTTAAAGAATCGATAAATATCCCATAAATAAATAAACCAAATCTTTAAAATTTAAATAAATATCATTAAAAATTTATTAATTATTGTCAAGTACCTTCTAGAATTTGTATCCGGATATAAAAATTTCAAAAGAAACAACGTCGAAATAAGAAAATCTAAATCGGCACTGTGTAGAGCCGATTGGCTCTAAATGTGGAAAGTTTGCAAAATGTTGGCATTTTAGTCCCTAAACTTGCAAAATTCATCGTTTCAACCCTCAAACTTTATTTTTCTTGGCAATTAACTCCAAATTGATTTGAAAAAGGTAATTTTGGTTGGATTAACCTTAACCCTAACCTCGGATTCACCTGTCGTTTATCTCTCGAAATCTGAAAAGGTAGTTGTGGGCGGCGGTTTCGGGCGTGCGCCTAAGCGTCTTTAGCGACTATGGCACTGTAAGGCTTTTCAACCTAATTGGGAACACGCTAACTAGTCAATAAAACTAGTGCAGAGATGGGAGTCGCCACCCAGTAATCACCGAAACACTTTTACTAATGAGTGGTGTTTCTCAAATTCCATAAGGAAACTTACGCCACAGAGTCCAAAGATGGATCTCAAAGCCAACTTCCTTATTTATGTATATTAGTCTTTAAATTTATTATTTAACAAAGTATTCCCTATAAATGTAATCAATTTATACACATGCATGCCAAAACAACACATAATACACCTAAGTCTAGCCATTTTATTTAAGCCCAGCCCGCATTTAAGTTGTTAATCTAATTTTACTAACCAATTATGTATAAGGCCCATCTATTCTAGCCCAATTACATGTTATACTCTTTGGATTCCAGCTTTTAAGCCAATTGGACTACTTGTTATGAGAAAACCCATTTATTGTGATCTCAACCCTAACTAAACATGTCAAAGCCCACTAGTCTAATTGAATTTTAGGGTTTAGGCCCAATTAAGGTGGATTAGCCTATTAGACTACCAAATTCTTGTTGGATCAGTTTCTTAGCCCTAAGTCTATGTGGCCCATTTTAATTAATCAATCATGTAATTATGTATTGAGGTTAACATGCAATTATAAAAAAAAAGTAATAAAAAGAATAAATCAGAATATAAAGTCATAGCTATTACAATCCACATACAACTACGATTGCAAAACCAGAAAGGCCTAAAACTATACAAGGGCCAAGAACACATTGAAATTTGCCAAAAAGTTAAAAAATAAATAAATATTCTAGCATGGTCAACTGATGGACTCTAAAGTCCCAAGGTGTATTTCAATCAATTTCCTTCGATTCTCCTTTGTTCGCCAGTTCAATCTCACACGCCAAAGCTAATTTTCATATGCACAGATGCTAAAACAAAATTAGAATGAGATAAAATACCTAAAAAGTAACAAAATAAACTTATATAAGCTAAAAGAACTAAATTACTAAAACTCTAAAATCCTATAAACTGAAAGTAGGTTATCAAAAAAAAAAAAATAATCATGTTTTTATTTAGGTTTAATTACCAAGTTATATTGACAAATACTAAATATTAACCATATAACATGTTTTAATTAAATCTAAAACCCTAATTGGCAAAAGAATCAGATCTAAAACAAAACCCTAGTTTTTAATATCAAATTCAAAACCTATTATTATGCATAATGAAGACCTAATCTAATCATACTTATCAAAGATAAAAACCCTAATCATTCTTCCAAGAACAAATAATATAAAAAGACAAATGAAAGATAAAAAAAAGAATGAAAAAACTAGTTTTTTATGATGGATGTAGATGTATGGTGGAAGAAACCCTCAAGTTGTCACCATTGATGTTAGATCTGCGAGTCTCAGGTGATGAGGAGGCAATTGAAACAAAAATTGGGTAGGAATCCAAAGCCGGGTCTGGGTTTGAGAAACCTTCTGTGATTTAGAAATTTTTTCTAAAAATGATCTTTCTTCAGTGGCTTGTTTCCTTAAATGGTTCTTTCTTTAGTGATTTGGATCTTCTAATGACTATGATGATCGATAGTGCTTTTCTTGCATTTTCCTCTAGATTTTCTATCTGTTCTTTCTTTCTTAATGTTACTTTTCTCTTAATCTCACTTATGATTGAATTTCAATTCTTGCCTCCTCCTTGAAACTCTAAACACCTCTTACTATTTATAGAGGTAGGGTTTCAAAGGAAACCCTAGAGAAAGAGATATATACCAGGAAATATCGATAAATATCCCGTTTTAATTTTAAAGTTTAAATCACTATCAATTAAACGATGATTGTCATCAAGAAAACCTTCTAAAATCTGTATCTGGACATGAAATCATCTCCAAAAACAACGTCGGAGTGTCAAAATCTCAATCGACACTATGTAGAGCTGATTAGCTCTATATACAACTGATTGGCTCTATGTATAGTCGAATCGATTCTACATATTTCCAATTTGCTCTACATAGGAAAAGTTTATGGAAAACTTGTAATTAGATCCCTGAATTTATAAAAACTACTATTTTGACCCTAAACTTAATTTTTTTGACAATTAAGCCTAAATTGATTTCAAACAGGTAATTCCAGCTAGATTAGCCTCAACCCTAGCCTCATATTCACCTATCTTTCATCTCCCTAGACCCGAGAAAGCAATAACTCTCATCATAGGATTTTATGTTTTTCCCTCGATATCTATATTCGGAAAATGGGTGTTGACAACAGTAAATGTTATTATAGAGCTTTTCGTAATTCACTCGATATTTAGATCCGAAAAATGGGTGCTAACATTAAAGTACTAATGTACTTCCTTAGGATTAGTGGCACCGATGTGCCTCCCAATTAGGTAGATGCATGACTAGGTTAGTATGTTATCTCCCTAACTTATGCATGTCTAAATAAAGATAACAACATGTCCTCGTAATTATGATTAGAGAAACTAGAAGCCTTAGAATCTAGTGGAGGCCACACTCTGTGTCCGAGCATATTCAGGTGCCTAACCCCTTCCTAACAAGTATCTAACTTTCCAAACCCAAATCTTTGATTTGGGGAGGGGGGAAGTTAGGCTCTCTACAAGGCATCCGAGTCACCATCATTCGCCCCTCTATATTTGTCTCGGTTATCTTACCCAGGCGGCAACTCCTAGTCTTCTTCAATAATTCGCGGTAACCGCAGTTGTCACGATCCCTTGAGGCTTCCCTCGAGACGGCCCATTTCAGAACAGGCCTAGTATGGATGAGACAACCTCCAACACAATGAAACAGTGACAACCGCTTGTGGTGGGCGCAAAAAAGTTTGATCAAGAAATTGATCCTGATCATGTGGATATTAATCAAACACTTGAGACTACCACGATGGGTTTATCATCTTAGACTACCACGATGGCTTTATCATCTTACTTTCGAAGTTAGCAATTGATCTCATATGATTGAAGTATCATCATACTGAGATAAAATATGTGGATGCTTGTTACAGGAATAAGTATATTGAACAAGACCCCTCTAAAGTAATCAATATGGAAGTTATAACCCATGTGTCTATGGATAACTACTCTAGGAAATGTTTATGTAAGCTGTGATCCTTAGACTTGAGATAATCTATTAATCTCATATGATGACTATTATACTTTGATACTATCTTATATTCTTCTAACCATGAGGCACTCAAGGGATAGTAATTGGGTATAAGAAGAGCCATATGGAGATAAGGAGATTATCAACAAAAAATTCATTACCCAAGGTAATTATTACATGGGACCATATCCTATTGTTTCTTGATAGTGCATTAACTTATACAAATCCTTGTGCAAGGTAGTTGAACATATTGATTATGAATTGGGATTCATAGATCAAGTTCACAAGTTAATGGTATTGTATCAAAGAATAAATATGATTGGATCAAATATAGAGTTAACACTGAATCCATACTCTATGATCTGATTGGGATGTAAGGATAATGAAAGGATTGAATTACATTAGACAAATCATTTACAACAAGATTGATTAGTTGGCACTAATCTTTTCTACACATTTGGGTGGTCATGATGTATTGCTAGATGCCAATCTTGATCTATAAAATACGAATTAAGTTAATTAGCGAATTAGTAATAAATTAAAAGAGTTTAATTCATAATTCATTGCCAACATGGTAGAAACCTTTTGGGTCACACACAAATTGGCTTAAAGTTGAGATTAAAATGAGGCTTAAGATTGGGCTTAAGCTTATAGACATTGGGCCTAATAAAAGGTTAATTAGATTAATGTATATTAGTGATGAGCATAGTTTTACACATATTTGCTTCCATATTATTGCGTATGTTCTTAGCATTTATTGTGCTTTTATTCCCAGATCACCCGTGTTTTATGTTCTTTTGCATGTCAGGAACATTTATAGGACCATCATCGGTGTTTAAGCAATTATAGATCAATACGTGCGGAAACGGACGAGAATTCACCAAGATCGGACAAGAGCCCGCAATGCATACATTGAGCACGGCCTGGACTCTGGCCGTGCTCAACCATTGGCTTTGATTCTTGAAATTGGCACTTTGGGCACGGTTTCCGTAGCCACCACGGCTTTCAGCATGGCCCGTGGTGGCCAACACGGGGAGAAACACGGCTCATGGTGGCCAACACGGGGAGAAACACGGCCGTGGTGAAACCCTACTTGGTGAATTCCACAGTTTCAGCACGGCATGGACTCCGGCCGTGCTAACCAGCACGGCCTTGACCACGGCCGTGCTGAGTTAAATATATAAGAAAAATTCATTTTTCTTAGAGAAAAGGGGGAAGAAGTGACATAGAGCCCTGGCGGCTGGTTCGATTTTTGCACAGTATTGAGTGCAAGAGAGAGTTGCGGGGAGTAAGAATCCCGGAATCGCAAGGTTCCGAGTGCAAAATAGTAGTGGAAGCAATTCAAGAGGCAGTTTGGGAGATTAATCAAAGTGTAGATCCAGATTTGGAGCTGTTCATCCAATTCGAGAGAAAAGGGTGTACATGTTTTATTTTCATTATTCTTTCATTGTGATTGATTTCCTAGATTGTTTTAAACATGAACATGATTAGCTAGATTGATTTAATCCATTGGGATTTCTTTACTATGTTGGCTTGATATTATATTGTTGGATTGTTCGAGTTGGTTTTGTATTCTTCTTGGTTTCAGTATTAATAAGATAATGCATTATTCATGAGACGTTGTGAATTGTGATGTTTAGATTGCTTTATGAGATTGAGAAATCCGTTTGGCAATTGGAATTTTGAATACTAAGAACTGGTTAATAATTGCTTAGAGATAAGGATAATTAACTAGCCGGATTAAGAATTAACAAAGCTTAATAGAGGCGGATTAAAGCTTAATGCTAATTTAAGAATCAATCGTTAGGAAGAGATTCCAACTTTAGGTTATTAGGTTTAGGAATTCGGTTAAGAATTCGTCCACGGGTAGCATAATTAGACTCACCGATCCTTTATCTTTTATTTGATTGCCAACTAGTTTAGATTCCCTTTGGGTTTGTCTTCTTGTCTTGATTATTTCACTTATCAATTACTCCTGCATCTCCCTTAGAACTTAGCTCGTAGTTAATAGTTAGTTTAGAATTTATTCATCATCCATTTTAGGTTAATATAACAAAAAACAAAGAAGTAACTCTGGGCTTTCGCTTTCTTGAGGAATACGACCTTGATACTTGCCATTAGTGCTAGACTGCATCGATAGGTACACTGCCTTAGATTGTAGCTAACACGAGTAGCACCCATCAAGTTTTTGGCGCCGTTGCCGGGGAATTGTTTGAAAACTAGAGTGAAATTTACTATTTGTTAATTTAGCCATTTTTTTTCTTTCTTATTATTTTATGATTTTTATTTTTATTTGTTTATTTATTTTATTTTATTTTTACATATTTATTTAGCTTAAGTTTATGATTCAGATAGTGAATGATAAGGAGGTTCAATGCTAAACTCAAAATCTTTGTATGACGCATTGGAAAATGAGAATAGGAATCAAGAGAGTGCTAAAAATTGGGATGCCCGTGCATCTTTAGATGCTCGAGTGGAATCGTTTTGCAGGGCTACCAATCAACTCTCTTCTCCTATCCTTTCATCTCAAGTCTTTTGTGAATTTTGTTGTGGTTTACATGTGTGTAATGATTGTCCATTGTATAATGATGTTGCTCATTGTTCTTATAACTGTGAACAGGTGAATTATACGGGAAGTTGGCCAAATGACTCGTATGGAAGCACCTATAATCAAGAGTGGAGCACTCATTCACCCTTTGGATGGAGCTTAGATGGCGAGAACCACTAGGAATTGACAACTACATCGTGACCTAATGTTGCACCTTCAACTCAAGATGAAGAGTTAGTGTCAGAGGAGCTGATGATGAGGTTCATAACAAGTCTTGAGGAAAGATTCCAACAAACAGAGAGGATACTTGAAGATCAACAAGCCTTGATTAACAACATAGAGCATCAAGTAGGCTTAATCTTCAAGATACTAGCTGAAGAGCAATCGAGAACTCTATCAAGCGCTCTTGGAATCAGAGAGAACATTTGGTAGTCGTTCGGGTGAGAATTTTCTGGTTTATCTACTATGTTTGATGATGATGCTTCCCATGCGGGATGATTTCTTGAACATGGAGATGGAACCAGGACAAGGAAGAGGCGAACATAATTCCTCTAAAAGACTATCAGCGAGATATACAGTTGATGATGCTGAGTTGCGAGTTAGAGGAATTGTTGGTAGATTTTCACAAGTCCCTTCGATGATGGAAGATGAGCACGAGTTATCCAATGAAGAAGTCTTGGAGGAGCTCGAGTTTCTTCTAGCAAGTGAACCAAGCCGGGGGTGAAGAAAACCATCAACACTCCTGAAGAAATGGCCCAATCCGTCGATCCTTCCAATTGTTGAAACTCTAGCTTTCAAATTGGAAGAGCCCCTAGAAGCATCATGACTACGTGCAAATATATGAGGAGCGAGTTTTGCCCATCATCTGGCGGCTTGCTTGGTATCGGGAAGAGGAAGTTGGCGATTATCCTCTAGCGGATATTTGAAGCCATTTGCTTGGAAGAAGGATGGATGGTCACCAATCCCCAACGTTTGCTTTTCACCATGAGTCCGGTAAGAAGACTCATCACATAAAAAGAAGCGCTTTTGGGAGGCACCCCAAACTTTATCTTTAATCTTTAATATTTTAACCTTTTGTTTTGAAACATTTTATTAGTTTTAGTTTTCATATTTTCAGTTTCGATTTTATTTCTTTATTTTATTATTTTGATTCTCTAGAGGCCTTTGAATTTCCACAACATCAGCCTCGATGGATGATCAGGCGATCCCCTAGATCTTTTTATTTTCCGCATTTATTTACTTTATTTTTCATACATGTCATGCACTTGGATTGTATTGCCTTTGTTCTCTTAGTTGAGCATTCCATGCGGGGTATCCATAACATTTTACACCGAGGACGGTGTGTTCTTCAAGTGTGGGGTGCTTATGGATAAACCTTAATCTCTCATATGGATTTTTAATATATCCGAAATTGCTATGGCTAGGTGTTGTGTATTTTTAGGGGATGTTAGGACACTGTGTTTTTATGCACTTGAGTATGCTATTTTTGAAACCGATTGATGACTTGATTTATAGAATTGTAGTTACTTTTCTTTCTTTGTTCATTGTCCTTAGAAAACAATTTATGGTGTTTTACACATCAACCTATACGGGTTAAACCGGTGTTATTTAATTATTTTTTCGAATTGTCAAATTTTAACTTAGAGCGTTGATAATATCATATGCATGTGTTTCTTAAGTAATGATTCAATTAATGATGTTGCGAACCAACTGCACCTAATACCACACCTGAAAGTGAGATTTTGAGCCAGTTGAGCATTCATTATACTTATGCTCTTTATATTTCTTGTTTGAGTGTGCATTGTACTTAACTTTGCTTCTAGAACTTGCTTTGTAATGCGTGTTGAAGTTACATGAATATTGTGAATACCATGAGATGATTTGGGCGATTTAGGATTCACCACATTTGACCAAAAGCCTATCACCTTATGTTTCCATTAGTTAGCCATTTTTTGAGCCTTAACCTTTTCTTCATAATCTACACCTATACACTTCAATTATACCATTCTTTACATTTATCTTTCCTTTACCCTTCGCTGAATTTCTTTCCGATTTATTCAACTTTATGTGGGATTAAAATGCTAGTTGCTATGTTGGTAAATTCACTAAATCTTTTGATATTTTAAATGCTCCCTTTAATCCAATTTGTATTTGTTATTCTTTATGTTTATTCGAGTTGTATTCAATTGTTAGCCGCTAATAAGTTTGCTAGTTCATTATTATAAAAAAAAAAAAGGGAAGAGAAAAAAGAAGAAGAAGAAAAAAAAAATATAATAAACAAATCTCTTTAATTATTTATCTTTTTATTGGATTTAGAGCATTTGCGAGCGTTATTCTATGAAGTAGGGATTTTAGTGAATGATTCTTTTGTGATCTTAGGCATTTAATCCTTTGAGCATAAACTATTGTTTATCGCACGAATTCCAGCATTTTCACACTTCTATCCAAATCTCCGTACCTTTACCCTAGCCCCATTACAACCTTGGTAAAGACCCTTTGATTTTGATATTTACTTATTCGATGGCGAAGATATGATTTATGAGCAAGCTTATGGTGAGGCCGGGTCTTGTGCATTTGCTTTGAGGGATTTGTTATTCACCTAATATACACTTTGAGCGACTTGAGTGATCCCTGTGAGGCATTGGTTCATGATGTTTGTGTTGAGTTATCATTTAAGTTACTCATGCATTAATATTATTTCCATTCTTTGTTAATGATTTGTAATTTGATTTATGATTGAGTATCCTTTGAAATGTGTTGAATACTCTCTGTTGTAGACTAGGGCATAAACTGCGAAAGGAATTGCTAACTGTAGTTTTATGAGGTGAGTTGTTAATTGCTTGAGGACAATGAATGGCTTAGAGTGGGGGTAATTTGATGAGCATAGTTTTACACATATTTGCTTGCATATTATTGCGTATGTTCTTAGCAATTATTGTGCTTTTTATTCCCGGATCACCCGTGTTTTATGTTCTTTTGCATGTCGGGGAACATTTATAGGACCATCATCGGTGTTTAAGCAATTATAGATCAATACGTGCGAAACGGACAGAGAAATTCACCAAGATCGGACAAGAGCCCGCAATGCATACATTGAGCCTGACTCGGCCGTGCTCAACCAATAACTGATTCTTGAAATTGGCACTTTGGGCACGGTTTCAGGCACACCACCTTGACACAAAGACGCCTTGTGGTGGCCAACACGGGGAGAAACACTACCAGTAGTGGTGAAACCCTACTGGTGAATTCCCAGGACCAAAGACCGGCATGGACCTAAATCTTGAGTTAAATATATAAGAAAAATTCATTTTCTTAGAGAAAAGGGGAAGAAGTGACATAGAGCCACCGCGGTTCGGTTGATTTTGATGAGTGCGAAGAGTTGTCATGGAGTAAGAATCCCGAATCGTGAAGGTTCGAAAGCAAAAAAGATTAGGGAAGCAATTCAACTTTAGGTTAAGAATTAACTAGCCGGATTAAGAATTAACAAAAGCTTAATAGAGGCGGATTAAAGCTTAATGCTAATTTAAAAATCAATCGTTAGGAAGAGATTCCAACTTTAGGTTATTAGGTTTAGAATTCAGTTAGAATTCGTCCACCGGTAGCATAATTAGACTCACCGATCCTTTATCTTTTGTTTGATTGCCAACTAGTTTAGATTCCCTTTGGGTTTGTCTTCTTGTCTTGATTATTTCACTTATCAATTACTCCCGCATCTCCCTTAGAACTTAGCTCGTAGTTAATAGTTAGTTTAGAATTTATTCATCATCCATTTTAGGTTAATATAACAAAGAACAAAGAAGTAACTCTGGAACTTTCTGGGAGATACGACCTCGATACTGCGCCATGTGCTTTAAATGACATCGATAGGTACACTGCCTTAGATTGTAGCTAACACGAGCAGCACCCATCAATTAGACTATAGTATTTGGTTATAAGGGCCTTATTTCTACACTTATGTATTAATTAAGTTAACTTAGTCAAACAAGCCTAACTAACGACTAACTTAAGAGTAAGTAAGGCCTTATTAGGAGTGTTTTCTATCTTCTTCTATCCCTTTTCAAAATACTGAGATAGAGATTTTCTCTCAAAATCTATCTCAAAGTTCAAACAGTTTTTCAAAACCAAATTCTCAGGAAATTGTTTTAACTCAATCAAAACGTTTTAAAACAAATGAGTATTTGGAAAAACCAATTTTTCAAAATGTTTTAACAGTTGAGGAAGGATTACGGAAAAGCCCCTCTAAACTGCGGTTTCAAGATTTTCCCTCCAGTTGGTTTTTCAAACCTTGGAACACTTCAAAGCCTCACTACTACCAGTCCAATCCTCGAGGTTACTGGTTCCGCAAAGTTTAAACATTTCAAAAAAGACAAAACCCACAAAGACCCTGCATATTCAACATGCACAATCCAAAGAATCCTTCACCCGTCTGATTGGGGTATGGATTTACACCCTCCTCGATCTTTTCCAACTTCTATCAAAAGAACCTACCCTTCAAATCTAAACACCTCCTTCACTCCATCGGGATTACCAAAGTAAGCTCAGGTTCAATACCTTTCTCATTCAAAATGAAGGAAGAAGCCACTCCTGGCTCTTCTACTTCGACACCAGTCTTATCCAAACCTCCAAAATCCCCTACTGGTTCAAACAGTGGTGGAATTACTACGGTAATGTCCCTGAGACCATCATTCCAGAGGTCTTACCCCTATTCAACCTCTTCAAAGCAAATTACAAACCCAACTCAATAGAAAGGCGTTTTCCCCCGCTTCTTCTATTCTGTTCAAATTTCTTTTTGCCCTGGGTATGTGTATGGTACTTTCACTTCAATCTATTACCAGATGGTGAAATTACACTTATCCGAAGATTCAAAGTAAAATGGTGGGACAAATTCAACCACTGTGACAACTGTCCCTTAAAGCCGCTCAAAACTTCCTTACCAAAAATAGCTTCTTGCCTCCCCCTAAAGAACAAACAACGTTCTTGGCACATAAGTCATTTTCTCCTTCGCTTTCAGACAAGAAGATTTCCTACAACTAATAAAACAGTTGTCTGAAATAGCTTCTTCCAAAGGCAAATCCAAAGCATCATCATCGTCCTCTTCTAGTGCCAGTACTGCTGCATTTGATTTGGATGATTCAGTTGGAGACGATTGTTATGGGATATTCAAAATCTCATAAGGTTATCTCCTTGATAAAGCCCACGGGTTGAAAACCGGAAACGGCAGCCAAGGATCTTAGTAATGGGCTTAAAGCCCATATCAAAAGCCCAAAGAGAAAAAGAAAAAGAAAAAGAAAAGGAAAAAGAAAAAGACAAAGAAAAAGAAAAGAAAAAGAAAAGAAAAGACAAAAGAAAAAGAAAAAGTCAAAAAAGCAAAAGAATCTTTCAAAGCATGGCCGACAACTTTCTCAAAAGGTGGTTGCCATTATCACAAGACTCCAAGGACTTCAAAGACAAGTGGAAGACAACTGGAATCATTTCTACTCCACTAACCAAAGCATCCAAAGCCCGTGAAAGAAGAAGATTCAGAGGAAAACAGACCCATCTTTCTCATCTTCAACAAGATGTGGGTTTGAAAAGAATCCTAGATCAACTGCAAAATGATTTAATTCAAAGAAAAATTTCTGATTTTCAAATAAAAATCGAGAATGAACTCTGTTCTGATCTTCCAAATGCTTTTTGGAATCGAAAGCAACATATGGTAGACTTGCCATATGAAAATAATTTTTTAGATAAGCAAATCCCTACTAAAGCCAGACCCATTCAGATGAATGAGTCTTTAGAAAGCCATTGCAGATTAGAGATTAGAGATCTTGAGTCTAAAGGTTTGATTTTAAAGTCTAGATCACCTTGGTCTTGTGCAGCTTTCTATGTCAATAAGAATAGCGAGATAGAAAGAGGAACTCCTAGGCTAGTGATCAACTACAAACCTTTGAACAAAGCTCTAAAGTGGATTAGGTATCCTATTCCCAACAAAAAAGATCTTCTTCAAAAACTGCATTCTGCATTCATCTTTCAAAGTTTGACATGAAATCGGGATTTTGGCAAATCCAGATTGATCCAAAGGATCGGTACAAAACGGCATTTACAGTTCCATTCGCTCAATATGAGTGGAATGTGATGCCTTTTGGATTGAAAAATGCTCCTTCAGAATTTCAAAAGATCATGAATGACATTTTTAATCCATTTTCAAAGTTCTGCATTGTCTACATTGATGACGTTTTAATATTTTCAAAATCCATTGAACAACATTTTAAACACTTAGAAACATTTTTCTATGTTGTTAAAAAGAATGGTTTAGTGGTCTCAAAGTCTAAGATATCTCTTTTTCAAACGAAAATAAGATTTCTTGGTCATTATATCTCTCGGGGTACAATTACTCCAATTGAGAGATCTCTTTCTTTCACTTTAAAGTTTCCAGATAAAATCTTGGAAAAAACTCAACTTCAAAGATTTCTTGGTAGTTTAAATTATGTTATGGATTTTTATCCTAATTTAAACTATCTTGCAAGCCCCTCGATGATACTAGGAAAACCCCTCCTGGGTGATCGACGATACAAAGATAGTCCAAAGCATTAAAAAACAAGTTTTGGAAATTCCATGCATGCATCTAGCTGATCCTTCTGCATTTAAGATTGTAGAAACGGATGCATCAGAAATAGGATATGGTGGGATTCTAAAACAAGTTTCAAATTTCAAAGAGTGTATTGTCCGGCTTATCACATTAGAACGATACTCAAAAGAATTATTCTACTATCAAAAAGGAAATCCTTTCGATAGTTCTTTGTATTTCTAAATTTCAAAGCGATCTTTTGAATCAAAAATTTCTTTTAAGGATTGATTGCAAGTCTGCAAAAGAAGTTTTACAAAAAGATGTCCAAAATATTGCTTCAGCGATTTTCGCCTGCAAGCAATTGCCTCTGCTTTTATTTTGAAATTGAATTTATTCGAGGAGAATCAAATTCTATTCCCGACTTTCCCGACTAGAGAGTTTTGCAAAACAGGGAGTGAAAAATGCCACGAAAATCAAAGTCCAAAGAAGAAAAGTCTACGGCTAGTTCAAAGCCGGCCCAAATTCAAAGCCCAGTGAAGGAAGTTCTCCCTTCAACTTCAAAGCCCATTAGGACTTGGACTGAGATAATCCAAGAAGAAATTGATCAACCGGATCCAGTTCAACAACAAATGGATCCTTCCAAAGCTGATCAAGCCCGACAAATTCAGGAATGGCTTGCTCAGCAAGACCCTGAATTCATTCAAAGGATTGAAGAATACAAAAGGCAGATGGTTCAATCCCTATCCGAACCATCTTCAAAGCAAATAATTTCAAAGACAGAAGCGACTCCAAAGTCGTCCTCCTCCTCTACAAAGGGAAAAGGTATACTTTCTATCCCTTTTCAAAATACCAAGATAGAGATTTTCCCTCAAAATCTATCTCAAAGTTCAAACAATTTTTCAAAACCAAATTCTCAGGAAATCGTTTTAACTCAATCAAAACGTTTTAAAACAAATGAGTATTTGGAAAAACCAATTTTTCAAAATGTTTTAACAGTTGAGGAAGGATTCTGCATGTAAAGCCCTAAACCGGTTTCAAAGATTTTCCTCCAGTTGGTTTTTCAAACCTTAGAACACTTCAAAGCCTCACTTTTACTACGGTCAATCCTCGAGTTACCGGTTCAAAGTTTAAACATTTCAAAAAAGACAAAACCCACAAAGACCCTGCATATTCAACATGCACAATCCAAAGAATCCTTCACCTGTCTGATTGGGGTATGGATTTACACTCCTCTCGTTCCATTCCAACTTCTATCAAAAGAACCTACCCTTCATATCTAAACACCTCCTTCACCTACTGGGATTACTAGCAAGCCTGGTTCAATACCTTTCTCATTCAAAATGAAGGAAGAAGCCACTCCTGGCTCTTCTACTTCGACACCAGTCTTATCCAAACCTCCAAAATCCCCTACTGGTTCAAACAGTGGTGGAATTACTACGGTAATGTCCCTGAGACCATCATTCCAGAGGTCTTACCCCTATTCAACCTCTTCAAAGCAAATTACAAACCCAACTCAATAGAAAGGCATTTTTCCCCGCTTCTTCTATTCATTTCAAATTTCTTTTGCCCACGGGTATGTGTATGGTACTTTCACTTCAACCTATTACCGGATGGTGAAATTACACTTATCCGAAGATTCAAAGTAAAATGGTGGGACAAATTCAACCACCAGGGACAAATCATCCCTTAAAGCCGTTCAAAACTTCCTTACCAAAAATAGCTTCTTGCCTCCCCCTAAAAGAAGCAATTACATGCAGTCATTTCTCCTTCAAAGCTTCTGCTTTGCCAGACAGAGAGAAGATTTCCTACAACTAATAAAGGGTTATGAAAGCAAACAATTTCTTCTTCCAAGGCAAATCAAAACATCATCACATCGTCCTCTTAGTGCCGATCAGCTCTGCATTTGATTTGGATAATTCAACCGGAGACGATTGTTATAGGATATTCAAAATCTCATAAGGTTATCTTCTTGATAAAGCCCATGGGTTGAAAACTGGAAATGACCCAAGGATCTTAGTAATGGGCTTAAAGCCCATATCAAAAGCCAAAGAAGAAGAAAAAGAAAAGAAAAACAAAAGGAAAAGAAAAGACAAAGAAAAAGAAAAGAAAGAATAAAAGACATAAGAAAAGAAAAGTCAAAAGAAAGAATCTTTCAAAGCATGGCCGACAACTTTCTCAAAAGGTGGTTGCCATTATCACAAGACTCCAAGGACTTCAAAGACAAGTGGAAGACAACTGGAATCATTTCTACTCCACTAACCAAAGCATCCAAAGCCCGTGAAAGGTATCCAAAGCTCCGAGACCTCTATCTAAAGAGGAGACCTCCAAAGAAGAACTCAGAACTTGAAGTAGACAGCATAGAGAGATAAGCTCTTCCGTTATCTTGTTCTCATCAAAGTGAAGAAATATAAGAGTAAAAAGAGTGAGTAGAGAGAGAGAGAAATCTTGTAACTCCTCTTGTAAGTCTATATTTTCTTCTTGTTTCAAAGTTTTACAAAGTTGTGTGTTTGTTTAAAGCTTTCAAAGTTGTTTATATGTCCATGTTCAAAGTCTATTATTATTATTAATGAAGCAATTCAAAGTTTATCTTCTTTATCTATCTTCTTCTTTCCCATCATCAGCGTATACTCCTGTGCTTGCTCGTGGATCCGCACGGAAACTTCTTGATCCTTATCTTCACCGCTTAATATTTTCTTCCCATTTCCTAGATCTTGTTTTAATTTGGTATCGGCGAGCCGGAGGTGGGTTAGGATTAGAAGCATATCTACATTATAAAGATTTTACATTCATTTTAAAGCTCGGACGTGTTCATAAGGCAAGTTCCCCATTCATTTATGCTTGCATAGTAAGACCCGACCAGATTGTATGGTAAAGAAAGGCGTGAGTCGAGTCCCGAGCTTGTCTAGAAAGTTATTTTGGTTTATTTTAAAATGAATTTAGAACCTTTTCTTCGTAGATCTTCTTCTTTCTCCAAATTCTTCCCGCCTCTGAATCATCGAGGTACAAAGGTCTAATAAATAGTGAAGAAATCACTATTGAAGATTTTTCAAAGCATATTGACGATTGGGAAATACCCAAAGTCCAAAAGAAATAAATTTATGAGTTTTCAAAGTTCCCTCTCTTCAAGACTGATTTTACAATCAAAACTGAAGAAAGAGACATTCAAATTTCAAAGCCTTTTGAAGAGATTTATCTCTTAAATCCAAAGACCCTCCAAAAGCATATGGAAAAGGATTATAAGTATATCCATCTAGGCCTTGTGCAGGTAGGAATAAAGCCCCTTACCAGAGAAGGTTTAGATACTTCCATATTAGCAGTCCTTAGGGATGCTAGGTTTACAAATTTCTATGATTCCTTGTTAGGTACTGTTGAGTCGAGTCTAAATAAAGGACCTATTTCTTTCAATTGTTTTCCAAATATCACGATTTCTTTAAACGACAAAATGTTTTAAAGATGTTCTTGATAAGACACAGAATTTGACAAAATGCTTCAAGGATCTATTCCGATAGCATTAATTTTCAAAATTCATTACAAAGCTATGATTTCTGCCTTTGGTTCCAAACACAAACTTCACTCACCAAAAGGAGAAACACTGTTCCTACAAACAGATCTATCCAAATCCAACGCAACTATTCCAAAAACCATTCAATGGAAAGACATTACACTTCCAGAAGAATGGATCCTTGAAGGTGCAACCCACCTACATCCCCAAGCGAGACGAGAACAAAAACCAAACCTTAAACACATGGCCCAATACCCAGATGGAAAGGTAAAGATCACATTCAACAGAAAATCAACCTCCTCTAGATTTTCTGATGATGGTTCTTCAACCTCGACTGAGGATCCTGCACACCAGAAACTTGCTGATCCTTATCTTCACTGCTTAATATTTTCTTCTGTTTCCTAGATCTTGTTTTAATTTCCTTTTTTTTTTTTTTTTTTTTTTAAAGAAAATAAACTTTGAATTGCTTTATTAATAATAATAACAGACTTTGAACATGGACATATAAACAACTTTGAAAGTTTTAAACAAACATACAACTTTGTAAAACTTTGAAACAAGAAGAAAATATAGACTTACAAGAGGAGTTACAAGATTTCTCTCTCTCTCTACTCACTCTTTTCACTCTTATATTTCTTCACTTTGATGAGAACAAGATAACAGAAGAGCTTATCTCTCTATGCTGTCTACTTCAAGTTCTAAGTTCTTCTTTGGAGGTCTCCTCTTTATATAGAGGTCTCAGAGCTTTGGATACCTTTCACGGGCTTTGGATGCTTTGGTTAGTGGAGTAGAAATGATTCCAGTTGTCTTCCACTTGTCTTTGAAGTCTTTGGAGTCTTGTGATAATGGCAACCACCTTTTGAGAAAGTTGTCGGCCATGCTTTGAAAGATTCTTTTGCTTTTTTGAATTTTTCTTTTTCTTTTGTCTTTTCTTTTCTTTTCTTTTCTATTTCTTTTTCTTTTTCCTTTTCTTTAGGCTTTTGATATGGGCTTTAAGCCCATTACTAAGATCCTTGGGCTGCCGTTTCCGGTTTTCAACCCATGGGCTTTATCAAGGAGATAACCTTATGAGATTTTGAAAATCCCATAACAATCGTCTCCAGCTGAATTATCCAAATCAAATGCAGCAGTACTGGCATTGGAAGAGGATGATGATGATGCTTTGGATTTGCCTTTGGAAGAAGCTGTTTCAGACAACTGTTTTATTAGTTGTAGGAAATCTTCTTCTGTTTGGGCACCAGTAAGCTTTGGAAGGAGAAATGACTTCTGTGCCAAGAACGTTGTTTGTTCTTTAGGGGGAGGCAAGAAGCTATTTTTGAAATGTTTAAACTTTGTGGAACCAGTAACCTCGAGGATTGACTGGTAGTAAGACTAAGGCTTTGAAGTGTTCCAGGGTTTGAAAAACCAACCTGGAGGGAAAATCTTTGAAACCAGGTTTAGGAGAGGCTTCTGTAGAATCCTTCCTCAACTGTTAAAACATTTTAAAAAATTGGTTTTTCCAAATACTCATTTGTTTTAAAACGTATTGATTGAGTTAAAACGATTTCCTGAGAATTTGGTTTTGAAAAACTGTTTGAACTTTGAGATAGATTTTGAGGGAAAATCTCTATCTCGGTATTTTGAAAAAGGATAGAAAGTATACCTTTTCCCTTTGCAGAGGAGGAGGACGACTTTGGAGTCGCTTCTGTCTTTGAAATTATTTGCTTTGAAGATGGTTCGGATAGGGATTGAACCATCTGCCTTTTGTATTCTTCAATCCTTTGAATGAATTCAGGGTCTTGCTGAGCAAGCCATTCCTGAATTTGTCGGGCTTGATCAGCTTTGGAAGGATCCATTTGTTGTTGAACTGGATCCGGTTGATCAATTTCTTCTTGGATTATCTCAGTCCAAGTCCTAATGGGCTTTGAAGTTGAAGGGAGAACTTCCTTCACTGGGGGCTTTGAATTGGGCCTGACTTTGAACTAGCCGTAGACTTTTCTTCTTTGGACTTTGATTTTCGTGGCATTTTCCTCTGTTTTTCAAAACTTCTAATGTCGGAAAGTCGGGAATAGAATTTGATTCTCCTCGAATAAATTCAATTTCAAAATAAAAAGCAGATGTAATTGCTTGCCAATGCCATGGAAAATCTGCTTTGAAGCAATATTTTGGACATCTTTTGTAAAACTTCTTTGCTAGGACTTGCAATCAATCCTTAAAAGAAATTTTGATTCAAAGATCGGCTTTACGAAATTTAGAAATACAAAAGAACTATCGAAAGGATTTCCTTTTGATAGTAGAATAATTCTTTTGAGTATCGTTCCAATGAGTAGAAGTAAACTGGACAATACACTCTTTGGAATTTGAAACTTGTTTTAGAATCCCACCATATCCTATTTCTGATGCATCCGTTTCTACAATCTTAAATGCAGAAGGATCAGCTAGATGCATGCATGGAATTTCCAAAACTTGTTTTTTAATGCTTTGGACTATCTTTGTATGCTGATCGGTCCAAGGAGGGGGGTTTTTCCTTAGTCTATCATGCAGGGGCTTTGCAAGACAGTTTAAATTAGGATAAAAATCCATAACATAATTTAAACTACCAAGAAATCTTTGAAGTTAAGTTTTTTCCAAGATTTTATCTAGAAACTTTGAAGTGAAAGCAAGAGATCTCTCAATTAGAGTAATTGTAACCCGAGAGATATAATGATCAAGAAATCTTATTTTCGTTTGAAAAAGAGATATCTTAGACTTTGAGACCACTAAACCATTCTTTTTAACAATATAGAAAAATGTTTCTAAGTGTTTAAAATGTCGTTCAATGGATTTTGAAAATATTAAACGTCGTGATATAATGAATGTTGAACTTTGAAAATGGATTAAAAATGTCATTCATGATCTTTTGAAATTCGAAGGGCATTTTCAATCCAAAAGGCATCACATTCACTCATATTGACCGAATGGAATTGTAAATGCCGTTTGTACCGATCTTCGATCGATCTGGATTGCCAAAATCCCGATTTCATATCAAACTTTGAAAAGATGAATCACGGAATGTAGTTTTTAAGAAGAAGATCTTTTTGTTGGGAATAGGATACCTAATCCACTTTAGAGCTTTGTTCAAAGGTTTGTAGTTGATCAACAGCCTGGAGTTCTCTCTTTCTATTCGCTATTCTTATTGACATAGAAAGCTACACAAGACCAAGGTGATCTAGACTTTGAAATCAAACCTTTAGACTCAAGATCTCTAATCTCTAATCTGCAATGGCTTTCTAAAGACTCATTCATCTGAATGAGTGTCAGCTTAATGTAGGATTGCTTATCCGACGAAAAATCGTTTTCATATGGCAAAGTCTACCATATGTTGCTTCGATTCCAAAGCATTTGGAAGATCGGGCGAGTTTATTCTCGATTTTTATTTGAAAATCAGAAATTTTTCTTTGAATTAAATCATTTTGCAGTTGATCTAGGATTCTTTTCAAACCCACATCTTGTTGAAGATGAGAAAGATGGGTCTGTTTTCCTTTGATCAAGGCATTGATTTCGAAATTGTAAATAGAATGAGCTTTGATAAGATTCAAATTTCTCTTTTTTGGTTTTTCTAAGAAAGGAAAAACAATCTTTGAATCTTTAGCTTTGAAAATAATTCCAGCAGTTGTCACTTTGAAGGGAGTTATCAAATTGATAAACGGAGTCCCTAAAATAACAGTTTGCTGAAGGTCTTTTGTAAGAATGAAAACATTCTTTAGGGCAATTTTACCAGCAATCTTAATCTTTGAAGAATTGGCTGAAGTCAGCCTTTCTTTAGTTTCTTGATGAAACCTTCTAGGAACCGATTCGCGATTGATACAATTGAGGTGCGCTCTGTCTCAGACGAACAAAGTGGTTTCTGTCTGAAATCACCGGGAAAACAAGCTTTATTTGAATCAAATATTTTCTTGAAGTAATTTCCTTTAAAACATTGATAAAGTTTTCAGGAACATTTCGAAACTTCAAGATTTTGAAAATCATTTTCCTCATCGGAATCGGAATCCATTAAGGATCGGGGCTTTGAAGCAAAACAGAATCATTTTGTTGTTTTTCTTTCAACTCTTTAAGTTCTGTTTTGATGGTTTTAATCTCATACTGTAGTTCTGAGCGGTGGGAAGAGGGCTTTTCAACTTCTTCCCTTTGTCCAAAATCATAGTAAGATCATAAGTATTCTTACTAGAAGAAGGAACCAGAGATTCGATTTTTAAAATCTCTTTTAAAACTGTTTTTGAATAAGAGGATCACTAATATGCTTTGTACCTGACTTGAGAAGAGCTTCAGTGAAGAACGAGAAGAGCTGAAATTCTTCCTGATCGCTTGAGAACTATAGAAGATGATAGAAGCGAAATGAAATTCTTCTTATTTGAAGGTCTGAAATCTGGAAAACTTACAATACTTGATGATGGCCTTTCTTACCACATTTAAAGCATGTAATTTTTGAAAAATCTTTTTTGGAATCTTTCTTTGGAAATTTAGAATGAAATTTGGAAGAAGGCGGTTTTTTATAGAAATTTTCCTTGCTTTTAGAAGGCTTTCTATATTTGGAAAATCGTTTCTTTTTGAAAGACTTTGAATAAGAATCATCTTTGCATTTCCCTTTGCAACTAGAAGAGGGCTCTATTGGGTTGTACTCAAACTGGTTACAGAAACTACCTAGTTCCTGCCTAGTCTTTTTCATCTCCCATTTGAGCTGTCTTTGAAGCTTAAGGTCATGGTAAATTTTTAAACCTTCTTTCTGGGTTAGACTAACTAACTCACCATAAGTGTAGAAATCATAAGGTATTTGACCGTTATGGGCTTCTCTTATGGTATTCCTAACTCTTTCACCTAAAATCTTAGGTAAACCGGCTAAGAACTTTTCTTTCCAGAAAGGCTGGCTAGAATCTTCCCTAAGCATGACTCTGGTTAGGAAAGTGTCTTTGTAACTGGAAGTTGCTTAAAGCTTCAGTGTAAGTGAGTTGCTCAAGGAGCTCGGCATTTTGTCTTTGAGAAGGGTCTCCTATGAGATGAAGGGAAATAGTGAGGATTAAAGTTGACACTACATCCTCAATCGGATTTCCTATTTCATCTAGAATGGGAGTTCCTTCACTGTGGTTTGGATATACACCTAGGATTTGGAGTTCTGCGTGCTTGGTGAGATGATAATCCCGCCATCCTTTAAGGTTGGCGGAGAATCAACTATCGGGGCTAAGCAATGGCTCTATCGGAGGTACCACTTTGGGTTTTGTAAGCATTGGCTGCCATGGTCATCTGCTGCAAGAGACCAAGGATGTTGTATTCCGACATTCCATCTATATTCTATTCATAGACGGAGGAGGCATTGAATCTAGACTTGGTTAGGATGTTGTTCCTATTCTCAATTCCTAGATCTGGAGCAGTACTCCTAGGAGTATTCCAGGTCAATCTAGGGGATTGGATTCCCAATCATTGATATTGAAGGGTTTTTGAATAGGGCTTTCAAGCTCACAGAATCGATTAGACTCATCGCTTTGGTCTTGTCCTATAGCACTGATATTCCTACTACTTTGAGGAGTATCTGGTACTAGGTTTTTGGATGACTCAGAGGTTGCTAATCTACTTAGCTATTCTCATCGCTTTGGCAACTCGGTTTGCTTTTGGAAATGGTCTTGGCTCGGCTTTGTCGAGATATGGCTTAAAACCTGGGTTTTAAGCTTTTCCCGACTAGTTCGACTCTTTTGGTTGACGACGGGGATTGGAGAGGTCACAACTCACAGGAGGCTTTTGAATCCGGTTTTCTATCCTAACCAGTTGCTTTCTTATAGTGTTTAGACAGGTATTTGAGAAATTGTTCTGCTGAACAATGTTCTTGACATTCCTATCTAGGTCTTCGCCTACCAATTTGTAAGGTGTAGCCTCTATCTCACTCTCTCCATAAGGAATGGTTATCTTCCTAAGGGAGGATGCTCGACCGAGTTAGGTTTTCTCCTACCTTCCACTCGGGGGCTTTGTTCCTTCTTTGACGGGACTAATGGACTTATCCTTAAAGGGATAAAGGATACCATTTTCTTTGCAGTAAATTTGAAACCAATCAAAAAATTTGATTTGGGCTTTGTTTTGAATGCAAAATTGATAGTATCTTTCTTGTATACTATCCTTTTTTTGTAAAAAATTCTTAAAAAACCAAAGTTTTTTAAGATGGTTTTTCTTTGAATAGAAATCTTCATGCAAGAGTTTTTTGTCAATTTCAAACTCTTTTGAAATCATGTTGATCTCTGCTTCAAGGTTTTGGGTTATGGCTGATGGTGATGGTGAAGATGGGGTAGAGGTTATCTCATATCTTCATCTTTCTTTGGATCGATGTATCCGATGCAGGGATATTGCTTTGGTAATCAACATTCTAAAGTGTATTTGGAACATCAGATGTTGAAAATCTAGGTTGAGCTTGGGATGGAATTGGTTCTTTGTAAGGAGCATAGATAATAGAAGGTATTTTGGATATTCCTAATCATTTTCATTCTCTCTATTGTGCAATATTGTTCATAAGAGATTCCAACTTTAAAGCTTGTGTGGATTACCATTAGAGGTTGGGCCTTTGAGTAACTTTGGTGGCCATATCAACCTTGCCAAGATTAAAAAATAAGAAATCAAAAGGGATCATAACATGCCCGCCACACCTAATGTAAGAATCTCTTTAGTTACTTGTTTTGTGAGTTATGATTATCTTAATCATTTTAAATTACTTTCATTGCCTCATTGATGTTTTCATACTAATTCATAATAGTGGTATCAAAGCCTCCATTGATTAATTTAATCATAAAGGATTGCATAATTATTGTTAGATTAAAAGCATGCAAAACTAGCTATATAGGAAAATTCATGTGTCAAAATTTTCATATGATGTGGATTGAATTTTTTGGATTTTATTCTTTAAAACATTAATAAGGTGTATTTGTGATCTAGAAACTTATGAAATTAATTGGTGACAACAAGTTAGACATTGGGTCTTGATGTTGGTTCATGCGCATAAGGATTATTTTCTTGAATCAATAACACCCAATCTCTAATTATATTTAATTGGTAAAAAATTAATTACATCGCATATGATGGGTGTTTAGAACAACAACATTTCTTAAATATCTGATATTCATGATGGTGTTAAATCAACCAAGAATTTGATTCTTGAAGAACAAGTTAAGGCCATGCGTATGAGATACACAGTCCTAGGGTTTCGACCTATGATGTATTGTTTAGGTATTTGATTTGTTTTGATTTTGAACATCAGAGAAGATGATTTAGAAGATGTTAAATCAAACTTTATATTTATGAAAATCTGGAGATTAATCTTTAAGATGTGCATATATGCAAACAACATAAAATCAAGTGTTGATTCCTATTACTATGCGTATACATGGAACTTACATGGGGAATTCAGTTCTCTTGTGTTTTAATCTCTTGGCAGGCTTTTTAAAGAAGTACATCATATCCAAACCATATTGATGATGAGTTCTTTATGTAATATTGAAGGTTGATTAAAGTCTTGATCATGTTTCTTGCACAGCTTAATGCATATGTTGATGTTGCCTTCAAAATCTTGATGAAACCTTGATAATAGATGTGGAATTTCGAGTTCCATTGATAATGATATTGATGAATCTTGATAAACATCATTAATTCTAGAATTAATTTCATTAATAAGGCTTGTTAGATCTTTAAATCCTATTTAGACAAGTAATCATCTTCTTATTAGGATTCCTTATTAGAAAAGGAGAAGATAAGTTGTATGAAAACTCAAATTCCTATTTTAAGTTGACTAATGGATTACCTAGTCCTAATATGATTAGGATATCCTATTAAGACAAGGACTCAAGTCTTATATCTTAGTATCCTAGTATGACTATGATAATTTACTAGTCTTTGTCAAAGTTTTCAAAATAAAGGTGAAATTGCACTTCCACTTGGTAGACAAAGAAATGGAAGACAGTGGTAACCCAATTACATAGGCGATGATGACTACAAACTAAAGGTAGATATCCTAAACTTTAGTGGTGATCTTGATATTGAGGGATTTTTAGACTAATTAACTAAAGTGGTTAGGTTCTTTGAATATACTGAGTTGCCTAAGGATAGAAAAGTCAAATTTGTTGCTTATAGTTTAAAAGGGGAGCATCATTATGGTGGGATAGACTAAGGGAAACTAGGAGGAGAGAGGGGTGTGGTTCGGTTCAAACTTGGCATGGGATGAAACAACTATTGCGAGGTAGATTTTTCCCTCTAGACTGTGAGTAGTAGATCTTTTATGCTTATTAGAGATGCACACAGGGTAGTAGGAGTGTGATTAATTATACTACTGAATTTTTGAAATTGGCAGAAAGGTTTTAGTTATTAGAAAGTGAGAACCAACAGGTGATAAGATATTTGAGTGGGTTGAAGTAGAATAATATAGACAAAATTAGGGTGAAGATGGTTTTTAGTGTGCAAGAGGCCAGGAATTTGGCCATGAAGGCTAAGCTACTCATTCAAGAGCAAACCCGTAATACTAATTACATAAGATATAGGGGCGTAGACAATAAGGCTCTAAGTGACAAAGGAAAAGAACCTCTTGTTATATATAACACTATGGAAACTGCCAATGCGGGTGTAGGAAAAAGGAAAGGAAGAGTAGTGGAAGGAGGTAAGGGCAATACTTTTGTGCCTGCTATAAACAATAATCCTTATACAATACCTTTCTATGCTAAGTGCTACAGATGTGGAGAGTTTGTTGATCATTCCAATGAGTGTCTTAAATGGAAGGTAGTGAATGTAGTAGAGAAGGATGATTATGTTGTCGGAGATGAGGTGCGCAAACCTGATGGGGACGACGATTATGAGTAGGAAGAGTGAAATTGTATGGTAAGGAAACAGAGAAAGGGTCAATTTTCCCCTTGAACTTATGTCTAAGGGTCTAGCTTAAGATGTTTTAGCATATAGGCCCCTGAAGTTAAGTCTAAAGGTCAAATACACCCAATCTAATCTTTTTCAGCAAATAGCCATCTGAACTTGTGTCTAAGGGTCAAATACGTCTAATTTAAACTTTCTTAAAAAGATTTTTAGGTTTTAATTAAATTATAAAAATCAAGAATAATATTTATTTCATTAATTTATTAATACAATAGTGGCGTGCTATATAAGAGTGTATTTGAGAAAATTTAAACTTTGGATTTAATTGACCTAAAAATGACAAGTATTACATAAGTCAAATTTCAATTTTCTAAGTATTAAGTAAGTCAAATTTTAACTTTCTAAATATTAAATAAGTCAAATTTTAACTTTCTAAAGATTAGACAAGTCAAATTTTAACTTTCTTGATAAATAGGCCCATAACTTATTATTTTTGAGTAATTCAATTCAAATTTTAAATTTTGTCAAACACGCTCCTGTATAATGCATCACTATATATTATATCAGTAAATTAATGAAATAAATATTATTTTTTTAGTTTTTATAATTCAATTAAAAATTAAAAATCTAATATTATTTTACTTTTTAAAAAGAATAAATTGGGTGTATTTGACCCTTGAACACAAGTTGAAGGGGCTATTTGGTGAAAAAATGAATTCGATGTATTTGACCCTTAGACATAAGTTGAGGGGGCTATTTACTGAAAAAATTTAAATTGGGTATATTTGACCTTTGGACATAAGTTTAGGGGGCAAATTGACCCTTTGTATAGTGAGGAAACTCATGTTATCTCCAAAGTGTAGTTATGATACTCAATGCCATAAGCTCTTGCACATTAGGTGTATTATGCAAGGGATTTTTTGTGATCCTATTATTCATAGTAGGATTCAAAAAATATAATAAGTAAAGATGTTGGGAGGCTACAAATAGTGATAAAAGCTCATCTTAATGCATGCACTATTGGATGGATTAAAAAAGTTAGTGGCATTCAGGTGAGTGAACGTTGTAAGGTGCCATTCTCCATTAGCAAGTATAATGATGAAGTGTATTATGATGTTATGGATATGGATGCTTGCCATATTTTGTTTGGACATCCTTCTCAATATGATGTGGATACTAAACACTCGGGTAAAGATAACTTGCATCAGCTAGAAAAGGATTGAGTGAGGTATACATTGGTGCCTTTTACTAGGTAGGACAAACTCGAGGCTTTAAAAGTAGAGGAAAGGAACTTTCTAACCATTATACATGGTCCATCTTCATTCATGAGTGATTGTAAGGAAACCTGAGAAGTGCACTTGATGGTAGTAAAGGGAGAGGCAAAAAGCATATAATTAGTTGGTGATCAGATTTCGGTGGAGGTGCAAACGTTATTAGAGGAGTTTGATGATGTTATTCTTGAGGATTTTCTTGGAGGGTTACCATCAATGTGAGATGATGTGCATAGTTTTACACATATTTGCTTGCAGATCATTGTGTATTTTCTTAGCAATTATTGTGCTTTTATTCCAAGATCACCCGTGTTTTGTGTTCTTTTGCATTTCAGGAGAATTTATAGGACCATCCTCAGTGTTTGAGCAATTATAGATAAATACATGCAAAAACGGATGGGAATTCATCAAGATCGGACAAGAGCTCATAGTGCATACATTGAGCACGGCCTAGGTCAAGGCCGTGCTGATCACCACAGCCTGGACTCTGGCCGTGACCAACCATGAGCTTTTAATCTTCAAAACATGGCATTTTGGGCACGGTTTCCGTAGCCACTACGGCCTTCAGCACGGCCTGTGGTGGCTCAGCACCGGCGGGGGCACGACCATGAAGAAACTCTAATTGTTGAGATCCAAATGTTCAGCACGGCCTGGACTCCGGCCGTGCTAAGACAATTATATAAGGAAGCCTGTTTTTTAGGGTTAGCTAAGCAAGGAGTGACAAAGAGCCACCGGGTTTGGTTTTGCATGAGTCTTTGAGTTCGGGAGAGAGTTGCGAGAGAGGAAGAACCACGGAATCGCAAGGGTTAGAGTCTGCAAAACAATAGTGGAGCAATTCAAGAGGCAATTTGGGAGATTAATCGTAGTGCAGATCCAGATTTGGAGTTGTTCATCCAATTCGAGAGAAAAGGGTGTACATGTTTCATTTTCATTATTCTTCTATTGTAATTGATTTCCTAGATTGTTTTAATCATGAACATGTTTAGCTAGATTGATTAAATCCATTGGGATTTCTTTACTATGTTGGCTTAATATTATATTGTTGGATTGTTTGAGTTAGTTTTGTATTCTTCTTGCTTTTAGTATTAATAAGATAATGCATTACTCATGAGACGTTGCGAATTGTGGTGTTTAGATTGCTTTATGTGATTGAGAAGTCCATTTGGCAATTGGAATTTTGAATAGCAAGAACTGGTTAATAATCACTTAGAGATAAGGATAATTAACTAGCCGGATTAAGAGTTAACAAAGCTTAATAGAGGCGGATTAAGGCTTAATGATAATTTAAGAATCAATCGTTAGGAAGAGATTCCAACTTTAGGTTATTAGGTTTAGGAATTCGGTTATCTCGAGAGAAACCGAATTCAGTTAAGAATTCGTCCACAGGTAGCATAATTAGACTCATCAATCCTTTATCTTTTGTTTGATTGCCAACTAGTTTAGGTTCCCTTTGGGTTTGCTTTCTTGTCTTGGTTATTTCATTTATCCATTCATTCCTGCATCTCCCTTAGAACTTAGCTTGTAGCTATTAGTTAGTTTAGAAATTATTCATCATTCATTTTAGGTTAATATAACAAAGAAGTAACTCTAGGCTTTCACTTTTCCAAGGAATATGACCTTGATACTCACCATGAGTGCTAGACTGCATCTATAGGTTCACTGCCTTAGATTGTAGCTACCATAATTAGCCTATCATGAGACAAACAACACCATATAGATTTGATTCTAGATGTGCAACACCCATTTTCTAGATCTAGATATCGAGAGAAATATAGAAAATCATGTGATGAAAGTTACTGCCTTCTTGGGTCTCGGGGGATAAGGACAGGCAAATCCGAGATAGGGTTGAGGTTAATCCAGCTGGAATTACCTTTTTATATTTAATTTGGACTCAATTGAGAAGAAAAATAAAATTCAAGGGTTAAAATGAGCGATTTCATAATTTTAGAGATCTAATTGTAAATTTTCCTTGTGTAGAACCAATTAGCTTTATGTAGATCCAATCAGAGTGTTTATTGGGCTTTTTCACTTCGACATCATTTTTCTCAATGATTTTACGTATAGATACAGATTTTAGAAGGTCTTTGGCGATAATCGTGGATTTTTAGTGATAATTATCTAAATTTAAAGAATTAAATTTGAATATTTATCAACTTATTTCTTTAAAATAATAGGGATTATCGTTTCCTTTAAGATTTCCTTTGAAACCCTGCCTCTATAAATAGAAAGAGGCATTTATGGTTTTAAAAGACATTTAGAGGATACTCAAAGAATACGTAGAGAGAGAAAGAGAGAAAATTATTGTCGTACTTTATCAGGCATAAGACTTAAGAAACACTAAGAAAGAAGGCCACTCAAGAAAGAATCTTGTTTGGAAAACTTTTTTAATCAACAAAAGATTTTCAACCTCACATTCAGCACTAGACTCCCAGTCAGTCTTTGATTTAACTGCATCCTTATTACTTGAGACTTGCAGAACCATCAACTATAGTGATAGCCTGAGGGTTCCTCCAAACATGCATCCATCATCATCCTAAACCGGTTTCTTTGTTCTTTTTATTTATCTTTTTGTTGCTTTTTTAGAAACATGATTAGGGCTATTTCTTTTTTGTTTTTTTTATGATTAATATGATTACATTAGGGTTTTCTTGTGGATATGCACGTTAATTGTGTCTTGAAATATGATAACAAGAACACTAGGTTTTGAATTTGATAATTTTTCCAAATAGGATATTGAATCTGATTAGACATATGCAATAGGATTAACGATTAGATTTATATTTTCATCATGATTCAGTAATTAGATATGTTTAATAGGATTACATGATTAATTTACAATTTTTAGGTTTTTTCTTTAATCTCTAAGGTTTTAATCAATCGATTGATTTCTGTTGTGTCCTTTTTGTATTTATTTCTTTAATATCTAATTGATTTTTACTCTCAGTGCATGTTAAATTCAGCTCTATGGATGCGAGGAATATAAAGAACTTGCTTGGAATCCCTAGGGCCAATCGACTCTATGCTTAGTGCCGATCGGCTATGCTACATTTTTCTCAATTTTTTGGCATTTGTCAAGTTCTGATGTACTTTATGTACTGTACTAGATTTTTAGGTCTTTTTCTTTATAGTTATAGTTGTAGGCCGGGTTGTAATAGTTAGGTTTATTTCCTACATCTTATTTTATTTATTTTTGCTTACTATATGATTAATATGTGTTATATGATTGATTAATTAAAATGGGCCACATAAACATAGGGTTAAAACTAGATCCAACATGAATATTGTAGTCCAATAGGCTAACCAATATTAACTAGGCTTAAATTATAAAATCTAAGTAGACTTAATGGGCCTTGGCATGATTGGGCTTTATTAGAATTAGGTTCATACTAAACGGGCCTTATCATAATAAGTAGTATATTAGGTCATAAATATAGGAAATCAAAAGCATAATGTCTAACTGGGCTAGACTAAATGGGCCTTATACATAATTAAATAGACTAACAACTCCAATATGGACTAGGCTTAAATGAAATGGACTAGACCTAGGTAAATTGTGTGTGTTATTTGGCATGCCTGTGTATAAAGTGCTTGTGCTTATAGGGAATAATTTGTTAAACAATAAAATTAAAAATTAATATAGACAAATATGGAAGTTGGCTTTCGGATCCATCTTAAAATTTTATGATGTAAGCTTCCCTATAGAATATGAGAAATGCGACTTATTAATAAAGTGTCTCAGTGATTACCCGAGTGGCGACTCTCATCTCTAGGCTAGTCTCAGTAACTAGTTAACGTGTTCCTAGTTAGGTTGAAATGAATTCTAATACCATAGTCGCTAAAGACACTTGAGTGCGCTAAAAGAGGCCAACGGCTATTACCGAGGATAAAGAAGTTGATTGCAATATATGTCTTTAATTTTATTACTTAATAGATTATTCTTGTATCACTACACCATCTCTCACACACTGTGGACTTTGGGTCTTTATAGCCCTGATGGCATCGATTAGTGGTCCTTTGGTTCCACTCAAACTCTAGAATCGTGATACTGGCTAACCATCACTCACAAGTAATAAGTGAATTTCCTTCGTTGCATGGATCATTGAGTGGGGAGACTAGCCAAGGAAGAACATTTTTTACTTGTGGGAGCCTTTTATCCTTGCCCAAGACTCAGCTCATAGTAATGACCGTAGTAATCTCCCTTAGGAATCCTATTGCTTTCTATGTGAGATTTTTTTCCTTATAAGTATCTCAAGCCCAAATATTGAAAGACCTTGGCCTAAAAATGTAAAACCAGGCTCTAGGTCTAAAATATGCAAGCTTTTATACTTATACTGAGAAACATTACCTTGTTTGTTTAAATATACTTTCAGAGCTTATGACATGCGTGTTGAGCCTACCATCTCTTATTGATAAGAAGCCCAGACCTAAAATCCTTAGGAAGAAAGACTCACCATGAATCGTGTACTGGAGGAATAAGGTTGGAAAGATGAATTGTATACTATTGCGATTGCTAACCTCTAAATTTTTTATCTTTGTGCATTGCATGTGCATCATGCATCTTATGCATCGCATGCATCATACTAACATTTATTTTTTAGCCATATAGATTCTCTCGTGGGTTAGAAAAGGTAAGACAGTGCCTATTTCCCCGAGAATCAAAGCTGTGCTAGGACACCTTGAAAGACCAAGAGGCTAAGCTACCGAAGAGATGGCCAACGAGAGAGATAACGAACAAGATGTCGAGATCCTGAAGAACATCGTCATTGGCGATTTGAGGGGTGTGATTCAGGATGACCTCCAACAACTCTTGGCTTGGATCGCTATAAACCAAGCCCCACCTACTGCTCCCATCATGCTGATTAATCCCCCTGTTTATGTTAACTCCGGTGCAATTAAATTCTCGCCACCGCATAGTTGCTTACTATGGTACTATTAAATGCTAATGTAATGACCCAACTAGAAGGGGAGTGCCTATAAATTTTTAGGACTTTGATGAGTTCGTGCTAGACCAGGCTAAGAGGGAGACTGCCCTTACAATCGATGAAGCTATGAGTGGTCTCAGCTAGGGTATGCTAGAAATCAAAGGTATGGACCATACCTATGATTTTGAAGAGCTAGTTTTGATGGGGGAAGACAAGCTACTTGAGAAGTTTAGAATGCCCGAGATGAACAAGTTCAATGAGACTGGTGACCCGAAGGTTCATTTGAAGTAGTATGTAACAATCATAGGAACTGTTTAGCTGAGCAGGACCTAGATTGTCAAGTTGTTTGTGCTGTCGCTTGAAGGACCCACTGTCAACTAGTACCACTATCTAGAAAAATCCGCTAAATTTGAATGGCGTGATTTATGCAATTCTTTTGTCAAGTAGTATGATTACAACACTCATTTGGAAGTGTCAATCAGGGACCTTGAATCCATCAAGCAGAAGCCAAATGAGTCCTTCTCTAATTTCCTAACCAGATCAAGGAATAAGGCTGGACTAATGAAGAATAAGCCTTCTAAAAAGGGCTAAGTCCACATGGTGGCCCGAGACGTTCTTTTAGGATGGGTTGAAAGGCTACAGATGATGAACTCAAAAACCTTCATGGACTTGTACGATGATGGGCTACAGGTCGAGGAAATCGAGAACGACAAAAGAAAGACTTTGAGAATTGATGGAAGGGCAAACTACCAGGCTAGAGGGAGTTGGACTCTGAATTTAAATATTGTGCAACAACCGAGGAAGTTCTCCAACTTCAAAAAATCTCTCTCTAAGTTCTTTGAGAGATTGGTACAAAATGGCATACTCCAACCTACTACCCTAAAGAACCCACCAAACCTTAATGCACTGAGATACAATCCCAACACCTATTGTAAATTCCACCATGCACTTGGCCACTATACTGACAACTGGATCCGGCTAAAATAGGAAGTCCAAGACCTTATCGATGCCAGAAAGCTCACTAACCTTGAGCAATCCAGCACCAGAAGGAACCCCTTACCAAACTACAATAACACACCATCCCCAAACCAAGTGTCCATATTTAACCATGATTTCAGTAAAGAGGATATCATAAACTCTTTTATGGCTTTAACCCGAGCCAGAAGCCAAACCAGATAGCCCAAAAAGAACCTTTACTGAGCTGGGGGCACCATTATTTATGGTGTTCCATCACTTAAAACGGAGCGGGAAGCTTAAGCCCTAATCATGAAAAGACAATCCTAAGCCTCATAATGGTCAATATTGTGAGTATTACAAGCTTTCGGGCATATATGACGGACCAATGCAATCATCTGAAGCACGAGATTCAGGACTTAAATCGATTTTAGAGAATAGAAGGTTAAGCAACTTCCTCAGTATGAGTTTGAAGACCTGCTATGGTAGACCTCGGGCAAATTTAACTTTAAGGTTTGATATTTGAGGCCATCTTCAGCCGATATTAAAACTAAGGACATTGTGCCAAGTGGTTGAGGATAAGATAATAATCAAGCCACTTATGAACCTTGTCTCCTGGAGGTTTGGAAAGAAGGGGAAAAGAAGTCGGTCATGGCTATCGACATTTGGGATAGCTCTAGCGATGAGTGTGAAGTCCAAGGTGCCAAAGCCAAGGACATTTAAGTAGATGGTGATTCTGAAACTGAGTTAGTAGGTAAAGGTAAGGAAGCCGGGTACAAGAGTTGAAGCAAGATAAGAAAGCGCTTGAAGACGGGGATGCTGTGTTGTTAGAATGATGGAGGAAATAGAAGAAGACGACCGATGTTTAGGAACTACTGATGCATTTGTCGGACTACAAAATGGCTCTAATTCAGGCCTTATCTTGTATAAGTGTTAGTACAACAGCTACTCTTGAAGAGATTATCAAAATAGTAATTGACATGACCACCGGAATGATCACATTCTCGAATGAAGACCTACCACTTGAGAGAAGATACCACAATAAGGCCCTCTACATAAACAACAGAAATAAAGGGCAGAGAACTCTATGTGTGATGGTGGATGACAAGTCAGCCATCAACGTATGTCCTTCTCGTATACTCCCTAAACTAGGGATGATTTTGATGGACCTAAAACCATCAAACATGATCATAAGGATCTATGATGAGACAAAAAGAGATGTGGAAGGAACGTTTTCAGCACTAATGGAGATGAGTCCTATTTAATCCTAAGTGAAGTTCACTGTCCTGGACATCCCAGTAACTTTTACACTATTATTGGGAAGGCCATGGTTCCACGCCCTAGGAGGAGTCCCTTCCAAAGTATATCAAAAGGTGAAATTCCCTTATGAAGAAAGGATTATCACCACCAATGGCAAAGGTGGTAAGGTTGTCTGAATAATCCAAGAAGCCATCAAGGAGGTGGATGCCCCTACTAGATTCCAAGTGGCTATTCTCTATGAGGACTACATGGATCCTAAAGTAGCCAACATGTTTAAGAATATGAACTTCATGCCTGAAATAGGGCTGGTAAGGAATCAACAAGGCATCACAGAACTACCAGACTTTAAAGGACCAAAGACTCGCCAAAGGTTGGGCTTTTTTGAAGAGGAAGACAAGGGCAAACCTAAGGGTAAGACTCCAAAAGACGTGTTCATCCAAGAGTACAAACCCTACTCTAGAGAGCTCAAGCCTATTAATGTAGCTAAGACTGAGGTAAAAGGTTTCGAGATTTTTAAGAACTTGATTATTAGTAGGATGGCCGAGCTGAGTATCAAGGAAGTCCAAGAGTAGGTCACCACCAAGATAGAAGAGCTGAAGCTAGAAAAGTTGACCGCTCAGCCAGAGAAAATAAGTCAAGAAGAACTAGCTGCTCTTATTAAAAATAATATTATTAATGTCTTTTTATTATGATGATGTAAATTTTGGACGATGCTTCTTTTCTTTCTAAGATCAATGATATAAACAATTTTGCTTACTTGTGTAATGTTTTTTCTGATAGTAGTATGCATTTTAATAATCATGACATGTGCATATTTGACATCAATTTCATATAAATTGATTCATTTAATTTAGGCACAAATGTAAATCCACGGAATATTCTGATAGCTCATGATATAACTCCTGAAGAGAGGAGAGAATTTGAGAAAATCATAGAAAAAAAGAAAATTAGTATGTGCTTGATCCTATGATGACATGACAAGTTTAGATAGGAAAATAATAGAGCACCATATCCTATTCACATATCAAGCAAGACTATGACCTAAGGCAGTGTACCTATCAGTGGAGTATAGCTAACGGCGAGTACCAAGTGTCGTATTCCCCAAAGAACGTGTGAACCTAAATCTACTCAATCTTCTCTGTTATCTAATCACAGAACATAAATGGTGTTGATGAATAATTTCTAAATTAAATAATAGCTACTCTAATTGTTGTCGAACTACGTATACTAGGGAATGATTAATTCAAGTAAAAGAATAACCCTTTGGGAATTCTTGTCTTTAAGGAATGGAAACTAAGGGTGGAATTGATTGATTGAATCCAATTTCCGTGGGAAAGTCTCAACACAATTAATGCCTTTCTCAAGGACACTAACATCTTAACTTAGATTAATTAGGTTGAAATCTTTTCCTAACTCTAATTACCCAAATTCGCATTATGTACCATTTAACACTATTGAGAGTTGTTAATTCTCAATCCGGTAGAACGAAAACCCTATCTCTAGGTGAATTCAATTCTAGGTTGCAAAGGACAATCCAAACCTAAACGTCTTTCTCAAGATCATTCAAATTTCAAAAATCATTCAACAAGATATGAAGAAGAAATCAATAAATACTTCCATTACAAACCAATATTGACAATCAATACATTCAATTCAAAATTGAAGTACAAAAATCCCTAGATAAAGAACCCCAATGGGTTAATAAGCTTAGCTAATCATGTTCATAATCACAACCAATAAGAATTCAATTACAAAAAATGAGTAAAGGTAGAGGAACCCGAATACACCCTTGGATGAGAGTGAATAGCTCCAATTCCTCGTGCCCAATTTTGGATGGATTCTTGTTCCTTTTACTCGGATTGAAACCAATCGACAATCCTCGCCAATCTTTGATCTTCGAAGAGAATCCAAGTGAAACCTTGATCCAAGTCTCCTTTTCTCTTAGTTTCAACTCAGAAAACCCTTAGACAGGAAAAATATGAGTTTTAGACGTTCTAACCCTAGCTGCCTTCCTTTTTTTCCTCTCTTCGTTCTTTTAATTAATACCCCCACATAGCCTCAACATGGTAGTGTCTGTCAGGTTATTATTGAGACACCGTGTTCCTGGCCAGTGTTACTCTCTGTCATGGCCGCTCCATAAGATCTACTTCTTCTTTGATGACCAACACGGCCGTGTTGGGTCCCGTGTTATTAACCGGCCTGGTGTTGAGACCAACACGGCATATTCGCTTCCTCATGCTCGTACTTAGCTCATTTCGACAGCTTTGACGTCCAATTATGCTCCAATTCTTTCCTTTTTCATTCTTTGACTTCTTTTGGACTTAATGCACACAAACATACGCATAGGGTGAGTGTTGGTACCGATTCACATCCAAATATCCATAAAATCGATCTTAAAAACCCCATTTAGATGTGTGTATTTCGCATCAAATAACCCCACACTTAGCTCATTGTCCTTAAGCAATCAAAAGTAAAATAAGGAAAATAAACCATTAAGAGACAACACTTAGTAGGCAGACAAACTAGCTCCCACATATCCTTAACAAGTGTAAGTCAAACAGCGAGGAAAAAGCGAAAACAATCAATTCAAGTATCACAACCAAGATGCTATTGATTCACAAAATACTATCTCAACAAAATTATTTAGAACCAACTCCTCCCCAGATTCACTCTAAATCACTCAAAGTGTTTAAAGGGGTAGTGTTTAATTGCTCAATGCATCAACTACTGCCTTACTATATGCTTGCTCTTAAATCCTACTCCTACCACTTATGGAGAGTCAACAACCATGTCAAGAGGTCTTTATAAGGGTTGTAATAAGGATTAGGTAGGGGTAGGTAAATTTAGTCAGAGTTGAACCTATGGTGTTCTGCAATGAAATACATGACATGCATACAAGCCACAAAAATTATAAGGGATAAATAATGAACAGTAGTCCAAGGTGGGAAATAAGAATAAAGTCAAAATGTTTAGCTCACTTACTTTCTTTCTTTTCATCACCTTTCCCTTTTATTCTTCTATTTCTGTATTTTTCTTCTTTCTTTTTTTTTTCTTTTTTTTTCATAAGGGAAGAACATTCACATAATAGAGTGAATTTCTTTTTGGATTGAAGTAAGCTGCTACAAGATTCCAAAGCTATTCCCAAAACAAAAATTCCCAATAAAACAACTCATGTGCAAAATCATAACCCAAAGCAGAATAAAACTAAGTGGTAATGGAATATGATACAAGAAATGGTGAAAGAAGGGGTTATCTACAGAATCAATAAACAAATGAAAGCTATTTGGCTAGAATGAAAAACCTAAGTGCCTCTATCATACCAAAGTATTAAACTCTCCTTATGGCCCTCATAAGCATTACCGAGCAAGTTCTAAAGGTAAAGACAGTAATCGACACTCTCAACAAGAAATAAATACAAGCATATAAAGTGTATGCTTACAATTAAGGCTCAATTTCTCACAAGTGTGCTTTTTGAGTAGGTTCCAAACAAAAATCATCAAAACAGAATTAAATAAACCAAAGCAACTTAGTGCAAAACTCAAACTAATTATCTTACATTCTTCCGCAAGACTCAACACTATCGGTTTTACCCGATCACATGGACATAAACAGGATTTCAAAAGCAAGTCAACAGTAAGAGCATCGAAACAAAGTGAAATTTTTTTAAAATCTTACAAAAAATTGCACAAAGAATAAACAAATAACTGAGATGGAATAAATGAAATGCGATATATACACTAGAAAAGGATCTGAATTTCATATACAAAATAATAGAACATGAAAGCAAGTATATATTGATATCACCACCCCACACTTGAAGGACACATCTTGTCTTCGTACAAAATATATGAAATAAAAAGGAAAAAGAAACTAATCACCTGATTATGGCTCCGGAGTGAAAAGAGGTGCATCGGCGGACGTATATCGCGCGAATGTCCGTGGTAGAGGAGTGGTACGCTCTATAAGGATTGAAAGTAGTGTCACATGCGAGCCGGTGATCAGCAGGAGCGAGGCATCAATATGAGGCCGTTGAGGCCGCTGGTTGTCGGTGCTCGGTGGAGGAGGGCCGCACTAGATCATCCGCCAGAGGATGTCAAAATGGCTCACTCGAACCCGGCCTCTGTGGACAGGCGGTGCAAAGTCTCAGAGTAAAATATCATTGGCCATAGAGGCCTCTAACCTACCTCCCTACTCAATCGTGGCCTCAAGCATAACCCTCTCAAACCGAGCCATCATCGGCTTTGAACCGGCCTCACCGACCGGTGTAAAGATCCCGGTTGAAAAGCCTCTTGTCGAATGAAATGTACTGCTTACTCGCCAACCTCCGCACTCTAAGACCGCAGCTCTAAACTCAATCGGGAGACTCCTAAAGCGTTGAAGAAGACCCGTAAGGAAGGGTGGAGGAAGTAAGACGGTTTGCCCGAGGAAGACTCCGAATATCGGGAAGAAGGGTGGGACATCCCTGTACCATAGGCTCGGGGGCAAGTCGTCCCTCCTCGAAAAGTCACGCGAGAGAGGCATTCCTCGCCTATACTCACGTCCTAGCGGACCCTGCCTCACAGTCACCATCCCCATACTAACCATTTGGGAAGTCCCAACGTCTCCATCACCCCTAGCTCGCTACAATGATGGTATTGCTTCCTCCCAAAACTCCTAAACTCCTAGCCGGGTACCGAGTGATGTAAGTCACCAAAACGGGAAAATACCTTCTTGAGTTGTTGGCCATGAAGGATCCAATCACAATGTCGGCCAATAAGTACCCCATGTCGAGGGGCATGTCGACGGCCGTGCATGTTGTAAAGTATAAACAGTCCTACCGGGTAACTACACCACCGCTTATCTCCTCCTGCCGCTGATGGTCCTAGCTAAGCAATGCATGCAAGTATCGTAGTCCTCGCAGGGCAAGTTAGACGCCTTGATCCTCGCTGCATCAGATCCCTGTCTCGTCATCAAATCGCCATCTCTGATAATGACATACCAGCAAGTGTGTATAGGAGACCTCTCCACACTGCATCCTCCTCGGTCCATAAGCCTAAGTGTACCCCAAACTGTTGTACACTCATCATGAAAGTTTTCTTTGCTAGCACGAAACTAATCAAGTTTTCTTTGCTAGTCTGGCAAACTGATCGCATCCGGTTGTTGGAAGTCCTTGGCAACCGGCTTTGCAGAAAAGAAAGTGCCGGCAAACTCTATGCAACGACTCACCTATATGTTGGTTCAACAATGTCAAAAAATGTTGAACTGGGGGGTCCGAGATATCGGTAGACTAGCTTGCAAGGTCCGGCGGCCTTAGTGCTAGCCATTATCCTCGCCCTTTCCCAAATCTTTGTGCCTCATCGATTGATATCTCCGCCAAAGGTGGTGCCGCCTTGGAAAAGTAGGAATCGATGGCGCCCGCGGTGGTCTAATTTGGCCTAAACTAGTCGGTCAAGCAAATACGGGCTGGGCGCTGACGATCATGAGGAAAGAGGAACCATCATCATCCGCCTCCTCTCAAACTCGATCTCGTCTGCGTGGACATGGTGCACGAAAGGAAACTTTTAGTACTAAGGATCAACAAAATTACAGGCATACTAACTAAGCAAAATGAACAAACCAAATGATTTAACTCGATAAAATTAAATGCGCTCGATGTCACCCGCAAAGAAAATTTAATCCACAACATTTGCTAAGCATGCTAACCACATTAAATTTGCAATTCATCCATATGGAGTTTACTTCGGGCGCAATAATCATCTATCAAGAAGTAAACCAACATGCTAATGGCCGGGCAATAATAATAAAGAGAAAATAAGAATTAATCACAATCATAAATAATGGTGGAAAATAAAAAATGGAAAATATGAGCAATCTAATTACAGAAAATAAAAAAATTAAATTAAGCAAAACATGAAGGATGTAAATGGATCACCATATAATAAAATATAAATAAATTAAAAAAAGAAACTAGAAAAAATTGAAAACTAAAAGAAAACATAAATTTGAACTAATATTAAAATAAAATAATGGAAAATGAAGTTGGAGGATACTTACTGAAAAAGCGGCCCAATATCCAAAGCCCCGAGATGAGAAATAAGAAATAAGAGAGTAAGAGAGAGAATTGCTAAAACTAAGGGGAGAATAAAATTTTCGGAGATTTTGAAATGAAGTGGTATATATAGCAGTAGCGATTATTTTAAACATGCCCGGTTCACTGACAGGGCCAAAAAGAAGGAACACTATCTATATATATATGGTCAGAAAATAAAAGCGCGGCTTGACTTACCGCCGACACGCCTGTTTCGGACTCCTTGGACACAGAACGTGTTGTCAGGATACCGTCATAAAGCTCCGTGTTTCCTTCGTAAACTACGTGTTCATCTTAATTTGATTTTCTTCAATTAGAACACGGACCGTGTTAACGAACACGGTCTCGAACATGCCCGTGTTGAACTCCAGAAATCGTCTACAGATCAGAGGGTGGCGGCTCAGGTTGTAGAAGCAAAAAGTTCGGAAGCTAGGGTTTCACGAGATTCTAGGAGCACAACTGGAAACCATGATGAAATTATGAAAGAATAGCCATTTTTCTCGATATCGTGTTCGATCATCAAGAGAGATATCATTCACCTATCATTGCTCTTCCGGGATCTTCGCGGTGTACTAAGACTATCGCATTCTTCATTTCTCGCTCTGCTAGTTTTTTTCTTCTTTCTCCTTCCAGCCAGATAATTCTTTTTACAGAAGAACTATAAGCAGAAAATCTATATTTTATTATCTGTAAAAAAAAGTAAAAAATAGATTCTAAAGACATTCAAAAGCAAGGAGAGAGCATCCATGATAATAATATCTTGCTTATATGGTTGTGTGATTTGGCGCGCCACGCACGAGCGGAGTGAAAACTAAGCAGGGGGAATAGAAGCAACCAGACTCCTACCGTCATGGTTCTAAGGCTCTCATCTGGTCAAATACTTGAAATGGAGCCATAGCGAGAAAGTGTCCCAATGATTACCTCGGATGACGACTCCTATATCCACACTAGTCTTAGTGACTATTTAGCGTGTTCCCAATTAGGTTGAAAAGCCTTACAATGCTGTAGTCACTAAAGACATTTTGGGTGCGCGCTTGAAACCGCTACCCACAAGGTGCTTCTCTTCCTAACCTACCTCATTATAAGATAAGTCCTAAGAAGAATGAAGCTTTCGTATAAGAGTTTCTAAGCAGGGGGAATATTCAGACTAGCATAAGCCCATGTGTAGTTCCAGCTTTGTTGACGCCTAAGAAAGATGGGAGTTGGCAAATGTGTATTAATAATAGGGTGATTAATAAAATTACCTTCGTATATAGATCCCTATTCCGAAGTTAGATGATATGCTTGATCAACTAAGTGGAGCAGTTGTGTTTAATAAGATTGACTTAAGGAGTGGCTATTATAATATCAGAATCCGTCCAGATGATGAGTGGAAAACAACATTCAAAATAAAAGATGGACTATATGAATGGTTAGTCATGCCTTTTGGGCTAACTAATGCTTCAAGTACTTTGAAAACCTTGTGTTGGGAGATAGTGAATTTTGAGGCATTAAAGGAATTTTATGCGGATGATGATGCCTTCAAACATATATGCGTTAGTTGTATGAATAAGCGGCCATATGATGATTTTTACATTGGTGATGATTGTCTCATCAAAAGTGGGTAGCTTTGTCTTCCTTGCACTTCTCTTCGTGATAAGTTCATTAGAGACATGCACGGTGGTGGTTTAATGGGTCATCTTCAAAGAGATAAAACCATTAAAGCTATAAAAAAGAGGTACTATTGACCTAGAAGAGAAGGGATGTGACTAATATTGTATCTAGATGTTATGTATGTCAAAGGGTGAAGGATCAGATACAAAATACCAGGTTGAACATGCCATTGCCTATTTCTAATGCTATATGGGAGGATCTTTCTATGGAGTTAGTTTTGGGTTTGCCACGAACTCAACGAGGAATGTATTTTATGTTTATTCTAGTGGATAGGTTTTCGAAGATGGCACATTCTTGCCATGTAAAAGGACTGCAGATGCATCTTCTACATCTAAAGTATTTCTTAGGGAGGTTGTGAGTTTGCATGGGGTGCTAAAGACCATTACATCTGATTATGACACTAATTTAATTAGTTACTTTTGTATGACTCTTTGGAGGCTATTTGACTCATTATTAAATTTCAGTAGTACAATACATCCACAAATAGATGGCCAGACTGACGTGGTTAATAGGACCTTGGGTAATTATATTCGGAGTATTTGCATGGATAGTCCAAAGCAGTGGGATTTTTTCATAACACAAGCAGAGTTTACCCATAATAACATCGTCCATGATATAACAAGTAGATCTCCATTTTCCATTATATACATAAAGTGTCCTAATCATACTTTTGATTTGGTAAAGCTTTCAAAGGAACCTGGTCTTAGTGTAGCAGTTAGTGATTTGGCAAACCAAGTGTAAGAGGTACAAGTAGAGAAGGCTAGCGTTGTTGGGAATTGATATTAAAACATAAGAAAAGGCGGAATGGAAGTAATTTAAAATTTCCTCAATTCTCACCAAGGATCTTATTGATTAAGATAGTCATAACACACAAAATAAGTAAAAGATGGAGAAGGTTTACAACTGAAATTTTTGGTCAATCCAAGGAGTGCTTCTTGCTTTGTTGATTCTTGATTCTTCAAGGTTGATTTATGCACTTTAAAGCTACTCAAGTGACTAACCTCTTTTGGTGAACCACATAAGCTTTTAAGCAAAGATCTCATTAAGCCACTTGTAGGAGATTGAGAAGAGATATTGGAGATTGAATGCTAGTTCCAAGTAAAGGGGATGCTTATTAATTGATTCACTTAGGGTATGTATCTTGAAGAAAATGTTTCTCTTTCTTAGATGTGCCACCACCCTTCAACTTTCACCCTTACTGCCTCATATGCATCTATTTCTATATATATGACCTTTAATCAAAATCCTTATAGGTTTAGGATTTCTAAAAAATCCTAACTTATTTTAAGTTGGGCTTTATTATCCTAAATAGACTTTAACTAATATAAGAACTAATCCATAAATAATAATCCATCATAGGCGCATTATACAAGACCCATTAGCTCTTAATTAATTAACCTTTAATTAGGCTCAATATATATGAACTTAAGCCCAAAGCTTAAAGCCTAATTTTAATTCTCACTTAAAGCTTATTTGTGTGTGACCCAAAAGGTTCCTGACATGTTGGCAATCAATATGGATTATGAATTAAACTCCTTCAATACAATTTTAATTCTCTAATGTAACTTAATCTATATTCATAGATCAAGATTGGTATCTAGAAATGCATCATGACCACCCAAATGTGTAGGAATGATTAAAGTGCTTTAATCAACCTTTGCAATTAACAATCTTATAATGTAATTCAATTCTTTCATTGTACTTTTATCCCAATTGATTTATAGAGCATGGATGCAAGTGTTAACTCTATAATTGAACTAATCATATTTGTTTTTGATAATTGCATATAACATCTTGAATAAGATCTATGAAACAGTTTTCATAATCTTCATTCAAATAATTTTAGGCAATAATTTCTTTATTGATAACTTATTATCTTCATATGCCTTTACTATACCCAATGATCATGCTTTGAGCGCTCAATGAATAGAACATAAGATAGTATCAAAATATAGTAATCCTTATATAAGATAATACACTGTTATCTCAAGTCTAAGGATCACTTCTTACATGATTGTCATAAGTCTATAGACACTTGGGGTAAATTTCATATGGACTACTCAGTAGGGTCATGTTCAATGAACTTGTTCTTGTAATAAGCACCTATATGCTTATCTCAGAGTCCCTATTCCTCAACCTTATGAGACAAATTGCTTACTTCATAAGTAAGTGATAACGCATTATGGTAGTCTCGAGCGTTTCATTAATATCCAACGATCAATATATAATTCTTGATCAAACATCGATTATGAATAAAGTTTAGGAATGTATGCAATGAGAACCTCATCATTATAAACTCGCTTTATAATTTCTCTTACATTTATATTTACATTCCACGATATTCATCTCTAACAGTTTGGATTATTCCTTGATACTAACCGACTACTCATACCATTAGAGTCAAACAATGCCTTTAGTATAATTGTATACCATCCACAAAATGTATAAATCAACACAGATCATCAAATAACTCTTTGTCTTTATGGCATACTCTAACAAGCGAAAAGCACAAGATGGAGATACATAAGCATAGGTGGTTTAAAGTGTTTGATGTTGTAGATGAAATGATATTGTTCATTAGCAAGGCTAGAATTCAAGGTGGCCATAGCAAGCTTCAACAAAGAAAGTATGGACTATACAAGATCATTAGGAAGATCAACAACAATACTTAGGTAGTTGACTTGCCAAGTTGGATAGGGTTTTTAAAGACCTTTAATGTTACTGATCTTACCTTGCTCCCACCAGATGTGAGTCTTGGATATCCAAGAAAATAACTGAAGGGCGAGTTCTTTGCAAGTCGAGGTGATTGTCGGGGAACGTTCGAGCAAGGGTTAAGGTCTGCGCGTGGTTGTGCATGTTGTCCCTTGAAACCAAGAAGAGGCGTTGAATTGATGACCTCAAATTGCAGAAGTTAATAATTTTAGGTAAAAACACAAGAGATTAAGGATAATAGAAGGAGAGTAAGGGTCAGAGAAGATGACACAAAGATTTATAGTACTTGGGAACAAACCTTCCTATATCGACTCCTCAAGATCACACTTGAGTGTTCACTATAATCACTAAGATTACAACCTTTAGGTGTTACAAGTTCACTAGACAACTTGGTACTTTCAAGGCTCACACTCAACCTTTTTCCTTAGTGAATCAATCTCTTACTCAGTCTCTTAACCCTTGAGTATTAATAATTACTCAACAACCAATTCCTTGTGTTGTTAATATCTAAGCTCACACAATAACTCTTTGAGTTTTAGTTGAATAAAGGGTTTCAACTTAATACACTTTACAAAGAAACAAATTGAGTGTAGAAAGTTGAGAAATAAATTTATAAGAGTTTTAGTATATCTAATTCACACACTTAGTTGTAGTCTTTAAGAGGGGTATTTATACACATACCAACCCCTTAGAGACGTTATAATGAGGCCAAAACTCTTTAATTACAAGATTTGATGACTTGGCAAAAATTGCCTAAAGTCAAGGGCGCTTTCCAAGAGTGCTCGTGCTTTCTGAAACGAGACGTTGGGGCTCCAACGGCTCTAGCCACATGGTATTAATAGGGTGATTGATATCTCAATTGTTACTGACATCACATTAATTACAAATGCTGCCCCTGCACCACAATAGCGCCCTCGCGCTTGCCTTGTCCGCTCCTATAAGTGCCCTCGTACTTCTCATCGCGCTATCTTCTGCTGGTTTTTATCTCAAGTCCTAAAGTGAGGCACCCTCGCATTTCTTGAAGCTTTAACACTTTGACTGCCAGGTGTCATCATGAGGTAATTGGCTTGCTTTCAAAAGGACTTTTCAATGTCTTGTAAAATTTAAGTCATGTGAAAAGCACCCCCACACCTTGGAAGTGCCCTCGCGCTTTTGGAATCTCTAGTTCCTTTGATGCTCTGTCACATAGACACTCAATCATGATGTTAGTGATGTTCAATTTGGTTGTTAGGATCAAAATAGAGATCAATTGTACTTTAGGTCAACAATGCATAAGTCATGTTAAAGTGTATATTTTGTCCATAAGGGAGGATGGCTTAAAGCATGGGAGTATTGGTGCCTGTGTTACAATTTACCATTTTTCCCAAAAGATGACACAGTTTGAAGCACGACCATGTTGTGGTTGTTTCGGGATTTGCCATGTAGTCTAAGTAAGAAGCACGGCTTGAGGCATGGGCATGAGACAGTCGTCGAGCATTTTTTTAATCACGTGAATCCCTTATTTTGGTTATTTTAGGATATTAATTTATTTTCTATTATACCCATATTTTACCTAGGGTATAAATATCTCTTTTAGGGTTTGTTTCAAGGACTTTTGATCATTTCTTATTAAATAATTAAATATAACTAAAGCTTTCACTTTATTTATTTTTTGGATTGGGAATTAGTTATAGATTGAGACCTGCTTATTTTGTTGATAAATTGTGTTCATTAATCGCGCTACATGATGCATCATATAATATATAGATATTCAATATTTCATATATTTGTAGTCCCAACATGATATCTATTTTAGTGAATATCTTTAAAACTTAATAAATTTTTGTGAGACACTAAGGAGAATAATACATTTTTAATAAAGAAATATGTACCTCCATGTAGTAATATATTTACTTTTTTCGAGCCTTTAATCATTTTTTCACTACCAAATATTCTATTATCATAAGTTTCTTCCATTGTTAAGTGAGAAAAATAATTCTTATCTTTTAATATAGTGTGCGCAGTTGCATTATCTATAAGATGCGAATCTGCATCATTTGTTCTTAGTTCTACTAATAATTGAGTAGAATCCATAATATCTTCATAAAAATAAAATATATTTATAAGAAATTAAAAAAAAACAATTCAAATCAATATAAAAATACTCAAATTTTAATAAGTTACTAACACTATAAACTAGTATTTGAATAAAAAAGAATTAATAATAAAGAAAAAATCAAACTAATAAGCTAAAAAAAACACATAATTTTAGGCTTTTTTTTTTATTTCCATTATCGATCAAATGATCAATTTTTCTTTAATGATTGTCAAAGAATTTCAACATATCTAAATGTGTGAGATCAACAAAGTCATTACCAAAATCATCATCATTTTCTTACCAATTTGCTTCTATATTTTTGTTTTTCTTCTATAAGACTCTTGATATAGATCAGTAAGATGCTTTAGTGTATAGCAGGTATGAGACCAATGTCTTTTTGTGCGATATCTATAGCATTGATTTTCTGAATTTTGCTTTACTCCATTATTCATTTCATGATTATTCCACTTCTTGTGGAAAGATGCATTATTATTTTTACCAACATGATTGGTATTATTCTAATTTCGGCAATAACTTTGGCCACATCCTCGATCATAATCATTGATTTATAGGTGTAAAGGATTACAAAAATAAAATTCTATTTACATAAAAAAATCTATCTATAGAGATAATGATAGACATTTAATATTATCCAAATATTTTGATATTCTCATAACATAATTTATTACATCAAAAAAATTATATACATGTCTTACTACTACCAAACACCAATCTCAAACATAATTATACTTCCTCTTTTCCTTTTTGTTGCTTATATAAACTCATCCAAGTTTTGGAATTATAGCAACTAATTCAATAGACAATTATCTTTTTTTATCAGTAATACTAGGCATGAAAACGGGTAGGATACCCATCCATTTAATGCTATCCGAGCCCAAATCCATTTAAACCATACTTATCCGAACTCATCCCAAATTCATTTAAGAAATGACACTTATAACCCGAACCCGTCCCAAATCCTAACAGGATTACCTGCAAACTATTCGAACTCGATTAAAACCCGTTTAAATTAAATGACTATTAAATAAAATTTATGGGTATTTAAATAGGTAGCGGGTACTCTACCTATTAAAACCTGTTTATATGACCCGTTTACCGAATCCGTCTATAACAATTTGAATTAATAGAAATAAATAAAAAATAATAAAACATAAACTAATCAAGTCTAAGTATTCAACATTAAATGTTCTATATATTAATACAAACCAAGCATAAATTCAATAAAATTTAAAATAATATTGTAAATAATAATAACAAAATAAAATGCAATATTTATTATACTTTGTAGATCTTCAACTCCATATTCAAATTGCTTATCTGTCACATTTAAAAAAAAAACACCATTAGCATATTAAATATTAAATAATAGATCTATTTATAACTATTATTATAAGAAATATTTAAATAACACTTACTCAATAAAAACTTCATGGAAATACACATCATAATTCAATATATTCTTCAATTGAATATAAATAACTTGCTTCCACAGTTGAACAAGATCCTAAAAGTTTAAAATAAGGATGTTATATAAAATAAGCAGTTATAATGTATTATGCATATAATAAATGTAAAAAATATTTATACTAGATGAATTATTAATTGAAAAGCAACAGTTAATTTAAATTAAGATTACAAAGGGCCACTTATGCACTATGTAAGCTAATTGTATTCTTCATCTAGTATCTTTTTTTTGTCAAAGTATTCTTCACCTAGTACAGTTACCATGTAGCATTTCAAATGACATGATTTCTATCTATTGTTGGTTGCTTTTCTGTGTAAAGGTGGAAAGAAATGAGCAGTTATATTAGGTGTGTGAAAGTAAAAGGAGTTGGGTCTCTTCTTTTACAGCATCCAAAATGACAGCCACAATCAAAATCGTTAACTCAAGAACCTTTGGCAAAAACCTTACCTGAGACAGAGCAGCGGAATGAATCGCAGCAGCGATGGCTTGAACAAAGCAGCAGCGTGGACGCAGCAGCGGTAGTCTGGACAGCAGCACCGGCAATGTGAATGGTAGTAGCAATAGACTGAACGGAATCGTGAAGAAGTGGGTGGGTGGTGGAGGCTTTAAGAGAGTTGAGTTGATGTGAGTTTGAGACGAGAAGAAGATAATAGAATTAGGGTTTACTTTGTCTTAAGTTTTCTTAAGTTTAATACATCAAAATTATATAGACTATGTAGTTTTATTTAGGTTTTATTTAGTTTGATATATTAAAATTACGTAATTTTACTCAAAACTATGTAGTTTTATTTATATTTTTTTGTTTGGTACATTAAAACTACATAGTTTTACTCAAAACTATGTAGTTTTATTTAAAATATATAGAATACCTTGAAACTATGTAGTTCTACTTAAAACTACATAGTTTTGCTTAAAAGTACATAATTTTATTTTTAATTTATATGTAATATGTTTCTGTAATTTATTAATAAAAATTTATTGAATTTATATATGATATTTTTATTTTCATATAAATATTGAATTTTGATATTATAAAAATGAAAATTGAACTATATAATATATCCAAATTTTAAAAAATTGTCTTACATTTCCAGACGTAATAACACAATACATATACTTATTAATATAATATCTTAATAATAAAAGTGAGATCTATTAATTAAAATTAAAAATTTAAAGTTAAAATTTAAATTCTACTACATAATAATATGGTATAAGATTCTTTTATATCATATTAATTAGTTAAGATACATAAAATTAACTAAAATTATTTAATAAACATGATTAATGTCATACTAGAACTACATAATTATAAGTTAATAATGCTAATATGTTACATTGAGTATTATAATAATTTTTTAACCTGATTTAGTATAATGTTCTTTTATATCTTAGTATAATAGCACTATATATATATATCCTGTTAGCGGTTATAATGATTGATGACGTAGTGTTGATTTTATAAAATGAAATTATAAAAGAAACCATATTATATATATTGTGTATATATATATATATATATATATATATATATATATATATATATATATATATATATATATATATATATATATATGCATAAGATATCCATTTAAAGAAATGGATAGCGAGTAACGGGTAATGGGTGTGGGTAGCGGGTATGTGCGCGGTTGAACCCGAACCCGACCCGAATTCTACACAAGTATTAAATTTAAATCTCAAACTTGTCCTAAATTCGTTATCACTATTCAAAATATTGTCCCAATAAAATTTGATCGGGTCGGATACCCAGAAATACCCACTAGACTGCCATCCTTAAATAATACATATATCCTTGATTAGATGATGGGCATGATACATGTAATTTCATTTTCACCAAATTATTTTCAACAATAAAAATCAAAACAAAACTCTCAAAGCATTGTATAAAGTAACAAGTGAAGGGGGTGAGACATACTTCTATTATTAAATAAATCCCAACTACATGGAGGAAAACTTGGCCTTTATTTGAACATACAAAACAGACATCAAGAACAAACTCTCATTTTCTATCCTCACTCTCTCACAGTGAAAAATAAGGAGACAAAAGGAGAAAAACACAGGAAAAAGGAAGAGAGAGAGATGGATGGCCAAGGTGAACTACTGATTAGTGCAGAAGGAACATCTTGAACCAGTAAGCTGAGTATTTCATATATCTCTTCAACTTGTTCTTGTAGTCAACATAAATCATGCCAAATCGAATGGTAAATCCAGCATCCCATTCAAAATCATCCATAAATGACCATGCAAAATATCCCTTCACATTAGCTCCCTCCCTGATCAAATATTTATCGTCGAGCTTAGAAGATACAAATGAACAAATATGGTATCCAAATGAATCTCAGCACAAATGATATTTATAAGTTCATTCCTCCAATTTGATATCTTTCTTTTTTTAAAATAAAAAAACAGAGGTCTCATAGTTTCTTTTCTTTCAAAAAAAATAATTAAGAATTGTTTGAACTAAAAACAACTATTATATGTTGGACTTTTGTTTGTTTATTAAATATTTTAGAATTATCTATTATTTACTTTTGTTTTCTTTTCAAGTTTGTATATGGTTTGGTTGTTTATTGTAATTGATAACTAATACACAATATCTGATAGTTGATAGCCGATAGCTAAGAAATATTAATTGTTTTATAAAATTTTAAATAATTATTATTGTTAATTTGTCAAATGAACGTTAGAGATACAATTTACTCAATATGTTTATTTTTATTTTTATATTATACTTTTACTAAATGAATTATTTAAAATGAAATACAGTATTTAAAATTATAATTCACTTTACTATATATATATATTATCATAAGAAATTTAGGCAAATTTATAAGTGAATATCGAATTCAAATCTGATATAAAATTTATTTTTTTCTAAACACTAATAATATAATATAATAAATTAGATATTAATTTAATTTTAAATAATATGTACGTATTATAAATTATTAAAAAAGAACTATATAATTTCTCAAAAGAATCATTATATAAAATCAATGTAGAAATTATTATGTTATTAGTAAAAGATATAATTCAATAGAAAAAATTTAAATTAGTTATCAATCAATAAAAAAATATTTTAAAATCGATCTTATATAATAAATTTTAAAATTTTCTTCTTATTTTTTTTGTAATATATAAATATTTTCATACAAATACTTGGAAGTATTGAATAAAGACACGTATGAAAAAGTGTTAAAATATCACTAAAAAAATAAGGTTAAGTGTTTGCCCGGTAAAATTCAAAATTAAAATATTAAATTAGTTAAATGATTAAAATTTAGGAGCATAAAAATACATTTGGCCATTTGACTACAATGAAAACTTTAGGTATTCTAGAGAAAGTTTTATTTATACTGACATTATTAATTTAAGTATTTTAATAATAATGATGATGATGATAAAATATTCAAAACTTAATTGTTGCCACTCACTTGATTGCTTGTAGGAGATTTGTCAAATGAGTGTGGTAGTATCTTATCCGCAAGGCATCTTTACGAGATTCTTCAATTGATATTGATGCGTTATTTGCATCAGCAAGACCTGGGAAAGAAACAAACCTTTTTTTAGTTAATATGGAAAGTAGTTGGTACGGTATCAAGAAATAAACTAAGCTGCTTTTCTTACCATTCTCTGTAACGAAAATGGGAGGATTCTTGTAATTATCCCTTATATGAAGCATGAGATGGTAAATTCCCCTTGGATAGACGTATAGCCAATTCAAAGGTGTCTGTAACACAGAAATTAACATTTTATTTAGCAAATACTTGATGCATTTCTTTTCGTTTAAGCTTAGGAAAGGTAGTGATCAATATAATACATACATTCGAAATAAGTCCTTCATGCTTTTATTAGCTATTTCTAATATATTATATTCAAAAACTGAACTATAAACATATATTTTAAAAGTATTTTACCTTTGATGAATGACACAGCGATTATATTTTATTTTTCTTTCTGTCCCTGGGCTAATAGTAGGGCATATTACATAAGGAGTAGGCAAGATTATAGTTGGTAAATTTAGTGCTAACGATAGGATATGATAAAGTTAAAAATGAGTATGAGATTGAGAAAGTACCGGTGTACCAATAGGAACTCCAGCTTTCGTGACTGCAATCATTAATATTGATTATATAAGACAACAAACCTAGAGAAATTATAAAAGAAAGAAACAACATTAGGCAATGAATTTGAGCGTACCAGAGAGAGTGGTTTGGCTATCAGTGCTCCAGCTGTGGTTGGAAGTGGTAACTGGGTTGTTTGATGCAAAGTTTGTGGTGTAGTAATTTACTCCCATGTAATCCAGAGACCCTTTTAGCAATTTGGATTGTTCTTTTGTAAATTTCGGCAACCGATCTCCCACATAAGCTTTCATTATTTCAGGATAATCTCCATATGTAATTGGATGGGCAAACCTACAAAAATTAGTTTTCAGGATTATCATAGAGTTATGCCTTCTCAAGGCTATTTATTTGAGACCCAGGGAAAATGTTTTGACACTTACCAACCAAACATAAAATCAATTATTCTCATGGTTGCTTTCTTGTCAGATTCTGATGCTGGTGACTTTGGTATAAACCAGTTAGTCACTAACGTGACGCCAATTTGTCCTTTCTGAGTAGCCTATATTTGATTTGAGCGTTTATTTAGATGACACATTGCTTACATAACATAAAATAATCTGTTATAAGTACTAATTCACTATATCTTTTTTGGAACAAAATAAAAACAGCCATCCGTGCATGTAAAAACCTGATATTTGGCCTTGTATAATCTAACAGCACTGGCATGAGAAAGAAGCAAGTGATGAGCCACAAGATAGGGCTCTGTGGAAGAGTCACCAGCAGTGCAGTTCCCCACATAGTTAGAGCATCGGCCGGGGGCAAATGTACCTCCATTATATCCATTGATACTAAATGAATAAGGCTCATTCAATGTGCACCAGTGCTTGACTCGATCACCAAATGTTTTGAAGCAAAAGTCTGCATAATCTCGATAATCATCCCTGATATAATCGTCAACAATATCATTTTTTTTACCATAAATGTTTTTGAACTAAAAGAAAAATGAAAATTTAAGTTAGAGATTCATATTCGAATTTGAAGCTTACACTACTTTAGGGCTCAGGAAGCCATTATATTCATCCTCAAGAGCTTGGGGGAGATCCCAATGGAACAATGTCACAAATGGTGTTAGACCTATAAGCATAATGGAGAAATATTGTTAGTTATGAAATAAAACATAGAGATGGCAAAGATCTTTTTAAATTGGAGAAAGATTGGATCATCAATATATACCATTGGCAATAAGCTCATTAATGAGATCATTGTAGAATTTGACTCCTTTTGGATTCACTCCTCCACTGACTTTTCCCTCTGCAAATAAAAGGTCACAATAAAATGAAATAACGAACATAAAAGAAAACAAGTAGCTTAATGAATATTTACTAGCAATAGTAAACATTGGAAGATGCAGCAGTTATATCTTACTGGGCAGTACTCTAGACCACGAGATGGAGAATCTAAAGGAGTCCAATCCAATTCTTTTCATCAATTGAATGTCCTCCTGCAGGTAGATTTGTTTGTTAATCCTTTTAAAGACAAAGAATATTTATATCCTTAACTATTGATTTCTTGCAAACAATCTTAGTTTATAGTAGGCCGCCCACCTTGTAACGATGATAAAAGTCAATAGCTACATCTCCATTGCTCTGATCCCAAATTTTCTCTGCAGAACCACCAATTGATAATCAATTTCAGTTTTAATTAAGGAGACCGGTTAAAATTAGACTAGAATCGTTAGTTCAGTTCCAATTTAGAACTATGCTATAAAAGAGATATTTATGTGGCGAACTATGAGTATTTTTGTTGTTATTGAGCAAGTAAAAATAATTATTTTCTCTTAACATAGCTTTGAAATCTATTAGGAATACTTTTTTTATTATTTGAGTTAAAAGATCATGAGAATTAATGTTAACTAATGTCATGAAAGAAATTACAAATCCATTATTTGACAACAGAAATGGACCTAAGCTTAGAGAGAGAGAGAGAGAGAGAGACCAGGATGCTCCCTTGTGAACGTATCCCAAATACTGGGTCCCTTGCCATCTATATAAGCAGCTCCTTCAGACTATAAAAATATAAAGAGAAAAGTGAAAAGGAGAAAAAAATTTAAAGCCAGCATAAGATTACAAGGCATGAATATTATGCACAAACTTATTTATAAAAAGTACAAGTGAATGCTCTCATTCTGCAAATACAAGTTCTTATAACTGTTCTGCAACAGTGTATTAATTGCTCGGTTAATAATAAGGTATTCAACTGTCAATTCTGCTTCCGGCAAATAAAAAGAAACTTCCAAGTGTCAATTCTACTAAAAGGAAAAAATCAAGTTTTCAGAAACTACATGGAAATATGGGTACCTGGTAAGCAGCAGAACCAGCTCCGAATATGAAACCAGAAGGATAACTACTCCTATTGAATGGCATTGTGTAATGACCTGGAGTTGTGGCATAGGTGCTACCCAGAAACCCACCAATCATTACCAGGCAACACAGAAGGATAGCAACCTGAGCTGCCATTGCTTAGTGTTTTCCTTTTTTTTTTTTTTTCTTTTCTGATGCCCTGTACTTCACTTGAAGCCCCTATTTATAATAAAATATCCAGACACATCTTTCGGTGCTTTAGATTTCTATATATATTTATATAACATTGAATTCTCCTGTGTATAATTAAACAAAAAGAATTTCGTGCACGAAAATGGCAATTTAATCCTTTTTTTTTCTCAATGATTTAGAGTAAATATATTAGAATAATGTGGGACATGTAGCATGAGACTACCTATCGTATCATTTCACCGACGCCCATATCAAAAATTTTTGTCCTTGCTTTTTGTTTTTGGCTTGTTGACTGAAATATTCCTATTTCCTTTGGTTTTTGCTCTTTTAATAGAATTCCACATCAATTAGATCGGGAATAAATAAAGCAACTGTGTATTTGGCTATTTTTCGATAAATAGTAACATGTATTTTATATCGTTATATGTTACTTTATATCATGAATTTATATTATATTATCACATTATAACCATGCCGAAGTTAAGTTTGTTATATAAGATTATATTAAGTTGTATGGTAAAAAAATTGTAAGTGTTAAACAATTTAATTCAATTCTTTTAATATTATTTGACAGGAGAATATTGAGTAAAAACATTGTATTACGCAATATAGTGTGCAATAATTTTCTTTGTCGAAGAACATCAAAAAATATCCAGCAAATCTTTTGTTAGAAAAAAAAGGAATGGATCTCATTATGAAATTGAAATGATTTGTTTAAGATGAAAATTTATTATATGACTCTAGAGTTTAAATAATAGAATTAGGTATGGAGTTAACCAATATTAAAATTATTAGAATTAGCTACTTGGTTATTTGGACTTTAGTTTTTATAAATTTTTTATTTTTTTTATTCTTTAGTGATGTAGGGTTTTTATCATATTCCCTCAATTGAGATTTAATTTTGACGTCCAGTTGTCATTTAAAATTAAAATTCTTTTTGAAATTTGAAATTGAATTGAGACGTAGCAGTAATACTGGACCGAGCCGTTAGGATTGGACGTTCAGACGGAAAGCTAAAAAAGCTAGAACTGAATAAGAAATCGGATTACATATGTTCTGATATTATATTAGCAAATTAAAATAATTTAATTAAAATGGGAGTTGAATGAATGAGTGTAGAACTCAACTAATAGAATTGAGCTTGAATTCTATTAATATCAAAATAACTACTTAATTTGTTAATTTTAGTTTTTATCAATTATTTGAATCTCTTATTCTTTAATGATACAATATTTATTTATATTTTTAAAAAGATATTTAGAAATAAAAGTTGATATAATTTTTAGAAAAAACATAATGAGTTGAAATCTAACTCTGGATTCAATTCTCTTTCTAAAAACTTTCAAATGCAATTATGTGGATATTGGAGGGAATTTTCTTTTTAAAATAAATGCAATTTCATTTGTCAAATTTGGTCGAAGTTTAGTATAAATTCTCACTGAATCTCACATGAAATCTGGTTAATTATAAATTATTGATTAGGTATAAAGATTGTTGAAAGATTTTTGATAAATTTATATCCCTTTCACAATACGATTTCTTTGATTTTTTATATTTTGTTTTTACCACATGAATCATGTGCTCCAACATTTATTTTGATTTGCAGTAAGCAATTATTTGAAAAGTTAGAATGATTAAAGTCTCAAGAAATATTTTATATTTTGCATTTGCCAGATGAATCATGTGACGAGAGACATTATTATTATGGTTTGCAGTAAGCAATGATTCAAGTGTCAGTGATAGACAGTCACAGCTCATCTATTGGAGACTCGAGAGTGCTCCAAAGTTGACAAAAGATCACTTTCACTCTCCCATTAGTGCAAGACGAAACAATTAATTAGGAAGAAATGGACTTTGAAAAAGAACTAAACCTCAAAAGTTAACTTTTATATTACGTTTTATAAATTTCAAAAATTTGGTTATCAACTTAAATAAAAGTAAATCTAGAAGTTAACTCTTATATTATGTTTTATAAATTTTAATTTTTTTTTATCAATTTAAAAATTTAAAATGGACTTGAGAAAAATATTAAGTTTGAAAATTAATTTTTATACTACGTTTTATAAATTTAAAAACTTATTTATTGACTTAAAGTTCAAAATGAACTTAAAAGAAAATAAGCCTGAAAAGTTAACTTTTATATTACGTTTTATAAATAAAAAATTTGTTTATCAACTTAAAGTTTAAAATGGACTTGAAATAAATAAAAAAGGTAAGCTTGAGAAATTAACTTTTATATTACTTTCTAAAAATTTAAAAAATTAAATTTGAGAAGTTGACTTTTATATTATGTTTATAAATTTTTAAAATTTGTCAATCGACTTAAAATTTAACATTGTATTGAAAGTAAAGTGAAATGAAAAAACTAAAAAAAAAAAAAGAAAAATAAGAAAGGAATTTAAAGTAAATAGTTTCTTTTTTAATCTTTTTATGTTTCAAAGGAGGGGAAAAGAAAAGAAAAAGATTTTTCTAAAAAAATTTGATTATTATTAGTTGTTTATTTATATGTTGTGCGACTACTATTATTATTTTAATTATATATATTTTTAATTTATAATATTTAAATTTGATTTTTAAAGATATTTAGATATAAAATTTAATTAATACTGAATAAAATATTTATAATAATAATTCAATTAAATGCTATGTTTGGTTGAAATGTATTAAAAATTTATTTTATTTAAAAAAAAATATAAAAAGTATAAAATAAAATAAATAAAATTAAAGAAAATATTTTAGATATTATGAAATATATTGACAAACAAATATGGAATTCATTTTAAAATTCTAGCTATTTTTTTAGAATTTATTTTAGTTATAACCAATTCTGCAGAAATTTAATTATATAAAATTTTTTAAATTAATTTTTATTTTATTCAAAATAAAGAATTTTTATATTTGTAAATGAATAATATATTTTTATGAATTTCAATCAAACACAATATAAAATATAATTGATAATATTTTATGTAAGAGGAGAGAATTTTGTTAAGTTATTTATTAATATATTGATTACATCTATATAAACTAATATTAAAAATATAATTAATAGTTTTCTAGTATTAAAATTATTTTTTAACTGAGAAGATAATTTATTAGCTAATAAGTTATTTTTTTAAAATTAAAATGGAAAAGTAATATATTAATTAATATATTAATAATAATTCAAATAAAAGAATTACAATTCAAAAAAATAAAATTACAAATCAACATAAAATTGATGTACCAAAAATGAGTACATATTTTATATGTCAAAACATAAATGTCTTAAAAGAATATATAAATATGTATATATAAATTCTGCCCTTCACTTATGTAAATAATAACAATATAAAAATCTATAATTGTATAACAATTTAGAAGGAAAATATATAAATTTATTTAATGTACTTATATAATCCTCTTTCCTCAAGCTTTCACTCAGAAAGATTTAGGGATAAAATTTTGTTAAGATCAGGTGATTATATTTCATTGATAGGGACTTTCCTTATCTTTTGTCTCTTGACTCTTTCAAACCGAAAAATTCATTCCCTCACCTTTCTATTCTATTTTCTTTCTCCAGCTTCTTCGACCTAAACTCTTTCTCATTGTCTTAGTTTTGTGTTTGCTTGTGTTTCTTTTATCTTTTCTAAGACTTTAGGTACTGTCCTTCCTCCTTTCTTTGACTAGATCTGAAAGTTAATAAAACCATAAAGATATTTTTTTTTTTCGGTAATAAGAGCAGGGCAACGCCCAAAAAGACAAGGAAAAAAAATCAAGAAACAATATCCCTAAAATACCCGAAGCCAAGATAATAAGCTAGCAAAAGACTAAATATTCCTACAGGAGGATAATCATAAACAGTAACTCCCAAGACTTGATTTGGAGCAGAGTGGGCAAGCCAGTTAGCACAAAAGTTTGCTTCCCTAAACACATGTGAACATTTCACAGTTCACCTCTTATTCAATAAGAACCTAATCTGCACCGCAAGAGACTGGAAATTCCCTACTAAGGAAGAATTTCCAGATATTGCAGCAATAACCTCAGTTGAGTCACACTCCAATTCGACATGTTTGTAGCCCAGCTCCCAAGCTAATTTGAGACCATTCAAAACACCCCAACATTCTGCTTCGAGAGCAGAACACGAACTGATCATATGAGAATAGCCTTTAAGCCAATTTTCTGCACAATCATAAACAACACCTTCAGCAAACGCTAGACCAGTTACATGGTCAAGAGCTCCATCAGAATTTAACTTCACAAAACCTGAAGCAGGGGGACACCAACGAATCAGAATATTAGTGTCGACAGAAGGACGGTGCAATACTCAAAGGCCGACAACACTCCTCGCTGGCAAGTAACACCAAAAATAAGATTCCACATATAACTAGTGGTGTCAACAGAAGTTTTAACAGATAAGTTAGGAAAAAGCCAGTCATCAAGAGAATGGGAGAGAAATATAGAGTGCTCAGAAGTAGGTAACAAATAGTTCCAAATAGTTGCTGAGCCTATTTTGTGCAGCAATCCAAGGAAGGTTTGAATTCTAAGAGGGCCTCTCCGTCTTCAGATAAGCTTCCAGAAATGCTCCTTGTTAGAAGAATCAAAATCCATAATTAGATTATAAGAGGATACCAAAACTTTTCCAGAGGTGGAAAAATCCCAACAAGGCACATCATCATCTTGAGCTCCATTAGGCGGTGGAGTACCAGCAATCTTAATGCAAACAAAGTTTGGCAAAAGATGTTGAAAATCACTCCAATTCCAACCACTTGGCAAAGAAACAAAAGCAGCAATAGGGAGGTTTTGCATAGAAATTGGAATATCCACCATAGCAACAAAACATAGAGGGCCAACCCCATCAACCCAATTTTCAGTCCAAAATTTTTTAACTCTAAGCCCATTGCCGATACTCTAAGATAAACCCCTCATTATATGAGTCCAAACAGAGCAGATTTCACGCCAACGTTTGATGATCCGGGCTTAGCAACCGTGTTAGGTTGTAAAAGAGGACGCCCCACATACTTACTCATCAGAACCCGAACCAACGGAGCATCAGGCTTGACAAATATATTTCAATCAAGTCTCGTGAGCAACACCTGATTTGAAATAAAAGCTTGTCTCAATCCCAAATGTTATGAATAGATCAAGCTTAAAGCATAAAGATAATGGGCTTGATGAAGAAAACCAACAAATAAAAAATATTAAGATTATCAATTATGGGCTGGACTTGCCACAAGGTCCAATAATAAGGTCTAGAGCGAAGAAGCTACAAAAAAACCTTAAATGGCTTCTTCCAAGCATAGGCCAACAAAGAAAGTTCATTTGAAGGTCCAAGATCCACAATCATTGGAGACATTAAGATTAGACCTTATACAATCTTATTAAGGTCCAATTCCAAAGAGAACAAAGCAAGGCCGAAATCCATGACCCATGAATTTAAAAATAGAATAAACTTTGTTTAGTTAAGAGATATTTTAACATTTTCATGTTTAAGTTGTCTTCTAAGATTTTGTTTTAGTATACAAAAACAAGTCCTAGCTAAATTCATTCTCAGATTTGGGGATGATAATTAAATTGATGTTTGTTTTATTCAATCTTGCTTGAATTCTTTTATTTTTGTTGAATGCATATAACATTTATCATCTTTGTGGTGTGCTAGGATTAGGATTTAAAGGCTTGATTTCCTTTAAGTTCTAATTCCTAATTGATCATTCATAATCTGATTTAGAGTTGATCTTAGGGTTTGAATTCAATTTGCTATAGGATTTGTATGTTAGTATTATACGAGTTCGTAACTGAAAAAAGGTGGTTCGTATAATCTATTCACATAGGTTCATAACATTTGGTATCAAAGTTGGGCTCTTCAAATCAAATTGCTTATCTGTATTTTCATGTTCTTTCATTAGTTTGTTATTCTTATTCATTGAATTTCAGATTCGGTTTCCATAAGAAAAAAAAAAAAAGAGAAATCTGAAATCTTGAACAAATTCTAAAATCTTGTTTGTTTTCTTCAAGTTCTTGTTGTTGAATCTGACTTTGTGTGTGTTTGATTGCTGATTTTCGTTTATGCAAGTATAGTGGAGTGTTTCTAGGCTAAAATTAAGAGAACTCCTATTTTTAAGGGGTTATTAGTTGGCAAATCAGGTTAGGACTTGGATTTCTTAATCTAAAGGGAATTAGATTGATTTTGAGGCTGTTTTAAGAGATATAATTAGAGAATACGAATTTGAAAGGGATAAACACCATATATATTCCATTCAAATCAGATTTAATCATTCAAAACCTAATTATTATCCTTCTTTATCCTGTTGAACGGGTTGTCGAAGCCCTTTAAAATAAATTACTGATTTTTCTAAACTAACTTATAGAAATAGTGAAACTAGGTCGAATCCCAAGGCAACCAATGTGGATAGCTTCTTAAAATTAAATAAAAATGGAAGGATTTTGAATGTTTGAACCAAAATTATAAATAAATAGAAAATAATGAAGGCTGAATATTAAAGTAAATAAAAATCAATCTTAACAAATGTCCAATTCAAGAGTGCTAATTCCATCCAATTGTAATCATGATCATAGGCTTAAATATCAATTTTTCTATTCAAGTACTTAGTCTACTTATTCAGAAAAGCCACAACAAGTGTAAATTCTCCTAATATAATTGGCTCAAACCCAGCATCCAAATCAAAACTTACCATTAGTCAACTGGGCAAGATAGCATTTCATATCAACTCAATGATAGCATTAAGAATAATGAGAATGACTAAAGCAACATTAATTAATCGAGATAGCTGCAATTGAATTAACCTTGTTCCTTTATTTCCCTAGAGCCTATCATGCAAGCTTTGTAATTTGAAAAGGCTGCAATCGCACACATATGAGCCAGCTCCTTGCTACTTGTGTCAATCGTTCATGACAATTACGGATCACAAACTCAAAGTTTAGCAATAGAAAAATCAATATCAAAATTGAGTCATCAGTTCAATCAATATCAAAAATTCATAAATAATAAAAATAAGAAATAAAAAATACTTGAATTAAAGAAGAATTCTATTAAGCACAAAGTCTCACAAAATCACAATTGGAATTTATTCACTCTTGAATCAAAAAGCAAAAGCTTAGCCACACATGATGGAGTAAAAATTCACAAGAAAAGAATTGTATGGAATAGAAGAAGAACAATAATAAATAATCAAAGCACTCTCCAGAGGAAGCTTCTTCTTCTTTTTCCTTGCTCGGTTCACTTTTCTTAAGTGGAATCGACCCTGAAGGAATCTCCTTTCCACTTCTTAGAAAAATTGCATTAACATTCTTCTTTAGATTTATCTTTGGTTGTGAAGGTAGTTTTCCAGAATTTTGAGCCTCCAATTTACTAACCGACATAGCCAATTGAGTAATTTGATTGCCTAAATTCTGAATGATTGACCTTGTTTCTTATTGAAATTGAAGATTATTATTAGCAAGATTTTTAACAATATCTTCCAAAGACATACCTGAATTTGAAGCTTGAGGTTTTGGAGAACTTGAGGTGGTCTAATGAAATTCTGGAAGGATAATTTTGTTGTCCTCCTTGGTTTACATAGCTCAAATTCGAGTGATTTCTCCATCCAGGATTACATTGATTGGAAAAGGGATTATATTTCCTTTGAGGTTGACCAGTAAACCTGCCTAAAGCATTAGCCTCTTGCATCAAGTCTTGTTGCAATGTTGGGCACATATCAGTGGGATGTACTTGAACTGAGCAGATTCCACAAACTTGCAATTGCTCTACAGCCATTTGACGAACCAAAGTAGTTAAATCAGAGATTTGATTTTCAAGATTTTTAGTGCCTACCTCATTAACTCGCCTAGTATCTCCATAAGCTCTTGTACCAAATTGTTGTGAATTTTCAGCCATGTTTGAAATCAATTGCTTGTCTTGTCTACCAAAGCTCCACCACTTGCTGCATCAATTATACTCCTATCCATTGGCAATAATCCTTTATAGAAGTATTAGATTAAGAGTTGATGAGAAATTTGGTGATGGGGGCAACTAGCACATAGTTGCTTGAACCTCTCCCAATACTCGTACAATATTTCTCCAATGAACTGTGTTATGCCATAAATTTCTTTTCTGATGTTGGCAGCTCTTATTGCAGGGAAAAACTTATCTAAGAACAATCTTTTCATCTCATTCCATATTGTTATTGAACCGAAGGGTAGATAATATAGCCAATCTTTTACCTTATCCTTCAAAGAAAAGGGAAAAGCTCTAAGATTTATTTGCTCTTTGGTCACACCATGTGGCTTCATTCCAGAGCATACAATATGGAATTCTTTCAAGTGTTTATGAGGATCTTCACCTGCACATCCACGAAAAGAAGGGAGTAAGTGAATTAAGCGAGATTTTAATTCAAAATAAACTATAATATTAGGAAATGTAATGTATAAAGGTTGTTGATTTAAATCCGGCACGGCTAGCTCTTTGAGGGTTCTGTTCGCCGTATTTTCTACAACTTCTTGAAACATAGATGTGTCACCAACAACAAAATCTATCTCCAATTTCTTTATGTGACAACTTTTTCTTTGCCTAGTCTCCTTTCTTAATCGACGCGCTTTATTCTCAATTTCAGAATTATACTGCAAATTAATAGATTGAGAAGAATGAGTCATAAACAAACAAATTAAACAATGAGAAACTAAAATAGGTTCCTCGATAACGGCACCAAATTTTGAACGGGTTGTTGAAGCTCTTCAAAATAAATTACTGATCTTTCTAAACTAACTTGTAGAAATAGTGAAACCAGGTCGAATCCTAAGGGAATCAATATGGATAGCTTTTCAAAGTTAAATAAAAATAGGGGGATTTTGAATGTTTGAACCAAAATTATAAATAAACAGAAAATAATGAAGGCTGAATATTAAAGTAAATAAAAATCAATCTTATTAAATTTCCAATTCAAGTGTGCTAATTCCATCCAATTGTAATCATGATTATAGGCTTAAATATCAATTTTTCTATTCAAGTACTTAGTCTACTTATTCGGAAAAGCCACAACAAGTGTAAATTCTCCTAATATAATTGATTCAAACCCAGCATCCAAATCAAAACTTACCATTAGTCAACTGGGCATGATAATGTTCCATATCAACTCAATAATAGCATTAAGAGTAATGAGAATGATTGAACCAACATTAATTAATCAAGATAGCTGCGATTGAATTAGCCTTGTTCCTTTATTTTCCTAGAGCCTATCATGCAAGCTATGTAATTCGAAAAGGCCGCAATCACACACACATGAGGCAACTCCTTGTTACTTGTGTCAATCGTTCATGACAATTACGGATCACAAACTCAAAGTTTAGCAATAGAAAAATCAATATCAAAATTGAGTCGTCAGTTCAATTAATATCAAAAATTCATAAATAATAAAAATAAGAAATAAAGAATACTTAAATTAAAAAGAATTTTGTTAAGCACAAAGCCTCACAAAATCAGAATTGGAATTTATTCACTCTTGAGTCAAAAAGTAAAAGCTTAGCCACACATGGCAGAGTAAAAATTCACAAGAAAAGAATTATAGGGAATAGAAGAAGAACAATAATAAATAATCAAAGCACTCTCAGCCGTCCTCTTCTTTGTAGAACTAGCCTCCTTATGTAGGAAGTCAAACCTAAACCCTAATAAGATAATCCTTATCCAAAAAGAAATAAATTTCCTATATGATCTTAATCCTATAAGGAATGATAAGATAAAGGGTAATCTAAACAAATAAAAATCCTATATAATATGGGAGTAAGTTTTCCTTATAAAGAAAATAACATAAAAGTGGGTATTTAACTAAAAATTCAAAATTCTTTTCTACATATTCCAGCAGCTCACAAATTGTAAGGCGTGGTCACGCCTTATTGAAAATGACCTTCTGCATAAATTTTTGCTCTTCCTACAAAAGACTTGGTTTTTTACAAGTGATGCTTTAAAACATGTCTTTAGGCTGAATTTCACTCAATCCTTGATATTTCACCACCTAGATCAGAATAAACACAATTTCCACAATTAAGCACATTATCCAATCAAAATGTAAGGGAATTAAACACAATAAGAATAACTATTTATGATCTATCACTTATTTCTCTCTTACAAGTGTTCTTGGGTAGATTTTAAGCAATTCAACGGACACAGGGCATACTCAATCCTAGAATGAATTTTTTTATTGCAATTGATTGCCAAACTGATATATGATTGGTGATACACCATTATTTCTGGATTGAAAGCTGTTTGGATTGGAAGAACACGGTAACTTAGAATTTGATTTTACGGTAGCATTATTCATAATCGATTTCACAGTTGAATTAGGTGACGAGTCTATACTTGTTTCGAAGGAAATGACGATATGATCAAGACTAGTGAATTTGGATTCACTAGCCCCCACCCTCTCCAGGTTAAATTCCATCGTTCACTAGGATTTTTGGCTTTTTTTTGTATTTTTAGTAATACTTTTCTTTTATCTTTGAGCTGTTTTGGGTTTGCTCTTCATATGTCCTTTGTTCTTTAGTTTTTTTCTAGGTGTTTTAAGGTATTACAAGTAGTTTTTGTGTCTTTTTGATTGCTGGTCACGTTGCTTCTTACCTTTTTATTGTTTCCTTTAATATTAATTTTTGCATCTAGTTGTTTTCTTTCACTTGTCCTTTGCTTCACTTTGAGTTTTTGTTCATTGACTTCTAATTTTCTTTCAAGCGCACCATACACTTGCAATTTCTTCAATATATACGGTTTTGCATCAATTAAGTGTTTGAATTTTGATTCTAGTATGTTGCAACGACTGTGATTAGATTTTTGTGTGGTTTTATTTGATTTAATCAGAATATTTAAAAACAAGCTTGAGTGGTGTGAGGTTAACCCGTGAGTGTATTCATTGTTTATGTCAAACAGGAGTGCCCACCTTCATTTTTGAGAGCAAACAGTGACGGAGTGTGTGTGAGGTCTATTAAATTTGTATTTTCTTATTGTTGCAGGTATGTCATTCGGTTCTAATACTCATTATGAGACCAGAATAACACATGATTATATTCCATTAGCAGAAATGCCAGCTAATAGAGGACACAAAGGAACATTACAAACCTTAATGACCGAATAGAAAGATTAGAGGTGGAGTTGCGCAATGAAAGTGTGGAAATTGAAGATGAGATGACTAGAACTTTGGAAGCTAATCAAAGAGCTTTGCTTAAATAATTTGCTGCATTAAAGAGAAACGTGGGAAATAGGCAAGATGTTAGGGCTGAAGCACCAAATATGGGTGTGAATGCACAAAATTTAGGTGTGCACAATTATGGGCAGCCCCAATACATGTGGCATAGTGAGTACTTTGATCAAGAGGATGATGAGTTTGGTGTGGGCAAAGGTCCTAAAAGAAACCCTGCTTTTGGTAGATATGGAGGCACTTACAATAGGAATGAGTACAACAATGATGATGTGGACCGAAATTTAGGCAGCATCAAATTTATTATTCTGAACTTTGCTGGTAGAACTGACCCTGAAGCCTATCTAGAGTGGGAGAAAAGGGTAGATCTCATATTTGATTGCCATAATTTTTCTGATGAGAAGTAACTAAAGTTAGTGGTTAGCCATTTTATAAAGTATTCAATTTTATGGTTAGACCAGATGTTAGTGAGTAGGAGAAGAAATGGGGAAAGAGCCTATCAATAGTTGGGTGGCTCTTAAGTTTGTTATGAAGAGGAGGTTTGTACTTATGCATCACCAAAGGGAGTTGTACCAAAAACTCCAATACTTGAGACAAGGTACAAAAAGCATAGAGAATTAGATAGGGATGTTGATGGCTATATTATTTTTATAGGAGGAGATGGAGGCCACAATGTCACGTTTTCTTAGGGCCATGTACAAGGAGATTATTGATCTCGTTGAGTTATAAGATTATGTGGAGATAGATGAGATGGTACACCTTGCTATAAAAATAGAAAGATAACTCAAAACGAGGTGGAAAACAAAGGGAGAGTCTAAACCGAATTGGTCTTCAAATTCGAGTTCAAAATCAAATTGGGGAAATAATTCCAATACCAAACCGAATTGGTGCAATGACACCAAAGGAGGTAAATTTGATGCTAACAAGTCTATTTTGCAGGTACCTCAAGCAAAAAGGAGTGGTTGATCTAAGGGGAACCTATAAGACCGAGCCACATAAGTAAAGAAACTGAGACATCAAGTGTTTTAAGTGCTTGGGCAGTGGACACATTGCTTCTCAATGTCCAAACATAAGGACACTGATTGCTTCAGATTATGGAGATATTAAGACTGAAGGTGAGAGTGAAGGGGAAGAGATACCACAAGAGCAAGAGAGTAGTGATGATGGCATTCAAGGGCCCATGAAAGGAGAGCTCTTAGTGGCAAGACGTACACTTAATACACATATAAAGGATGAAGATGATATGAAGCAGCAAAGATACAACGTATTTTACACTAGATGCCATGTATAAGGTAAGACTTGCAACCTTATTATTGATAGTGGTAACTGCACAAATGTTGCTAGTGTGTCTATGGTTGAAAATTAGGTTTGAAATTGATTCCTCATCCTAGACCTTATAGATTGCTTTGGTTAAATAATTATGGTGAAATGAAAGTAAATAAACAGGTTATAGTGTCATTTCAAATTGCTAGATATGCTAATGAGGTGCTATGTGATGTTGTACCAATGCATGCTAGACATATCCTGTTAGGTAGACTATGACAATTTAATAGGGAAGTGTCTCATGATGGCTTTCTTAATAGGTATTCATTTGTAAAAGATAGGAGGAAAGTTACCCTAACACCTCTTTCTCCCAAGGAAGTGTATGATGATCAATGTAAGATTGAAAAAGAGAGAGTAGAGGCTGAAAATGTAAAGAAAATACTTGTACCACCTAAAAGTGGTAAAGATAGTGGCATTGAGCCTAGTGAGAAACCCAAGGTGAAAAAGGGTACTTTCTTAGCTAGGGACAGTGATATTAGGCCTACATTACATACTAATAGAATAGTATTTTTTATTACTTATAAAGATGTTTGTTTGAACACTACTAATGCACTTGATCATGCCTTGCCAAGAGAATTTGTTGATTTGTTGCAAGAGTCTGATGGTGTGTTTCTTGAGGAGATGCCGAGTGGTTTACCACTTGAAAGAGGAATAGAACATCAAATAGACTTCATGCCAGGGGCTGCCATACCAAATAGACCAGCCTATAGAAGCAATCCAGATGAGATAAAGGAGCTTTAAAGATAAGTCAATGAGCTGATGTCGAAAGGGTATGGGAGGGAAATCTTGAGTCCATGTGCGGTTCCAGTGATTTTGGTACCCAAAAAAGATGGAACATGGAGAATGTGTATGCACTAACCGTGCAATCAATAAAATAATAGTAAAGTATCGTCATCCTATTCCTATGTTAGATGATATGATTGATAAGTTGCATGGTGCATGTGTATTTACTAAGATTGATTTGCATAGTGGAAACCATCAAATTAAAATGAAATCATATGATGAATGGAAAACGACATTTAAGACCAAGTATGTGTTGTTTGAGTGGTTGGTCATGCCTTTTGGACTTACAAATGCACCTAGTACTTTCATGAGATTAATGAATCATGTCCTGCGTGAGTTTCTTGGTAAATATGTGGTTGTATATTTTGATGACATTTTGATTTATTCTAGATCATTAAATGAACATGTCATGCATGTTAGGGCTATTTTAGATATTCTTCAAAAAGAGAAGCTTTATGCTAATCTTAAGAAGTATAGTTTTTGTTCAGATAGCGTCAATTTTCTTGGTTTTATTGTTGGTATGCATGGTGTGGAGGTGGATAGTGAAAAGGTAAAGGCTATTCAAGAACAGCCGAAACCTACTAATGTGAGTCAAGTAAGGAGTTTTCATGGTTTGGCTAGTTCTTACAAGAGGTTTATTAAGGACTTTAGCACCCTTGCTGCACCCTTGAATGAACTAGTCAAAAAGAATATTGTATTCCATTAGGGTGATGCATAAGAACATGCTTTTAATTTGCTTAAGGATAAATTTTGCAATGCGCCGTTGCTAGTTTTGCCTAACTTTAATAAGATTTTTGAGATTGAATGTGATGCTAGTGGTGTTGGAATTGGGGCTGTTTTGAAGCAAGAAGGGCGGCCTATATGATTCTTTATTGAGAATTCAATGGAGCAGCCTTGAACTATCCTACATACGCCAATTTGTTATTTGCTTTGCTTTGTGCACTTCAAACATGGCAGCATTACTTGTGGCCAAAAGAGTTTGTTATACACACGGATCATGAATCCTTGAAGCATCTAAGAGGCAAGATAAGTTGAATAGAAGACATGCAAAGTCGATGGAATTTATAAAAACATTTCATATGTGATCAAGTACAAGAAAGGTAAGGATAATGTGGTTGTTGATGCACTTTGGCGAAGGTATGCACTTCTTAATACTCTTAATTCTAAGTTATTAGGTTTTGAGTATATAAAAGAGTTGTATATAGATGATGTTGATTTTGGTAAAGCGTATAGCACTTGTGTTAATGGGAATGCATTTGATGCCTTTTATGTCTTTGATGGGTATTTGTTTAAAAAGAATAGGTTGTGTGTGCCTTACTATTCTTTGCATGTGGTTGATTAATGAGACACATGAGGGTGGTTTGATGGGTCATTTTGGAGTTGATAAGACTTATTCTATTTTATGTGATCATTTCTTTTGGCCTGGTATGAAATGCAATGTTCAAAATATTTATAGCAAATGTGTTGTTTGCATGCAAGCAAAGTCTAAATTAAAACTCCATGGTTTATGTGCACCTTTACCTGTTCCTGAAATGCCAGGGGTTGACTTATCTATGGATTTTGTGCTTGGCTTGCCTAGAACTAGGATTTTTATTGTTGTGGATCGTTTTAGTAAGATGGCTCATTTCATTCCTTGTCAAAAAACAGATGATGCATGTCATATTGCTGATTTGTTCTTTCGGGAAGTTGTGCGTTTGCATGGTATACCTAGAACTATTGTTAGTGATAGGGATGTGAAGTTTTTAAATCATTTTTGGCGTGTTCTTTAGGCTAAATTAGGTACTAAGTTGCTGTTTTCTACTACTTGTCATCCTTAAACAGATGGCCAAACTGAGGCAGTTAATAAAACTATGGTGCAGTTGCTTCGTACTTTGATTTCTAGGAATCTTAAGTCTTGGGAGGATTTATTACCATATGTTGAGTTTGCATATAATAGGGTTGTTCATAGCACTACACATACTTCACCATTTGAGGTAGTCTATGGTTTTAATTCTTTGACTCTTATTGATTTAATTCCTTTTCCTAATAATAATCTTGTGAGTGATGATGGTGTTTCTAAAGCAGATTGGGTAAAGACCATGCACAAGCAAGTGAAGGAAAGGATTGAGAAGCAAAACACAAGGACAACCGAGAGGGTGAACAAGGGGAGACGGTTGGTTGTGTTCAAGCCTGGTGATTGGATTTGGGTTCATTTTCGAAAGGAAAGGTTCCCAAATCAAAGGAATTTGAAGTTTAGTCCAAGGGGTGCTGGTTCATTTCAAGTGGTGGAAAGAATCAATGATAATGCCTACAAGATCGATTTATAAGGTGAGTATAATGTAAATGGTACATTAAATGTGGCTGATTTAGCTCCTTTTGATGTAGGTGATGAGATTGAGCTTGATTCGAGGATGAATCATCCTAATGAAGGAGGGAATATTATGGATAGATCAAGCTTAAAGCATAAAGATAATGGGCTTGATGAAGAGGATCAACAAACAAGGAAGGCTAGGATTGTCAATGATGCGCTGGACTTGCCACAAGGTCCAATAACAAGGTCAAATCAAAGTGTCGATCCTGTGTTGCTAACCATCAATCTGACATTGCCAGTCGTCCATTTGCCCTTGTAAGATCTCATGGTCTCTTTGAGGAAAACCCAAAGGAGATTAGTTAGTATATGTGCATACATGCATACATACTACATTTTATAATACATTTTTGTTGTTACCCACCAGTCCTCGCTAAGGATAAAGAATTGCCTCCTCGTAGCGCCGACCTATCGGTGTACATGCTAGAATTGGTCTCTTTGAACCTGTGTAATTACTACTAGGTGTTATTATATTTTTAGGAAAAGAAATGTAAAAATGCAATGGAGAATGTTACTTACATGTGTATAAGTACTCGGAGTAAACTCCAATGGGAGGCAGTTCTACATGGCAAGTTGGTGCTTTATCGCACCATGAGGACTCCAATATGATAGCATCGGATCTGGGAGAAATGTGACTCCTTAGAATCACGTCCGACGTGGCCGTAGGAGGTGCTTCGGAGGCAACACCAGTAAAGGAACCCGATGGGAGGGCCTGGAGCATTGGGCATATCGCCCCTCGGTCGGCTTTAGAGCAGTAGGGGCATAATGGATGAACTACAAACAAAATGGTTGGATAGATAAGCAAAATAAGGAAAGCGTAGTCCATCCTTCGAGACCGGATGATGAGATCCTCATGCTCATCATATCCCGCTAAAGATGTCGCTAGCTCCTCCCCAGCAAGATCCATTATCCAAAATATAGAGAGAGGTGGAGGCAAGGGAACCCGATGTCTGTTAGGGCCTCGCTCCAACCCATAAATCCTCTCGCCTAAATACCATGCTCGACTGTAGGTCCGGCTAATAGAATCCTCCTATGCTCAAGGTCAATAGTAGAGAGCATGTGGGATCCCGGTGACCGTGCTCCCCCAGCCAATTGCTTTAGATCTGTAAACTAGAAAAGTAAGTAACTTTATACATAAATTACAAATAAGACTGATAAATTTTTGTTTACCTTATCCTAGGTTAGAAAGTTGATCCACATGTGGTGCACGTGAATTTGTGCCTATTCTAATGAGACGCTCCTACTCGAGCCCAAAAGACTCAAGCGAGGGAAGGCTCGTGATGTACACATGGGCCATAAGCCCATCAGAAGGCCGATCTCTAAGGCCTAAAAATCAGTAGTTGTGATGAAAATAAGAGGGGAAAGGGCATAAATGAAAAAGATAGAGTGGAACTTATGTGCACAGCATGCCAAAAGCCGTAAATCCTCTTACTCTCACGGATGGTAATGTCCATCTAATGGTATAGATAAGCGAGAGCTGCAGATCTCTAAGTGTAGGACAAGACCTGGTCCAAATCCTTAGAGAGGCCAAATAATGGAAGTTTAGTGAATTTCTTGAGTCACGGAACAAGATGGTCCCGAAAAGATATACCAAGAAGGCCTAAGCCATTTGATCCACCTCTTAAGCATTCTAAGGCATGAAGCCTCTGTAATGGAGGGGAATGCTCTAATAAGCAATAAGCGGGTGTTCTTGCACGCCAGCAAGAATCCAACAACTCCACGATATAGCGCTCCAGACATCGAAATGCTGATCATGAATGGCGTCATCAAAGGGGACAAGGATACTCAAGAAGTCTATCCTTATGGTAGCAATAAAAGAGAAAGAAGACAATGTTAACTCACCGATCAGGGAATGGAAGGTTTGGGTGGTGTCCATCCACCACTCAAGTAACGCGTATATAGAAGTATGACTTGTCCTCCTAATAATGGATGAAAGTGTACCTAAAAACTGAAGAAAGCCGGTGTTATCGATCCTAGCCTAAACAAAACTTTGGAGCTCGTCAAACTACTCACAGGCCCCGTAAAAGTTTTCGACAAACTGGATCGACACAATGATGTGCGTAGAATACACACATCTAAATAGGGATTTTAAGGCAGAATTTATGTACATTTGGATGTGAATTGGTCCCAACACTCACCCTATGCATTTGTTTGTGTGCTTTAGGTCCAAAAGAAGTCAAAGAGTGATAAAGGGAAGAATTGGACGTCAAAGTTGCCGAAACAAGTCGAGTTTACGCATCCCTAATCTGAACATGGCCGTGTTGGTTTCAACACTGGCCGTGTGTTGGTGCATCAAACATCAAAGAAACAGAAGTTTTAGGGAGCACGGCCACAGAGAGTGACACGGGCATCAACACCAGCCCGTGTTGGGAACACGGCCTTGTTGGCGGCGAGAGGGGGAATTAGTTAAAAGAAAGAAGAGAGGAAAGAAAGAAAGAAGAGCGGGGGAGAACGTCCCAAACCCTAACTTTTCTCTCCCTAAGGGTTTTCTGAGCTAGAACTAAGGGAAAATGAGACTTGGATCAAGGTTTCAATCGGTTTCCCTTCAAGGATTGAAGATTGGGCAAGGTTCGTTGATTGGTTTTCAAATCGAGCAAGAGGAATAAGAATCGATTCAATTCGAGCAAGAGGAATTGGGGCTGTTTACTCTCATCCCAGGGTGTAATCCGATTTCTCTACCTTTACTCTTTGTTGTAATTGTATTCTTGTGTATTTTGATAATGAACATGATTAGCTAGACTGATTAAATCCATTGGTATTTCTTTACTATGTTGGCTTAGTATTATATTATTGGATTGCTTGGGTTAGTTTTATATTCTTCTTCCTTTCAATATTAATAAGATAATGCATCATTCATGAGACGTTGTGAATTGTGTGTTTAGATTGCTTTGTGTGATTGAGAAGTCCATTTGGCAATTGGAATTTTGAATAGCAAGAACTGGTTAATAATCGCTTAGAAATAAGGATAATTAACTAGCCAGATTAGGAATTAACAAAGCTTAATAGAGGCGGATTAAAGCTTAATGCTAATTTAAGAATCAATCGTTAGGAAAAGATTCCAACTTTAGGTTATTAGGTTTAGGAATTCGGTTGTCTCGAGAGAGAAACCGAATTCGGTTAAGAATTCATCCACGGGTAGCATAATTAGACTCACCAATCCTTTATCTTTTGTTTGATTGCCAACTAGTTTAGGTTCCTTTTGGGTTTGCTTTCTTGTCTTGGTTATTTTAGTTATCAATTACTCCTGCATCTCCCTTAGAACTTAGCTTGTAGCTATTAGTTAGTTTAGAAATTATTCATCATTAATTTTAGGTTAATATAACAAAGAACAAAGGAGTAACTCTGGGCTTTCACTTTCTCGAGGAATACGGCCTTGATACTCGCTATTAGTGCTAGACTGCATCGATAGGTACACTACCTTAGATTGTAGCTAACACAAGTAGCAAGCATCAAGTTTTTGGCGCGGTTGCCGGGAAATGTTTGAAAACTAGAGTGAAATTTGCTATTTGTTAATTTAGCCATTGTTTTTAATTTTTATTTATATTTATTTCTGTTTTGTTTGTACATATTTATTTAGTTAAGTTTATGATTCAGATAGTGGATGATAAGGAGGTTCAATGCTAAACTCTTTGTATGACACATTGGAAAATGGGATTAGGAACCAAGAGAGTGCTAAAAATTAGGATACCCATGCCTCTTTAGAAGCTCGAGTGGAATCATTTTGCAGGGCTACCGATCAACTCTCCACTCCTATCCTTTCATCTCAAGTTTTTTGTGAATTTTGTTGTGGTTTACATTTGAGTAATGATCGTCCATTATATAGTGATGTTGCTCATTGTTCTTATAACTATGAATAGGTGAATTATACGGGAAGTTGGCCAAATGACTCGTATGGAAGCACCTACAATAATAAATGGAGCATTCATTCACCCTTTGGATGGAGCTTAGATGGCCAAGAACCACCAGAATTTCAGCAGCCTAATCTTGCACCATCAACTCAAGGTGAAGAGTTAGTGTCAGAGGAGCTGATGATGAGGTTTATTGCAAGTCTTGAGGATAGATTCCAACAAATAGAGAGGATACTTGAAGATCAACAAGCCTCGATTAAGAACATAGAGCATCAAGTAGGCTTGATCTTTAAGTTACTAGCTGAAGAGCAATTGGGAACTCCATCAAATGCTACTGAATCCGAGGAACACTTGAGCGACGTCACTTTGCGTTCAGGTGAGAATTTTTTTGGTTTATCTATTATGTTTGATGATGATGCTTTTGTGCAAGATGACTCTTTGAACATGGAGATAGAACCAGAAAAGGAAGAGGCAAACATGATCCCTCTGAAAGACTACCAATAGGAATGTACAGTTGATGATGCTGAGTTGTAGTTAGAGGAATTTTTGGTGGATTTTCCACAAGTCCCTTCGATGATGGAAGATGAGCACGAGTTTCTTCTAGCAAGTGAACCAAGCCAAGGACTAGAGAAAACTATCGACGTTCCTGAAGAAATTGCCCAACTGTCGATCCTTCCAATTGGTGAAACTTCAGCTTTCAAATTGGAAGAGCCCCTAGAGCATCATGACTACGTGCAATTATACGAGGAGCGAGTTTTGCCCATCATATTGGCAGCTTGCTTAATAGCGAGGAAGAGGAAATTGACGATTATCCCTCTAAGCGGATACTTGAAGCCATTTGCTTGGAAGAAGGATGGATGGTCGTTGATCACGCCCGTTTGCTTTTCACCATGAGTCCAGCTAAGAAAACTCATCACATCAAAAAGAAGCACTTTTGGGAAGCACCCCAATTTTTATCTTTAATCTCTAATATTTTAACCTTTTGTTTTGAAACATTTTTTTAGTTTTAGTTTTCATATTTTATTTAATTTTTATTTCATTTTCGATTTTAATTCTTTATTTTCTTATTTGCAGGCACTCCTCTACCACAGACTAGCCAACGCCCTGATGGGTGCTACTCGTGTTAGCTACAATCTAAGGAAGTGTACCTATCGATGCAATCTAGCACTAATGGCGAGTATCAAGGTCGTATTCCTCGGGAAAGCAAAAGCCCAGAGTTACTCCTTTGTTCTTTGTTATATTAACCTAAAATGGATGATGAATAAATTCTAAACTAACTATTAACTACAAGCTAAGTTCTAAGGGAGATGCAGGAGTAATTGATAAGTGAAATAATCAAGACAAGAAGACAAACCCAAAGGAAATCTAAACTAGTTGGCAATCAAACAAAAGATAAAGGATCAATGAGTCTAATTATGCTACCCGTGGACGAATTCTTAACCGAATTCGGTTTCTCTCTCGAGATAACCGAATTCCTAAACCTAATAACCTAAAGTTGGAATCTCTTCCTAACGATTGATTCTTAAATTAGCATTAAGCTTTAATCCGCCTCTATTAAGCTTTGTTAATTCTTAATCCGGCTAGTTAATTATCCTTATCTCTAAGCGATTATTAACCAGTTCTTGTTATTCAAAGTTCCAATTGCCAAACGGATTTCTCAATCTCATAAAGCAATCTAAACATCATAATTCACAACGTCTCATGAATAATGCATAATCTTATTAACACTGAAAACAAGAAGAATACAAAACCAACTCAAACAATCCAACAATATAATATCAAACCAACATAGCAAAGAAATCCCAATGGATTTAATCAATTTAGCTAAACATGTTCATGTTTAAAACAATCTAGGAAATCAATTACAATGAAAGAATAATGAAAATAAAACATGTAGACCCTTTTCTCTCGGAATTGGATGAATGTGACTCCAAATCTAGATCTACACTTTGATTAATCTCCCAAACTGCCTCTTGAATTGCTCCACTACTGTTTTGCACTCGGAATCTTACGATTCCGGGATTCTTACGATTCCGGGATTCTTACTCACTGCAACTCTCTCTCGCACTCAGTATTGTGCAGAAACCGAACCAGCCACTAGGGCTCAATGTCACTCTTTTTTTCCCTCTCCTTTTCTCTAAGAAAAATGAATTTCTCTTATATATTTAACTCAAAGACGGCCGTGGTCAAGGTCGTCTTTGGTCGGTGGATCTCACCAGTAGGGTTTCACCACGTAGTGTTTCTCCCCTCGTGTTGGCTACCACGGCCGTGTTGCTCCCCGTGTTATCCACCACGGGCCGTCAAGGCCGTGGTGGCTACGGAAACCGTGCCCAAACTATTGTTTTGAAGACCAAGTTTGATGGTTGGTCACGGCCAGAGTCTAGGCCGTGATGGTCAGCACGGCCTTGACTCAGGCCGTGCTCAATGTGTGCAACGCGGGCTCTTGTCCGATCTTGATGAATTCTCGTCCGTTTCCGCACGTATTGATCTATAATTGCTTAAACACCGATGATGGTCCTATAAATGTTCCTGACATGCAAAAGAACATAAAACACGGGTGATCTGGGAATAAAAGCACAATAATTGCTAAGAACATACGCAATAATATGCAAGCAAATATGTGTAAAACTATGCTCATCAAATTACCCCACACTTAAGCCATTGCTTGTCCTCAAGCAATTAACAACTCACCTCATAAAACTACAGTTAGCAATTCCTTTCAGTTTATGCCCTTAGTCCACAACAGAGAGTATTCAACACATCTCAAAGGATACTCAATCATAAATCAAATTACAAATCATTAACAAAGAATGGAAATAATATTAATGCATGAGTAACTTAAATGACAACTCAACACAAACATCATGAACCAATGCCTCACAGGGATCACTCAAGTCGCTCAAAGTGTATATTAGGTGAATAACAAATCCCTCAAAGCAAATGCACAATACCCGCTCACCAAAAGCTTGCTCATAAATCATATCTTCGCCATCGTGAATAAGTAAATACCAAAATCAAAGGGTCTTTACCAAGGTTGAAATGGGGCTAAGGTAAAGGTACGAAGATTTGGATAGAAGTGTGAAAGTGCTCGGAATTGCGATAAACAATAGTATATGCTCAAAGGATTAAATGCCTAAGATCACAAAAAGAATCATTCACTAAAATCCCTACTTCACAGAATAACGCTCGCAAATGCTCTAAATCCAATATAATTAAAGAGATTTGTTTATTATATATTCTTTTTTTTCTTTTTCTTTTTTTTCTTCTTCTTTTTTTTTTTTATAATAATGAACTAGCGTACTTATTAGCGTATCACGAATACAACTCGAATAAACATAAAGAATAACAAATACAAATTGGATTAAAGGGAGCATTTAAAATATCAAAAAGATTTAGTGAATTTACCAACATAGCAACTAGCATTTTAATCCCACATAAAGTTGAATAAATCACAGAAAGAAATTCCAGCATAAGGGTAAAGGAAAGATAAATGTAAAGAATGGTATAATTGAAGTGTATAGGTGTAGATTATGAAGAAAAGGTTAAGGCTAAAAAACTGGCTAACTAATGGAAACATAAGGTGATAGGCTTTTGGTCAAATGTGGTGAATCCTAAATCGCCCAAATCATCTCATGGTATTTGCAATATTCATGTAACTTCAACACGCATTACAAAGCAAGTTCTAGAAGTAAAGTTAAGTACAATGCACACTCAAACAAGAAATATAAAGAGCATAAGTATAATGAATGCTCAACTGGCTCAAAATCTCACTTTCAGGTGTGGTATTAGGTGCAGTTGGTTTGCAACATCATTAATTGAATCATTATTTAAGAAACACATGCATATGATATTATCAACGTTCTAAGTTAAAATTCGACAATTCGAAAAACAATTAAATAACACCGGTTTAACCCGGTTGATGTAAAACACCATAAATTGTTTTCCAAGGACAATGAACAACAAAGAAAAGTAACTACAATTCTATAAATCAAGTCATCAATCAGCTCAAAATTAGCATACTCAAGTGCATTAAAACACAATGTCCTAACATCTCCTAAAAATACACAACACCTAGCCATAACAATTAAAAATCCATATGAGAGATTAGGGTTTACCCATAAGCACCCCACACTTAAAGAACACACTGTCCTCAGTGTAAAATGTTATGGATACCCTGCATGGAATGCTCAACTAAGAGAACAAAAGCAATACAATCCAAGTGCATGACATGTATGAAAAATAAAGTAAATAAATGCAGAAAAATAAAAAGATCTAAGGATCGCCTGATCATCCATCGAGGCTGATGTTGTGGAAATTCAGTGCCTCCTCGGTAGAATCTGAAAATAATAAAATAAAGAAATAAAATCAAAACTGAAAATATGAAAACTAAAACTAATAAAATGTTTCAAAACAAAAGGTAAAAAAAATTAGAAATTAAAGATAAAAATTGGGGTGCCTCCCAAAAGCGCTTCTTTTTGATGTGATGAGTCTTCTTAGTTGGACTCATGGTGAAAGGCAAATGGGCGTGATCGACGACCATCCATCCTTCTTCCAAGCAAATGGCTTCAAATATCTGCTTAGAGGGATAATCGTCAACTTCCTCTTCCTGACAATCAAGCAAGCTGCCAGTATGATGGGCAAAACTCGCTCCTCGTATAATTGCACGTAGTCATGATGCTCTAGGGGCTCTTCCAATTTGAAAGCTAGAGTTTCAACAATTGGAAGGATCGACGGTTGGGCAATTTCTTCAGGAGTGTTGATGGTTTTCTTCAGTCCCTGGCTTGGTTCTCTTGCTAAAAGAAACTCGAGCTCCTCTAAGACTTCTTTAGTGGATAACTCATGCTCATCTTCCATCATCGAAGGGACTTGTGGAAAATCTACCAACAATTCCTCTAACTGCAACTCAGCATCATCAACTATACATTCCTGTTGATAGTCTTTCAGAGGAATTATGTTCGCCTCTTCCTTTCCGGTTCCATCTCCATGTTCAAGAGATCGTCCCGCATGGGAAGCATCATCATCAAACATAGTAGATAAACCAGAAAAATTCTCACCCCGAACGCAAAGTGATGGCGCTCAAATGCTCCTTGGATTCGATGGCGTTTGATGGAGTTTCCAATTGCTCGCCAAGAATCGGCGAAAGATCAAGCCTACTTGATGCTCTATGTTCTTAATCGAGGTTTGTTGATCTTCAAGTATCCTCTCTGTTTGTTGGAATCATCATCAAGACTTGTAATGAACCTCATCATCGGCCTCCTCCGACACTAACTCTTCATCTTGAGTTGAAGGTGCAACATTAGGCTGCTGATGTAGTTACTGAATTCCTAGTGGTTCTTGGCCATCTAAGCTCCATCCATAGGGTGAATGAGTGCTCCACTCTTGATTGTAGGTGCTTCCATACGAGTCATTTGGCCAACTTCCGTATAATTCACCCGCTCACGTTATAAGAACAATGAGCAACATCACTATACAATGGACAATCATTACACATATGTAAACCACAACAAAATTCACAAAAGACTTGAGATGAAAGGATAGGAGAAGAGAGTTGATCGGTAGCCCTGCAAAATGATTCCACCCGAGCTTCTAAAGATGCACGGGTATCCCAATTTTTAGCACTCTCTTGGTTCCTATTCTCATTTTCCAATGCGTCATACAAAGAGTATGAATTTAGCATTGAACCTCCTTATCATTCACTATCTGAATCATAAACTTAAGCTAAATAAATATGTACAAATAAAATAAAATAAATAAACAAATAAAAATAAAAATCATAAAATAATAAGAAAGAAAAAAAAAATGGCTAAATTAACAAATAGCAAATTTCACTCTAGTTTTCATATAATTCCCCGGCAGCGACACCAAAAACTTGATGGGTGCTACTCGTGTTAGCTACAATCTAAGGCAGTGTACCAATCGATGCAGTCTGGCACTAATGGCGAGTATCAAGGTCGTATTCCTTGGGAAAGCGAAAGCCCAGAGTTACTCCTTTGTTCTTTGTTATATTAACCTAAAATGGATGATGAATAAATTCTAAACTAACTATTAACTACAAGCTAAGTTCTAAGGGAGATGCAGGAGTAATTGATAAGTGAAATAATCAAGACAAGAAGACAAACCCAAAGGAAATCTAAACTAGTTGGCAATCAAACAAAAGATAAAGGATCGGTGAGTCTAATTATGCTACCCGTGGATGAATTCTTAACCGAATTCGGTTTCTCTCTCGAGATAACCAAATTCCTAAACCTAATAACCTAAAGTTGGAATCTCTTCCTAACGATTGATTCTTAAATTAGCATTAAGCTTTAATCCGCCTCTATTAAGCTTTGTTAATTCTTAATCCGGCTAGTTAATTATCCTTATCTCTAAGCGATTATTAACCGATTCTTGTTATTCAAAGTTCCAATTGCCAAACGGATTTCTCAATCTCATAAAGCAATCTAAACATCATAATTCACAACGTCTCATGAATAATGCATAATCTTATTAACACCGAAAACAAGAAGAATACAAAACCAACTCAAACAATCCAACAATATAATATCAAACCAACATAGCAAAGAAATCCCAATGGATTTAATCAATTTAGCTAAACATGTTCATGTTTAAAACAATCTAGGAAATCAATTACAATGAAAGAATAATGAAAATAAAACATGTACACCCTTTTCTCTCGAATTGGATGAACAGCTCCAAATCTAGATCTACACTTTGATTAATCTCCCAAACTGCCTCTTGAATTGCTCCACTCATCGTTTTTGCACTCGGAATCTTACGATTCCGGGATTCTTACTCACTGCAACTCTCTCTCGCACTCAGTATTGTGCAGAAACCGAACCAGCCACTAGGGCTCAATGTCACTCTTTTTTCCCTCTCCTTTTCTCTAAGAAAAATGAATTTTTCTTATATATTTAACTCAGCACGGCCGTGGTCAAGGTCGTCTTTGGCTAAACCGTGGATCTTACCAAGTAGGGTTTCACCACGGCCGTGTTTCTCCCCGTGTTGGCTACCACGGGCCGTGTTGCTCCCCGTGTTATCCACCACGGGCCGTGCTGAAGGCCGTGGTGGCTACGGAAACCGTGCCCAAACTATTGTTTTGAAGACCAAGTTTTGATGGTTGGTCACGGCCAGAGTCTAGGCCGTGATGGTCAGCACGGCCTTGACTCAGGCCGTGCTCAATGTGTGCAACGCGGGCTCTTGTCCGATCTTGATGAATTCTCATCCGTTTCCGCATGTATTGATCTATAATTGCTTAAACACCGATGATGGTCCTATAAATGTTCCTGAAATGTAAAAGAACATAAAACACGGGTGATCTGGGAATAAAAGCACAATAATTGCTAAGAACATACGCAATAATATGCAAGCAAATATGTGTAAAACTATGCTCATCACGCCCTGATATCCCTGATGATGCACCTCTTTTCACTCCGGAGCCATAGTCAGGGCAGTATTAGTTTCTTTTTCCTTTCTTATTTATTATATTTTGTACTCTGAGGACAGTGTGTCCTTCAAGTGTGGGGTGGGTGATATTTATCCCATCTTAATTATTTGTTTATTCTTTGTGCAATTTTTTTGAAAATTTTTGAAAATTTTTCACTTTGTTTCGATGCTTTTACTGTTGACTTGCTTTTGGAAATCCTGTTTATGTCCATGTGATCGAGTAAAACCAATAGTGTTGAGTTTTGCGAAAGAATGTAAGATAATTAGTTTGAGTTTTGTACTAAGTTGCTTTGGTTTATCTAATTCTGTTTTGATGATTTTTGTTTGGAACCTACTCAAAAGCACACTTGTGAGAAATTGAGCCTAAATTGTAAGCATACACTTTATATACTTGTATTTATTTCTTGTTGAGAGTGCCAATTACTGTCTTTACTTTTAGAACTTGCTCAGTAATGCTTATGAGGGCCACAAGGAGAGTTTAACACTTTGGTATGATACAGGCACTTAGGTTTTTCATTCTAGCCAAATAGCCTTTATTCGTTTATTGATTCTGTAGATAACCCCTTCTTTCACCATTTTTTTATCATATTCCATTACCACTTAGTTTTATTCTGCTTTGGGTTATGATTTTGCACATGAGTTGTTTTTATTGGGAATTTTTATCTTGGGAATAGCTTTGGAATCTTGTAGCAGCTTACTTCAATCCAAAAAGAAATTCACTCTATTATGTGAATGTTCTTCCCTTATGAAAAAAAGAAAAAAAAAGAAAAAAAAAGGAAAGAAGAAAAATATATAAAAAGAAGAATAAGAGGGAAAGGTGATGAAAAGAAAGAAAGTAAGTGAGCTAAACATTTTGACTTGATTCCTATGTCTCACCTTGGACTACTATCCATTGTTTACCCCTTGTGATTATTGTGACTTGTGTGCATGTCATGTATTTCATTACAGAACACCATAGGTTCAACTCTTACCAAATTTACCTACCCCTACCTAATCCCCATTACAACCTTTATAAAGACCTCTTGACATGGTTGTTGACTCTCCATAAGTGGTAGGAGTAGGATTTAAGAGCAAGCATATAGTAAGTAAGGCAGTATTTGATGCATTGAGCGATTAAACACTACCCTTTAAACACTTTGAGTGATTTAGAGTGAATCTGGTGAGGAGTTGGTTCTAAATAATTTTGTTGAGACAGTATTTTATGAATTATTGGCATCTTGGTTGTGATATTTGAATTGATTGCTTCATTTCTTTTTGTTTGACTTACGCTTGTTAAGGATATGTGCAGGAGCGCTCTAGCTTGTCTGTCAGCTTAAGTGTTGTTCCTTAGTGGTTTATTTTTCTTATTTTACTTTTAATTGCTTGAGGACAAGCAATGAGCTAAGTGTGGGGTTATTTGATGTGCGTAGAATACACACATCTAAATAGGGATTTTAAGGCAGAATTTATGTACATTTGGATGTGAATTGGTCCCAACACTCACCCTATGCATTTGTTTGTGTGCTTTAGGTCCAAAAGAAGTCAAAGAGTGATAAAGGGAAGAATTTGACGTCAAAGTTGCCGAAACAAGTCGAGTTTGCGCATCCCTAATCTGAACAAGGCCGTGTTGGTTTCAACACTAGCTGTGTTCCCAACACGTGCACCAACACGGTCGTGTTGGTGCATCAAACATCAAAGAAACAGAAGTTTTAGGGAGCACGGCCATAAAGAGTGACACGGGCATCAACACCAGCCCATGTTGGGAACACGGCCACCAACGCGGCCGTGTTCGCGGCGACAGGGGGGAATTAGTTAAAAGAAAGAAGAGAGGAAAGAAAGAAAGAAGAGCGGCGGAGAAAGTCCCAAACCCTAACTTTTCTCTCCCTAAGGGTTTTCTGAGCTAGAACCAAGGGAAAAGGGGATCAAGGTTTCAATCGGTTTCCCTTTAAGGATTGAAGATTGGGCGAGGTTCGTTGATTGGTTTTTAAATCGAGCAAGAGGAACAAGAATCGATTCAATTCAAGCAAGAGGAATTGGGGCTGTTTACTCTCATCCAAGGGTGTAATCCGGTTTCTCTACCTTTACTCTTTGTTGTAATTGTATTCTTGTGTATTTTGATAATGAACATGATTAGCTAGATTGATTAAATCCATTGGGATTTCTTTACTATGTTGGCTTAGTATTATATTGCTGGATTGCTTGGGTTAGTTTTGTATTCTTCTTGCTTTTAGTATTAATAAGATAATGCATCATTCATGAGACGTTGTGAATTGTGTGTTTAGATTGCTTTGTGTGATTGAGAAGTCCATTTGGAAATTGGAATTTTGAATAGCAAGAACTGGTTAATAATCGCTTAGAGATAAGGATAATTAACTAGCCGAATTAGGAATTAACAAAGCTTAATAGAGGCGGATTAAAGCTTAATGCTAATTTAAGAATCAATCGTTAGGAAGAGATTCCAACTTTAGGTTATTAGGTTTAGGAATTCGGTTGTCTCGAGAGAGAAACCGAATTCGGTTAACTCCACGAGTAGCATAATTAGACTCACCAATCCTTTATCTTTTGTTTGATTGCCAACTAGTTTAGGTTCCCTTTGGGTTTGCTTTCTTGTCGTGGTTATTTTAGTTATCAATTACTCCTGCATCTCCCTTAGAACTTAGCTTGTAGCTATTAGTTAGTTTATAAATTATTCATCACTAATTTTAGGTTAATATAACAAAGAACAAATGAGTAACTCTGGGCTTTTATTTTCCCGAGGAATACGACCTTGATACTCGCCATTAGTGCTAGACTGCATCGATAGGTACACTGCCTTAGATTGTAGCTAACACAAGTAGCACACATAACACAACAACACTTTGAAGAAAGAACATACAAAGGTATTAAACAAAATTCACGTACAAAAAGACTCTAAATAGGTAAGTATAGCATTTATTTATTGATGTTTTATGTTAAAACGACTTAAAACCCAATTTCAGCCTGCGTACAGTCGATTCAGACTGTGTAGAGCTAAATTGACACTACGCGGAGCCGATTGGCTATGCGCACAGTCAAATCGGTTCTATCGGTTAGGGCACACGATTTTCTTCAATTTCTTCATAGTTTTCATGCATTTTGAGTAAATAACACGTTTATCTAATATATATATGACAGGAAACACAGTTTAAAGCTGAAAAAGTACCTCTCTAATGGCTAAAAGTGATCGGTGTGTGTTTAATTTTTCCAAGAGAGGAATTTTTTCTCCTTTTACAAGCCCTAAGTCATTCTAGCGAGAAATCGATGGTTTGAACTCCTAATTGGGCGCAATTGGAGTACGCCTAGAGAATCTAGAAGATGAGGCCACCATTTTAAGACTGGTTTCATAAAATATGGCTAAGCGTTAGCTGAGAAATCAAAAAAAAGGCGAAAGAAGGTTTGAGAGAAAACAAAAAAGGAAATTGGATAAGGTGATGAATGAATAGGAATGAGGGTATATATAGGCCTTAAAAGGGGCAGAAGTGTCATTTAGGCCCTTGGCCCTTTGAAATTATATTTTAGTCCCTAAATGGACTGAAATCCAACACGAGTTCCCAAAAGGCACATGGAGGGTTAGTGTGCATCCCGAGGCAGAAAGTTTTGAAAAATTACAAGTTTGGTCCCTGACCTATCAAAATTATGTTTTAGCCCCTGAGCAAGCCAAGTACCAATACAGCTTTTGAAGGACGTCAATTAAGCCAGATTGCACCCTAGGGCGGGAATTTTTAACCAAAAGCACCCAAAAGTGGAAATTTATTGAATTGACCTATAATGGTAAATTATATCCTAAAATTGAAAAAAACCAAAAAGTAGTCTCTGTAAAAGTAAAACGGTATCGTACCCATATCGAAGGGCGTGGCTCCCATATCAAAGGGGCATGGTACCCATATCAAAGAGCGTGGTTCGCAAGTCAGCAGGCATGGCTCCCACATCAATGGCTGTGGTGCCCAAATCAGCAAGCGTGGTCCCCAAATCTATGGGTGTGGTACCCAAACCAATGGACATAGTGCCCAAATTGACGGGCATAGTTCCCAAATGCAAGCAGGCAAAGTCCTCAAAAGTTAAGCAGGCATGGTCCCCATATTAACCCAAATTCCTTTCTCGACCTTACAGAGTGTGACTTCTACAGCTCACCAAGATATCCTTTTTTAACTATATCCTTGATATTATAAATTTCGACAAACGAGGAGCAACTATCAATACCCATTTCCGAGATCTAGATATGGAAGGAATTACGGAAAATTCGATGATGAAAGTTACTGCCTTTCTCAAGTCTCAGAGATTGAGAAGGCGTATCTTAAAGAAGGCTGGGAACAATTGGACTTAAAATTACTTCTCTAAAATTAATTTGGACCCAATTGATTGGAAAAATAAAATTCGAGTGGTAAAACGGCAGTTTTCACAAGTTCAAGGACTAAATTGTCAAAATTTCTAGAACTTTTGCTTCTTACAGGAAATTGGCTCCATGCACAGTCCAATCAGCTCGAGAGAGAGTCGGTTGGCTTAGCATATAGCCGATTGGCTCTACACTAGGTGATTAGCTATTTTTCGAATTTGACACTGTTTCATGTGTATTTTCGATATAAAACGCTAAAGACTAGTAAAAATAAGTTTCTAGAAGGTATTTATGATAATTATTGGAATTTTTATAAATATTTTTTTATGATAATTGTTTGAAATTAAAAGAATAAATCCCTTTTCATTTGATATTCTCGCAAGGAATCAACAAGCTTTTGACATTTAAAGAGCAGCAACTTCCTGATCAAGAAAGAGTTGAGAGTCGAAGTCCTCCTCGTCTTGAACCCATATATGGACTCATTCCCGAGCAGAGGTAGCCATCCAGATCATTGCAACATCGGAAAGGTCACCAGCCCAGGCAAAAGCAAACCCGGACCAACCAATAAAGGGGAAGAATAATTGCAGCCTATTATTTTCATTGAATAATTATTAATATCTCCTAGGATTTTCTAAGCCTACTCCTATAAATAGAATAGTGTGGTCTAGATCTAGAGTTAGCATATCCGAGCATAATAACTAGAGCAAAAAAATTTCATCAACACATATAAAGAAGAAACCCTTAGCAAGCCACTAGAAAAGAACTTCCAAATTAGGAAACCCATTAAAGAATGACAGAGACTTTCCTCAGATTCCAAAAGTAAAACTGGATTCTCATCCCCTTTTTGATTCAACATCTTCTTTATCTCCCGAGACTCACAAAACGACAACTAAAATTGACAACTTGTGGATTCCCCTACACCAACATCATCAATATCTCTTCTCTTATTGCTTATGTATATCTTTTTATTTATGAGAATATATTAGGAATGTCTTTTATGTGTATTCTACATAATTCACATTATTAGATTAGAATTCTTTTATATTAGCATGTTGATTGTATTGGGTTTTTAAATATGATAATAAGAACACCTAGTGTTTTGAATCTCATTTAATTAGAGTTTTGAATTTGATTAGTTAATAATAGATATAATTAGCTTATATTTCATTTTTTTGTTAATTATAGATTTTCTGACTAAATTTGTTCCCTCTATACATGTAAAAATCGTTTCTAGGTGGAAAAATTGAGGAAAAACCGCAGAAAGCCTCTTGAGCCGATCGGCTCAATGTAGAGTCGATTGACTCTTCACTTTGAGCCGATCGACTGTCTATAATATTAGGTTGATTTTGAGATTTTTGATGTATTTTTGCCAATTTCATGCATTATAACTTACTTTTAGGGTTTTCCTTTTTTTTTTAGTTGTAGGTGAATTGTAATAGCTAGATTTATTTCCTGCCCTTTGTTTTTTGCTTTTATCTTTGATGGATGCCAAATATATATTGTATGATTGCGTAATTAAAACTGGTCAAATAGACTTGGGCTTTAAAATTGGACTTGGCATTAAAACTTTAGTCCATTAGTTTAATTAAGATGGTAATTAGGCTTTAACTTAAAATTCATATAGACTTAACGGCTTTACCATGCTTTAGTTAGCTTAAATTGGACCATATTAGATTTAGGATCATTGAATTAAACCTTTTTATAAGTAGTCAATTAGGCTTAAAGGCTGAAAATTAAAGCATAATCTGTAAGTGGGCTAGACTAGGTAGGGCCCTTGTATATAATTAATTAGTAAGTTATGTTAATAACTTTAATGTATGGGTTGGCTTTAATAAAAATGGGCTAGATTTAGGTGGATCTCACATGTTGTGACACTTAATGTGTAGATATATTTATGTTGCCTTTATAAGGAATAACTTGTTAGACAATAAAATTAAAGACAAATATACAAAAATAAGGAAGTTGGCTTCCCGATCCATTTATGGATTTATGACATAAGCTTCCTTATGGAATCAAGAAATGCCACTTATTAGTAAAAGTGTCCCTTTTACCTGGGTGGCGACTTCCATCTCCATGCTAGTCTCTGTGACTAGTTAGCATATTCCCGATTAGGTTGAAAAAGCCTTACAGTGCCGTAGTCACTAAAAGCACTTGGGTATGCACCCGAAACAGCCACCCATACTCACCCTTTTAGAGACGCATGACAACAATTTGTCTGTTATGCGTACTTTTGTGTTTTAAAAGAAAACATAAGACTTTTTAGAGTTTCCTTAAGTTAGAGAAGATAGAAAAGAAAGGGGGCAACCATCAACAAGAGAGAAAAGTCTGAAGACTCGACTTGGAGATCAATACTCAAGACTTCATCTAGAGTAGAGATTTCAATAGAGAAACATATCAAAAACTTCTTTTTAGATTTTTATACTTTTTACTATAACGATTTTGTTGTTTCTCTATTCTTTTGATTTAAATTTGAATAAAGCCATCAATGGCTTATTTCATTAAGTTCTAGGGAATGGGTGAACCACCCTGAACACAGTTATGATTGTCTTGCAATAAACTATTGATGGATGAGTAAATAAAGTATGATTTAGCAATTTGGTTTTCTATTGTTCTTGTGAGTATTGTGGGTAGATATTTACATGTTTAAGATATTAGGTGATGGATTGAGAATCAAAATCTAGTATTATTTCATGAATTACTCGACTTACGAAAGTAAGAATCAGAGATGATCTCAATCCTATATGACTTTATCATTAACCATAAGGCTTAATGGGTTTTAATTATTTTCATGATCATGAGAGTATGTCTGGAATTAACTTTAATACTTCTATAATATCTTGGGTGTAAACATCATAATATTGAGTCTAAATATCGAGAAAACTTTAAAAAGCCCGATGATAAAAATCGCTATTCCTCTCAGATCTGATAGAAGTGTGGAAGGTCGAACTCTCGGTTAGGGTTACATCCGATTGAGCCAAAATGTTATTTTTCAAAATAAGAATAATCAAAATTGGCCAAAATTGACTGGAAGAGTCAAAATTGATTGAATAGTCAAAATTAGGGACTAAATAGGAAAACTTTAAACTTCTGCTAGCCTCCAGAGTCAACAGCTCTGTACAGTACCGATTGCCTACAAAATTGGGTTTTTACGGTAATTTGTGATAATTTTTATATTTTAAACATCCGTAATTATCAAAATTAATTTTCTAAAGAGACTTTTATAGATATTATCTGAGTTTTTAATCATTTTCGATAATAAAATGGATTTTTATTGATATTATCTCAAGTTTTAAAGCTTTGTATTTATCGCTTGAAAGACGATTTTGATAAAACCAATTAATTATCTTTAATTATTCCTAGAATTTTTTATAATTAGTTGGGTTCATATCCTGGCTCCTAGGGTTTCCTCCCATTTTGGTAAATGCTAGGTAGAAAATACCGAAACGTACTAAGATTTCCAAAACCTAAACATTATAGAACCCTATCTTTAAACCATTTCCCCGTCCTAAAATTCAAAAGACTGCACAATACGGTAACATCCTGAGGGTTTCTCCATCCATCATCTGATCATGTTTACTTTCTTTATTTTGATTACTATTTGCTTATTATTTAAATGTGATATGATATTTTTTACATGCTTGATCTAGTTTTAACATATGCCTTCATATGTTTAGATTCATTGTTCACATGATCTAGATTTGCTAGTTTTATTCACCTGACTAGGTTTTTTCTTCTGAAACTTAATATGATTAGGCTAGATCTACTCGATTTTTCCATAAATATGAATATTTTAATCTAATATATGCATGATTAGGGTTTTCAATCGGATTTTCCATGATAAGGTGTAATACCCGAGATTTTCTTTTAGTAATAATAATATAAGTAATAGTTGATAAATGAGTTTACTTTATTTTTATTTGATTTAATTGGAATGATTTAAATAGAATTTTAATGCTAGACAACATAAGGGAGTTATTTTGTATATCTAATCTGTTTCGTTTTTAAATGAATACATAAATTAATTTCTATATTGAAAGTTATGAAAGAATTAGTAAAGTCATATGTCTGTTTATATGTGTCATGCCAAGATTTTATGAAATAGTTCTGATTACATGATTTCATATTTTTATTATTTATTTATTTACTATTTATATATGTTTCATTTTCTGCATTATGATTTTATTGATTTCATGTTGACTCGGGATGGGACGGCTATAGAGCATGCCACCTGGTGGGTAGCATCAGGACCGCGTGTGCACCGGTAGGAATCTGAGACAGATAATAAAAAAAAGGGTAAATTTAAAAAGGTAAATTTAGGACTTGCCCTGGTAGAGCATTGCTCTCTGGGCGTCAGCTTATTTGGAAACCTAAGTGACCTCTGTTGAGGTACTCCGTCCCGTGGTATGAAATAAAAAAATTATTTTATTTTATTTTGCAGAAGCATAGCATGACATGACATGTATTTTTATTTTAAATTAAGCAAATATTTTATTGAAGTGTTTATATTTGTTTTTGGGATATATGATTTTAACTCACTCTCGAGACTGACAGTCTCAGTTTCACTATTTTTCAGGTGATTGTTAGTCTTCTCGCAGTTCTTATCTAGCAACCCGACTCCTTCATCATCGAGTTGATGTAATTGGTTTTGGTATGTTTGACTTGTAAGATTTTAGATTCTCCACAGTAGAAATTTTTAGACTTAAAAGTTCGTAATTTTATATAAATTCAAGTCTCGCCTAATTATGATGGCGGACCGAATTTAATTTATAGTACCCGTTGATTTAAGATTAATTGTGAAAAAAGTACTTTGGATTGAGTTTCAGATTTTAATTTGATTGAGTTTGTGAATAGTTAGGCTTACTACAGGATTTGGTGGCCTTAGGCCTACCCATTCCTTAGTGCCGGTCACGGGCCCACAGATCAGGTCGTGACAAAGTTGGTATTAGAGCCTAGGTTTAGATTTCCTTCAACCTAGGTTAAGATTCTTGGTACTGCGGAGCTAGGATCAAGTCTATCTTGTTTGTTTCCATTGACTCTAGTGTCTCAGGTTTCACTATTAGAGAGTCTATCATTCTTTTCTTGTGAGCTTGTCTTTGATGCTGTGTTGAGAATGAGAGTTGTAGCGATAGTAAAATCAGAAGCGCGGTAGACTCGTGCCATTTTTTCGAGTGATTAGTGCAGACTGGCCTTGGATGCTTCGATTGTTGTTTCGGTGATGGGCACCACAGTCAAAATTAGTGCAGAGCGTAGTTGTAGTCGTGTCATGAACTGCCTCGTCATCGTATCGGGTATCACCTCAATGAGTAGAATCGAAGTTAGTACATGGAAAGTCGAGTAGAGGTCAGAGCATATATGGTTGAGTTTTGTGGTTATAAGAAGCTCGAAATCTGGAGAAGCTTAAGCAAACACTATTTATTTTTCTAAGTAGAACAAAGTGTTTTAAAATTCAATATTGCGCCCAGTCCCGCAAGAATTTATTATGGCATTTCATTGTTAGGCATGCATAATTCCATAACTCATTTTTAGGGCATGCATCATACATCATGCATTGCAACCCTTGGTGATAGGGGGCATCATCACCCTAGTGCGCGACGTTGTGGAATTTTATATAAAGAAAATGGCTAGAGATTTTATGATTTTATAGAAGTGTTTTTCAAGATAATAATAATTTATATCTGTGTTGATTATAAAGTAAGTAAATAAGTAAATCTTTCAAAGTAAATTGTGTTAGCTTGGAATTCTCTAGATGACAAGTGTAGTTGTTGTGAGAATGGATCTGTGGCGTAGTCGGCTCCATGTTGGACTGTAGAGGAATAAAGAAGATTTTCTAGATTCCATTCGAGGAGGAATTTTATGTCAAGATGGCGTGATTTCAATATCCATTTGGTCTTGTATCAGTTATCGCAACCAGATGGATGATGTGACGTGGATGATGTGGTATGGATGATATGATGTGGATGATGTGTTGTGGATGATGTGATGTGGATGTTAAGGATATTCTGTACGTGCAAGGGACACGTCATTAGGAAAGAAGTTGGCGAGTGGATTTTGGCAAGAACAGAATTAGTACAGATCATTTCAGAGAAGACTCTTTTTCTCGCGAGCAGCTAAAGACAGCTTTCAGAAGGCATAGGAGTTATGCAGGCCCGAAGTAAGAGTGCGTGGAGATTTGTATTAGAAAAGTATGTATTCTTAAGGTCTCTCTTATGCAAGAAGTAATGCGGTGTGGTAAGGAAGGCAAGTTAGCTCTTATTGTGTGGAACCCTTAGAATTATCGGCAGGATTGGTAAGGTGGCATGCAAGTTAGACTTGCCGCCAAATGTATTTTCTAGCAGGTCAATCCAGTATTTTGTAGATCTGTGTTGAGGAAGTGTATTTAAGATCTTTCACTTGTGTTGCAGTTAGTTGGTGATCGCAGATTCTCAGGTTCGCTAGTTTTGATCAAGGGTTTTATCGATGGGTCTTGTGGTTGAATATTTCTGTCAAGGATAGTACCCGTGAAGCTGAGCTGGAGATGAGAGGTTCTTACTCTCATTAGTTTCAGTTTTAGTGTGAACCCCTTTTTTTCTGTTAAAAAATTCGAGGACGAATTTTCTTAAGGGGGAGAGAGTGTAATACTCGAGATTTTCTTTTAGTAATAATAATATTAGTAATAGTTAATAAATGAGTTTTTATTTAAATTTATTTTACTTTATTTTTATTTGATTTAATTGGAATGATTTAAATAGAATTTTAATGCTAGACAACATAAGGCAGTTATTTTGTATATCTAATTTGTTTGATTTTTAAGAAATTAATTAAGTAAATTCTTTAGAAAATGGATTGTATTTTCGGTCATTCAATTTCTTTTCCCCAATATGAATATATAAATTAATTTCTATATTGAAAGTTATGAAAGAATTAGTAAAGAATATTTTATAAAAGAATTATTGAAAAATTACATTTTAATTAGCTAATGGTGTTAATTTTAATTAAAAAATATTTAGCAAATTGATTAATTACTTAAATGTGTGTTAGGATTAAATTGAAAATTTATTTTGGAATAAGGATTAAAAATATAATTTTATTATATGGGATTTTAATGAAAATTTGTATGTTGGGTATTTTTATAATTAAATATGTCGGCAAGGGCATTTTGATAATTTTACATTTAAAAGCAAAGATAAATAAGTAATTCTATATTTTCAATAATTCTATTTTTGGCCTAAATTAAATAGTTAGGGGCTTAATTGAAAAGCTAAAGAAAAGTTTAAGGGTTAATCAGAAATTTTACAGGACGAAATTGTTGTAATTAAAAAAGTTGAATGACTAAATGGTAAAGAAGGAAAGTTCAAGGACTAAAAGTCGATATAGAGAAGAAAGAAAAGAAAAGGAGAAGAAGGAGATTAGGGAGGAAGAAGAAAGGAGAGAGAGGCGCTGCGTCGACGGCGGAAGAGCGAGGGAGGTTCGGCTGAGCATGGTGGCGACGACCGAAGGTGTAGCGAAGGCCGGTGAGTGCACCGGCAGCGGCGGCAGAGGCTCCAGCAGGCGGCGATAACGGGAGAACACGAGGAAGCGGCAACAGCTTTCTTGCCGCCGTTTCGAGCGTCTCCGGCATCCAATGGTGGCCAGAGGAAGGAGTTCCGGCGAGGCGATGGCAACCGAGTCTTCTAACTTTTTTGACAAGTTCCGGCGAGTTTTGGCTGATCTGAGGATATATCCGGACTCCCCCCAGCTCAAGCTTTCTAATGGCACCGGTTTCGCGGCGATCGGGCTCCGTTTGAAAATTGAGATCGTCTGTAAATCTTTCTAGATGATCGGGGGTCAGATTGGAAGATCGGAAGCTGGGATCGTCATCAACGGGTCGTCTCAAGTCTGTAGGCGCGCTCGAATCATTGATCGGACTCTGGCAGCTAGAGGTGAATCGACCAAGTGATCAAGTATCCCGATAATCCGTCAGTTCGACTCGCTCCACCCGAGGCATCGGAACAGAGCTAGGAGGTTGTTAGAACTGTGAGTTAAAGTCATATGTCTATTTATATGTATCATGCCAAGATGTTATCAAATAGTTTTGATTACATATTTAATATTTTAATTATTTATTTATTTACTATTTATATATGTTTCATTTTTTGCATTATGATTTTATTGATTTCATGTTGACTCGGGATGGGACGACTGTAGAGCATGCCACCTCATAGGTTGCATCAGGACCGTGTACGCACCGGTAAGAATATAAGACAAATAGTAAAAAAAAAAGGTAAATTTAAAATGGTAGATTTAGGACTTGCCCTGGTCAAGCATTGCTCTCTTGGCTGAGTAGAATGAGTTTGCCGGAGTAAAGGTCCCTGGTCGAGCATTGCTCTCTGGGCGCCGGCTTATTTGGAAACCTAAGTGACCAGACTGGACTTAAGGACCCTAGTCGAGCTTCGTCTTATTAGAGTAAGAGAGCCGAAAGGCTAAGACTTATGGTGATAATTAAGTGACCGGACTGGAATTAAGGACCCCGGTCGAGCTTTGCTCTTTGGGCGCCAGTTCTGTTAGAATGAGAGAGTCGAGATGTTAGTGTTGGGATTAGCGTTTTGCTGAGGTACTCTGTCCCATGGTATGAAATAAAAATTTATTTTATTTTATTTTGCAGAAGCATAGCATGACATGTATTTTTATTTTAAATTAAGCAAATATTTTATTGAAGTGTTTATATTCATTTTTGGGATATATGATTTTAACTCACTCTTGAGACTAACAGTCTCAATTTCACTATTTTTCAGGTGATTGCTAGTCTTTCTGCAGTTCTTATCTAGCAACCTTACTCCTTCATCATCGAGTTGATTTAATTGATTTTGGTATGTTTGACTTGTAAAATTTTAGATTCTCTACAGTGGATATTTTTAGACTTATCAGTTCGTAATTTTATATAAATTCAAGTCTCGCCTAATTATGCTGGCAGACTGATTTAATTTATAGTACCCGTTGATTTAAGATTAATTGTGAAAAAAGTGCTTTGGATTGAATTCAGATTTTAATTTGATTGAGTTTGTGAATAGTCAGGCTTACTACGGGATTTGGTGACCTTAAGCCTACCCATTCCCTACCGCCGGTCACAGGCCCACAAATCGGGTCGTGACATAAGGTTTGTTGATATTTTAATTATCTATCCAATGAAACTTTTATTATGTTAAATTTTTTTAGAAAGTTTCCTTATTTGCATTTGCCATATGATGGATTTGCCTACTTTTGTTAATTTGTTCACTTGAGATTGCCAATATGTTTAGGATCTATTATTTCCTTTATTTCTTTTTTATTTTCATGATTAATGATTAATTTGGTATGATGATTGATTAAATCTCACATATATTCTTATTTTGCAAAAATCACAATAAGTTTATTTTGAAATGTCTTTTTCTACATGTTTGGACCTAACCTTCCTGTTCTATTATTTCTTGCCTTATCTGCTCTAATTTTAATTGTTGCTAAACTTGGATTGGGTATTAATTTTTTCCTCTTTTTACTAAACTACTTTAAAAGGCCTACCTATACATTGGGAATTCAGCTTGCTTAATTGAATCCATTGAACAAATCACACTCTTCTTGTTTGATTGTGTTCTTTAAGTAACTTATAAAGGCTCAAAAAGAACAATTGAAAGGTAAAAGACAAGAGTGGTGAGATTAGCATCGAGAAAAGCCAAAAAATAGAGCGAAAGACGAGTGTAAGTGATTTCAATTATAGAGTGAAACACGTGAGGGAGTGGTGAGGATTTTCTAATCTTTTCCTTCTTTAAAAGTTCACTTGACTTTGTGATCATGTCTAAAACTACAATCGAAGAAGCTAGCATATTTGGAGGGGGAAATGATGCAAAGCAAGAAGCTTTCAATATGGAAGGACTTAGAGGAACATTTGCAGCCCTAGAAAGAAGATTTAGTGAAGTGGCTAGTAGAATGGAGAGGTATGAGAAACAGAACCATGATAGAGCGCAACCATAACAAAGGAAAGCGCTTAAAGCTCCTAGAGGAATGAACGCATTACTTGAATTTGAGGATGATCATTGGACGAAGATGACGAAAATGAAACTGTCCTTAACTTAAGAAGGCAGAATAATAGGAGATATAATAGAAATGACATGGGGGACTACAACATTGGAACCATTAAGATGAAAATCCCACTGTTCAAAGGAAAGAATGATTCTAATGCTTATTTGGAGTGGGATAGAAAGATGGAAATGTTCTTCGAGTGTCACAACTACTCAAAAGAAAAAAAGATAAAACTAGCTGCTGTTGAATTTACTGACTATGCTATTATGTGGTGGGATCATCTAGTGAAAGAAAGGTACAAAAATAGTGATAAACTAGTGGAGACATGCATAGAAATGAAAAGAATCATGAATCAAAATTTTGTTCCTAATTATTACTACCGGGAACTTCACAATCGCTTATAAAGATTGACCCAAGGAAGCATGTTAGTTAAAGAATATCATAAGGAAATAGAGATGGCCATGATCCATGCAAATGTGGAGGAGGATTTTGAGGCAACCATGGCAAGATTCCTTAGTGGTTTGGACAAGAATATAGCTGACCAAGTGGAGTTATAACACTTTGTTGATGTAGAAGACATGTTGAGTGTAGCCATGAAGATTGAGAAACAACTTAAAAGAAAGGGTTTGTCTAGGTATGATTCAAAACCTTACTTAGGAGGGGCTAATTCAACATGGAAATCTAATTGGAATAAAAAGGATGATAAAACTACACCTAAAGTCAAAGATGAATCTTCTAAGTTTAATAATGATAAAAGTAAAGGTAAAGAACTAGCGGCACTTAGTAGGGAAATCAGATGCTTCAAATGCTTAGAAAGTGGATACATAGCATCTCAATGCCCCAACAAACGGGTAATGGTCATGGTGGATAAGGATATAAAGTCTTTTAGTGAAGGATGAAATAGTAATAGTGATGAGAATAATGATGTGGATTTTGCAAAAGGGGAGGCACTTATTTTGCAGCATACATTAAACGTTCACGTGAAGCATGATGATTATGATGATACTAAGTAATATGAGAATTTATTTCACACACGTTGCCTGATTTCTAATAAACTCGCAATTTAATTGTTGACAACAGTAGTTGTATAAATGTTGCTAGTACACTTCTTGTGGAAAAACTGAAGCTACCGACACAAAAGCATCCTAGGCCATACAAACTACAATGGCTCAATGATACTAGAGTTTAAAAGATAACCAAACCAGCTATGATCTCATTCTCAATGGGGAAAAATAAGGATGAGGTTCTTTGTGATGTGGTACCCATGTTTGCTAGTCATTTGCTTATAAGAAGACCATGGCAGTATGATAGAGGAGTGTTGCATAATGGATACAAGAATAGATATTCCTTAGTGATAAATGGATGCAAGTTCACCTTAGGACCATTATCACCTAAGGCTGTCTTTGAAGATCAAATGTCCATTTGACAACAATATGAGGAGCTTTCTGGAAAAGAAAAAGGCAATTGGGGATTGTAAGTGAGCATGAGAAAAAAGAAAAGGGGGAGATGAGAGATTTCAGTAAAAATGGAAAACACAAGGAGGAAACACGTAAAGAGAGCAAGAGTGACAAACACTTGAGCTTTTATTAAGTGGAAGTGAGGTTAAAAAGAGCTTTAGCTTGTAGGCAGTCGCTACTTGTACTTGTGTACAAGAAATCATTGCTTAATACTAATGACTTAACAGCTTCTGTTCCAAGTGTTGTTTCAAAACTTTTATAGGAATATGAAGACTTGTTTCCTGAGGAGATTCCAAAAGGCTTACCACCAATTCATGGGATAGACATCAAATTGACTTTGTTCCTGAAGTGAGCATTCCTAATAGGCCAACCTATAGGTGCAATCCGGAGGGAATAAAAGAAATTTAAAAACAAGTGCAAGAGTTGATGGAAAAATTTTATGTGAGAGAAAGCATGAGTCCATGTATTGTACCTATACTTCTAGTACCTAAAAAGGATGGGACATGGAGGATGTATATTGACTATTGTGCAATTAACAAGATTATAGTAAAGTATTGGCACCCTATTCCTAGACTAGATGACATATAGATAAGTTACATGGATCGTGTGTATTTTCTAGAATAGATCTTAATTCTGGGTATCATCAAATAAGAATGAGAGAAGGAGATGAATGGAAAACGGCCTTTAAAAATAGTCTTTATGAATGGTTAGTGATGCCTTTTGGCTTTACTAATACACCAAGTGCTTTCATGCGATTAATGAACCATGTTTTACGTGCTTTCATTGGTAAATTCATGGTAGTTTGTTTTGATGATATTCTTGTGTATAGTAAATCTATAGATGAGCATGTTAAACAGTTAAGGATTGTTTCTACTGCACTTAGGACTGAAAGTTTATATTCTAATCTTTAGAAATGCGCATTTTGCACTAATGAAATAATCTTCCTTAGTTATATTGTTAATGAACATGGAATTACTGTGGACCAAGAAAAGATTAAAGTAATTAAGGAGTGACCTACACCTACAACTGTTCATGAATGTGTAGTTTAATGGTTTGGCTAGTTTTTAAGGAGGTTCATTAAAGATTTTTCCACTATAGCCACACCATTAACTGAATGCATAATGAAGAATGTAGGTTTTCGGTGGGATAAAGAACAAGATGAAGCCTTCAAACTGCTAAAGAACAAATTAGTTCTGCACCTTTACTTGCATTACCTGATTCTAATAAAACTTTTAAGATTGTATATGATGCAAGTGGTATAGGTATATGAGTTGTCTTAATGTAGGAGAGAAGACCAATTGTGTTCTTTAAAGTTAAGTGGAACTAGCCTAAAATATCCAATTTATGATAAAGAGTTTTATGCCTTGGTGAGGGTACTTGAAACTTGGCAACATTACTTATGGTGTAAGGAGTTTGTCATCCATACAAATCATGAGTCCTTGAAATACCTCAAAAGATAAGGAAAGTTGAGCAGAAGACATGCCAAGTGGGTAGAGTTCATAGAATCTTTTCCTTATGTGATCAAGTACAAGCAAGGTAAGGAAAATGTGGTAGATGATGCTTTATCGCGCAGGTATACTATAATATCACAACTTGATAAAAAAGTGTTAGGGTTCAAACTTATTAAAGATGTTTATGCTTATGAGCTTGATTTTGCCACTATATATGCTGCATGTGAGAAAGGGGGAGCATATAGGTTTTATAGGTATGATGGATTTCTATTTAAAGAAAATAAACTTTGTGTGCCTCAATGTTCTTTGAGGGAGTTGTTAGTGAATGAGGCACATAGTGGAGGACTAATGGGGCATTTTGGTGTGAAAAAGATTTTAGACATACGAGATGAGCATTTCTTTTGGCCTCACATGAGAAGGGTTGTAGAGAAATTGTGTGAGCAATGCTTAACATGTAGACAAGCCAAGTCTAAGGTAATGGCTCATTGAACGGGTTGTCGAAGCCCTTCAAAATAAATTACTAATTTTCCTAAACTAACTTGTAGAAATAGTGAAACCAAGTCGAATCCCAAGGGAACCAATGTGGATAGCTTCTCAAAGTAAAATAAAAAGGGGGGATTTTGAATGTTTGAATCAAAATTATAAATAAGTAGAAAATAATGAAGGCTGAATATTAAAGTAAATAAAAATCAATCTAAACAAATTTCCAATTCAAGAGTGCTACTTCCATCCAATTGTAATCATGATCATAGGCTAAAATATCAATTCTTCTATTTAAGTACTTAGTCTACTTATTCAAAAAAGCCACAACAAGTGTAATTCTCCTAATATAATTGACTCAAACCTAACATCCAAATAAAAACTTACCATTAGTTAACTGGGCACGATAGCGTTCCATATTAACTTAATGATAGCATTAAGAATAATGAGAATGACTAAACCAACATTAATTAATTGAGATAACTGCAATTGAATTAACCTTGTTCCTTTATTTCCCTAGAGCCTATCATGCAAGCTATGTAATTCGAATAAGCCGCAATCACACACATATGAGCCAGCTCCTTGCTACTTGTGTCAATCGTTCATGACAATTATGGATCACAAACTCAAAATTTAGCAATAAAAAAATCAATATCAAAGTTGAGTCGTCAGTTCAATCAATATCAATAATTTATAAATAATAAGGACAAGAAATAAAGAATACTTGAATTAAAGAAGAATTCTGTTAACTACAAAGCCTCACAAAATCACAATTGGAATTTATTCACTCTTAAATTATAAACTAAAAACTTAGCCACTCATGGTGGAGTAAGAATTCACAAGAATTGTAGAGAATAGAAGAAAAATAAGAACATGAATATCAAGTATCCAGCCCCCTTTACTTGGTACAACTAGCCTTTTCATATAGAAAGTTAAACCTAAACCCTAATAAGAGAATCCTTATTAAAAAGAAATAAACTTCTTATATGATCTTATCCATATAAGGAAGGATAAGATAAAGAGTAATCTAAACAAATTAAAATCCTAAATACATGGGAGAAAGTTCTCTTTATCCAACACTTCCAAAAATAAAGGAAATTAATTAAAGATGGGTCCACCACAAATTTATCTTTGAAAAATTTGAAGCTCTCTTTTGCAACTTTCAGTAGCTCATGGGTTGCAAGGCGTGGTCACGCCTTATTGAAAATGATCTTCTGCCCAAACTTTTGCTCTTCCTTCAAAAAACTTGGTTTTTGACAAGTGATGCTTTAAAAAATATCTTTTGGCTGAATTTCACTCAATCATTGATATTTCATCATCTAGATCAGAATAAACACAGTTTCTACAACTAAGCACATTATCCAATCAAAATGTAAGAGAATTAAACACAATAAGTATAACTATTTATGACCTATCACTCATGGGTTGTATACACCACTTCCTATTCTTATTGAACCATAGGTGGATATATAAATGGACTTTGTTTTGGGTTTACCTAGGTCTAAAAGTGGCAAAGATTCTATGCTTGTTATTCTTGACAGGGTTAGCAAAACGACACATTTTATACATTGTCAGAAAACCAATGATGCAATATATATAACTGATTTGATTTTCAAGGAGATAGTAAGGTTGCATGGCATTCCAAGGACTATTGTTAATGATAGGGATGCCAAATTCTTGAGTTACTTTTGGAAGACTTTTTAGGGGAAGTTAGGAACAAAGCTCTTATTTTCAACCACTTGTCATCCACAAGCTAACGGACAAACTGAAGTGGTGAATAGGACCTTATCTACACTTTTAAAAGTAATCATTCAGAAAAACTTAAAGAATTGGGAGGATGTTTACCTCATGCGGAGTTTGCTTACAATAGGACAATGCATACTACAACTGAACATTCGCCTTTTGAAGTGTTATATGGCTTTAATCTACTCACACCATTAGATTTGTTGCCTTTACCATTGGAAATAAAAAGGCTGAAGCTGTTAAAGCTTACATGAGAAGGTGAAATTGCAAATTGAAAAGAAAACACAACAGTATGCTACTGCACACAACAAGGAGCAAAAGAAGGTGTTATTTGAACCAGGTGATTGGGTTTGGTTGCACCTTAGAAAAGAAAGATCTCCTAATCAACAGAAGTCTAAACTCATGCCTCGTGGAGATGGACCGTTCCAAGTGCTTGAACGGATAAATGACAATGCCTACAAACTTGATTTGCCAAGTTAGTATGGCAATGTATCTGTTACTATTAATGTGTCTGATTTATTTCTTGTTGATACAGGAGATGATTTAAGCATGAATCCATTTGAAGAAAGGGGGAATGGTGAACAATAGGATGGTCCAACTAGCCAAATGGGTCCATTAACAAATTTTGGAGGACCTTTAAATTGAGATAAGGCTAAAAGTGTTAAAGTTTGTCAAGCTTCATCCAAAATATTAGCTCAAAGCTAGCTCATGGAAAAGAACTAGAAGCTCATGATAGTCCAAGCTTGGTTAACTTAGTTCAAGCCATCACAAGTCAAGAGAGAAACTGATATGGAACCTCCACGAATAAGCTTGAGAACACCTTTTGATTTGCGGACCCCCAACACATTAACATGAAAACCCCAAGAACCAATTCGGTTCAACCCCCAAGAAAGATTAGAAGACAGATTTCTTAGAAAGATGATCAAGAATTAGAATCTAAGAAAAACTAAGTCCTCAAACCCCAATCCTAAGTGCGCCACAAGGATAGATTAACTCCTTGATAAGTTTTGTATTCAAACAAGAATACAAGATACAAGCAATTTTGGCTTCAAAGGAAGTAAAAACTTTAATTAATCATAATCTGCCAAAGGCATACGGATTTGACATGTTTTAAGGACATATCCAAAGTCTTAGTAAGAATAGAACTCTTACTTAACTAATAAAGATTTACATCTAATCTAGGATAAAGATAACCTTCCTAACTAAAAGAGATAACTTAAACAAAATCCTAATTAAGTTAAAATACATGTGTGGCCACGCAAAATAAGCCATAAAACCTAATTTACATAAGTCATATAGATGGGCCTCGTAACATAAGCCAAGTTAGGCCCAAAGTCTTGATATGCTCCAATTCAGCTTCTTTGATCTTTTTAAGCCGAATTAAATTCATTCAAGCCCAATAACTGAATTAGATTAATGAGCCTTGAACTTAGATCCAATTCTTTAAGTCTTGATGTGTCCTTAGCCCAAATGTCTTGGATAAGCTCATTGACTTGCAATTTCAATCGAACTATGACTCCCAGTTGAATTAGGATTCCTTTTGTTGCTTGAACTCCTAATATTATCAGGATTTCTTGCAGGATTAGGATTTCCAGTTGAGTCACGACTCCTTATTGGATTAGAATTCCTTGAGCTAGTAGGATTTGCATCATCAAGACTCCTTGTTGGAGTAGGATTTGTTGTGCTAGTTTGGTTCGTATCAGGAACTTGGTTTAAGAGGAGTATTCAGCCATTTTATCCAACACATTTAGATTTAATTTTATTATAACTTTATTTATATCTTTAGTTTTTTTTCTTGATTTTAGGCCTTATATTATGTGTTAGATTTTCTTAATTTGTTTAGTTTATTGGGCTTAAGTTAAAATTATAATAACTAGTTCATCAGTATCATAAAGTTGGGTTTGTAGTAAGATCTAATTAAGTATAGTTAATGGGCTAAAAGTTAAAGTATTTAATTAAGTATTAATTACTTTTATTATTTGTGTTGTTTTTAGGTTTAAATTGAAGAATATAAAAGGATAAAAGGAGCATGATTTTATTCATCCTTTTGAAGGCTTATGATGAAGAAGAATATTATATTCATTATATATGGAAGGTTACATACACGATAATATTGCATTCAATCAAGAAGGTGTTATGCCTTTCCAAACCATTAAAATGAGAGGTTATGCTTATGAAAATGACATTAAACATTAGTGGTTACAATTATAGGAGTTATTTTTTATTTATGCAATTTACTTTTTATTTTATTTTTACTAAATCTCCATTAGCCTCTTCCTATAAATAGGTAAGGTATTTGCATTTGTAAAGACATCATTGAGTTGAATATAAAAGTCTTCTTTTCTCTTAAGTGAGAATTTTTATTTAGAGTTTTTATTTGATATTTAGAAACTTATTAAACTTTTAGTTTGTGGCGTTCAAAATCCAAACACCTTATACTATAGCTCTCTAGCTTCTATAGCTAAAAGGGTTGTAGTTCATATACTTAAAGTCTTTAGCTCTCCTATAGCTAAAAGATTTTATGTCTTTATTTTCTTTAAAATTCAGAATCCTGATTGATATATCCTGCAATTCAAAGAATTGCCATTGGGGTTTTTGGATTATTCATCTTCATTGCTTTTGGTTGAATATAATCATTGGGTTTGTAGTGGCATATTCAAAGGTTTCAATCCAATTCATACCACAAACTATTCATAATAATAGTAAGAGTGTACCTATATCAGAAGTAAAAACAAAACAAATAAAAATCTGTAAACTTATTTTAAGCATCTTGAAATAAGACAAGCATAAAAAATTAGAAAAACCGATCAAAATTTAGAAATGAAATATTTGTACCATATCAAGACACATTAGTTCAAGCATCATAATATATTAATAATAGTTATTTAATAAGAAAAGGCTACTACTTGGCCATGCACTGCCTGGAGCAACCTCATAACAAAAGCCATTTTCTGTATAGTCTCGTGAGCAATTTCATCACCATAAATTGTAGCCTCAAATTTGTCAATTAGCTACTAAAATAGATTTCACCATCACCATATTTATGTCACGACAAAACTACCAACAAGACTCCATTGCTCATCAATAAATCATTTCCAACTTTCAAACTTACTAAGGGGCATTCACGTATCCAATATACATATTCTTATACCAAGACCATTCAGAAATCTGTTGAAAATCATTTGACTAGATAAGTACCTGTTATCTTATTACATGTTCTTGACAAAATTAACAAGCACATGTTCATGGATGAGACTAATACAAGCAAAAGAAGAAGTACCAGAACCTCTTCCAGTAGAGATGGGATTTATGAGTCTCCTCATACTCTTTGGAACTTCTAGAAGCAGGTTCAAGGCCTTTCACAGAATTTAATTCTTCCTGCTCACAATGAAACTTATATTAGTACATTATCTACTTATTCTATTAAGACATTGATCCAGCAATCAAAGGAATGTTTCAAAGTACCAAATTTCAAAAAAGTGACTAATACAAGCTTTCTGAATTCAATAAGAACCAATGTAGGAAAGAATTTTAAAGAAACTTACATATGTAGCCCACTTCAATGTAGGAAATTGAACCAATGTAGCTAGAACTTCTATTGTATTATATCATAATAAAATGGTGTCTAACACACAACTGGCTCTAAGGAGTTTTAGATGAATACGTATAATGTAAAACAAAAGATAGCAGCAATTATAATATAGCAAAACTTGAAAACATATACAGTATCAATAAAGTTCTATCATTATCTTGAGCATTCCTACAACTCAGTTGATAAACACAAGTAGCCAAGTTTTGTTGCAAGAATTAACACCTTAATCAAGACAATATCCATATATATATATATATATATATATATATATATATATATATATATATATATATATATATATATATAAACTATGTATCTGAAAATATCACTATGTACCACAGAGTCAAGTGGTAATCCAGTATCAAAGAAATGACAACAAGAAGAAGCTAAGAAATATAGTCATATAACTCAAGTAATAGTAGAATAAGATTGAAATAAAAAGACGACAAAGAAATATTATATGAAGTATTCTAACACCTGATTAAGATAGCTAACAAATTCTAAATGGTAGAATAATTTTTATAGTGCCCTATACACAACCGATTACACATAAGCCATTTAACAACTAATGTACCTCAAAATTATTATGACTAATCTAACATGTCAATTCCACAATGAACAATGTGTGTATGATAAGCAAACTAACACAATGCAAAATCGAATAACAACAATAAAAGTAATTAAATCACCTTTGCATAAAACAATACATCAGCAAGAAAGGCTTCCTAAGTTTCTTCTTTTACCAATTGTCAATATATCAAGGTGAATAAAACCTTACAATTAGCAAATGAAGTTACAATAGTCTAATTTTCATTTTTTGATTTGACAGAAAATGCAAAAGTAATAACATCATAAGTAAAGTAACAAACACAACAAATACAATCGATCATAAAAACATGCACAGAGCTATAAAAGAATAAAAAGCCATGAATTAAATAATTTCTTTTAGACTTTAGCATATTAACAACAATCAAATACAACAAAATAATATGTCACTTTAAGATATAAAAAAATTAAAATATGAAGCAACCAAAAACCAAAACCTAAATAAAACCAAAAATCGAAAGAAAACCAAAAACTAAATAAAAACAAATAGAGTATTATGAATAAAAAGCAAAAAAATGAATGTTGTCTAATTGAGTAGAAGGAAAAATTGGAGAAAATGAAATTAGAAAAATAAAAGAAACCATTACTAATAAATCATAACGAATAACCATGAAAGAGTTACCATCTTCATAAGTTTTCAAGTATCAAAATTGGGTGATTGATTGATAGAGTTACCAGTTGCACAGATAGGGACAGAGTTAGCCAAGCTTAGGTAAGAGAAAGGAAGAAAAAAGAAGAGAAAGGAAACATAGTTAGCATTAGGAAAAGAATAGGAGTTAAGGTTTCAAAATTGAAGAAAAATGGAGGAGAAGTTGAAAAGAGAAAGGAAGAAGTTAGGGCTCAAGCACTCACTTATATCAAACTTCATTTAGGAAAAAATGAGTTTTTTTTTATTTCATTATAAATTTTTATATATATTTCAGTGGAAAAGTTATATTTTGGCAGTAAAAGTTTAGGCCGAATTCTTTTTACCCAATAATGAGGGGCATATATACTAATTACTACCAAATTAACTCCATCCTTAATAACCATGTTTTTAGTGATAAAAATTTTAAAGCCCTCATTATATGTATTCAAACTGTAATTTTAATAATAGATTTTTTGTACTCTCGTTAAAAATTTGTCATTATAGATTGATTTTCTTGTAGTATAAAGCTGAGTTGAGAGATTTGTGTAACTCCTATGTAAAGCAATACAATTATAATACACATCTCAAAATTTCCATAAAAGATCTAGAGTCCACTAAGCAAAAACCTAATGAGTTGCTCCCTGTATCACATGCAACTGTATCAGAAGAGGGTGGCCAGAGCATTTAACAAAAGAGTAAGGCCATGAAAGATCAGAGTTGGTGATAAGGCCCACAACATCTGATCCTAGAGGTAAATTCAGGCCAAATTAGGAATGCTCATTTCTCCTGTAGAAAATTTTATCCAAGGATGCTGCTAAGATTTCATATCTTGGAAGAAATGAATTCTCCGAGCCCATTAACCTAGATCATCTCAAGAAATACTATATTTAAAAAAAGAAAATAAAAAAAGAGAGAAGAAAAAAAAAAGAAACCTGCTGATCGAGAACTTGTAAAGGCTGGTCAGGTAAAGATAATAGTAATAAAAAGAGAAAATATTCAGCTTGAAAATCTGAAAAGACTGGCTAATAATAAGAGTTATGTCATTAGAAATAAAAAAAATGTACCCATTTAAGCCTTTATTGAATGAATAAAATTTTCTAGAATTTTTATCGAATTTGCATATTAATGCTTATTGTTTCATGCAATACTAAAAGGAAAAACAAAGCTAAATCGATGAGATCTAAAATAGAGGTATTTTTTATTCTCTTCTTTTTGCCCTAATTTTCTTGGACTCAGCAAACACCTTTTGGGTCCTCTTATTCCTTGTAGGATCAAGTGCAATAGTAGTTTGTAGTAAAACCCAAGCTTTGTAACTATCATTAGTGGTCAAGTCACCTTCAGAATTGATGTTGTGCTCTACAGTATGGTAGAGCCATAGTCTCTCAATCTTGTCCAAGAAGTCCTATATCTATGTAAAGCCTTTGAAGTCGGGAGGATATTCTAAAATCATATGCTTCTCCCATATTAATAGCAGAGTTTGAATAGGGTATAGAAAGTGGATTCTCGAAGTCCGAGTAAGAGAACACATGCTCCATATATCAAAAGGGTGATATGCTAAATTTTCCACCATGGGCAGGTCTAACAAATAAGGGCAAATGAGAAAAGGGAGAGAATCAACTCACCGGTCGAGGTATGAATAACTAAGGGTGGTGTCCATCCACCTCTCGAGCAAAGTAAAGACGAAGGTGTGGTCTGTCCTCCTAGTAACTGATGGAAGCGTGGCATTGAAGCGACGAAAGCCAATATCGCCAATCCTAGCCTGAATCGGGCTTAGGAGTTCATTGAACCACTTACAAGCATCCTAGAAGTTTTTGGCGAACCAGATTGACACAATATCACTCAGAAAAGCACAAGCACAAGTATGTAAACACAATGCAAACCACGTAAAGGCCTCAAACAAATAAGTATTACATCAATTTATTGTTATTTTATGCTAAAACCCCCTAAGAATTGCTATTCCGCCCGTGCACAATCAATTCAGATTGTGCAGAGCTCATCGGCATTGCATAGAGCCGATCGGTTGTGCGCATAACTGAATTGGCTCTATGGCTTAGGGCATAGCTTTTTTGCAAAGCTTTTCGCGAAATTACACTTATTTTGAACAAATAATGTGTGTATAGTATATAAATGACAAGATACAAAGTTTAAAGTCGAAAAAATACCTCTTCGATGGTTGAAAATGCCTAATAAGTGTTCAATTTCGCCAAAAGGGCGATCTTCTCTCCTTTCACAAGTCCTAAGTCATTTTGGCGAGAAATTGGTGGTAAAAACTCCCAATTCGGCACGAATAAAGATAGAGTCCCATTCTACATTTCAATATCGACAATAAGGAAATTTATAGTAAGAGTAAAATCCATCGACTTTAGAAATTGTGTGGGTTCAAGTCCCTCTATCCCCAAAACAGGCCTGCTCGACTCCCTAATTGTTTTTATCCTATTCTCTCTTTTCGTTAATGGTTCAAATTTCATTATCCTTCTCATTCATTCAATTCTTTCACAAACATATCTGGGATGGATTTCTTTTTACACGTCTTAGGATAGATATGATATATATAAAAATGAATATCTTTGAGCAAAACAAGAAACCCCCATTCTAGTGGAAAATGGAATGATTAACAATCCAAATATTATTCGAGCTAAAATTTACTTTACAAAGTCATCTTTTTATTAATTTTTATTTATTTAAGTGATGGTTTTCTTTAAATTTATTGTAATACAAATGTTTTGTTTGATTGAAAAAAAAATGTTATAAATTATAAAATAAAAGAATATTTTTCATTTTTTAGGAGGGGTTTCTAACTCAGTGGTAGAGTACTCAATTTTTTTAAGTGTGGGTCATATCTTTTACACATTTGTATGAAGGAAAGGATTTGTCCATACCAAGATATAGTTTGAAAGATCACGACTGGTCCTAAAAGGAATGAATGGAAAAAATAGCATATGTCGTATCAATGGAGAATTATGAGAATACTTCATTTTTGTTGGATCGGGCTAAACCTTATTTGAATTCTTGGAGTGGAACATAATAAATGAATTTAAGGATGGGTCGAGTGAATAAATGGATAGAGGCGTCCTAAGAATCTCGATGATGAGGCCACCATTTCAAGACTGATTTCGCAAGATTTGGTTAAGAAATGAATGAGAAATCGAACAAAAAGTGAGGAAATTTGAGAGAAAATAAAAGATAAATGTGGATATAGTCGATTATAAATGGATGTGAAGGCTTATATAGGTCCCAAAGGGAGGGCAAAAGTGCCATTTAGGCCCTTGACTTATCAAAATTACATTTTAGTCCTTGAATGGACTAAGTACTGATACAAGTCCTCAAAAAAACAGATAAAAGGCCATATTGCATCCCAAGGTGGAAATTCCCAAAAAATTACAAGAAATTATTCATAAAAAATTATATTGGTTATTTATTGGAGAAAAATAATTTAAGGTATATGTGCAAGTATCTTTCAGCAAAAATCGAGCAATATGATAATTTTATATAAGACCTTCTATTTAGTTGCGTTAGAACTATTAATAATATGAAGCTAAATAATTAGAATAAATAAGATAGTAGACCTTAAATCGATAGCTATAAATTTTAGTAATTTAATTAGATATTTGCAATTAAGATTTTGACTAAGTGATTAGCCTATAATTAAGATTGATTTTGTTATTAATGAATATTATAAGTATTTTTGACAGGTCATGGACCCGTTATACGGTGGATAAACGTCCGTATTTTAGGGGAGGTTCAGCCAAATTTTCGGTATAATTTTCGAGTCAAAATTATTAGACAGTCAATTGTAGGATCTAGACCTAGGGTTATTTATTAAGTGTTTTATTTTTATTAATTGAATTGTTCTGGTGAATAGATAATCCATCGTTTCACCCCGCTCCACCCGAGGCTTAGGAGCAGAGCAAGGGAGTCATCACAACTGTGAGTTAAAGTCATACATCTCCTATACATGTGTCATATGCCAAATTTTTATATAGCAATTTTGATTTTACATATATTATTATCATCGTATATTGGTTATGGTAGATTTTGCTGGAAATTTTTATTAATTTTTATTCTAAATTTTTATTAATTTTTATTAATTTATAGATTTAAATTATTTATTTATTTATTATTCATCTAAATAACCATTTTATGGAATTAATTGTCTATTTACTATTTATATATTATTTTCCACATCATCGATATTATGATTGCATATTGACTCGGGATGAGACGGTAGTAGAACATGCCACCTGATGGGTTGCATCAGAACCGCGTGCATATCGGTACAAATCTGAGACAAGTAGTAAAAGAATATTTTAAGACTTGCCCTGGTCGAGTTCAACTCTTTGACATGTGAAGATTTGATTGCCGGATTAAAGGTCCTTAGTCGAGCGTTGCTCTTTAGGCGCCGGCTTTATTGGGAATCAAGTGATTGAACGGGTTGTCGAAGCCCTTCAAAATAAATTACTGATTTTTCTAAAATAACTTGTAAAAATAGTGAAACCAAGTCGAATCCGAAAAGACCAATGTGAATAGCTTCTCAAAGTTAAATAATAAAAATGAGGGGATCTTGAACGTTTGAACCAATATTATAAATAAACAGAAAATAATAAAGGCTGAATATTAAAGTAAATAAAAATCAATCTTACCAAACTTCCAATTCAAAAGTGCAAATTCTATCCAATTTTAATTTTGATCATAGGCTTAAATATCAATTTTTCTATTCAAGTACTTAGTCTACTTATTCGGAAAAGCCGCAACAAGTGTAAATTCTCCTAATTTAATTGACTCAAACCAGCATCCAAATCAAGACTTACCATTAGTCAACTGGGCACGATAGCATTCCATATCAACTCAATGAAAGCAATAAGAATAATGAGAATGACTAAACCAATATTAATTAATCGAGATAGCTGCAATTGAATTAATCTTATTTCTTTGTAAGCTGTGCGGTAAGCCCAAAGACCGAAGGCTCCAATCCTTTCTTCCTGGATTCACCGTTTTCTCCAAGATGGATTTAACTTCTCTATTGGAAACTTCAGCTTCTCCATTGCTTTGAGGATGATATGCGGTGGCTACTCTGTGATTCACTCCATACTTCTTCACCATAGCTGCAACCGATCTATTGAAAAAATGAGTTCCTTGATCACTGACAATTGCTCTTGGAATCCCAAACCTATTAAAGATGTTAGCCTTAATAAAACCTACAGCAGCTTGAGAGTCATCAGTTTTAGTGGCTTTAGCTTCCACCCATTTTGATACATAATCCATAGCCAAAAGTATATATGAAAAACCATAAGAATAGGGTAAAGGACCCATAAAATCGATGCCCCATATACATCAAATATTTCACAAATAAGAATTGGAACTTGAGGCATTTCATTCTTGCAAGTTGGTGCTCCTACTCTTTGACATCTCTCATAACTCTTGCAAAATTGATATGCATCTTTAAATAAAGTTTCCCAATATAAACCACTATCTAAGATTTTCCTAGCGGTCTGTCTAGGTCCAAAGTGTCTTGCACATGCATAATCATGGCAAAAGGCTAAAATAGATTGGAATTCATTCTCAGGCACACATCTCTTAATCACTTGATCGGAATAAAATTTCCATAAGAATGGCTCATCCCAAACATGATACTTAGACTCACTTTTTTTATCTTTGCTTTCCTAGACTTATTGAGACAAGGAGGTAGATTTCTTGTGACTAAATAATTGACCATGTCTGCATACCAAGGAATCATACCTTTGAGTTGGAACAAATGCTCATCCGGAAAGTTGTCATTGAAAGGTAGATCATCTTCTTCCCTTATCAACCTACTTAAGTGGTCTGCAACATAATTCTCCACTCCTTTTCTGTCTCTGATTTCCAAGTTAAACTCTTAAAGAAGCAAAATCCATCGAATTAGCCTTGGTTTTGATTCTTTCTTTGCCAAAAGATACTTCAAAGCTGCATGATCAGAATACACAATAACTTTAGAACTAAGCACATAAGATCAAAATTTATCCAAAGCAAATACAATTGACAAAAGCTCATTTTCTGTAGTGGAATAATTGCATTGGGCGGAGTTTAGGGTCCTGGAAGCATAATAAACGACATGACTTTTCTTCTCAATCCGTTGCCCTAGAACTGCTCCCACTACATAATTGCTTGCATCGCACATGATTTCAAAAGTTAAATCGCATTGAGGTGGTTGAATAATAGGTGCACTTGTCAACAAATCTTTGAGCTTATCAAACACCTCTCTGCATTCTTCCCCAAACTCGAATTGAACTTCCTTTTGCAGTAAATTTGTCAATGGCAAAGTAATATTGAAGAAATCCTTGATAAACCTGCGATAAAACCCTTCATATCCAATAAAAGAAACCACTTCCCTAACATTGGTAGGGTATGGTAAGTTTGCAATTATGTCCACTTTTGCCTTATCAACCTCTATACCCTTGGAAGAGACCACATGCCCTAATATAATGCCTTAGGTAGCCATAAAATGACACTTTTCATAATTTAAAACCAAGTTAGTGTCTATGCATCTTTTCAAAACTTTGGTTAAATTATCTAAGCATTCATCAAATAAATCCCCATACACAATAAAATCATCCATAAATACTTCAATGTATTTCTCAAGATATTCAAAAAAAATACTCATCATGCATCTTTGAAATGTATCTGGGGCATTATAGAGGCCAAAAGGCATTCGCCTATAAGCATAGGTTCTGAAAGGACAAGTAAATATTGTCTTTTCCTAATCTTCTTGTGCAATAGGAACTTGATAAAATCCTAAAAAGCCATCAAGAAAGCAAAAGAAGGATTTGCCAGCCAATTGTTCTAACATTTGGTCAATGAAAGGTAAGGAAAAATGATCTTTTCTAGTCACTTGATTAAGCTTCCTAAGATCTATACACATTCTCCAATCATTTTGCACAGGCATTGGTATTGGTACAAGTTCATTGTTCCAATTCCTTACCACAGTCATTCCAGTTTTCTTTGGGACAACATGAATCGAACTTACCCATTCACCAACTGAGATTGGGTACATTATACTTGCATCCAATAACTTGAGTATCTCTTTCATGACAACTTCTTTCATAGCTGGATTCAACCTCCTTTGTGGTTCCCTTCATGGTTTAGCATCATCCTCTAGCAAAATCCTGTGCATGCAAATTGAAGGACTAATGCCTTTTATGTCAGCCAAAGTCCAACCAATTGCAACTTTGTATTCCCTCAAGGCTTTAACCAACCTTCCTTCCTGTTTCATTGTTAGTCTTTTTGAGATGATGACAGGCAGTGTTTTACCATCACCCAAATACACGTATTTTAGGTGATCCGGTAAAGCTTTTAACTCCAATTTTGGTCCCTAGATAATTGAAGGTAATATCTTATTATTAGTATTAAAAATTTTAATATTGGAATTTAGTGATTCAAATAATGTTGCTGAAAATAATTCTTCTACATCAATCTCATAATCAATTCCTTCTAAATTAGATAGTGCATCTAATTCTTGCTCATCACCGACACTTTCTTTTGTAAATACATCATGTACAATTGAATCAATCACATCAATATGACAAAGAGAATGTACTTCATTAGGATATTTCATTGCACCAAAATATTAAATTTAACAATCTCTCCATCAAACTCTACGGATAGAGTACCCTCATCTACATTAATCTTTGTCTTAGCTGTTTTCATGAATGGTCATCTTAACAAAATCAAAGCTGATTTTTGTGAGGAATTACCATCCATTTCCAAAATGTAAAAGTCGACAGGAAATATGAGCTCATTAACTTGCACCAAAACAGCTTCAACAACTCCAAGGGGTGAATAAAAGAACGATAAGCTAATTGAATCATTACACTGGTCTTTTGCAAGTCATTTAGTTTCAACTCTTGATAAACAGAAAATGGCATGACGTTAATGGAAGCTCCTAAATCTAATATGGCAAGCTCAATTTTCGTATTACCAAGAATACAAGGTAATGTAAACATATTTGGATCTTTGCATTTTTCTGGCATATTTTTTTGCAAGATAGCCGACACATTTTTACTTACCACCACTTTCTCCTTTTCCTTCATCTTTCTTTTGTTTGTGCACAATTCCTTCAAAAACTTTGCATATTTTGGAATTTGCTTGATAGCATCCAATAATAGGATATTTATGTCCACCTTCCTAAATGTATCCAAGATCTCCTTTTCTTACTCATCTTCTTTTGGCTTAGCTAATCTGCTAGGAAAAGGAGGTAATGAAGTGTGAGATGAAAGAGATAGAGGAGGATCAAATTTTACCCCATGTGATGCTTTAAAGGAAGCTTCTTCTTCCTTTCCCTTGCTCGATTCACTTTCCTTAAGTGGAATCGACCCTGAAGGAATCTCCTTTCCACTTCTTAGAGAAATTACACTAACATTCTCCTTTGAATTTATCTATATTTGTGAAGGTAGTTTTCTAGAATTTTGAGCCTCTAATTTACTAACCGACGTAGCCAATTGAGTAATTTGATTGCCTAAATTCTGAATGTTTGACCTTGTGTACTGTTGAAATTGAAGGGCACTATTAGCAAGATTTTTAACAATATCTTCCAAAGACATACCTAAATTTAAAGCTTGAGGTTTTTGGAGAACTTGAGGTGGTCTAATGAAATTCTAGGAAGGATACTTTTGTTGTCCTCCTTGGTTACCATAGCTCAAATTCGGGTGATCTCTCCATCTAGGATTATATTGATTGGAAAAGGTATCATACTTCGTTTGAGGTTAACTAGTAAACTCGCCTACAACATTAGCCTCTTGCATCAAGTCTTGTTGCAATGGTGGGCACATATTAGTGGGATGTCCTTGAACTGAGCATATTCTAAAAAATTTTGCCACTTGCAATTGCTCTACAGCCATTTGATGAACCAAAGCAGTTAAATCAGAAATTTTATTTTTAAGATTTTTAATGCTTACCTCATTAAATCGCCTAGTAGCTCCATCAGCTCTTGTACCAAATTGTTGAGAATTTTCAGCCATGTTTGAAATCAATTGCTTGGCTTCTTCTGATGTCTTGTCTACCAAGGCTCCACCACTTGCTGCATCAATCATACTCCTATCGTTTGGCAATAATCCTTCATAGAAGTATTGGATTAAGAGTTGCTCAGAAATTTGGTGATGGGGGCAACTAGCACACAGTTGCTTGAACCTCTCCCAATAATCATACAATGTTTCTCCAGTGAACTGTGTTATGCCACAAATTTCATTTCTGATGTTGGCAGCTCTTGTTGCAGGGAAAAACTTATTTAAGAATAATCTTTTCATCTCATTCCATGTTGTTATTGAACCGGAGGATAGATAATAGAGCCAATCTTTTGCTTTATCCTTCAAAGCAAAGGAAAAATCTCTAACATTTATTTGCTCTTCGGTCACACAATGTGGCTCCATTCTGGAGCTTAAAATATGGAATTCTTTTAAGTGTTTATGAGGATCTTCACCTGCACATCCACGTAAAGAAGGGAGTAAGTGAATTAAGCCAGATTTTAATTCAAAATCAACCATAATATTAGGAAATGTAATGCATAAAGGTTGTTGATTCAAATCCAGTGCGGCTAGCTCTTTGAGAGTTCTGTTTGCCATATTTTCTACAACTTCTTGAAAAATAGATGTGTCACCAATAGCCAAATATGTCTCCAATTCCTCTATGAGATGACTTTTTCTTTGCCTAGTCTCCTTTCTTAATCGACGCGATGTCTTCTCAATTTCAGGATTATACTACAAATCAATAGCCTGAGAAGAACAAGTCATAAACAAATAAATTAAGCAATGAGAAACTAAAATAGGCTCTCCAGCAACGGTGCCAAATTTTTAACGAGTTGTCGAAGCACTTCAAAATAAATTACTGATTTTTCTAAACTAACTTGTAGAAATAGTGAAACTAGGTCGAATCCCAAGGGAACCAATGTGAATAGCTTCTCAAAGTTAAATAATAAAAATGGGGGTTTTGATTATTTGAACCAATATTATAAATAAACATAAAATAATAAAGGATGAATATTAAAGTAAATAAGAATCAATCTTACCAAACTTCCAATTCAAGAGTGCAAATTCTATCCAATTGTAATTCTGATCATAGGCTTAAATATCAATTTTTCTATTCAAGTACTTAGTCTACTTATTCAGAAAGCCGCAATAAATGTAAATTCTTCTAATTTAATTGACTCATACCCAGCATCCAAATCAAAACTTACCATTAGTCAACTGGGCACGATAGCTTCCATATCAACTCAATGATAGCATTAAGAATAATGAGAATGACTAAACCAACATTAATTAATCGATATAGTTGCAATTGAATTAATCTTGTTCTTTTATTTCCCTAGAGCCTATCATGCAAGCTATGTAATTCGAAAATGCCGTAATCACACACACATAAGCCAGCTCCTTACTACTTGTGTCAATCGTTCATGACAATTACGGATCACAAACTCAAGGTTAGCAATAGAAAAATCAATATCAAATTGAGTCGTCAGTTCAATCAATATGAAAAATTTGTAAATAATAAAAATAAGAAATAAAGAATACTTGAATTAAAGAAGAATTCTGTTAAGCATAAAGCCTCACAAAATCACAATTGGAATTTATTCACTCTTAAGTTAGAAACTAAAAGCTTAGGCACACATGGTGGAGTAAAAATTCATAAAAGTTGTAGGGAATAGAAGAAGAAAAATAATAAAAATATCAAAGCACTCCACCGTCTCTTTATAGAACTAGCCTCCTTATATAGGAAGTCAACCTAAACCCTAATAAGATAATCCTTATCCAAAAAGAAACAAACTTCCTATATAATCTTAATCTTAAAAGGAAGGATAAGATAAAGGGTAATCTAAACAAATAAGATCCTAAATAATATAGTAGTTAGTTTTCTTTATCCAACACTTCCAAAGTAAAGGAAATAACATAAAAGTGCCACCACGAATTTAACTAAAAATTTGAAATTCCCTTCAATAGATTCCAGCAGCTCACAGATTGTAGGGCATGGTCACGCCCTATTGAAAATGACCTTCTGCATAAATTCTTACTCTTCCTCTAAAAGACTTGATTTTTGATAAGTGATGCTTTAAAACATGTCTTTAGGTTGAATTCCACTCAATCCTTGATATTTCACCACCTAGATCAGAACAAACATAATTTCCATAATTAAGCACAATATCCAATCAAAATATAAGGAAATTAAATACAATAAGTATAACTATTTATGACCTATCAGTGAACAGACTAGATTTAAGGATCATGGTCGAGCTCTGCTCTAGGCACCAGTCCTATTGGAGTGAGAGAGCCAAAAGGCTATTAGTTTGGGGTTAGGGTTCTGATGAGGTACTCGTCCCATAACGTTTAAATTATATTTTACTGAATCATGGCATGCCACATGTTTTAATATAATATAATAATTTATTCTGATTAAATAAATATTTATTGAGATGGTTGTATGTATTTTTGGATTATATAATTTTAACTCACTCTCGAGGCTGACAGTCTCAATTTTAATTTTTCAAGTGACAGTTAGGTTCCCCGTCGTCCTGCTTTTGACAACCCGACTTTCTTATTCATCGGGCCTATTGTAAATAATTTATACTTTTATATTTTTAACTTTTAATTATTTAAAATTATAGACTCTCCCGAGTAGTATAACTGATATGTTATGTTTGATCTGGTCTGTAACAAATTATGGAGTGTCGTTAATGTCCAATTAGAGACTTGTGAATGGCATGTTGGACTAGTTTAATGTTATGCTTTTATATGCATATCTGAAATGGTGAATAGTAAGGCTTACTATTGGTCTTGGTGGTCTTAAGCCTACCCATTTTCTAGTGCCGGTCACGAGCCTACAGATCGGGTCGTGACAGCTAATTCCTAAAAATAATAAAAGACTGCTTCAAAGTCGACCGATTCGAAGTAGCAATCGAGCTTCTATACTTGTCGATGTTGACTACTCTCTACATTAGCCAAACGAGGATCAAAGACATCAAGCTATTGGTTAAGGTTGGTGTTCATAGCTTGTAGTTGATTTAAAACTTGTTGCCAACCTTGACTACCTCATTCTTGCCCTCTACTTTCCTCATTATCTGATTCCTCCTCTCTACCATTTCTTGGTGGCTCATCTATAGCCACACTACTACTACATCCACTTGATTCGTGCTTAAAAGTAAGAGGACCACCACGACAATTAACTAAATTAGCCATAATCAACACATTAGTATCTAAATTGCCCGTGGAGGGTAATGCCTCATATGGAGAAGACTCCGGATCAAAACTACAAAGATACATGGCCAAACCAACAACAATATATCCTAATCCAATACAATCCTTACGTCTAGCCGGTGTCTCTAATAAACTTTGCATAATAAAATATGCCAAAGAAATAGATTTATGGGTATCTAAACACCAGAGAATATTTAATTCTTGCATCATCATCTTATTTGTCTCTATCCTACCAAATATGCCTCCACACATAAATTTTGAGATAAGCAAATACAATTATCGTTGAAGACATTATTTGACATTTTATTAACATCATATTTGTCCTGACCTGTGAGTCTTTTCCAAAACTTGCCCAAATCAAACTTATGATGTTGCTCATAAACACCTCCTTTCTTTAACCCAAAAGCTTGGACAATTGTATCAAAAGTAATAGTATAATTATGCGCAAATAATCTTACCCTAAACTCTTTATCATTAAAAGGATCATAATGTAAAGTTGTGAAAAACTCTAAAGTTAATTCATTATATGATGGTAAAGCTTTAAACGCAAAATCCTTCCATCCTACTCTATCCAAAAGGATCATCATTCTCTTAAAAATATTCAACTTAACTAGAGAGGAAGCATCTAAAAATTTACACGAAACCTGCTCTCTCGAAGTAAGACTAAGGAATCGATTGCCCTCTTCATGGGAGTAGAGATCAAAATGAACTCCATAAGTTACCATTAAGCTTGGTTCTTCTTCATGAGAACTTGAGAATATTTCCTTCCTCTTTTCCTTTCTTGTTCTCTTCTTTGAGGATATTATTTACCTTTGGAATAGGTAGAATAGAGAGTAGAGAGTAAAAATCTTAAGGTTTTGGAAGAAAAGTTGAGGTTTTTTATAGAGAGAGAAAGAAAAATGAAAAGAGAGAAAGTAGGAAGTGATGTTAATGGAGGAAGGTGATGTTAGAAAGAGAAAAAAATATATTTATATGTGAGGGTTAAGGTTTTTGGAGGATTGTATTTGAATTGTCATTAGGAACCTTTAAGTTGTTGTTTTTGGTGAGAAATCAACAACTTTTGAGTCCTAATACATTTCAAATTAAAGTTGTGTTTTTTTATAGAAAGTGTGGCACCGCTCGCGCCTGGCAGATGCGCCACGAGGTCGTGGCATGCGCCTTGGTGCTGATGCTGTGCACTTCGCGGTGTCATCCGCGCCTCACGGGTGGCATCCTGCTAGGGGAAGTCGCGGCTTGCAACTAGCCTACGAGGTCACGGCTTGCGACTGGCTCGCGAGGTTGCGGCTTGCTTCGGCCTTGTGCATGCTGCCGCGGCAAGCACCCGCGCCTCGCGGTCTCTCCACAACTGCGCAGTGCTCGTGCAAGTGCTGGTGGTGCCGCAGCTGGCTTTGCTGCTGCTTGACTGCTTTGGGCCCGTGTCGTCCTTGCCGTGCCTCTGCTACAGACCCGTGTGAAAATTTACTGCCGTAACGTGGCTTCCTAAAAAAAAAATTTAAGGCGTTTAATTGTTCCTAAAGATATCATAAGGGTTATTAAGTTGTTAAAATATGTAATTAAGTAGTTGGTAAATGTAAATATACTCAACTAAGTAAGAATAAAGGGCTTAGGCAAATTTTGAATAAAAGTCTTAAATTTTATTAATAAATGATAAAAAATAAATTGCAACTAAAAATTTAAAAAGTAAGCTACCGAGGGGACTTGACTAAAATTAAGACTAAATTCCTAATTAAAGACAAGCATCACAAGGGATGTTTAGATCCTAACTAATTATATTTCCTTGGGCATCCTCAACCGCTTTTGGGTGTTTTTGTTTCGGGTATACCATAGTCATACTTCCTTGGACGTCATCGACCTCTTTTAGGTGTTTTTGCTTCAGGTATGCCATAGTCATACTTCCTTGGACATTCTCTCTCTTTCTTTGAGTGAGTAATGATGTCGCACTCACTTTTACATTCACCCTCACTATCTCCTACCAAGTCGTCACCTCTCGAAGAGATTTCATTAATTAAGTACTTCTCTTGATACTTTCTTTCAGAATTTTCAATTTTTATTATTTCCTCAAGAGTGAATGACCTCTACATTAGCCTTGGATAGGCTCTACGATAGGCATAAAAGGCGGTAATTTCTTCAGGCCTAAGATCATACTTCGTCCTAAGCCTTTTCCTTGGGCGCCAATTTTTGGGAATTTTAGGTAGAGGTGATGGTGTAGGTGCAGGTGTAGGTCTTCTAGCTCTTGAACTAGATGGAATTAATAGTGAATGGAATGGTGTAGGTGCTCTCCTTATAATTTTTGTAGATTTCCTTAAGGCGGGTCATTAGGGATTTAAATCCTTATTTACCCCTTAATTACTTGTCCTATTCCTATAAGGAAGAAAAAATCCTAGTTCTTCATACTTTTCTACATTCACATATTGAATGATTAAAACTAAATGCAATTTATGTAATGCACATAATCTTATAAATACTTGAAGCACAATATTGACTAGTAAATTAAGTGTTGCCACATAAAGTTACTCTGTTGTACTTGATGATCATGTATGTGCTCGGATATTTGAATCTCTTACAGGTTCCTAAAAATAAAGTGAGAAAATACTTTAAATTAAAAACTAAAATAATAAAAATAGAAAATATATAATACACAAGTGGTAAATTTATTGTTTATAGCTAGACATTGACGGAGGTTGTTTCAAATTGGTGGTGCTTCCATCCATTCCACTTCATGTCCATAGGTCATTCCTTCATAATATGGCTTTAAGCGATGGCCATTAACTTTGATCGTTCTTGAGTCTTAATGTTACGTAATTCCACTGCACCATGATTGAAAACCGTTATTACTTCGAAGGGGTCATTCCATCTTGATCTAAACTTTCTTAAAAAAAAGTTTAAAATGTGAGTTAAATAATAATACTTTCATTCCAAGGGTAAAAGATTTACGAAGTAAATTCTTATCATGTTGCTTCTTGGTCCTTTCTTTGTATAGTTTGGCATTCTCATATGCCTTACTATGCAATTCTTCTAGCTCATTTAGGTGCAATAGGCGCTCTTGACCTGCTTTCGTTAAGTCCATATTAAGCTCCTTAATAGCCTAGTATGCTTTATGTTCCAATTCGACCAGTAAATGGCAAGCCTTGCCATATACTAATCTATAAGGACTCATTCCAATCGGTATTTTATAAGCTGTGCGATATGCCCAAAGGGCATTATTCAAGTGTATAGCCCAATCTTTCCTAGATGGGCGCAATGATTTCTCAAGTATTGATTTAATTTGCCTATTGCTAACTTCCACCTGTCCTAACGTTTGTGGGTGGTAAGGGATTGCAACTCTATGAGTTACTCCATATTTCTTTAGTAAGGCGCTAAATGCCTTGCTGCAAAAATATGTTCCCCCGTCACTAATGATTGCTCTAGGCATTCCAAACCTACTAAAAACATTATCCTTTATGAATTTTCATACTATCTTAGTATCATTAGTTCGAGTAACTATTGCTTCTACCCATTTAGACACATAATCAATAGCAATAAGTATATATTCATAACCATGAGAAGGTGAAAATGGTCCCATGAAAATCGATGCTCTACATATTAAACAGCTCAACCACAAGATTAAGAGTTTAAGGCATTTCAATTCATTTGCTAATATTTCCACTTCTTTGGCACCCATATTAGCACAAAAAATATGAACATCTTTAAATAACGAAGGCTAGAAGAAACCTGAATGTAGAACCTTGTAGGCTGTTTTCTTACCACCAAAATGACCTCCGCAATGCATTTAATGGCAAAAAGCCAAAAAACTTTTTTGCTCATCTTCAGGAACATATCTTCTAATCATTTGATCAGAATAATGTTTAAACAAATATGAGTCATCACAATAATAATGGCTACACACGTATAGAAATCGTTTCTTTTCTTGTCATGTTAAGTTAGTTCTCATAATACCACATGCCAAATAGTTTACAATGTCAGCATACCATGGCTCATGATTTACCACAAACAATTGTTCATCAGGGAGAGTCTCATTAATTACTTTTTTAGAACCAAGATTATCAAAATCGGAAATCAACCTCGAAAGATGATCCGCAGCTACATTTTCACTTCCTTTTTTATCTTTTATTTCAATATCAAATTCTTACAATAAGAGCACCCACTTAATAAGCCGTGGTTTAGCATAAGGCTTAGTTAAAAGATATCTCAAAGCTGTATGATCTGAATGAATAATAACTTTAGATCCTACCAAGTAAGATCTGAATTTTTCTAGTGAAAATACAACAACTAGAAATTTTTTTTCAATTATTGAATAGTTTATTTGGGCATCATTAAGAGTTTTGCTAGCATAATATATTACATGTAAAGCTTTATCAACTCTTTGGCCTAGGACTGCTCCTATAGCATAATCAGATGCATCACATATTATTTTAAAGGGAAAAGACCAATCAGGTGCCATAATAACATGTGCACTAGTCAATCTTTCTTTCAAGGCATTAAAAGCAGAAAGGCATGCATCATTAAAATAAAGTTAACACCTTTAGCCAACAGTTCACTTAAAGGACGAGAAATTTTAGAAAAGTCTATAATAAAACGCCTATAAAATCCTGTATGGCTAAGAAAACTTCTAATGCCCTTTACTGAAGTAGGAAAGGCAATTTGGTAATTAAATCAATTTTTGCCTTATCGACTTTAATACCTTTACTATAAACAACATGTCCTAACTCAATACCATGTTTAACCATGAAATGACTCTTTTCCCACCTCAATGTTAAGTTACACTCGATGCATCTCTCGAAAACATGAGTCAAATTACTTAGACATGCATCAAATGAGGAGCCAAAAACTGAAAAATCATCCATAAATACCTCGATGCAGTCTTCTAACATGTCAGAGAAATAGAAAGCATACATCTTTGGAATGTTGCTTGAGCATTACAAAGCCCAAAAAGCATCCTCCTAAACACAAAAGTTTCAAAGGAACATGTAAAATTTATCTTTTCTTGATCTTCAGGTGCAATGAGTACTTGATAATATCCTGAAAGTCCATCAAGAAAACAATAAAATTCATGTCCTGCTAAATGCTTTAATATTTGATCAATAAAAGGAAGAGAAAAATGATCCTTCTTTGTTGTAGCGTTTAAATTTCTATAATCAATACACATTCTCCACCATGTTGTCATTCTTATGGGGACTAATTTTCCTTTTTCATTCTTAACAACTATTGTGCCTGACTTTTTAGGTACTACATGAACAGGGCTACCTAATTACTATCAACTATAGGGTATATAATACACTCATCCAATAATTTTTAGACTTTTTTTTACAACCTCTTTCATGTTAAGATGAAGTCGTCTTTGTGTATCTCTAATCGCTTTAGAATTGTCTCTTAAAATAATTTTATGCATACACATTGTTGGACTAATCCCCTTAATGTCAGAAATTCCCCACCTAATAACTTTTTTAAGCCTTCTTAATTCTCTTATAGTTGCCTCTTCCTCTAAAGGAGAAAGATCATAAGCTATGACCATTGAGCATATATTCCTTTCTCCCAACATGACATATTTGAGTGTGTTAGGCAACCCCTTAAGCTCAACTTTAGGTGGTTCATTAATAATTTCTTATTCAATTTCAATGGGTGAATCTAAATGTTTAATAATGCTTTCATCAAGTAACAATGGAATAGCTTCATCTAACTTATCATGTAAGTCTAAGACTTTTTCATCTAAATTTTCTTCAAGCTTTTCCAATATTAATGCAACTTCTAACTTATCATCCTTACCTGTAAATATGTTTCATAAACAAGATAATCCATGCAAACAATATATGAACATTCATCAAACTGAAGTGTTCGGAGATATAGTTAGAGAATCAAATACTTTAAATTCTATAATCTCTCCCAAGACTATCATAGTCAGCTTCCCATTGTGCATGTCAATAACTGTCTTGGTAGTTTCCATGAAAGGTCCACCAAGGAGTATTGTTTGCTCCTTATCCTTTGCTGATGTACTTTCCATGTCAAAAACCACAAAGTCAGCAGGGATTATCAATTTTCCTATCTAAATCAGCAAATCTTCCACCATACCTCTTGGATACTTAATCGACCGATCAGCTAGTTGTAGAGACATGGTAGTTGGCTTCAATTCTCCTAAGCCAATTGTGCATATGTTAAATATGGTATTAAATTGATGCTTGCTCCCAAATCTAACATGGTTTTAGCAACCTTTTTATCTCCCATTATGGTATTGACGGTAAAGCTCCCAGGATTTTTCATCTTATAAGGTAATTGTTGTTGGAGAACTGCATTTACTATTTCAGATACTATAACTTTTTAATTGTTTCCATATCTTCTCTTGTTGGAATTAAGTTCCTTAAAGAATTTAGCATAATCTGGCAATATTCCTAATCACATGCAGCAAAGGCAAATTAATGTTAACTTTAGAAAGCATATCAAAAATTATAGAAAATTGCTTATCCTATTTGTTTTCTTTCAATCTATTCGGGAACGGAATAGGAGGCTTATAAGACTTAGCTGTCTTATGAAACTCAAGTCCTGAAAATGCCTCCTTGTCTTTCTCTTTCTACCCAATATTGGGCTCTATTCTTCCTTCTTTTTGTAAACCTCCTTCAATTATTTCTATATCAACTAGTCCATCTTCTTTTGATGTCCCTGCATAAGAAGAATTCTTCTCAATTAATTTTTCAATATTATTATCAAATAATTCACCATCTTTAAGAACAATGACTGCTTTAGCTTGCTTAGGTTGACTTGGTAATTTCTCTTTCTTGTTTTCTTGTATAGCTTCAGCAATTTGTCCAATTTGAGTTTCTAATCGCTTCATTGAAGCTTCTATAGAATCAGTTTTCTTCTCATTCCTCTCCATTCTATCATGGGTAGTTGTCATAAAAGATTGGAGTGTGTCCTCCAAACTTGATTTTCTTTGAGGGGCTTGTCCTTGATTAGGGAATGGAGGGTTTTGATTTCTTAGGTATTGAGGCTCTTGATTCTGACACTAGGGCTGGTTTGGTTCCTCAGTATTTGTGGTGGGTTATGATTATTATTTCTCTAGGAAAAATTTGGATGATTCCTCCATCCTAGATTATAAGTGTTGGAGTATGGATTATTCCTAGATTGCCTAGGCTAATAAGATTCTATCAAATTAACATGTTCATAATCATCTCCTGTATAAGACGAGCAAATGTTAGCAGCATGACCATAAACACCAGATATACCACATACCTCATTACTCTGTACATTCTTAGTTGAAGCAAGTATCCTAACTTGTTTAGTTAATTCAGTTATTTGCATAGCCATCTCATTATTAGACACCACTTTATTCACTCATACTCTTTTTGTTCTCACTCTTTTGTTGTGAATTAGCTCCTTACATCTCAAAGATATCATAAATCTCATCAGTAGTTTTCTCTAACATGGCACCCCTAACTGCATTATTAACCATACATTGATATTGTTTTATTAGACCATCATAAAATGATTGGTTGGTCACAGGAAGTGAGTATTCATGGTTTGGGCATTGTAATAAAAGTGATTTGAAGCGATCCCATGCTTCATGAAAGGATTCAATATCTTTTTAATAAAAGTTGGAAATTTCAGCCTTAATTCTTTAGTCTTTTGATGTGAGTAAAATTTGCTTATAAATATTTGATAAACTTCATCTTAAGTTCTCAAAGAATTACGAGGCAAGATCATTAACTAACCCTTTTCTTTCTCTTTTAATGAGTAAGGAAAACATCTCATCCTTAATTGGTCTTTATTGAGTCTAGATAATGGGAATGTATGAACTATAGCATAAAATTCTCTAATGGATATTAATGCATCCTCACTAGGCATACCATAAAATGAAGGAAGTATATTAAAATGGATGTTCTTTAGTTCATAATTTATAGATGCGTCACCTAAAACTATGCATGAAGTAGTGTTACTAATTATATGACGAGTATAATCCTTCATAGCCATTTGCCTTTGAGCTGCAACTTCTCTTTGGTCATTAGCCATTATCTCAATTTCTCCTTCAAACCCTTGTTCTAGCTTTTCTTCAGATTCTTTTTCTCTTGGAGATACAAACTCACTCTCTACCTCTTGGTCTCTTTCTACCTTTTTAACAGCTGATCTTAAGTTGTAGGGATTTTGAGTTGATGAATCACATGATCTTGTTTTTCTACTAGGCATACAAAATTAAAGAAAAATTTTCATATTTAAAAACTTAAAAATAAAATTTAAAGAAAAAATAAAAATAAATAAACATGCAATACACAAAAACACAAGAAATAAAACTCAACAATTAATCAATACAATATTAAAACAACTCCCCGGCAATGGCGCCAAAAACTTTATGTGTCTAAATTAGTACTCGTAAGTGTATGAACCGAATGATAGTACGGGCAAGTTCACCACGAGGTCGATCTTATAAGAAATTGTACAACAAATATTATAAAGACCAATTATCATATTAAATACTAAAACTAAATCTAAAAACTCTAAACCAATATTTTGAGAATGATCTTAAGGTTTATAAAAGAAATTAAATAACTAGAAAATAAATATGCAACTAGAATGATTAATATAAACTATATGATAAAATAGCATTTAGTGTAGCTTATACTTAGTAATCCTCTTATTTTCCTTAAGTCCAAATCTAATAAATGAGACGGTGATGTGTCTTTTCCCTAAGTCACTCAAGTTAATTATGCAACATAGGTTTCTTATACCAACATAGATTAAAGTAAAGATGATATTTCTAATACTTTTAATCTAAAGATTTTCATAACATATATTACTACTAAATTGATATGATAGTCAACCAATAATAATAGATGAAACTAATACATATATGAAAGTAAAGAAATCATTCATTAAACTCATAATATAAAAGGTTCATACATAAGTAAAAATTCAAACTAAACACTTATGGAACTTAGCCTCACATACTTAATCCAATGGTCATTGTAATTAAATAGAAAGACATAAGATACACAAAATAAAAAATTAAAACTCCCTCAAAATCCAAAGACCTTAGAAGATTGATCCTCTCTCTCCACGTCTTTAAAAAGCTTCTTTGATTCTTGAAAGAATAATGCAACAAGACTAACTAGATGTAGAAGATGATAAACTGTAGAAATTCCTGCAGAGCGAATAGTGAAGCCTTTCTCGCAGAGAGAATAGTAGTAAAAAAACCCTCTTTTGTTTAATTAACCTGTACTTTTTATAGAGATTTCCTTTTTAGAGTTATTCTCTAAGCACATAACTACTATAGTTATCTCTTACTGTCCTAAATAAAATAAACAACTTAAAAGATAATTATCCATTAATTACATCATAACTACTGAATTCCGCCTTATTGGGCCTTGATAAATTTGGCTAAGCCTGCGCTATTGGTAGCCCACGTGTCTTATTCCCAAGTCTTTTACAGCCGCAGTCTATTTAAAGCCCATTTATGCATTTTTGGCTCAAATTTTTCTCTGGCGATTATTTCTTGAATTTAGACAAGAAAACTAAAGTGAGGTAAAAATACATATTTTTACTATATTATATATAGAAATATATCATTAAAGCTCTTAATTATCTATATATAATTTGGACCGATCAGTAATCCACACAAGTTTTAAAGTTGGAATCTCTTATGAACAATTTTTCACAAGAGAGAGAATAGAGATGATTAGGAATGAATGCTAGTTCCTAGTTAGGCTAAGTCTTAATTAATCAAATTAATTAAGTGTTGACAGAAACAACCTTAACCTTAGCCGCCTATTATGTCCTTTATATATATATACATTGCATTTAACTTAGTCCCTTAATAACAAATATTCCTAACAAGGGCTTACTTACTCTTAAGTTGGGTCTTAGTTGGACTTGTTAAACTAAATTAACTTAATAAATACATGAGCATAGTAAAAAGGTCATTCATAGTCGAATACCATAGCTCAATAAGTATTAATATAATTAAAACTTAATTAGGCCAAATGTATATAAGTTTAAGTCAAATCTTAATCTAACGTTCAGTATATTTGTGTGTGATCCAAAAAGTTCTTAACATGTTGGCAATAAATTATATATTAAACTCTTTTAGTTCATTGTTAATTCTCTAATTAACTTAATTCATATCTTATACATCAAAATTGATATCTAGCAATGCATCATGACCACCCAAATGTGTAGGAAGGATTAGTGTCAACTAATCAATCTTGTTGTAAATGATTTGTTCAATGTAATTCAATCTTTTCATTATCCTTATATCCTAGTTACTCACAGAGTATGGATTGAAGTATCAACTCTATGTTTGATCCAATCATATTTATTATTTGATATAATTCCACTAACTAATGAACTTAATCTACAAATCTCAATTCATAATCAATATGTTCAACTACCTTGCACGAGGATTTGTATTAGTTAATGCACTATCAAAAAACTCTAGGATATAGTCCCATGTAATAATTACTTTGGGTAGTAAGTCATTTGTGGATAATCTCATTCTTTCTATGTGACTCTTTTTATACCCAATTACTATCCCTTGAGCACCTCATGGTTAGAATGACATAAGATAGTGTCAAAGATCGATTCCTTACTTCCAAAGTAAGATGATAAACCCATTGTGGTAGTCTCAAGTATTTTATCAATATCCATATGATGAGAATCAATCTTTTGATTAAACTTCGACTATGAACTAGTTTAGGAATAATACTTTATTGTGAGGAGAATCTCATAATCACAACCTCTTTATGATTTCTCGCACAATGCACTATACATTATATGTAATTCATATATATTAGTTTAAATATACAAATATAAAGAATTTATAAACTTGAACAAATATTTTTTAATAAATAGATGATATGCCAACACAAATTGTATAAACTATCATAGATAAATTAGAACAATACATATAGCTCTCTTCCGCTATACTATGTTAGTACAAGACTATGTTATGAAGTTGAATTTTGGAATAATTGGTTTTTAGTTATGTCATACAAAGCCACGGCATTAGTAGTCATATGAAACAGAGATAGAAATTGATCCAAATAAACATGAATTATATGAGGAAGACATTTTGACAACATGTTCTGAGTTTGTGGTGTATAGGTCGGGTGATTGCTTAGTCTGCAAGCAAAGTGATCATGGATTATATCTCAAAGTAGTACTTAATGTGTTAAGAAAACTCTCAAAGCATCACATACAAGTAACAAGTGAAGAGACATATTTTCATTATTAAATAAAAGCCCAACTACATGGAGCAAAACCTGGCCATCATTTAAACATACGCAACATAACTCAAAGAGAGAAACAGAATTGATGGATTGGCCTCAAAAACAAACTCTCACTTGCTATCCTCACACCCTCGTAGCGAAGAAGAAGAAAACAAAACAGAGAGGTAGAGATAGATGGCCAGGGTGAATCACCACTTAGTGCAGAAGGAACATCTTGAACCAGTAAGCTGAATATTTCATATATCTCTTCAACTTGTTCTTGTAGTCAACATAAATCATGCCAAATCGAACGGTAAATCCAGCATCCCATTCAAAGTCGTCCATAAATGACCATGCATAATATCCCTTCACATTAGCTCCCTCCCTGATCAAAATTTCATGTCAAGCTTACAAGATAGAAATGAACTTATATGGGCTCCGCATGAATCTCATCATAAATGATATGTATAAGTCCATTTCGTCCATTTTGAATTTTTATCAAAAAAACATTTAATAATTGTTTGAAATCAAAAATTGTTATTTTATTAAATATTTTACAGTTGGTTTATGATGTAGCTGTGTTGTTTTAGCCCCTCGATTTTATTTCTTTGAAGTAAGACGCGAAGTTTAAGTGGTAGAAGCCTTTGAAATGTCAAAAATGCACTTTTTATCTATTATATTAATGAGTTCTTAGGTTTGTCTTATCAAATTAGTAATTTCCTATTCGTTTTGTGATATTCAAATATGTTGATTGTTTGTCCCAGTGTCTAACAGAAGTAATAAATAATAATAATAATATTTATAATAAAACATTTAGTGAATCAAAAAAATAATAAAACATTTAAAATTAATTGTTCGCACTCACTTGATTGCTTGTAAGAGATATGTCAAATGGGAGTGGAAGTATCTAATCCTCAAGCCATCCTTGCGAGCTTCTTCAATTGATATTGATGCGTTATTCGCATCGGCAAGTCCTGGGAAAGGAACAAATCTTAGTATGGGAAGTAGTTAAATACAGTTTTATCAAGAAATACCCACAGTAACTTTTAAGCTGCTTTTTTACCATTCTCTGTGATGAAAATGGGCGGATTCTTGTACTTATCCCTAACATGAAGCATGAGATAGTAAATTCCCTTTGGTTAGACGTATAGCCAATTCAACGGTGTCTGCAACACAGAAATTAACATTGTACTTAGTAAATGTCTTTAGACCATGCATGCAAACAAACATACTTATCACTTCTTGACCATTCAAAATCAATTGCTACATTTCTTTTGCAATGTACATTGCAATCCCTACATGTTTTATATAATATAATTATTTTATACATATCGCTAAAGTTGGAACTATGTTAAGACATAGGGGAATCATAGTCCAAAATTTAAAAAACAAAAAATTAAAAATACACGGGTTAGTTTTAGCATAGTTCTCAAAAATATCACATTTAGACCTCCTAAGACTTTTTGTAAATTATACACATAACCCACTAGTTTGTACTAACTTCTAGTGATATTCTCACATTATTTGTATTGTGGCCACTTCCAATTTAACGGAATTCTGCCCTTGCATGTCACTCATTTAGCACTAGAATGTAATGTACCGGGAGTAGCCAAGACAGTTCCTTGCAAAATATACTTGATAATTTTATTGCTAATGCTACTATAAACTTAATCAGAATATGAGATTGAGAAAATACCGGTGTACCGATAGGAACTCCAGCTTTCGTGACTGCACCCATTAATATAGATTGTGTAAGATAACGAAACTAGAGAAATTATAAAAAGAAGAAAAAGCGCTAAGCAAAGAATTTGAGCTTACCGGAGAGAATGGTCTGGCTATCAGTGGTCCAGCTATGATTGGAAGTGGTGGTTGGGTTGTTTGCTACGAAGTTTGTGGTGTAATAATTTACTCCCATATAATCCAGAGACCCTTTCAGCAATTCGGATTGTTCTATTGTGAACTTCGGCAATCGATTTCCCACGTAAGTTTTCATTGTCTCAGGATAATCTCCATATGTAATGGGATGGGCAAACCTACAGAAATTAGCTTTCAGAACTACCATGGAGTTGATACTGAAATGCGTTGGGACCCTAAGAAATGTTTTGACACTTACCAACCGAACAAAAAATCAACTTCTCTCATGGCTGCTTTCCTGTCAGCCTCTGATGCTGGTGACTTTGGTATAAACCAGTTGGTCACTAATGTGATGCCGATTTGTCCCTTTTGAATAGCCTACAGTTAATCAGTGTTCATTCAGATGAACCATTGCTTACATTATATTCCGAGACAACTGAATTAAAAGGATGACTGCGATAGTAATAATCTGAAAGTTTGTTGTACTACGAGACAGTCATTAAACAATTGAATTACCGAATCGATAGCATTAAATCTACAATTCAGTTTAATTGGAAGTATGTTTTAAAATTATTAATTCTAACTACTACAGATAATTCGAAAGGAGTAGTGCTCTCAAGTAGCCTAACAAAGTCATGACCAATTAGGCATTGCTTGATTGGTATAATTGAGAAAATATTAAGAGGAATGGTGATAGATTCAACATTAGAAGTAGCTACCATGTACAAACCTGATATTTTGCCTTGTACAATTGAACAGCACTAGCATGAGAAAGAAGCAAGTGATGAGCCACAAGATAGGGCTCTGTGGAAGAGTCACCAGCAGTGCAGTTCCCCATATACTTAGAACATCGACCGGGGGCAAATGTACCACCATTATAGCCATTGATACTAAATGAGTAAGGCTCATTCAATGTGCACCAATGCTTGACTCGGTCACCAAATGTTTTGAAACAAAAATTGGCATAATCTCGAAAATCATTTCTAACATATTCATAAACATACTCAATCAATTTTATCATAAATACTTATAAAAAGAATATGAAAATCTTGAGTTAGAGGTTCAGTATCGAATTTGGAGCTTACACTACTTTAGGGCTCAAAAACCCATTATATTCATCTTCAAGTGCTTGTGGGAGATCCCAATGGAACAATGTTACAAATGGTGTTAGACCTATAAGCATAATGGAGAAAATATTGTTAGTGATGAAATAAAACATAGAGATGGCAAAGATCTTTTTAAATTGGAGAAAGATTGGATCCTCAATATATACCATTGGCAATAAGCTCATTAATGAGATCGTTGTAGAATTTGACTCCTTTTGGATTCACTCCTCCACTGACTTTTCCCTCTGCAAATAAAAAAAGTGGCAGAAAAGAAAAGAAAAAAGATAAAGATAAAGATAAAGATAAATTCAAGTCAAGTAGCTCAGAATTAATATTTTACTAGCAACAGTAAATATTGAAAAGTGCAACAATAAATAACATATCTTACTGGGCAGTATTCTAGACCATGAGATGGAGAATTTAAAGGAGTCAAATCCAATTTTTTTCATCAAGTGAATGTCCTCCTGCAGGTAAATTTGTCAAATTAATACTTTCTAAAAGAAAGATCTTCAAGAAAACGAAAATGACTATCCTTTTTATCTCGATCAATATTAGTGTATATAGTAGGCCGTAAACCTTGTAACGGTGATAAAAGTCATCAGCTACATCTCCAGTGCTGTGGTCCCAAATTTTCTCTGCAAAACCACCATTTTGGGTTACCCAGAAGTACCCAAATATAACTCTTTCATTATGGCCTTCAATAAATTCTGAAAATGATTGGAGGAAATGTTTCAGACCAAACTCGATCTAATGCAACTGTTTTTTATTTGCACAATATGTGTACTATTTTTTTAATTTAGTAAATGCAAAAAAAAAATATTTCAAAAACCAAAAGAAAAGTACAGGAGAATGACCATAACCAAGTAAACGAGCCAGTTTCAGACTGGCCCATAGAACACTGAACATGATAGAACCGTTTTACGGCTCTGGTTCCGTTCTCGTGACTTGATGGTATACGTCTTTTGATATATACAATATTTAATAAATTAATAATTCTAAGTCCGTGCAAATTATTCCCCAACAAAAAGACCTTGAATGTATTGCCACACATGAAATTGAGCACAAAAGAAATAGCCCACTTTTTCCTCTGAGAGATGAAAAAAATACTCAATATCATTTGAATAATTAGTAAATTTTAAGAATCTTAATTTCATTTAACATTAGATAATTAATAATTCTATATTCAATAATTATTAGAGAGTTGATTATATAACTAAATAAAGAAATAATGTCATAAAAAGATATACTACTCCCTTGTTTGTTAACAAAATGGATCCGGGCTTTGAGAGAGAGAGAGAGAGAGAGAGAGAGACCGAGATGCTGCTTTGTAAAGTTATCCCAAATACTCGGTCCCTTGCCATCTATGTGGCCAGCTCCTTCAGACTTTATGAAAAAATAAAAAGACAAGAGAAACAAAAATAAAGTCAGCACAGTTATTTAAATAGGCAAACATAAAAATATAGTCAAGAAATCACTAAGCTGGTGAATATTATGCCTAATAATATTATCCGCATTCTATGATAATGCACAATCTTATACATAATCAAACTAGTTTTTAGGTCTTCTTTTTTATTCTCTTCATTTTTTAGAGTATTTTTTAAGAAAATAAACTTTTGGGAATTACTAGAATCTTCAATTTCTTATAAAAGTTATTCAAAAATCATCACTTTTGCAACAAAAAGCTGTACAAAGCGTTGGATGAAATAAAATTAGGCAATTCTCACATATATACTGTATATAGTGTTAAAATAAATACTCAACTAAAGAGGTACTGACATTAGAAAACAATGCCCAGCCTTTTCTTTTTGACTTTAAATAAACTAATATAATCAACTCTTCATCTCTTCTAAGTTCTTGCCAAAGAACTGAAGATTTGTAGTGAAATCAAAATGCTAAAATAAACATAGGAACGTAGATACCTGGTAAGCAGCAGAACCAGCTCCAAAGATGAAACCAGAAGGATAACTACTCCTATTGAATGGCATTGTGTAATGACCTGGTTTTGTGGCAGAGGTGTTACCCAGAAACCCACCGATCATCACTAGGCAACACAGAAGAAAGGCACCTTGAGTTGCCATTGCTTACTGTTCTTTTTCTATATTTTTCTTTTTCTCTTTCGCTGCCTTGCCCTTCACTTCAAGCCCCTATTTATAATAAAATATGCAAAGGCATCTTTTGGTTTTGGTGTTTTAGATTTTTTTTCTCTTTCAGTGTAAGATTAAATTAAAGTATATCATGTACTAACGTATGCCAATTTTACTTCTTTTTTTTCTCAATGATTGGGAGTGAGATATTTTAGAATAGTGTGAGATATTTATAATTATACTATTAATCTCAGAGCATTTCAAACAGTACTTTTTATGTTTTTTTATTTAATTATAAATAATTATTTATTTATTTTAATTTATTTTAAAATATATGTATGTTTCAATAATATTTCTTGTTTTACTTTTTGAATATTTTTTATTAATAAAGAAAAATGAGAAAAAAAAGAATAAAGAATATAATCTTTAAAAAAAAGAGAAAAATATAAGAAAAAGATACAGTAAAATGTTATTCTCTTGATGATGCTTCTGAAAGGTTTCATCTTTTTATTTTCACTCTTTTTCTTAAGAAATTTGTAATTTGGCTTTTTTCTTTTTTTGAGTTTCAGTAAGAAAGAGATAAACAAAAAAAAAAAAAAAGTAAAATTAACAGGTAGATTCAAAGGCTTAATTTTACTAGGTTTGGGAATGTGCTTTTTAAGCTAATGAGGTGTGATGAGGCCAAAATATTATTTCAAGAGTATAGCAGTGATGTTTATAGCATTAAGCTAGAAAATGGTGAGGAAATGAAAGGAAAAGTTTATCCTTTTTGAAAGAAAGAAAAATATTATTTTGAAAGTTTAAAAATGAGAAAATGAGTATTTTCAATTTATTTTTTATCTAATTAATAATATGGAATATATTAAATAAAATTTAGAAATATTATTTTTATTATATGTGGCATACAATATCAATTTTCTGGTATTTTTTTATACCGAAAAATAATATAACAAACTTTTATAATGGTCAAATTGAAATTTAAAAAGTTTAGTATTATAAATTAAAAATTAAAAATTTTAGTGACATTAGTCCAAATAGTGAGTATAATTTAGCTCACCTTATCCATTTACCGACACTCATATCAAAAATTTGTCTTCATTTTTGGCTAGATGACTAAAATAACCCTTGCTCTTTGTTTTTCTTTTTGCTCTTTTAATAGAACTTATACTATTTAGATACCTATATTTTATTTAGGAACAGTACTATATATATATATATATATATATATATATATATATATATATATATGTGTACTTTTTCAATTTTAAGTATGTATCTCTTAATAAATAATATAATATACTATAAATATATGTATTTTTTAATAAATAATATAATATACTTCATATCTATTATAATTTTTAATTATACATTTAATATGGTTATTTTATATTTGTAATATATTTTTTATACCGCCATGTTACGCTTAGCCACGTCAGCATAATATTTGTAATATAATAAGCATTGTGTTAGCATTAGTTAATAATATTAAGTATATGTACTAAAAGATTGACGGTGGTGAAAGCACTTACTACTATTTTGTCAAAAATAATTACATAATTTCTTAAAAAAATTAATAAAACCATATATATGTTTAAAAGAAAAGTTAAACAGACAAATATATGGTTTTATGATTTTTTTTTTAGAATGAGAGATTTGGCAAAGCTAAAGAGGGGCACTTTGCCTTTCACTTGTCTTGGAGTCCCACTTTTTGCAGGAGCACCTAAAAAGAAATGGCTTAAACCGATTGCTGATAAAAATTATTAGCAAGTTTGCTAAATGGAAAGGGACCTCGCTTTCTATGGTGGGTCACCTGACCTTGATTTAATCGGTGATATTAAGCTGTATTTATGATATTTTGCATTCATATGCTTAATTTTCTTTGGTTGGGCTCAATCAATGATAGAAAGCTTGTTTCAATTTCTTGGAAAAATTGTTGCTTGCCTTTCAAATAAGGGGGTGTGGGTTTAAAGAACCTAGAGAGTCTTAAAATGGCGATACTCAGTAAAAAATTTTGGAAATCTTTTCCTATTAGTAACCGGTTTTTATACTGCTCTGGCATTGCTCGTAATGCTCCTCTTGGCTCTTCCATTTGGTCTTCTATTAAAGGCGTTTATGGCTCTATCCGCGATGAGGTGCGATGAATTATTGGGGAGCACAACAAGCTAAATTTTCAGACAGATGAGTGGATTGTCTCTCCCTTGGCAACTCGGCTTGCCCTTACAATTAGTGTTACAGGCAAACTCACCGTTTCCATTAAACAATACTTATCTAATAAATTGTTGACTTCTTCCTCCTCCATTGAATGTTGATATGCAGGGTTTGATTTAAGATATTAAGCACGGTTATGATGACCCTGATATCTGTCTCTGGACAGTTGTTAAGAATGGTTTTCTCTCGGTTAAGAGATTTTACAATCACATTAGATTTAGTCGGCCTCATGTTCCCTGGCACTCTTTTATTTGGAGGAGTTTCCTTCCTCCATTGAGGTCTTTTGTTTGCTGGCGTGCTTTGCTTGATTATCTGCCAACTGATTATATTCTATGTCAAAAAGGATTTATTATGGCTTCCGGATGTTGTCTTTGTTTGGAAATAAATGAGACTGCAAATCATCTTTTTGTTCGGTGCAGGTTTAAAAATTCTATTTGGCATGTTGTTTACTTTTATTTGGCAAGCATTTCCCATCTCCACATCAGGTTATGGACTTGATTAGAAATGCTAGCTTGCCACAATTTTGATACATTTCTCTCTATCTAGAGATCTCCAAAATATATCAAGTAAATAACTCTTTATTAGTAGCATATAAATATTTATGAGACACAAAGGAATAGAATGTAAAGATATCAATATATTCTAGGAATGGCTAAGAGATCACCATAATCAATCAAGTAGAGACATGGTCCAACTCACGACTTTTGAAAGAATAGGAGAATATGCTCCATTCTGCCTTAACAGGAGACCGCTCTCTATAACTGGCTTCCCCCTCAAGCCGCCAGTACTATAAATTGAGTCCTATTCACCAGGTAATGTGTTCTTATCCCTTTATACATTTTATCCAAGCCTTTGCTCAAAGTATTAACTTGAGCATCAGAGTGGTTTTTCAGGTACTACACTCTAACTTGCCTTATTGCAAATATCCAGGAGATTTTGCAAGTCAGTTTTACAGCTGTCGTTCTAATCAATTCAGAAGATCTCCAAGTCAGTTCTAAAGTTATCGATCTAATCCAAACTGTATCATTTAGTGCAGTGACTATGGACACACCTTTAGTGATTTAGTCTAACACTCTTAATGGATCCATCCTCAAGTGGAAACATGTCCTCCTTGAACCATTTTCCCCCTAGAGTTGTCAACAGAGGGTGCAGAACATTTAAGACCTTACTGTAGATAACTCAACATTTGACCTCAACAATCCATCACTATTCAATCTCTCCATTACCAGCTCGTTGAGTTCAACGCTCTCCTTTGTGACATCATCGTTAGCCAGAAATAATCTAATGCTACCCAGACACTTCTAGTCCCTCCGTTCCCGACAACCAAAAAGGTAATGATAAAGGAAAACAACCCATGCACCTTGAAAATCCGAAGAAGAACACCAACAACCTTAACTCATCGCCTGTAAGAATTGACGTAGATGAGGAAGATAGTCCGTGGTCAGATGGAGGGCTCGAAGAAATACCCCCTCCGCAGAGCTTTGAAAGGAGAGTCAGGGAAGTCATGAACCAGATTGGTGTACATCTGGATGAAGTTGACTCTCCCCCATCTGATGAACTAATAATAATTGAGTTCCCATTAAAGTTTAAGCACCCTCCTAACTTGAAGTCATATGATAGCAGCTCATGTCCAAAGAGCCACATCCATAAATATCGAGCTGTCATTAACATCCAAACCTACCAAGACCATATTTTATGCAAGCTTTTCCCAACAACACTCAAATAAATCACCCAAGAATGGTATCAGAGTTTACCTTTAAAATGTATTGTGTCATTTGCCCAGCTGTCAAACTTATTTCAAGCTCACTTCATAGCATCAATACCATCAAAGAAGACCTCAACTAACTTGCTAAGGATCACCTAGAGAGAAGAGGAGAGCCTATGGAAGTTCATTAAATATTTCAACAAGGAGGCCATCCAAATTGAAGATCTGAACATGGAGATTGCCTATACTGCCATATTATTCGGCACATCCAATGGAGATCTGAGGAAAGAACTGTTGTCAAACCCTAAAGACAATCTTTTCCTTGATGATGATAACCCAAACACACATTCGCATAGATGATAGGATGAGAGAGTTTTCCATGAAGTCTCAAGGAAGTAAACAAGAGCAAGACATAGAGTATTATAGGAGACCAAAGCCTGCCCACATATAAATATCTTATTCGTCAATAAAACCTCCACCGGAGGGTAATGAGGCCTCATGCTTCTTCAACAAACATCTTTCTTTACTTTTAAGTGCTTCATCATAGTTCGCCATTTGTAATTTTATTGAAGTGCTCGAGCATAACCGTTGTTTTATAATGTTATTGAAGTTCTTGAGGATAGTTTCTTATTTAATTGAAGTGCTCGAGCATAGCTGGCCTTTTTATTTAAGTGTTTGAGCATAGCTCGCCATTTTATAATGTTATTGAAGTTCTTGAGGATAATTTCATATTTAATTGAAGTGATTGAGCATAGCTCGCCATTTGATAATGTTATTAAAGTGCTCAAGAATAACTTGCCATTGCAATGTAATTGAATTGCTTGAGCATAGTTTCCCATTTTGCGATGTTATCAAAGCGCTCGAGCATAACTCGCCATTTTGCAATGTTATTGAAGTGCTTCAGCATAGCTCTCCATTTAATTGAAGTGCTTGAACATAGCTTGCCATTTTGTAATATTATTAGGTGCTCAAGCATAGCTCGCTATTTAATTGAAGTGTCTGGGCATAGCTCGCCATTTTACAATATTATTGAAGTGCTTGAGCATAGCTCACCATTTTACAATATTATTGAAGTACTCGTGCATAGCTCACCTCATTTAATTTAGTGCTTAAGCATAGCTCGCCATTCATAATTGAAAGTATAATTAAAGTGCTTGAGCTTAGCTCATAAATTATAATTTTCATGAAGTGCCTGAGCATAAGTCGCCGTTAATGATAACGAAGAAGAGCTCAGTAATGATCTCCAAATGCTCTATAAAAAAGAAGAGCCCGATAGTGATCTCTTAAAGCTTTCTAAAAGAGAAGTTAATACAGTTAAGTTTTTTTGAAAGAAAGCTAAAATGTCTAAATCTTTAAGTCTAATTTGGCTAAAGTCTGAGGCAAATTTATGCAAAGAATAACTTAAGGTCAAATTGTTCTTCTAATAAGACTTCATGCCTCTATCATGTAAACTTATGGGATTATCTTGACATTTTGCAATAAGCTCATACTCAAACTCCTGTTACGAGTCCTTAACTCGAAACTTATTGGAAGGACATATGATACATTCTTGTCTATCTAGAGATCTCCAAAATAGGTCAAGTAAACAATTCTCTATTAGTAGCATATAAGTATTTATCACAAACAAAGGAACAAAATGTAAAAAGATCGATTCATTTTAGAAATGGTTAAGAGATTGCCATAATTAGATAGAGCCATGGTCCAACCATGACTTCTGAAAGAATAGGAGAACATGCTCCATTTCGCCTTAACAGGAGACCACTCTCCATAACTGGCTTCCCTTTTAAGCCCGCACTATAGATACTCAATCGAATTCCATTTACCAGGTAATGCGCTTTTTTAACTTTTTATATGTTTTATCCAAGCCTTTACTCAAGGTACTAACTTAAGTATCAGAGTGGTTTTCTAGGTACCATACCTAGGCACTCTAACTTGCCTTATTGCATATACCCAGGAGATCTCCAAGTTAGTTCTACAGTTGCTGATCTAACCAATTCAGGAGATCTTTAAGTCAGTTCTAAAGTTGTCGATCTAATCCAGACTGTATCAAGTTTAGTTCTCAAATTTCAACTCTTTTGGTGCATTGTAGTAATTCATTCTATTTGGATTATTGGAAGACTAAAAATCTAATGATCTTTCAGTATCTCTCCACTTCTCATACCTTGAGATTGATTTGTGCAACAATATAATAGTGTGATTATTTTCGTATCAATTTGCATGAGAAATTCAGTTGATGAGTTTTCAACCTTGTAGCATTTAAACATCACAAGAAATCTGAGTTGTGCATTTACTATTGTTGCCGTAGTTTAGCAGCCTTTTGCTCCACCTTAGACTAAAGTGAATAAAAATGCTTCGGTATTGGGTGCACCCAGACTTGCAGATGTTGGTTTTTATAATGCAAGAGGTTACGCCATATGTGATTTTACATTCAGATTTGGTTATCAATGTGCTTTCTTCGTTGAACTCAATGTGACAATTATTTATGCTTTGTAAAGCTTGGGACCTTGGTTGGCATGACCTATGGTTGGAATCTGACTCAATGTGTATTGTCAATCTTTTTCGAACTACAGGGATTTCGGTTCCATCGGAGCTTCGCTTGGATTGGTCACGATGTTTGTAGTATGTGCAACAAATGAATTTTTATATTACTAATATTCTTAGATAAGAGAATAAACCGGCTAACATTTTAGCTAGTCATGGTGTTTCTTTTGCAACTCCATCTTGGTGGGAGATTTTCCAAATATTTGTACTTGAGAGGTTTATGATGATTTTAGGAGGGAGAATTATCGAGTTAGCTAGTTCTTTATTTTGCTTGTTGGCTTGTATTGATGAACACTTATTTTCTTTTTCATTTATATTAGTATGGGCTTCAGTTATATAATAAGGATGCTACAGATTAATGAACCAAGTTAGGATATCTTGGTGCGTCTACCGATTTCTAGCTCCTAGCTTTTATGTTGACAAAGTTTTCCTTTTTTTAAATATCCCTTGCATTCACCTCTTTTTCACTCTACCTTTTTGTTTAGAAAAAAAAAGAGAAATACAAATAAGGGGAGAAAATAAAAAATATTTTTTTCCACTTCTTTGGAATGAGAGAAGGTTAAATTATTCTCTCTTGTCCATTATTTATTATATTTTTTGTCCTTTACATGTGAGAATAAAATTGAGTAATTAGAATATTGTTAGGTATGGCTCATATACCAGTTTAAGGGACAAATCCTTGTGTTCTTATTTTTCTTGCTTGTTTGTTCACATTCTTGTGATTATTAGCCTTATTTCTCAACAAGTGGAATCAAAGCCTGGTTGAGATGGCTATGTCAGGTGCAAAATTCAAAGTGGTGAAGTTTGATGGACATGGTAACTTCGAATTGTGGCAAACAAGGGTAAAGGATCTATTGGCACAGCAAGGGATTCTGAAGGCTTTGTAACCACAGAAACTAGAAACTATAGAAGATGAAGTTTGGGAAGAATTGTAGCAGCGAGCGGCAGGAACCATAGGGTTATGTCTGGCAGATGAGATTATGTATCACGTTATGAATCTGACATCTCCATGAGAAATATGAAAGAAATTGGAAAGTCAATTTATGTCCAAATCCCTAACGAATAAATCAAGCAAAGGTCAAGGGTCAAGATGCAGGAAGGTTCTGATTTGGAGCAGCACATGAATGTCTTCAATCAAATAATCACAGATTTAGCTCGACTTGATGTGAGTTGTGAGAATGAAGACAGAGCAATGATTTTGTTGTGTTCACTGCCTTCCTCTTATGAACCTCTAGTAACTACTCTTACATATGGGAAAGAAACAATCAAAGTTGAAGAGATTATTGCATCCTTGTTAGCTCACAACCAGCGGAAGAAGAATGCAAGGGAAAGCTGTCATGGCGATAGTTTGTATGTTAAGGGTAATCAAGATTGTGGAAGGAAGTTAGAGAAGGAGGGTTCTGGAAAACGAAATTTCATATCAAAGTCTAAGGGCAAAAAGACGATTCATTGCTACAAGTGCAAGGAGCAGGGACATATGAAGAGAGACTGTCCAAAATTGAAAAAGCAGACTGATGAGAAACTCGATGAATCATCCAAGCCTGTGAATGTGGTGCAGAGTGAAAATTCAGATTGCAGTGATGGTGATATGCTTTCAGTTTCAACGACTCAGTTCATGGATGCATGGATTCTTGATTCCGGATGCTCTTATCGAATAACACCTAATAAGGAGTGGTTCACGTCATACAGGTCAGCTAATTTTGGTTCTATCTATTTGGGTGATGATAGATGTTGCAATATTATTGGTATTAGTGAAGTCAGAATTAAGATGTATGATGGTACTGTTAGAACATTATGTGATGTTAGGCATGTACTAGATTTGAAAAAGAATCTAATTTCCTTAGGCACTTTGCATAAGAATGGTTTTATTCCTAAATCAGATGAGGATAGGGAAACCATTAGAGTTGTTAAGGGTGCATTGACTGTGATGAAAGGAAAGATAACTGCATGGAATATCTATAAACTATTAGGTAGTATAGTTGTAAGTGGAGTTCATTTTGTTGAGTCATATGATGATAATACAAAATTATGGCACATGCGTCTTGGTCATCTTAGTGAACATGGAATGATTGAATTGCATAAAAGAAATTTGTTGCATAGTGTTAAAAGCTGCAAGCTCGATTTTTGTAAGTTTTGTGTTCTTGGAAAACAGACTAGAGTGAGTTTCACGATTAGAAAGCACAAAACTGAAGGGATTCTTGATTATGTGCATTCTGATATGTGGGGCCCTACCAGGAAATTGTCATTGGGTGGATCTCTGTATTATGTTATTTTTACTGACGATTTTTCTAAGAAAGTTTGGGTGTATTTCTTGAAACAGAAATCTGAAGTTTTTGCCAAATTCAAGCTTTGGAAAGCTGAGGTGGAGAACCAAACTGGTAGAAACATCAAGTATTTGAGGTCCGATAATGGCACTGAGTACACAGATTCACAATTTCAGAAATTTTATGAGGAGCATAAGATTCATAGGCATTTTTTAGTGCGCAAGACACCATAGCAGAATGGTGTTATAGAAAGGATGAACAAGTCCTTAATTGAAAGGGCAAGATGCTTGAGACTGAATGCAGGGCTTCCTAAAAGCTTCTAGGCAGAGGCTGTAAGTATGGCGTGCTACCTTATCAACAAATCACCATGGGCATCATTGGGTGGCAAGGTTGCAGAAGAAGTATTGACAAGTAATGCAGTTGACTTACGGATTTTTGGTTGTCCTGCTTATGTGCATGTACCTGGTAATGAAAGATCAAAACTTGATCCAAAGTCCAAAAAGTGCATCTTTATGGCTATAAGAAAGGTGTCAAAGGATACAAGTTTTGGGATCCGAATGCAAAGAAAGTGGTGATCAGTAGAGATGCAGTCTTTGATGAATAGTTCATGTTGCAACAGCACCAAGACAAGGTGCCAGAAAATAGTTCCAGTTCAGATACATTGCAGATGGATTTAGAACAACATCTAGTAGTAGCTGAGAGTGTTAAAAGTTCAGCTCCAACATTTGGTGGTTCTAATACAGTTGATCTGCAAAATTATAATCTAGCCAGAGATAGAGAAAGACGCACTAATGTAAAGCCTCCAAGCAGATTAGGTTTTGAAGATATGGTCTCTTTTGCACTTCTCATTAGTAGTGATGATCTAGCTACCTTCCAAGGAGCTATCACTAGCCAGGAGAAAGAGAAATGGATGGGTGCAATGGTTGAGGAGATGGAGTCTTTGTAGAAAAATTATACATAGGAGCTAGTTCGGCTTCCTAAGAGAAAGAAGGCTATTGGGTGCAAATGGGTGTACAAAGAGAAATCAACAATATTAGAAAAAGAAGGGGAAAAGTTCAAGGCTCGATTGGTAGCAAAGGGTTTTTCACAGCAGAAGAGGATAGATTATGATGAAACTTTTTTCTCCTATAGTTAGGCATACTTCAATCAGGGCAGTACTTGCATTAGTAGCTAGTTAGGATTTGCATTTAGAGCAGATGGATGTTAAAACTGCTTTTTTGCATGGTGATCTAGAGGAGCAAATTTACATGCAGTAGCCAGAAAGGTTCATTCAACCTGGACATGAGCATCTAGTTTGCAGGTTATAGAAATCATTGTATGGGTTAAAACAGTCTCCAAGACAATGGTACAAGCGGTTCGACTCCTACATGATTCAGATTGCCTACATGCGATGTGAGTATGATTGTTGTGTCTATGTTAAGAGCCTTGATGATGGTTCTTTTATTTATTTTGTTACTGTATGTTGATGATATGTTGATTGCTGCAAAGAATATGCTTGATGTCCTTGGTTTGAAAGCTCTATTAAGCTAGGAATTTGATATAAAAGACTTAGGTGCTACAAAGAAAATTCTTGAAATGGAGATTCACAGAGATATAGGCTCAAGGAAACTGTGGTTATCTCAATAAGGCTATGTTGAGAAAGTGTTAGAGAGGTTTGGGAAAAGTGAATGAGCATTCCATTGGCAAATCATTTTAAGCTTTCTTTAGAACAATGTCCTAAGACTGATAGGGAGATTGAAGACATGGCAAAGGTTCCATATGCCAGTGCAGTTGGCTGCTTGATGTATACAATGGTATGTACTCGCCCTGACTTGGCTCATGCTGTTAGTCAAGTTTGTAAATACATGTCTAAACTAGGTAGGCGACATTAGGAAGTAGTCAAGTGGATTTTTAAGTATTTGAAGGGTACTATAGGGCATGGAATTATTTTCGGTAGTCAGCAGGATGACCCTTTAGTTGTAGGGTATGTGGATTCAGACTATACTGGTGATTTGGATGATAGAAGGTCTACAACTGGGTATGTGTTTACTCTTGGTGGAGGACCTATTTGCTGGAAATCAACAGTTCAGTCCATTGTGGCATTATCTACAACTGAAGCTAAGTACATGGCAGTAGTTGAAGCTGTTAAAGAAGCTTTATGGCTTACTAGGCTAGTAAAAGAACTGGGTGTTCAGTAAGGTGGAGTTCAGTTGCATTGCCATAGTCAAAATGCTATTCATTTGGCTAAAACCCAGGTGTACCATGCTAGAATTAAGCATATTGACATGAGGTATCACAAGATTAGGGAGTTAATTACATCTGGTGAGATACTGTTGCAGAAGGTTCATACTAGTAAGAATGTAGCTAATATGTTGACTAAGCCGGTTACTACCAACAAGTTCATGCATTGCTTGGACTTGTTGAACGTTTATATTTGTTAGACAAGCATAGTAGCTCAACCCACTTTGGTGTATGAGAAACTCCATTGTTTCATCTCCTAAGGGGCTTGATATTTGCTAAGGTGGAGATTTGTTAGGTATGGCTCATATACCAGTTGGGAGATTTGTTAGGTATGGCTCATATACCAGTTGGGAGATTTGTTAGGTATGGCTCATATACCAGTTTAAGGGACAGATGCTGGAGCAAAGCAGAGTGAGCGAGTGGAGCGCAACGCAACGAGCGAGAGGAGCGGATCATTATAAAATAACCTAATTGGTGGATCATTATAAAATAATAACAGATACAGCCACTTATCGCTCCCGAGGACGTAGGCACATTGCCGAACCTCGTTAAATCCTTGTGTTCTTATTTTTCTTGCTTGTTTGTTCATATTCCTATGATTATTAGCCTTATTTCTCAACAAATCTGAATCATTATTAAAGATTTGTACCATTCCAACTTCTAATTAAGATTTTGTACCAAATGATCTAAAGGGGCCTAATGTAACCTATATTCTTAACTCTACTAAAAAATTTGATAAATCAAAATAAATGCATAATTATATAAGACATGAATTTCTATAGTGATTTGAGCTAAAAAAAACTAATGTACATTGTTAAAGAATGGAAAATAATAGTTGCAGAATTGAAAATAGTAAAAGTAAAGAGATTACAAACTACTGAAATTGGTGTCTATAAGCTACTCTAACACTAAATAAGCTAAGGCCTCTTTCAGATTCATAGATTTAGCCTACTGTCAATATTTTTTAAATTTTTATGAGTTTTATCTTATGTTTAGTTGAAATTTATTAAAAATTTATTTTATTAAAGAAAAATATATGAGAGAGAAAATAAAATAAAAATAATAAATTTGAAGGAGATATTTTGATTTTATGATACTAATCGCAAGTGCATGAACCGTTCTTATAGTAAAAATGATAAAACACCTCAAGATCAATCTCTCAAAAAACTATAAGGCTACTTGTCACGACCCAATCTGTGAGCCCATGACCGACACTAGGGAATGGGTAGACGTAAGGCCACCAAATCTAGTAGTAAATCTGATCATTCTCTAACTCAAACAAAATGTAATCCGGACTCTGTCCATTGGCACTTTTCCACAATTAACCTTAAATTATCAGGTACTATATATGAACTTTGGCCTGCCAGCATAATTAGGCATGACCTGAATTTATATAAAATTATAAAATAATAAGTTTGAAATTTCTATTGCGAAGGTTCTAGAATTTTAAGAGTCAACATACTAATAAAATATAAGTTACATAAACTTGAAGATGAAGGAATCGGGTTACTAGATGAAAAGAACTACAGAAAAGCTAACAACACCTGAAAAACAGTGAAATTGAGACTGTCAGTCTCGAGAGTGAGTTAAAATCATATATCCAAAAATAAATACAAACACTTCAATAAAATATTTTTTTAATTTAAAATAAAATATTAAGCTATGCAAAAACACATATCATGCCATGCTTCTTATAAAATGAATTTTACATACTACAGGACGGAGTACCTCATTAGAACCCTAATCCCCATTACTAAACAGTCTTAGCCTTTCGGCTCTATCGTTCCAACAGAACTGGCGCCCAGAGAGTGAAGTTCGACCAGGGTCCTTAAATCCAGTCTGGTCACTTAAATTTCCAACAAAGCCAGTGCCGAGAGAACGATGCTCGACTAGGGACCTTTACTTCGGAAAACTCACTCTACTCAGCCCAGAGAGTTAAACTCTACCAGGGCAAGTCCTAAATTTACCTTTTACTATCTGTCTCAGATTCATACCGATATGTATGCGGTCCTGATGCAATCCATCAAGTGGCATGTTCTACTGCCGTCTCATCCCGAGTCAACATACATTCACAATAGCCATAATGTAGAAAATGATACATATATAAATAGTAATTAAATAAATAATTAAAGTCTTAATTCATTTAATCATAATTGCCATGTAAAACTTTAGCATGACACACATGTGAAGCAGATATATGACTTTAACTCACAGTTCTGACAACCTCATAGCTCTGCTCCGATGCCTCGGATGGAGCGAGTCGAACTGACGGATTATCTAATCATAGAAATAATTCAATCAGTAAATATAAAACCTTTGGCAATTAACCCTAAACCTAGACTTCTAGAATCAACTGTCTAAGATTCTCGACTCAGAAGATTTCTACCAAAAATTCAGTAGAACTTCCCCAAAATACAAACGTCTCCCCCCTGTATAACAGGTCCAGGACCTGCAAGAAAAACACTTCAAATTTCCAATAATTTATTTACGGGAGTCGGGTCACCAAGACTTCATTATTTTTTTCGACTCCACCACACATCACAAATCACAATTATTGACAGACTGTCCGAAATTTATTATTTCAACAAACAAATGTCACATAATTTTTCTAATGCTCAACACAATAATTAATCACATAATTTTTAACAACAAACTCTAAAATCAATGGTTAGAGAATTACCGAGACGCTTGATCACTCAGTCGACTCACCTCCAGCCATCGGAGTCTGATCGACAATCCAAGTGTGCCTACAGACTCGAGACAATGCGTTGATGATGATCCCAGTACCCGATCCTCCGATCTGACCTCCGATCATCTAGAGAAACTCACGAACGATCTTAGCCATCGATTTTCAAACAGAGTCTGATCGCTGCGAAACTAGTGCCATTGAAAAGCTTGGGCTGAGGAGAGTCTGGATATGTCCTCTGATCGGCCATCCCTCGCCGGAACTTGCTAGAAAATGCCCAAAATTCTGGCTGCCCCTACTAAATTTCTTTGCCAGATCACGCTCTTCCGACAACCACAAGGGGAGATAATGGGCAAAAATGAAAACTCACTGGTTGCTAGTCATTTTGAGACTAGAACCACCCAAAATGGTTGTCGGCATTGACCTAAACGAAGGCGAGAAGCTACTGCCCCTTTTTATCTATTTGCTGTCGCCTCTTCCATCGAGCTCGCCGGCCTCCGCTGCACCTCCGGCCAACTTCGTCGTGTCCTAGACAGACGCAACTCCCGTCTGCCATGAAAGCCGACCTAAGCTCCCCCTCTTCCATTTTATTCTTCCTCTTCCTTCTTTTCTTCTTTTCTTTTCTTTCTTTCTTTATCGACATTTAGTCCTTGAATTTTTCTTCTTCACCATTTAGTCCCTCAACTTTATTAATTACTAATAATTTCGCCTTACAAAATTTCTGTTTAACCCTCCAGCTTTTCTTTAGCTTTTCAATTAAGCCCCTAACTACTTAATTTGGGCCAAATTGAAATTATTGAAAATAGAGAATTACTTATTTACCCTTGCTTTTAAATGTGAAATTACTAAAATACCCTTAACGACACATTAATTATAAAAAATACCAACCATACAAATTTTCATTTAAAACCCCAAATTAAAGCAATTATATTTTTAATCCTTATTTCAAAATTAATTTTCAATTTAATCCTAACACTTAATTAACTTAATTAATCAATTTACAAACTACTTCCCAATTAAAATCAACACCATTAGCTAAATTAGAATTTGCTATTCCCCAATAAATTCTTTTATAAAAATATTATTTATCAATTCTTTCATAACTTTCAAATATAGAATTTAATTCACATATTCATATGGGGAGAAGATCAAGTGACCAAAAATATAATTTATTGCCCAAGAAATTTACTTAATTAATTTCTTGAAAAATCAAACTAATTAGATATAGAAAAATAACTCCCTTATTTTATCTAGCATTGAAATTCTATTTTAAATCATCCCAATTAAATTAATTAAAAACAAAGTAATATTAAATAAAAACTCGTTATTAGTTATTACTAATATTATTATTATAAAAAGGAAAATTCAGGGTATTACACTACTTATTATAAAAAATAATTATCAATACAAAACAATGAAAATAAATCTAGACACTATAAACCAATATTTTGAGAGAATATGATGTTCATAAAATAATAAAAATAAACTAGTAAAGTAAATATACAATGAGATAATTTAAGAAAACTATATGATAAAAGCAATATCTAGCATAGCCAATTACTCAGTAGTCCTCTTGTTTTAACCATAAGTATAGATCTAATGAATGAGATGGTGATGTTTCTTTTCTTTTAATCACTAAAGCTAATGGCGCAATTAAAATTCTTTATATCAACATAGATTGAAGCAAAGATGGTGCCTTTAATACACTCAACCTAAATGTTTATATAACAGTAAATATTACTAAATTAATATGATGGTTAATCAATAAAAAAACTAAAACTAATAAAAATATGTTGATAAAGAAATCATTTATTAAATAAAAATTACAACGTTCATACAAAGTAAATAGGCTAAATTAAATACTTAAAGAAAACTAGCATAACATATATAATACTATGGTCATAGTAATTAAATAGTTAAACATAAAAAAAAATAAAAATAAAAGCTTTCTTTAGGCCATAATGTCTTCAAGGTAGGAAGATGATTGATCATCACTCTTCACTTCTTGGAAACCTTCTTGATCTTTGAAGAATAACAAAAACCTAAAAACTAAATGTTTGATGAAGAACTGTAGGAAAAACTACAAAGAAAAAATAATGGACAGATGCAGAATGAGTAATGAGTTGTCTATCTAGTCTCCCATACTTATCTAGACCTGTAGAGATTCATTTTACATAGTACTCCTCTACATACAAAATCTTTAAAAGTTATCTTCTAATAACTCTTAATTAAATAACTAAGAATAGTCCATAATTACAAAAATGCTAATTTTTCTCCTCTAGGCCTTGTAAATTTCGACTAGACTTTGTAAAATAGTTGGTCCATGCATCTCATTTTTGAGTCTTGACACAAACATGTCTAATTAAGCTCATTTAGTATTTTTCTCCATATTTCTCTCTTTGACTAATATTATCTGAAAATAGACAATGCAACTTAAGTGAGATATAAACACTTATTTTTATGATATATAATATCATTAAAAGTCTATAATACCCTAAATAACTATATATAATTTGAACCTATCAAAATATATTTACAAGCTAATGTGAAGTTTATTTGAAATTCTACCTACTTTAGTAAAATTTAGTTTAGATGCAATCAGTTCCATACAAATTTGAATATATAGAATTTTAAATTACCTTTCACTTAATTTAAAGTACATAAGCTTTGGATTTACGAATAAATTTCATAAATTTTATAAATTTTAACCAAACATAGTAATAAAAACTTTAACATTTGAATTAAACATAAAAGCAACATATTGATGGTTCAATTTCTCTTCAAGGAGCCGTTTTTATTTTTTTATTTATTTTTACTTCCTCAACTTCTACGACTTTCAGAAATGTGTATAAATTTCTTATGAGCTTTTCATTATTAGTACAAACTCCTCAAAAATCGTCATTCTCAGTTATATCAACTGCTAAAATGTGTCCTTAACTTTTTTTCCCTTATTATTTTGTCAATTAAATAATTATCTTAATAACCACCATACTACTTCACATATATTTTATCACATATTTAACTTCAATCAAATATTCAGATTGATCTTTGGATTATGAGTAATAAATATGGGTGATAGATTATAAATTTAGGTCATGATAATGTTCTTCTTAGATTATGTCATGTAATTTAATTAGATTAAGCTAAAATTCAATTTCGGTGGAAACATCTATAGTTGTGCTCAGTGAGTCGTAATCTCACTTTATTAATTAAAAAATGCTAAAAAAAGGGATAGGTACAAAAGAACTATTATTTTGTTTTATACATTTGCAATTTTGTGACAAAAGACTATCCCATGGTTTACTCTGTTAATAAATTAATGATAAACATGCTAACACTATTTATTAGTTATGATGTGGTTTTATATTTTTGGAAGTTCATACCCTTTGATTTTATGACTCTTTTATTTTGCGTGTCACTTTTTTTAATATTTTACTTACTAAATCAAATTAATGTGATAAGTATTTTATAAGGTATCTCTCAAATTAAATTTGATTTTAATACAATAATTGTTTTTAAGTAATTTGACAGCTAACTAATTAATTTCATCTTCAAATACTTTATAGTTAAATTAAAAGAATAGTTTTTAATAGATTTTAAGCATATTAAAAACATTTTGAGGAATTCAACTATATAATATTATTATAAAGTTATATATTATTGATGGTTCATGTTATATTAATATCAAACTTTAAATACTAATTATATAAATTGATTGAGATATGTAAGATAAATTAAATAAAATATAGAGTATGAAATTGTTATAAAGAAAAACCACATAGTATGAAACTGTAAGAATATGAAACCAAGTTTTCAACCAATCAATACTGTGTAGAGCCGACCGGCTCTAGGTACAGTCGATTGGTTTTGAAGGTTGTGGTTATGGAAAAATTTATAATTTAGCTCCCAAACTTGGTCATTTGACTGATTTTGACATTAAAACTGACTATTATAGTCAATTTAGTTCAATTTTGACCTTTTTGATTTCAAAAAATAATTACTTGTAACCTTAATTGGGATCTTGACTTTTCTCAGCTCTGTGAGACTCACGAGGAATAACAACTTTTATCATCGAATTTTTCATAATTCTCTCGATATTTAGATTCAAAAAATATATGCTTATATTATCAATTGAAAATTGTTGTATATTTCAATTACCTCGTTTAGGACATGGTGAAATATTTATTCGTTAGAACTCTAAGAATAGTTAGACATAGATTACATGGATTATAGCATGATGAAGAATTTATTAGTAAAAATTTAATCAATTTAGATTAGTTATATATTACAATTATCTCGATTAAGACATAGTTGTTCTGAGGGTTAGTTTAATTGAGAGTGATTAGATATAGATTACATCGATTAGAGCATGATATAGAATTTATTCATGGGAATTGAAAGAATTGAAAATGCAATAGAATTGAAGTTATATTGATAGTTAGATTAAAACAAAATATTCTGTTAATTAATCAAGAATAATAAAATTAAAAGAAATATAATACTAACTAACAAAGCAGAAAAGAATGTGTTTTGCATTAAATGCAGGTTGAACCATAGTCTCTAGATCTTATCAATAGTCGCTTTAACACCAAACTAATGCCTAATCTTTTCTTTAGACACATTCGTTTATTTTAAATATTAGATAAATTTGGAGAACCTACTTTTAGTAAAAAACCAAATGGTAGTAAATGAGATCCGGACCAAAGTGTTCAAATTTGTTAATCTTCTTCTTAATTTCTATTGATTCGAACAAAGAAAGAAGAAAATAAACAACAATTGTCATATAGCCATAACTTTCAAGCTATAGAATACAAAATTATAGTTAAATAATTACATTAGTTACAAAAACTAACTCTTTATAATTATATATAATTTTAATAAATTGCTCGGTCACATAAACTAATCATATATAGTAAATGTATCAAATTTTTTATAATATCTTAATTTTGTGGAAATAATCACCTACGGTAAATATATTATAGCTAATTAATTTAATTAGCTCTAAATATTAAAAGGTAATAGAAAATAGTAATTATATTATTACAATATTAGTCAAACAAAGTAATTAGTGACTAAATTTAATATATAGCTAATGCATATTTATAAAGAAAATTGAAATATTGAGAATTTAAATTTTTATGAGATATATATAGAAATGCGTAAATATAGTCAGTATTATATTTTTCGTAGCTACATTTATAAATTTTAAAGTCATAAATAAAATTAAAAATACGGCAAGGTCATAATTTTTATTTTTCTTTTATTATTTTTAGTTAAATTTTTATTTGATATTTTAATAAATTTAAGAACTCTCTCTCTCTCTCTCTATATATATATATATATATATATATATATATATATGATAATTGTTTTTAAAAATAAAAATTACTTGTGCAAAACCTAATAATATATCGATGTTATACATAGGATTGATTGCAAAATTTTTGTTTCAATTTTTATTAATTCTAATTTCATATAAGTATTATAATAAATTTGAAGGAACTAACATTAATTTATTCAAATAATTAAATACAAATTTGAACTTTATATAAATGACTTTTTAAAGAATTCTTTTATTGAAAATTGAATTGTTAGTTAAATAAATTCTCTTAGAAATACAATATGTGTCAAATAAAATGAGAAAGTAAATTATGTATTTTAATTAAATTTATTGAATAAGGTAAATAGTATAATAATTCTTATAAAATATAATAAATAATAAATAATAAATAATATCACTATTCTTACTAATAAATCAAAAAGGATAAAAAAATATCGAAAAAGATAAAAAGATACTTCTAACTGGCTAGATTGTGGCCATCCAGATTTATCCTTTTTCTAGATCTTTCATATTTTGTATGCAACACATGAATCATGTGTCGAGACATGTTTATTATGATTTTCAGTGAGCAATAATTTAAAAAGACTCGAGTGATGGTGGCAGCGTGATAAAGGGTCACAGCTCAGCTTTTCTCGACTGCTCCAAAATAGTTAGGTTATGCTGAACCCCTCTGTAAGCAATTAATACAGGCCCACATATTGACCTGCTATTTGACAAAAAATATTCAGCAAACTGGAAAATAATTTTTTTATTTGATTAAATTTGTATTTTTAATACTAGATAAGTTCAAAAGATTTTAAAGAAATCTCGTCTTCTTTTTATATCAATTTTCCTTTTAGCCCTTTATTTATTTCCTTTTATAGCTGATGGACATCAAACCGTTTGCGAGCTAATTCATTAATTTTATTTTTTTATTAAAGAAAGTATGTTTTTATTATATAATTTATTTAAAATTAAAATTAAAAATATTTATAACTCTAAAAAAATATTTTTTAAAATTTATTTTATTTATTGTTGATTAATTTTAGATTGGCAGTAACTTTTTTATTATTTATATTAATTAATTTTAATAAATAAATAATAATAATATTTTAAAAAATTTATGTTTCTTTATTATGAGATATTAAACTTCTATTTTATAAAAATTTTATAATTTTCTATTATGGTGGCTTTGAATTCTTGCTTTATTGAAATTGTAAAAAAAATTTGATTTATTTAAAAGATTAGATTTATCAAAAGACATTTATAAAATCAATACGTGACTTAGTATCAGAATGGAGTATTTTTTTGTAAGATTATAATTTACTATATTGTCAATGCTATTAATGATTGTTGGATAAAAGATTCTTTATGTATTTTTTGATGCTTGATGCTTATATTTTTACATTAAAATGTATTTATTAGAATTAATTAATTAAATATTTTTATTTTTTAAAAACAAATTTGAAACTGCTGCACAATTTTTTGCTTACTGAGTGGACTAAATATGAGGTAGTATTTTAATAATAACTGCTGCACAATTAGTTGAGACCATTCTTGCATGGTCCTTTGAGGGAAGAAACTTCATTCATTACTGGACTGTCACCAGATCAAGACATATTTATTTACTTTCTATATATGTATGAAAAGACATGCTTAAGCTCGATGTATGATGACTGAATAATAACTAATTTTCATGTCCAGAAACATTCCTTAAATATCTTATCATCATTACATTTTATAATAACCAAACTATTAAGTGGTTATTTTATACTGCGTAAATTAAGAGATCATACTAGATTCATTATTCTTCAAAAATCCTAAGCTCCGTTCTAAGATGAAGTAGAAAGGAACTTCTTGTTTTTCATTTTCTTATTTTTGACATTGGAAAATGCCAGAAAGACCAAACTTTATATTTATAGAGGAGGCATGGGGACAATTTGAATACCACTCAGCTGGCCGTAAACTCTCTTACTAAGATAGATAGTATCTAGGGGGATCAGAACGCAGTAAAACCCTATCACCGATTAGCATCATACGGTGAGATGTTGTCTTGAGAATAAGCATGTACAGACCAGTGAAGGGGTCCAAGTAACCTAACCAAGGAAACAATGTTTTCTTTTCTATTCTTTTTTCTTTTTTCCAAATAAAGACTAAATGATCGGAAAACTAAGGTTCTTTAGCTTAACTTGATTTATTCCGTTTTATTTCTATAATTTTTCATCTCCCTCTTGGACCCTTTAGAAACATCTCATTGCCATTTTTAAAGACCTTCATTGAGACTCATAATGAATTGATCATCATGAGTCATGACTCCTGAATCCCTTGCATTGTATACAAAAGAGAAAATGGCCATCATATTTAATGTAGCGTGGCGCTCACACTACGCTGTGGGACTTCATAATAAATGATATCTGTATTTTTTTTGTTTATTTTTATTTATTATGCACAGAATTTAATGCATGAAAATGATTTAAATTTAGATGGAAAAGAATATTGTATCAGCAGATATGGTTAGCATGGCAGTGAACCGGATTTAGACCTGTTCATGGCCTGGGTACCCGTCCGGCCTGCCTAGGCCCGTATTCTTCGGGCCGGGCTTTGACAATAATTTTTGTGTATAAGTCCGGTCCGGCCTAAATCCATAAAAAATCCGAACTTTTCGGGCCGGGTTTGGGATTTATATAAAAATTCAAATTTGGCCCGGCCCGGCCCGATATTTAGTTTAATTAGGAAAAAAAATGTCATACCTAGCATTTAAACTTGTGACCTTCAACTTATAATTAAATGCTACATACCACTTAGCTACCTATTATTTTTATCTATAATTTTATTGTTATTAATAATATATTTAAATAAAACTAAACTCAAGCTCGATCCGAACCCGCCCAGACCCGACCCGTATTTACAGGTTTAATAATTGGTCGGGCCGGGTTTTTTAAATTTTTCAATCGTCACTAGAAATGAAGGTCTATATTTTTGAAATTTTGAAAAGTAGTTGTATTTGTGAATTAAAAATCGAACCTACTAAAATAATATCGTGCTAGATTTATTCTTATACTACATTAAAAATTTAAATTAATTGAATTGGAAAGGTAATAAGTGAAAATAAGCAGAATGTAGAGCTGTTAATAATATAAAAAAAAATTAAACTTTATCAGTTTTAAGTTCAACCATAATGGGGAAAAGATTTTAAGTCTTGATTTATTAGTTTTGCATATGTGTGATACTTTAATAGTTATTTTGCTGCTTGCCAAAAGATCATTTTTGTGAGAAGCCAATCAGGTGGCATGGATTCTAAAACATGTAAAGTACAAGGCTTGTGCACATTTTGGTGTATTTATACCTCAGTCTGAACCTAAAATAGTAACAATTTAATGTTTACTGCTCAATATTAATTGGTCTCAAAATGATATCATATGGGCTCTTTAATAGTGTTTCTGACAAAGTTATGGGTATAAGTTTTATTGAGAAAAAAATAATTCTCATTACACGAGAGATTTAAGGACTACAAATACTCTATTGAATTGATTTTTAAAGATATTATAGCGGACTCCTTCATACTGAGTGTAGAGATATGAGTACTTTCCACAATAGAAGGGAACTTTTTCTTGATTTAATACATTTGAATTTTTTTTTTTTTTATCATTTTAGATAAGAATATATAAAATTTTAAATTTAAGGTTCTTTTAAAAATATATCCCATTTTAGAATAAGTTTAAAGTAAAAAAAAAAAAGAATTTGGTCATGTCTGCCTGTTGGATTGGCAGTGTGTGCAGTGTTTTCAGAATAACTGTGGTTCAATTAGTGTGCATGCATGTAACACTAACTGAGATCTATTTAAAAATAAATAAAAAGTGAAAAGTAAATAATATTTTCACAATCAAATATTCATATCATCCATTTTTCTCATTTTCTTTATTTCTTTTCTCCATCTTTCTTTCTTTCACTTTTTTCTTTCTTTTTTCATTTCCATTTTTTTACTTTTTTCAATTTTCTTTCTCCCATTTTTTCTTTTTTATTCGGTATTTGATAGGCTAAATTGTGTTAGCTACAATCTAAGGGAATGTACCTATCGATGCAGTCTAACACTAATGACAAGTATCAAGATCGTATTCCTCGGGAAAGTGAAGGCCCAGAGTTACTTCTTTGTTCTTTGTTATATTAACCAAAGATGAATGATGAATAATTTCTAAACTAACTAATAGCTACAAGCTAAGTTCTAAGGGAGATGCAGGAATGAATGGATAAATGAAATAACCAAGACAATAAAGCAAACCCAAAGGGAACCTAAACTAGTTGGTGATCAAACAAAAGATAAAGGATTGATGAATCCAATTATGCTACCCGTGGACGAATTCTTAACTGAATTTTATTTCTCTCTCGAGATAACCGAATTCCTAAACCTAATAACCTAAAGTTGGAATCCCTTCCTAACGATTGATTCTTAAATTAGCATTAAGCTTTAATCCGCCTCTATTAAGCTTTGTTAATTCTTAATCCGGCTAGTTAATTATCCTTTTTACTAAGTGATTATTAACCAGTTCTTGCTATTCAGAATTCTAATTGCCAAATGGATTTCTCAATCACACAAAGCAATCTAAACACCACAATTCACAACGTCTCATGAATAATGCTATCTTATTAATACTGAAAGCAAGAAGAATACAAAACCAACTCAAACAATCCAACAATATAATATTAAGCCAACATAGTAAAGAAATCCCAATGGATTTAATCAGTCTAGCTAAACATGTTCATGTTTAAAACAATCTAGGAAATCAATTACAATGAAAGAATAATGAAAATAAAACATGTACACCCTTTTCTATCGAATTGGATGAACAGCTCCAAATCTAGATCTACACTTTGATTAATCTCCCAAATTGCCTTTTGAATTGCTCCACTACTGTTTTGCACTCGGAATCTTGTGATTCCGGGATTTTTCCTCCCTGCAACTCTCTCTCGCACTCAATACTGTGCAGAAACCGAACCAGCCGCCAGGGCTCTATGTCACTCCTTCCCCCTCTCTCTAACCCTAAAAAATTCATTTTCCTTATATATTTTGTTTCAGCACGACCGTGGTTAAGGTGTCTTTGGTCAAGATCGGCCGAGTCTTGGCTGGATCTCACCAAGTAGGTTTTCACCATGGCCGTTGCCCCTCGGTCACGGCCACCATGGCCCGTGGTGGCCTCGAAAACTATGCCCAAACCATTATTTTGAAGACCAAGTTTCGATGGTTGGTCACGGCCAGAGTCCAAGCCGTGATGGTCAGCACGGCCTTGACTCAGGCCGTGTTCAATGTGTGCAATGCGAGCTCTTGTCCGATCTTGATGAATTCTTATCCATTTCCACTCGTATTGATCTATAATTTCTTAAACACCGATGACGGTCCTATAAATGGTCCTGAAATGCAAAAGAAGACAAAACACGGGTGATCTAGGAATAAAAGCACAATAATTGCTAAGAACATACGCAATAATATGCAAGCAAATATGTGTAAAACTATGCACATCAAATTATCTCACACTTAAGCTATTGCTTGTCCTCAAGCAATTAACAACTCACCTCATAAAACTGCAGTTAGCAATTCCTTACAGTTTATGCCCCTAGTCCACAACAGATAGTATCTGACACATCTCAAAGGATACTCAATCATAAATCAAATTGCAAATCATTAACAGAGAATGGAAATAATATTAATGCATGAATAACTTAAATGACAACTTAATACAAACATCGCGAACCAGTGCCTCATTGGGATCACTCAAGTCGCTCAAAGTGTATATTAGGTGAATAACAAATCTCTCAAAACAAATGCACAAGACCCGCTCACCATAAGCTTACTCATAAATTATATCTTCACTACTGTGAACAAGTAAATACCAAAATCAAAGGGTCTTTACCAAGGTTATAATGGGGCTAAGGTAAAGGTACGGAGATTTGGACAGAAGTGTGAAAATACTGGAATTCGTGCGATAAACAATAATATATGCTCAAAGGATTAAATGCCTAAGATCACAAAAAGAATCATTCACTAAAATCCCTACTTCATAGAATAATGCTCGCAAATGCTCTAAATCCAATAAAGAGATAAATAATTAAAGAATTTTGTTTATTATATTTTTTTTTCTTCTTCTTCTTTTTTTCTTTTTTCTTTTTCTTTTCTTTTTCTCTTTTTTTTAATAATGAACTAGCAGCTTATTAGCGACCGCTGTATACAACTCGAATAAACATAAAGAATAACAAATACAAATTGGATCAAAGGGAGCATTTAAAATATCAAAGATTTAGTGAATTTACCAACATATCAACTGGCATTTTAATCCCACATAAAGTTGAACAAATCACAGAAAGAAATTCCAGCATAAGGGTAAAGGAAAGATAAATGTAAAGAATGGTATAATTGAAGTGTATAGGTATAGATTATGAAGAAAAGGTTAAGGCTCAAAACTGGCTAACTAATGGAAACATAAGGTGATAGGCTTTTGGTCAAATGTGGTGAATCCTAAATTGCCCAAATCATCTCATGGTATTCACAATATTCATGTAACTTTAACACGCATTACAAAGCAAGCTCTAGAAGCAAAGTCAAGTACAATGCACACTCAAACAAGAAATATAAAGACCATAAGTATAATGAATGCTCAACAGGCTCATAATCTCACTTTGGGGTGTGGTATTAGGTGCAATTGGTTCGCAACATCATTAATTGAATCATTACTTAAGAAACACATGCATATGACATTATCAACGTTCTAAGTTAAAATTCGACAATTCAAAAAATAATTAAATAACACCGGTTTAACCCGATAGGGTTGATGTGTAAAATACCATTAATTTTTTTCCAAGGACAATGAACAACAATGGAAAGTAACTATAATTCTATAAATCAAGTCATCAATCAGCTCAAAAATAGCATACTCAAGTGCATAAAAACACAGTGTCCTAACATCCTAACAATACACAACACCTAGTGATAGCAATTTCAGATATATCTAAAAACCATATGAGAGAGTAGGATTATAAGGTTTACCCACAACCACCCCACACTTGAAGAACACATTGTCCTCAGTGTAAAATGTTGTGGATACCCCGCATGGGATGCTCAACTAAGAGAACAAAGGCAATACAATCCAAGTGCATGACATGTATGAAAAATAAAGTAAATAAATGTAGAAAAATAAAAAGATCTAGGGGACTGCCCTGATCATCCATCGAGGCTGATGTTGTGGAAATTCAGTGCCTCCTCGGTAGAATCTGAAAATAATAAAATAAAGAAATAAAATCAAAACTGAAACAAAAATTAAATAAAATATGAAAACTAAAACTAATAAAATGTTTCAAAATAAAAGGTTAAAATATTAGAAATTAAAGATAAAAATTGGGGTGCCTCCCAAAAGCGCTTCTTTTTTATGTGATGAGTCTTCTTAGCTGGACTCATGGTGAAAGCCAAATGGGCGTGATCGACGACCATCCATCCTTCTTCCAAGCAAATGGCTTCAAGTATCCGCTTAGAGGGATAATCGTCAATTTTCTCTTCCCGACTATCAAGCAAGCTGCCAGTATGATGGGCAAAACTCGCTCCTCGTATAATTGCACGTAGTCATGATGCTCTAGGGGCTCTTCCAATTTGAAAGCTGAAGCTTCACCAATTGGAAGGATCGACGGTTGGGTAATTTCTTCAGGAACGTCGATGGTTTTCTCTAGTCCTTGGCTTGGTTCACTTGCTAGAAGAAACTCGAGCTCCTCCAAGACTTCTTCATTGGATAACTCGTGCTCATCTTCTATCATCGAAGGGACTTGTGGAAAATCCACCAAAAATTCCTCTAACTGCAACTCAGCATCATCAACTGTACGTTCTTATTGATAGTCTTTCAAAGGAATCATGTTCGCCTCTTCCTTTTATGGTTCCATCTCCATGTTCAAGAAATCGTCCTGCACAGAAGCATCATCGTCAAACATAGTAGATAAACCAGAAAAATTCTCACCTGAATGCAAAGTGACGGCGCTCAAGTGTTCCTCAGATTCAGTAGCGTTTGATGGAGTTCCTAATTGCTCTTCAGCTAGTAACTTGAAGATCAAGCCTACTTGATGCTCTATGTTCTTAATGGAGGCTTGTTGACTTTCAAGTACCCTCTCTGTTTGTTGGAATCTATCATCAAGACTTGTAATAAACCTCATCATCAGCTCCTCCGACACTAACTCTTCATCTTGAGTTGAAGGTGCAAGATTAGGCTGCTGATGTGGTTGCTGAGATTCTGGTGGTTCTTGGCCATCTAAGCTCCATCCAAAGGGTGAATGAATGCTCAACTCTTGATTGTAGGTGCTTCCATACAAGTCATTTTGCCATCTTCCTGTATAATTCACCTGTTCATAATTATAAGAACAATGAGCGACATCACTATATAATGGACAATCATTACTCAAATGTAAACCATAACAAAATTCACAAAAAACTTGAGATGAAAGGATAGGAGTGGAGAGTTGATCGGTAGCCCTGCAAAACGATTCCACATGAGCTTCTAAAGATGCATGGGTATCCCAATTTTTAGCACTCTCTTGGTTCCTAATCCCATTTTCTATCATACAAAGAGTTTGTATTTAACATTGAACCTCCTTATCATTCACTACTTGAATCATAAACTTAACTAAATAAATACATACAAACAAAACAGAAATAAAATTAAAAAAAATGGCTAAATTAACAAATAGCAAATTTCACTCTAGTTTTCAAACATTCCCCGGCAACGGCGCCAAAAACTTGATAGGCTAAATTGTGTTAGCTACAATCTAAGGTAGTGTACCTATCGATGCAGTCTAACACTAATGGCGAGTATCAAGGTCGTATTCCTCGGGAAAGTGAAGGCCCAGAGTTACTTCTTTGTTCTTTGTTATATTAACCAAAGATGAATGATGAATAATTTTTAAACTAACTAATAGCTACAAGCTAAGTTCTAAGGGAGATGCAGGAATGAATGGATAAATGAAATAACCAAGACAATAAAGCAAACCCAAAGGGAACCTAAACTAGTTGGTGATCAAACAAAAGATAAAGGATTGATGAATCCAATTATGCTACCCGTGGACAAATTCTTAACTGAATTTTATTTCTCTCTCGAGATAACCGAATTCCTAAACCTAATAACCTAAAGTTGGAATCCCTTCCTAACGATTGATTCTTAAATTAGCATTAAGCTTTAATCCGCCTCTATTAAGCTTTGTTAATTCTTAATCCGGCTAGTTAATTATCCTTTTTACTAAGTGATTATTAACCAGTTCTTGCTATTCAGAATTCTAATTGCCAAATGGATTTCTCAATCACACAAAGCAATCTAAACACCACAATTCACAACGTCTCATGAATAATGCTATCTTATTAATACTGAAAGCAAGAAGAATACAAAACCAACTCAAACAATCCAACAATATAATATTAAGCCAATATAGTAAAGAAATCCCAATGGATTTAATCAGTCTAGCTAAACATGTTCATGTTTAAAACAATCTAGGAAATCAATTACAATGAAAGAATAATGAAAATAAAACATGTACACCCTTTTCTATCGAATTGGATGAACAGCTCCAAATCTAGATCTACACTTTGATTAATCTCCCAAATTGCCTCTTGAATTGCTCCACTACTGTTTTGCACTCGGAATCTTGTGATTCCGGGATTTTTCCTCCCTGCAACTCTCTCTCGCACTCAATACTGTGCAGAAACCGAACCAGCCGCCAGGGCTCTATGTCACTCCTTCCCCCTTTCTCTAACCCTAAAAAATTCATTTTCCTTATATATTTTATTTCAGCACGACCGTGGTTAAGGCCGTGCTGACCAGCACGGCCGGAGTCTAGGCCGTGCTGAAACTGTGGATCTCACCTAGTAGGTTTTCATCATGGCCGTGCCCCCGCCAGTGCTGGCCACCACGGCCCATGGTGGAGGCCGTGGTGGCCTCAGAAACCATGCCCAAACTATTATTTTGAAGACCAAGTTTCGATGGTTGGTCACGGCCAGAGTCCAGGCCGTGATGTTCAGCACGGCCTTGACTCAGGCCGTGCTCAATGTGTGCAACGCGAGCTTTTATCTGATCTTGATGAATTCTCGTCCATTTCCACACGTATTGATTTATAATTGCTTAAACAACGATGACGGTCCTATAAATGCTCCTGAAATGCAAAAGAAGACAAAACACGGGTGATCTGGGAATAAAAGCACAATAATTGCTAAGAACATACGCAATAATATGCAATCAAATATGTGTAAAACTATGCACATCAGTATTTTTCTTTCTTTGATTGATGAAGAACATCTTCTTTTAGTAGAATTAATTTTTTTTTTATATTTTTGACTTTAAAAAGATAATAATTTTAAGTATAATATTCTTATAAATGTTTATATTTTTTATTTTAAAATATTTAGTATGTAATATATTCATAATATTTATAATTTTGTGGGTATTATTGAAGTTATACAAGAAATCATCATATAAGGTAAGAAGTTGCATTTGTAATTTCTTACATTAAATTTGTGGTTGTTATTTATTATATTTATTTTTTTTGTGTATTATATAATTTTTTATGTATAAATTTTTAATATCTTACTGTACTTTTATAATTTTTTATAGTAGTAATAACTATAAATTTCTATATATTATTATATATTATATTACACAATTTTTTTCTTTTACGTTTTATCGTAAATTTATAAAACTAAAATAACAATATAAAACTAACAATAAGAATAATAACATAACATACATTATATATTTAGAGTCAAATGAAATAATTTAAATATTATTTTTTAACAATAAAGTAATGATAAATTAATTTAAATATAGATAGTTAATTTGTATATAATATTTTTGCAGTATAATAATATTAAAATTGTATAGTGATAATTATTATTGTATAATTTTTTGATAATATTATATAATGATATTTGGAGATAAATGAGTAAAATATTTTGTCAGTGTATCTTTTTTAATAACTTTTAAATATAAATGAGTAAGAAATTATTAACAAGTATGACAATATTTAAAATTTGTGAAGATATTTTTTATTAATTGTTAGTAATGTTATTATATAATAATTTTGTGATATAATTGAATAAGAAATTATGTAAGTATAAATGATATTTAAAATTTTTGTAGGTCTTTGTTAGTTCTAAAAGAAATCGTCATATAAGGTATGAATTTTATTTAGTCTGCTTTTTAGATATTATGTTGTTATATTTGATATATTAATATTTGTATTGGATGCGTAGTTAAATTTACCTGAAAAATTAGTTTTTATTTGTTGCAATTATTTAATAATTAGTTTAGATTTTTCTAATAATTTATTTATTTATTTATATTTTATATTATTAATTATATTTATATTATTGATACAGAAAATTATAGTAGGGCTTAATCGAGTTCCTGCAGTTATACGTACTAGTGAACAATGAAGAAAAGTACAAGAATTATTAAGCATATTAAAAAATATTAAAATGAATCATGTGGACAATAATGATGATTTGACTTGTTTGGTAATCATATTATAAAAATTAATAATTGTTTATAAGAGATTGTTTAGAAAGGAGGTTTAAAGACAAATAGCGAAAAATATAAAGTCCTTAGAATATGTTTATGTTATCCAAATGAACATGGTATCCTTGATTGTCTATGGAATAGTTGTGAAGATAGAGAAACTTATAGAAGACTTGTTAAAAAATTTATTAAAGAGTATGTGAATTAGGTAGCAAGAAAGACATATAGTTGTTCTATTTTCAAGCGAAATATATCACGATACCTTATATTGCCAAATGTGAATTATGAGTTGCCCAAGAAAAATAAAGAAAGACTAGAAAAAATCAATTCTTGTCCATAGAATGGATTTATAATATTTATCATGTTAATAAAGTTTGTTATGTTTGAAGGTATTTATAGTTGAAGCATATTTGAAAGCGTAGTTATATTCATAAAAATTTACATGACAGAAACGATGCCTACTATACCGTCATTACTTATTTATTAGGGTGGTGATATCATTTATACTCTAATGAGTGTGTATTTTGTTAATGGATATTCAAAAATGGTGACGCTTGATGAAGAACTGAATTTTGCTGTATTACTATACAAGATAAAAAATACTTTGCAACTCACTCACAATGCGGAAATTACTAAGATCTTATTTAGAGCACCAACTTTTAACTATAGTGAAAATTTGATATTTACAACATGTCAAATTTGGGGAAAGATGACATTGCGATTATCCATCATACTGCTAATCAATTTTTAGGATTGCAATTTATGGAGTTATTTGTCAAATATAACGATGATAGATCTATAGAACAAATAGTACAACCAATTGAAACTCTATGCCGTGAATTCAATGAAAAGGATGGTTCTAGTCAGAGCTTAACTAACGAAAGAAATGATAATAAGGATGAGGACATAGATGAGGATTCAGATGATGATCAAAATTCTGATACTGAATGTGACACGAATTGATAAAATCAAGGCTGATCCTTCACAACCAAGCAAGCCACGAATGGATCCACTGAAGTATGAGGGTTCAATCACACGAGCTAGAAGCAAGAGATTCAAGGCTGCCTTGTGTTCTTTCATGGTCCACGTGATAGACAAGATGCATTCAAAAAGCAAAGTTAGCGAGTTGGACTTAGAAGATCAAGATTCAAATTTGATTAATTGTATTTCATTCATGGATTAAAGCCCAACATGAAGTGATGAGAAGCCATGTAGCATAAGGAATCCTACTTCAACAAAGAATCTTAATTCCACTAAAAATCCTAATCCAGCAAGTTGTCCTGATGGCATCTATTTAGGAGTTATTTGTTTCCTTGTTTATTTAGGAATCTTGACCATATCTTATTCCCTTGTTGATTTAGGAATCTTGGCCGCATATCCTAGTCATTCTAGGATTAGGATTATTTTGTTTTAAACTTTATAAATAGAGCTATGTAATTCAGCAAGAGCAATCCTTTGATTGAATAAAAACCTTATTTTTGCTTAAAGAGTTTCTTTGAGTGTTCTTGAGATTAAAGCTTATTGTTTAGGTTTTGATTTCACTTCTATCTTAATTTAATTCTATTAACTTGTTAGTTTATAGGATTAATTAGTTCATCTCATTATAGCTATTGATCTTATTTCTTTATAAATAAGGGTGATAGTTCCACAAATAACTTTTGGCAAACCGTATAAGTATTGATCTTGGCGTGTAATGCTCTCTTCCATAGAAGGTTTACATCATTTGGTATCAGAGCTAGCTTACAAGGTTTGCTTCGTATCCTATTTGTTATCTTCGTTGTTCTTCTACTCACGTACTCTTTTTGTTTTCAGATTTCTCTTCATCTTATTCTCTTCGTCAATTTGTTTGATTAAAGTTTTCGAGACATTCTAGATAAATTGGTCTGTGATATCTTTATTTTATTATTTCGTTTTCTTTAGTTTGCTTGATCAAAGTATTCGAGACATTTTAATCAAATTAAGCTCTATGTGTTTTGTTCTTATTTTGTTATAAAAAAAAATTATGTGTAGATCTGAATTATTGATCTGAAGTGAGGCTTAAAAGAAAAGAGTATAAAAAGCAAGATTTGGAGCTGATTCAAAAAAAGATTAACTTGGTCAAGGTCAAAATCCAAAGAAAATCAGGTTTGAAGATATCACATAACCTTCTCTTTTCAATTCCTTTTCCTATTCTACTTTTCCTTAATTGTTTCCTATTCGGTTTCTTATATTCTTCTTTCTGTTATTCTTTATTTCTTCTATTTCCATCCTTATTCTTAGTTCGTTATTTTATTTTATTTTTCCTCTAATTCATCTTTAGCTTAATTAATTTATGTTCTAGCTTGTTAATTGTGTTTTATTACATTGGTTGTGATTTTAACTTTTACAATTTGAGTTAATTTTGAAGGACACAAAGACAAACTCTTTCTTTGATTGAGTGCAAACACGTGAGGGAGAAACCAATCTTCTTGAAACCATGTCTAATCAGTCTTCTTCCAAAGATTCTGATCATGGAATTCCAGATATGAAAGCATTCATAGAGGCTATAAACTCCAAACTTGAACGACAAAGGCTTGATAACGAAAATAGGTATGCTGAAATGATGGATGAGCTAATAAAAATCAAATCTAAATCGAGAGGTAGGAGCTTTCGAGATGAGGAAAGTATGTCTAGAGCAAGGAGAGGAACGTGGAGATGAAGAAGAATAGGGAGATAGAACCGAAACTGACCATGGGAGAAATAAGGTAGATTCAAACTTGGGTAGTATTAAGCTTACAATTCCTTCATTCCAAGGTAAGAGTGATCCCAAGTTGTATCTAGAGTGGGAAAAGAAGGTTGAGAGAGTATTTGAATGCCATAACTATAGTGAGGAGAAGAAATTAAAATTGGACGTAGTTGAATTCACCCATTATGCCGCAATTTAGTGGGATTAACTAGTAAGTAATATGTGTAGGAATGGTGAGGGGGAGATCCAAACATGGGCTGAAGTGAAACGAATAATGAGAAAATGCTTTGTTCCTTCTCATTACTATAGAGAATTGTATAATAAGCTACAAAGTTTGGTACAAAGGGGAAATAGCGTAGAGGAGTATTATCAAGAGATGGAGATTGCTTTGAATAGGGCCAATATATAAAAGGATAGGGAGGCTACTATGGCTTGATTTTTGCATGGTCTTAACAAAGATATTGCTGATCTTGTTGAATTGCAGCATTATGTAGAGATGGAGGACATGCTACATATGGCAATCAAGATAGAGCAAAAATTGAAGCAAAAGAGCAAGAACTCCTCTTCAATAAATTCTAATTGGAAATCCAATTAGAAAGGTACAAATTCTACCCAAAACAAAGGAAAGGAAGTGTCTAAAGATAATAAAACCATAACAAAGGGGGATCAAAGCAATAAAAGCCGAACTCAAGAGGGCAAGCCCAAAAAGATCCAATGCTTCAAATGTCTAGGCTATGGACATATCTTTTCTCAATGTCCGAACAAACGCACTTTAGCATTAAAAGGAGGCAAATTGGTGTACGCTAGTGAAGAAGAAAGTGGAGCTGAAAGTGATGAAGAATCAATGCCCGAATTGGAAGATTGCTATCCCGATGATGGAGCTAAGCAAGGGGCGCATTCAGGTGAGCTATGTGGAGTCACCATTAGATCCTTGAACGTGCAATAAGGGGGCTGATGATGAAAGCCAAAGAGAGAACATCTTCCATACACGCTGTTTGATAAGAGAAACTCCTTGTGTTTTAATTATTGATAATGGTAGTTGCACTAACATTGCTACCACAATGATGGTGGATCGATTGAAACTTCCAACAACCAAACATCCAAAACTATATACTCTTCAATGGTCGAATGATTCAGGAGGTATCAAGGTTACAAAGCAAGTTAGGGTGGCGTTTGGTGTGCAAAAGTTCCAAGATGAAGTATTGTGTGATGTGATCCCAATGTAAGCTTGTCATATACTTTTGGAAAGACCATGGTTGTTTGATAGAGATGTCATCTACAAGGGCGTTCAAATTGCTATTGTTTTACACTTCACAACAAACTTTATACTCTTACACCTTTAAGTCTAAAAATTGTTAATGAAGACCAACGTACAATGAGATTAAAGTTGCTGACTATGAAAAAGAAAAAGAAAATGAGAGAGAGAGTGCACGTGAAAAAGAAAAGGTGCACAAGCAAAAGGAGAGCTGTGTGGAAAACCATGAGGGGTGTGACAAAAGAGAGGAAAAAGGATAAAAAGAGAGTTTGCACAAAAAGAAAACATTGAGTTGTGAGGCGCAAGAAAAAGGTGAGTTGAGTGCAAAAGAGAGAAAAGTGAGCTTTGTGGCAAGAGAGAGAGATGTGAGAAAAGCTTTAATGTCACAAAAATAAATACTTGTGCTTGTTTACAAAGAAAGTTTTCTAACCACTAACGATCTTAATGTTTCTTTGCCTTCAAGTTTCAAGTCTCTTTTGCAGGAGTTTGAGGACGTGTTTCCCGATGAAATTCCAAGTGGGTTAACACCCATTCATGGAATTGAGCACCAAATTAACTTTGTACCTAGTTCTACCATACCCAATAGGTCGGCATATAGAGCAAATCCCGAGGAAACTAAAGAACTACAACGGCCAAGTGGAAGAACCTCTTAATAAAGGTTATGTTAGGGAAAGTTTAAGTCTATGTGCTGTTCCTGTTATACTTTTCCCTAAGAAAGATGGTTCTTGGCATATGTGTATGGATTGCCGAGCAATTAATAAAATAACTATTAAATATCGTCATCCTATACCTAGGTTAGATGATATGCTTGATGAGTGCATGGAGCTGTTGTGTTCATTAAGATTGATCTAAAAAGTGGTTATCATCAAATTAGAATGAAAGAAGGTGTTGAATGGAAAACAGCATTCAAAACTAAATTTGGTTTATATAAGTGGTTAGTCATGCAGTTTGGTTTAACTAATGCACCTAGTACATTCATGAGATTAATGAATCTTGTTTTGCGTGCTTATATAGGCAGATTTGTGGTTGTCTATTTTGATGATATACTTATTTATAGCAGGTCTTATGATGAACATGTAAAGCACGTGCGTTTAGTTCTTGAAACTCTACGCAAAGAAGTTTTGTTTGCTAACCTCAAGAAATGCGATTTTTGCACAAACAAACTTGTTTTTCTTGGTTTTGTTGTTAGTGCAAAAGGAATTGAGGCTGATGAAGAAAAGGTGAAGGCAATCAAAGAGTGGCCAATTCCCACAAATGCAAGTGAAGTTCGAAGTTTTCATGGACTAGCAAGCTCCTATAGGCGTTTTGTGAAAGATTTTAGTACCATTGCCGCACCATTGAATGAATTAGTGAAGAAAGATGTGAAGTTTAATTGGGGGGAAGCACAATAATCAGCAATTGACTTGCTCAAACAAAAACTTACTTCTTCTTCTATTCTATCTCTTCCTAATTTTGATAAAACTTTTGAGATTGTCTATGGGTTTGTACCTTTGAATCCTTTAGATCTGATTGCTTTACCTTTAAAGGAACAAACTAACCTTGATGGCAAGAAAAAGGTTGAATATGTGCTTAAATTGCATGAATAGGTTCGAGCTAATCTAGAGCGCAAGAATGAAGCAAATGCTAAACACGCCAGCAAAGGAAGAAAATAGGTGATCTTTGAACCCGAAGATTGGGTGTGGATATACATGCACAAAGAAAGATTTCCAAACTAAAGAAAAAGCAAGTTGATGCCAAGGGGAGATAGACCTTTTCAAGTGTTGGAACGCATCAATAATAATGCTTACAAGATTGACTTGCCCGGTGAGTATGGAGTTAGTGCTACATTTAATGTTGCTGATTTATCTCCATTTTCTTTTGATGAAGGTCTTGATTTGAGGACGAATCCTTTCGAGGAGGGAGGGGATGATAAAATCAAGGTTGATCCTTCACCACCAAGTAAACCATGAATAGATCCATTGAAGTATGAGGGTCCAATCACATGAGTTAGAAGCAAGAGATTCAAGGCTGCCTTGTGTTCTTTCATGGTCCACGTGATAGACAAGATGCATTCAAGAAGCAAAGTTAGTGAGTTGGACTTAGAAGATCAAGATTCAACTTTGATTAATTATATTTCATTCATGGATTAAAGCCCAACATGAAGTTATGAGAATCCATGTAGCATAAGGAATCCTACTTCAACAAAGAATCCTAATTCCACTAAAGATCCTAATCCAGCAAGGAATCCTGATGACATCTATTTAGAAGTTATTTGTTTCCTTATTTATTTAGGAATCTTGACCATATCTTATTCCCTTTCTTTAAGGAGTTATTTGTTTCCTTGTTGATTTAGGAATCTTGGCCGCATATCCTAGTCATTCTAGGATTAGGATTATTTTATTTTAAACTTTATAAATAGAGCTATGTAATTCGGCAAGAGCAATCCTTTGATTGAATAAAAACCTTATTTTTGCTTAAAGAGTTTCTTTGAGTGTTCTTGAGATTAAAGCTTATTGTTTAGGTTTTGATTTCACTTCTATCTTAATTTAATTCTATTAACTTGTTAGTTTCTAGGATTAATTAGTTCATCTCATTATAGCTATTGATCTTATTTCTTTATAAATAAGGGTGATAGTTCCACAAATAACTTTTGGCAAACCTTATAAGTATTGATCTTGGCGTGTAATCTTCTCTTCTATAGAAGGTTTACATCACGAATGATTAGGAGGAAGAGGATAATGGTGGTTATGAAAATGAAACAGCAGATAAGGACGATGAAGAAAACTACTATGATGAGGATAAAGAAGATGATGAAAATATGGCAATAGCATTGTATGACCATATTGGTACAAGTTTACTAAGCTTCGAAAGTATGAGTGAACAAATGTATCTGAACTGGTTTAAAAGCATCCATATAGAAGAGTCGTTCGGTTAAAGGTCCTAAAGGATTACGAAAGACCTTAAGACCACTTAGAGAAGGAGTCGGCACCTAATGAGATTTAGACATGTTTTTAGTGAGGATGATGGCTTTGTTTCCCTCCTAGAGAGCATAAGTTTCTCCCTCGCTAATACGGAGATTCTAGGTTCAGAAAGTTAGGTATGAACAAGGAAAGTTTAAAAATCACCTTTATCCACCTAGGTTGTGGCGTCTAGCCTCCATTAGAGTAAATGAGCCTTTGCATAGCCTAATCATATTATCTTAGCCGATTTTACTCTATACTCATTTTTTTCATCAACCTTTTTTTATATTCTTAGCATGTAAGGTGAGGAAGGTAAGAGCTAGCCTAAGGAGGGGGTAGAAAGCATAAATAGTATCATAATTTTATCACTTATATCCATTTGGTACCTCAACTCAGTAATCACAATTATGGTATCCTAAGTCACCATTAATGAATCAGGCAAGGGTACCTTTATATTTTTTGGCCATTTTGTCTTGATGTGGCAGCTAGATTCTTTTTTCAGCTTTCACGTCACTACTGACCTGTACATGATTAATCCTAGTAAACATAAAAATTATAATCCCCAAAATACAATTGCAAGGTATGAGTTCAAATAGAGGAGCTGAAAGAATATTCAATATCTAATTAGTATTAGTTGTGTCTAAATAAGAGGTGATGTGGTAGTTAGTGAGAGAATCCAGGTGCCACATCATTACATAAAGACCAAAAAGTGTAACCTAATTCATTATTAGTCAGTTGGGTTACTGTTTTTGTGATTATTAAGTTGGAGTACCAAATTGATACAATTGCCGTAGTTATAATACCACTCATGCATTTTACCCCTAAATAGGAGATGCTTTAGTACCTTAACTAGTCCTAGATGGAAGGCACATTAGTAGCTTTGCTAGTCCTAATAGGGAGATACTTTGGTATCTTAAATTTTATTATCTTCACATGTGAAAGGTGATCAAATCAGAATCCAATTTTATTACCTAAGTTAGGTGTCAGATTTATTTTATTTTAGCATTTGAGATGAACAGAGAATGAAGTATGAGAAGCTTATTTTAAAGTTGACATATAAAGTGATCACATAAATACTAGATTAATTTTAGTTCTTTACACATGTGAGATGAGAACCTAGAAAGCAATAAGATAAACATATAAAGAAAGGGATTAAGGAGATCGGGGTGCTTAGTGGAAAATTATTACAAAGTATGACCTTTAGGTCTCAAACAGATAAATATAAATAAAAGACAACAAATAATAAATAGAGCATGCAATTATAAGGAGATTACATAGTAGAGATTTAAATAGAATAATTAAGCAAGTAAATAATTAAAATTTGACAAATTAAATAAAATAAGGTTTGATAGATGGAGCGAGCGCGGGGTTAGCATAAGCATGTGCAGGGTCAGTCTAAGTGCGCATGGGGTCAACCTTCAGAAACCCTAAAATAGCAAAAGAACAACTAAAACAAGAAAAACAATAAAAAATAAGGACTATTAAGTCTGAACTCGCACAGGTATAGGCTAAACCTCCACGAGTTCAAGCTTCTAGAAGTCTAAAATCACAAAAAATGGCAAAGGAAAACTAAAAATGATGATGCATGGTGCTATAAAGATTGAACTCATGCAGATATAGGCTAAGCCTGTGCAAGTTCAAGCTTTAAGAAGCCTAAAAGTGAAAAATGACCATGTTTGATACTAATAGCTTACATTTGAAGGGTTTGAGGTTGATCCCGCACGCATATAGGGTTGAACCTGCATGTGTTCAACCTATAGAGAGGAAAACAAATTGGTTTTGCACAAAAATCACAAAAACTGAAGATGAAATAAAATATAATGAAATAAATAATAAAAGCACAAAAAAATAACACCAAATCTCGGTGCTATTAAGATTGAACCCATGCGGGTATAGGTTAAGCTTGTGCAAGTTCAAGCTTTAAGCAGCCTAAAAGTGAAAAATGGCCACGTTTTATACTAATGGCTTAAATTCGAAGGATTTGGGGTTGATCCTACGTGCATATAGGGTTGAACCTGCACGTGTTCAACCTACAGAGAGGAAAACAAATTGGTTTTGCAGCCAAATCACAAAAATTGAAGATGAAATAAAATATAATGACATAAGTAATAAAAACACAAGAAAATAACACCATATCTCAAATAAAATTAGATTTTCACCCTCATGATATGCGCTATCCACATATGGCAAAGTGCACCAATCATATCAAGTAATAGAATAATGAGTACAAGTATTGTTCCACAAGAGACCAATTATGAATATTACTTCTAGACTTCGACTAATGTTTAACAAACATAATATTTTTTGAATTGTTATAATTAAAAAGTTAACTAAATTGAAAACAAGAATTAAGGTAATTAAAATATTTATTAAAAAACGATCTATTCATGTATTAAATCCCCCTAAAAATTTATATATTTTATAAAACAAATAGCAATTAAATCAAATCCAAAACTTGAATTGACATTCGTCAAATTTTAGGTAAAAATCTCTCTTAAGTGATTAAACCCCTAATTCCTAAAAGGAGGGCAAGGAATCTCTTTCTAAACCAACTCACTTAGATTATGGATTAAGTTTAGGAATTTTTCATGTCAAAGAATCTTATAGATCTATTTCTAGTATCCCAATCAATTATTTATCTCGAATAGTAAAAAAATTATAAATAGTTATCTTTAATCAATTATGAAAATAATATCCAATCAATATGTTTACTTATCAGTGGAAATAAAGAACAAGAAATCAAAGGAATAAGACAACTCCAAAGATGATCTAATTTCATAAACGTTGATTCAATTCATACAAAATGGGTTAGGTTTCATCAACACCCAAATAGCAAAAGAACTAGTTCCTACGTATTGCAATAAAGAAAGAAGAAGAAGAGAAAGTGTGGGTGGTGGTTTTGAGTGTGCACCCAAATCTCTCTAGTGACTACGACACTACAAGAATTTTCAACCTAATCGGGAACACACTAACTAGTCACAGAAACTAGCGCGGAATGAGAGTCACTACCTGGGTAATTCTCTGGGACCTTTTTCTAATTGACTGCATTTCTCGACTCCATAAATAAGTTTCGGCCACAATCAGAGATGGATCCGGAAGCCAACTTCCATATTTGTGTATCTTTGTCTTTAATTTTATTGTTTAATGAGCTATTCCTTATAAATGTGACAATTGTATTCCTATAAGCATCCATTACAACATGTGAAATCCTTCTAAGTCTAGCCCATTTTATTTAAGCCCAACCTTTATTTAATTTGTTAGCCTACATAACTTTTTAATTATGTATAAAGGCTCACTTAATCTAGCCCAAAAATAAGTTATGCATTTAATTCCAGCCTTTAAACCTAAATGGACTACTTTTATGCTAACGCCCAATTCTTGTTATAATATGATCCATTTAATTATTTAAAGATGGTAAAAACCCACTAAATCCATATGGATTTTAATTTAGGCCCATTTACCATCCTTTAACCTAATAGGCTACTGTGTCATGTTAGGTCTAAATTTTAAGCCTAAAGTCTATATATCCAATTTTATTAAACATTCACAAAATATATATTTAGCATCCATCAAAATATAGAAATTAGAGTGCATGAAATTAAATTTAGCTATTACAATCCTCCTATAATTAAGAAATTGAAAGAAAAATACATAAAGATAAGTTACAGTTTACAAAATAGACTGAAATGCATAAAATTCGAAATTAGGGCATAAAATGGTGTAGAACCAATCGGCTCTACGGCTTGATTACAGTCGGTTTAACTAGTTTTTCTCTCTTCCTTACTTGTAAAAAGTCAAAAAACAGATTATAAAAATAAATCAATTAAAAACTCGAAAGACATGAAATACAAGGCATAAAATGAATTAAAATAAACCAAAACGCACAAATAAACAAATAGAAAATAATAAAACCTCACATGGCAAGCTTTAGATTTGAACATCAATCCTAAAAATTTAATACAATCATATAATTATTAAAGAAAATCCATAAATCTAACATACTACTCTAACTATTCCAATTATCATATCCAAAATTCAATACATTCATATTTTCAGATTCATCATAAAAGCATGTTAATTTATAAAAAATCTAAATCTATTCATATAAAACATCTAAGATCAACTTAATCATATTTCTAAAATTATAAAAATAAAAGAACTAGTGAAGAGGAAAGAGATGCTGATGATGTTTGGATCTAGGGAACCCTCAAGTTGTCACCATAGATTATTGATCTATGAGTCTCTAGAGATAATGAGACGGTTGAACTGAGGATCAAATGAGAATCTAGTGTTATTTAGGATTGAGAACATCTTCTATCATTCAGAAATAAAACTTTTCTAATCTAAAGCTCTTCCTTAGTGACTTACTCTCTAGTTACTAAAAAAACTATTTATTCTAGGTTTTTAGTAATAATAGTAGCTAATAACTTTAGCTAAGAATTGCCAACCTAGAATTAGAACTTAATGATATATTTATAAGGGTAGGATTTTTAGGAAACCCTAAGGTAACAAATAAACTCATATCATTTTTAAATTTTAAAAGAAAAAGATTTTCTTTATCGGTTATTAATATCCAATAAAATTAAAATAATCTTTTAAAATCCTAATAATTATCATAAAAAAACTTTTTAGAATCTTCTTTTGTTATCTTTTGGTAGGGCCATAAATGAACCAAATGTCTCGCGAACTATTTGAAGCTCGGATCAATAAGAAGCTCATTTGAGGTCTTTCATTAACTTAAACAAACCGGGCTCGAGCTCAATTTCGAGCTCGATAATTCTATTGAGTCGAGCTCAAGCTTGATAGAGTTTGGTTTGTTAGTTCGCGAACTTGCTCACAAATAGGTTCGTGAACAGGCTCATGAGCTCGAGCTCAAGCTCGGTTCGTTTATAAAGCTCTCATATAGGTTCATGAACAGGCTCATAATCTGGCTCGTTTATAAAATTCGTGAACATGTTTATAAACTCGACAAGCAGGCTCGTAAGCAAGCTCATTTATATGCTCGATGTCGAGTTCAAAATACTAATAATAATAATAAGAAGAACATTAATAATAATAATAATAATAATAATAATAATAATAATAATAATAATATCATTATTATTATAACTACAACATTTAAATGAAATTATTACTATTTGTAAGAATTACAATAAAAATAATAAATAATAAATAAATATATTCTACAATAAATTAATAAAATGAATATTTTCTATATTAGATAAAATAAAGTTGACCCATTATTATAACTTTTATTCTACTTATAAACTATTTTATATTATAAAGTTTAATTAGATTTTTACGATAGTAAAGATATTTTAAATGCATCCTCTAATTATACTAATTTAATAAAAAAATTATTTATTATTAAAACCTTAATTAATATATAATAGATCATGACTAATCACGCACTACTGTAGAAAGAAAAAAAAAATGTCTAAATGAATGTTATTATTATCGGGAAACCTAATATATATCTTAATCTTAATATAAGGTGTTTTCTTTTGACCTCATGCTCTTCACTTCTTAGATATTTCATATTTGTCCAACCTGTATCTTGGAATTAATAGAATAGAGTATCGATGTTGTTAGACTATATGATTTCTTTGAGAAAATCTTAATTTAATTAAAAATTTTGATTGAATTTTACATTTATATTTATAAATGGCAATCAAATAAAAAAATTAAGCTAAAATTAATTAAGATTGTAATTTATGTAAGTTAATATATTATTACAAATAAATTTTAGCTACTTTATTATATCGTGATTCGACTATTTTATATTTTAAAATTTTATTTTAAATGTTATAAATATTATTTATTAAAAAGTGAGTGCCACTAAAAAATGAATTGGGGTGTTGGTTTATATATTTTTTTAAAGTTAATACAAATTTGTGATTTGTTTAGCATGCCCTTTTTGCAATCTTTTGTGCAGTATTGGTCTTTATTTTAATCATTAATGTTATTATACTAATATTTCTTTCCATGCTTTGCTATATTTTTAGACACTGATGTTGATTATTTTTGCTGCAAATTGAATTTTTTTATTTTATTTTGTTATATTTGATACATTTATCATTTCTTGCTATATTTTTAGGTGTTGCTGTTGATTAATTTAATTATTAAAAAGTGCTTAACAAGCCCAAGCTCGAGCTCAAATTGTGCTTAACGAGCTTGTTCTCAATATTGGTTTATCAAGCTCGAACCGAACTCGAGTTATTCATCAAATAGTTGAATACAAGAGGAAGGTGGTTTCTCACTATCACTCTCTGGCTCACACTCTCTTTTCTCACTATATTTCTAATGGTATGACTTGAAGAATACAAGAGTTTCTTGTGATTTTTCGGTCTGCCTTCTTCTTTGGTAGCTCCTCTATTTATAGAGGTCTTCAGCCTTCAGGCTCAATAATTCTTGCTTTGGATGCTCTTCATAATGGAGTGAGGGGCTCAACGTCTTTTAGATGCTTTTGATAATGGAGTGAGAGGCTCCACGTCTTTTGCAGGAATTGTCCGCCACGCTTCATTATTGAGGAATCTTTTTCTTTAAAAAAATAACGGTGCAGAGTCTTTTGTCTATTTTCTTTTTTCTTTTAAATATATATATATTTTTTTTTGGGCATTTGGCCCATTGCAGAATTGTCTTGGGCTGCCATTTCTGGTTTTCAACCCAAGGGCTTTACAAAGATATCATTTGATGGGCTTAAATATCCCAAAACAGTCATCTTCATTCGAGTCACCATCTAGATCAATTGTTGCTGAGCTGGAGCTGGAAAAGGAAGATGAAGCTTTAGATTTTCCTTTTGAAGAGGCGGTCTCTGACAACTGTTTGATCAATTGTAAGAAATCTTCTTCTGTTTGAGCCGCCGCTAGCTTTGGAATAATGAAAGACTTTTGTGCCAGGAAAGTGGTATGTTCTTTCGGAGGTGGCAAGAAACTATTTTTTGAAAGAAAACTTTGTACTATCTTTAGAGATAATTTTTCTTGGTGGTTGAATTTATCCCACCATTTAACTTTAATTTTCGGGCAAGGATGATTTCTCTATCTGCTGCTTGGTTGAAATGGAAATACCATACGCATACCACGAGAGGAAGAAGTTTGAGCAAAATAGAAGTAAGAGAGGAAAACGTCTTTCTATTTTTTTGGGTTTATAGTGAGCTTTGAATAGATTAAACAAAGGGAGGACTTCTGGAATTATAGTTTCTGGAACGTTGCCATAATAATTCCACCATTGTTTAAACCAATATGGGATTTTTGAAGTTTGGATTGTGCTTGTGTCGAAGTAGAAAAGCCAAGAATGGCTTTGTCCTTCATTTTGTAAAGGAAAGGTATTAAACTAAGCTTGTTGGTAATCCCAATAGTTGAAAGTTGTATTTAGACTTGAAGGGTAGGTACTTTGGAGGGAGATTGAAAGATCTTGGCGAGTGTAAATCCATTCCCCAATCTGAAGGGTGAAGGATTCTTTGGATGGTGCATGTGGAATATGCTGGGTCTTTGTGGTCTTTATGCTTTTTGAAGTGTTTGAATTTTGCAGAACCAGTTACCTCAAGGATAGACTGGTAGTAAGATTGGGGTTTTGATTTATTCCAGGGTTTGAAGTACCATCCTGGAGGAAAAACTTTTGAAACTAGTTTTGAGGGGCTTTCTGTACAGAATCCTTCCTCAATAGTTAAAATGCTTTGAAAATTTTGCTTTTCTATATATTCATTGGTTTTGAAAAGTTTTGTTTGAGACAAAACTATTTCTTGTGAGTTAGGCTTTGAAATACTTTGAGAGCTCTGAGATAGGTTTTGAGGAAAAATTACTATCTCAGGTTTTGGAAAAAGGATAGAGAGTATACCTTTACCTTTGTTTGAAGAGGAGGATGACTTTGGAGAAATTTTTGGTTTGCCTTCAGCCCTTGGTACTTGTTTTGAATATTCTTCGACCATCTTAAAAAACTTGGGAGTTTGCTGTGCAAGCCACTCCTGAATATGGAATTGCTTTTGGGCCGGGTCTTCTTTGCTTTTGTCTATTTCTTCCTGGATGATCTCAGTCTAGGTCCTGATAGGATTTGAAGAGGAGGGTAAAATCTCATTTTCGGGCTTTGAACAACTTTTGTATTTGCTGTTGGCTTTTCCTCTTTGTCTTTTGCTCTCGATTTTCTTGGCATTGTCACTCAAGTTTTTGAAGGAACTCTCTGGTTAGAAAGTCTGGAATTGAATTTGAATCTCCTCTTATGTATTTGATTTCAAAATTAAAAATGGAAAGAATGGCTTGCCATCTGGCAAAAATTTGTTTTGAAGCTATATTTTGAACATCTTTTTGCAATACTTCTTTCGCGGATTTACAATCAATCCTTAAAAGAAATTTTTGATTTAAAAGGTCACTTTGAAATTTTGAAATGCATAAAACTATCGAAAGAATTTCTTTTTTGATAGTTGAATAATTCTTTTGTGTATCATTCCAGTGTGCAGAAGTAAACTGGACAATGCATTCTTTGTTGTTTTGAACTTATTTGAGAATTCCACCATAACCTAAATTTGATGCATCAGTTTCAACAATTTTGAATGCAGATGGATCAGCTAGGTGTAAAAATGGAATTTCAGAAACTTGCTTTTTAATGCTTTGGACAATCTTTGTGTGCTCATCCGTCCATGCAGGGGAGTTTTTCTTTAATCTATCATGGAGGGGTTTTGCTAAACAGTTTAAATTTGGATAAAAATCCATGACATAATTTAAACTGCCAATGAACCTTTGCAATTGAGTTTCTTCCAAAATTCTATCTGGAAATTTTGAAGTAAAAGCTAGAGACCTTTCAATTGGGGTGATAGTTCCTCGGGAGATGTAGTGTCCAAGAAATCTAATTTTCGTTTGGAATAAAGATACCTTGGACTTTGAAATAACTAGACCATTTTTCTTAACAACATAGAAAAATGTCTTCAAATGTTTGAAATGTTGCTCTAGAAAATTTGAAAAGATTAACACATGATCGATGTAAATATTGCAAAACTTTGAATAAGGATTAAAAATGTCGATTATAATTTTTTGAAATTCAGAAGAAGCATTTTTTAATCCAAAAGGCATCACATTCCATTCGTATTGACCAAATGGAACTGTAAATGCAGTTTTGTACTGATCTTTAGGATGAATCTGGATTTGCCAAAATTCTGATTTCATATCAAACTTTGAACAAATAAAAGCAGAATGAAGCTTTTGAAGAAGATCTTTTTTGTTTGGAATGGGGTATCTAATCCAATTTAGAGCTTTATTCAAAGGTTTGTAGTTAATCACCAACCTAGGTGTTCCCTTTCTATTTCACTATTTTTGTTGACAAAAAAGGCTGCACACAACCAGCGGGATCTGGATTTGGTAATTAAACCCTTTTGTTCTAGATCTTTTATTTCTATTCTACAATGGCTTTCAAGGGTTTCATTCATTTGGATAGGCCTGGCTTTGGTAGGGATTTGTTTGTCACTAAAAGTTTTTTCATATGGTAAATCCACCATATGTTGTTTTCTTTTCCAAAAAGCATTAGGAAGATCAGAACAAACTTCTTTTTCAATTTTCTTTTGCAAATTAGAAATTTTTCTTTGGACAAATTCATTTTGCAATTGGCTTTGGATTCTTTTTAAACTCATATCTTGTTTTAGATGGAAAAGCTGGGTTTGTTTTCCTTTAATCAAAGCATTTATCTCAAAATTATAAATTGAGTGAGCTTTTATAAGATTGAGATTTCTTTTCTTGGGTTTTTCTAAAAAAGGAAAAACAATCTTTGAATCTTTAGCTTTAAAAATGATACCAGCAGTAGTTACTTTGAAAGGAGTAATTAAATTGATAAAAGGGGTTCACAAAATAACAGTTTGCTGTAAATCCTTTGTAAGAATAAAAATATTTTTTAGAGCAATATTGTTATTTAGAATTGCAGCTTCAGTTTTCCCTGCAATTCTGATTTTTGAACTATTGGCTGAGGTGAGCCTTTCTTTTGTTTCTTGATGATACCTTTTAGGAACTAGCTCATAATTGATACAGTTGAGGTCTGCTCCCGTATCAAATAAAGCTATAGTTTCTATTTGAAAATCACCAGGAAAAATGAGTTTTATTTGAATCAAATATTTTTTTGAGGTTATTTCTTTTAAAATATTAATGAAGTTTTCTGGGACATTCTCAGAAACCTCAAGATTTTGAAAATCATTTTCTTCTTCAGGATCAAAATCATTATTCTGTTTAAGAATCAAGCTTTGGAGCAAAACATAATCATTTTGTTGTTTTTCTTTCAACTCTTTGAGTTCAGCTTTGATGGTTTTAATTTCTTTTTGAAGTTCTTGGATAGTAGGGAGAGGGTTTTTTAGCCTTTTTCCTTTTTCCAAAATCATAGTAAGATCATAGGTGTTCTTACTAGAAGAAGGGATGAGGGTTTCAATTTTTAGAATTTCTTTTAAAACTTGTTTTTGGATTTGAGGGTCATTAATATGCTTGACGGCTTCAAGAAAAGCTTCTTGTTGCTTAGTGAGCATATTAATATTTTTTGAAATTTCATCTCATTCTGATTCAGAATAATCGGAAGAGGTTTTAATTTCATCAATTTGAAACTCTTCCTCAGAATTTGAAAATTCTGATTCAAAGGAATCAACTAGAAGAGCTGAAATTTTGCTCAAAATTTCATCTTCTATTTGGAGCTCATGAAGTTTTTTAGAAAACTTACAATACTTTGAAGTGTGTCCCTTTTTTCCACATTTGTAGTAAGTAATTTTGCTAAAGTCTTTCTTTGAGTTTTGTTTTGGAAATTTAGAAGAGAATGGTCTTTTGTAGAAATTCTCTCTGTTTTTGGGCACTTTCCTATTTTTGAAAAAACGTTTTTTCTTAAAAGGTTTAGAAGAATCTTCTTTGCATTTTCCTTTGCAGGTAGGGGAAGGTTCTATGGGATTATACTCAAACTGGTTACAAAAACTACCTAGCTCCTGTCTAGTCTTCTTCATTTCCCATTTGAGTTGTCTTTGGAGTTTAAGATCATGGCAAATCTTTAATCCCTCTTTCTGAGTAAGGCTAACTAATTCACCATAAGTGTAGAAATCATAAGGGATCTGGCTAGTATGGGCTTCTCTTATGGTAATCCTAACCCTTTCACCTAGTATTTTAGGTAAACCAGCTAAGAATTTTTCTTTCCAGAAAGGTTGGTTTGAGTCTTCCCTAAGCATGACTCTGGTCAGGAAAGTATCTTTATAAGCTTGAAAGTTGCTAAGTTTTTTGCTGGTTAGATTACTGAGGAGCTCAGTATTCTTATCTTTTAGAAGAGATGGGTCTCCTATGAAATGGAGGAAAATCGTCAAGATTAAGGTTGACACAGCATCCTCAATAGGATTTCCTAGCTCATCTAAGATGGGGGTCCCTTCTATTGTGGTTTGGATGGTACTTATGATTTGGAGCTGTTGTGTTTGAGTGAGATGGTAATCCTACCATCCTTTAAGCTGGCCTGAAAAACCAGCTATAAGGAGCTCAGCTATAGCTCTATTAGAGGTACCGCTTTGGGTTTTGTAGGCATTAGCTGCCATGGTCATCTGTTGTAAGAGACCAATTCCATTCATAGACGGAAGAAGCATCGAACCTAGATTGGGTGAGGATATTATTTCTATTTTCTATTCCTAAATCCGGGGCAGTATTTCTAGAAGTATGCTAAGTCAATCTAAGGGCTTGCCATCCCAATATGTTGATGTTGGAAAGTTTTTCAGTGATACTTTCAAGCTCTGAATCATTGGATTCATTGCTTTAGGCTTGATCTATAGCACTGATATTTCTACTGCTTTGAGGAGTATCAGGTACTAGGTTCTTGGAGGACTCAGAAGTGGCTAATTTGCTAAGTTATTCCCTAACTGCTCTAGCAAACTCAGTTTGCTTCTGAAATTGGTCTTGACTAGGCTTTGAGATCTGGTAGGGTTTGAAGACTGGGTTTTTGAGTTTTTCTATTTGGCTTATCTCTCTTGGATGACTAGTGTTGGAAATTGGAGAGGTGAAGACCGTAGGAGGTTTTTGAATTTGGCTTTCTATCTTAACAAGCTGTTTCCCTATTGTGTTAAGATAGGTATTTGAGAAATTGTTCTGCTGAACAATATTCTTGACATTTTTCTCAAGCTCTTCTCCTACTAATTTGTAAGGTGCGGCTTCTATTTCGTTCTCTCCATAAGAAATGGTTATTTTCCTAAGGGGAGGATATTCAGACTGGATGGTTTGGTTTTCTCCGACCTTCCACTCTGGAGTCTTGTTCCTTACAGTAACAGGACTAATGAGTTTTTCTTTGAAAGGATAAAAAATACTATCTTCTTTGCAATAAATCTGAAACCAATCAAAGAATTTGATTTGGATTCTATTTTTTATGTAAAATTGGTAGTATCTTTCTTGGATACTGTCCTTTTCTTGTTAAAAATGTTTAAAGAACCAAAGTTTTTTGGAATGGTTTTTCTTTGAATAGAAATCTTCATGTAAAATCTTTTTATTGATTTGAAAATCTTTTGAAATCATGTTGATTTCTGCTTCTAGATTTTGGGTTATTGCAGTTGGTGATGGTGAAGAGGGGGTAGTAGAGACGGTCTCTATATCATCATCCTTCTTTGGTTCATTGTAAACAGGTCTAGGGATATTGCTTTGGTAATCAATATTTTGTAATATGGTGTTTGAGCTTGGTATATCAGATGTTGAAAATCTTGGTTGTATTTGTGATGGAGTTGGTTCTTTGTAAGAGGCATAAATAACAGAAGGTATTTTTAATACCCTTCAAATATCTATGGTCGAGGTTGAAGAGTCATCATCAGAAAATCTAGAAGAAGTTGATTTCCTGTTGAATGTAAGCTTGACTTTTCCATCTGGAAACTGGGTTATGTTTCTGAGATTTGTATTTGGCTCTGTCTGCTTTGGTGATTCAGGTTGGGTTACACCTTCAAGGATCCATCCTTCTGGAAGAGTGATATCCTTCCATTGAATAGTTTTTGGAATAGTTGCATTGGATTTAGAAAGATTTGTTTGGAGAAATAAGGTTTCTCCTTTTGGTGAGTGGAGTTTGTGTTTCGAACCAAAAGCAAAAATCATGGCTTTGTAATGTATTTTGAAAATCAATGCTATCGGAATAGATCCTTCAAGCATTTTGTAATTATGTATTTTTATTTGGAGAATAATGCTCTTTAAAACATTTTTGTCATTTAAAGAAATTGTAATATTTGGAAAACAGTTGAAAGAAATTGGTCCTTTATTAAGGCTTGACTCAACAGTACCTAATAAAAAATCATAGAAATTTATAAACCTAGCATCCCTAAGGACTGCTAAGATGGAAGTATCTAAACCTTCTCTGGTAAGGGGTTTATTCCTACCTGGACAAGGCCTATATGAATGTATTTATAGTCTTTTTCTTTATGTTTTTGGAGGGTTTTTGGATTCAAAAGATAGATTTCTTTAAAAGGCTTTGAAATTTGAATATCTCTTTCTTCAGTTTTGATAGTAAAATCAGTTTTGAAAATAGAAAACTTTGAAAACTCATAGATTTGCTTCTTTTGAATCTTGGGTATTTCCCAATCATGAATATGCTTTGAAAAATATTCAATAGTGATTTCCTCACTATTTATTAATCCTTTAGACCTTGAAGACTCAGAGGTAGAAGAGTTTGAAAAAGAAGAAGATTTATAAAAAAAAAGGTTCTAAATTCATTTTAAAATAAATCAAAATAACTTTCTAAACAAACGTGGACCAAGCCACCAGATTTACTGCCCTTAAATCAGACGAGACTTACTACTGTGCATAAATGAACAAGTTTGTTTATCAGAGATATGATGCAGATTAAAATAATTTTAAAATCTCTTTTATGTAAATAATCTTTTCTTCCTAGGAACCCTGTAGGCTCTGATACCATAAGTTTTGGTGTGCAGGATCCTGAGACGAGGCAAGCACAGAGCATACACTTGTGCTATGTGCTTCCCTCGTCTGAGGATCCTGCACACCAGAAACTTGTTAGTCTCCCCTTGGTATTAGAGCCTACAGGGTTCCTGGGAAGAAAAGATTATTAAATCTTTTTCATATGGTAAATCCACCATATGCTATTTTCTTTTCCAAAAAGCATTAGGAAGATCAAAATAAACTTCTTTTTCAATTTTCTTTTGCAAATCAGAAATTTTTCTTTGGACAAATTCATTTTGCAATTGGCTTTGGATTCTTTTTAAATTCATATCTTGTTTTAGATGGAAAAGCTGGGTTTGTTTTCCTTTAATCAAAGCATTTATCTCAAAATTATAAATTGAGTGAGCTTTTATAAGATTGAGATTTCTCTTCTTGGGTTTTTCTAAAACAGGAAAAATAATCTTTGAATCTTTAACTTTAAAAATGATACCAGCAGTAGTTACTTTAAAATGAGTAATTAAATTGATAAAAGGGGTTCCCAAAATAACAGTTTGTTGTAAATCCTTTGTAAGAATAAAAATATTTTTTAGAGCAATATTGTTGTTTAGAATTGCAGCTTTAGCTTTCCCTGCAATTATGATCTTTGAACTATTGGCTGAGGTGAGCCTTTTTTTTTGTTTCTTTATGATACCTTTTAGGAACTAGCTCATAATTGATACAGTTGAAGTCTGCTCCCATATCAAATAAAGCTATAGTTTCTATTTGGAAATCACCAAGGAAAATGAGTTTTATTTGAATCAAATATTTTCTCGAGGTTATTTCTTTTAAAACATCAATGAAGTTTTCTGGGACATTCTCAGAAACCTCAATATTTTGAAAATCATTTTCTTCTTCAGAATCAGAATCACTATTCTGTTTAAGAACCAGGTTTTGGAGCAAAACATAATCATTTTGTTGTTTTTCTTTCAACTCTTTAAGTTTAGCTTTGATGGTTTTAATTTCTTTTTGAAGTTCTTGGATAGTAGGGAGAGGGTCTTTTAGCTTTTTCTCTTTTTCCAAAATCATAGTAAGATCATAGGCGTTCTTACTAGAAGAAGTAATGAGGGTTTCAGTTTTTGGAATAGAAAATAGAAATAATATCCTCACCCAATCTAGATTCAATGCTTATTCCGTCTATGAATGGAATATAGATGGAATGTCAGAATACAATATTCTTGGTCTCTTACAACAGATGACCTTGGTAGCTAGTGCCTACAAAACTCAAAGCGGTACCTCCGATAGAGCCATAGCTGAGCTCCTTATAGCTGGATTTTCAAATCAATAGAAAGCTTTTATATATATATCCTTATATCTAATTCTAATGTACTTTTATCAATTTCTTTGTATTTCCTCTCAAAACCTAACCTTTCTCTACCATTTCTTTGACTTCTTGACCAAATTTTTCGAAATCATTCTTAAAATGGCCAGCTCTTTATCTAGATTTGTTGAACTTACCCTAATCGCACCGGATTAGGAGTTTTCACCACTAATTTTTGCCAAAATGACTTTGGGCTTGTCAAAGTGGAGGAAATCCCCAATTAGGCTAAATGGAACACGCACCGAGGGATAAGTATTTTTTTTACACTAAATTCTATTTTTTGTGATTTAAATACTAGATACATGCGTTATTTACTCAAAATGTGTAAGAAATTGAGAAAAAAGTTAAAGAAAAATCGTGTGCCTAAGCGACAGGCCAATTGGCTCTATGTAGAGCCAATTTGGCTATCCACACAGTCGGTCGGCTCTATGCTGAGCTGATTGGCTTTGCACAACCCGATTGATAGTTTCAGGCGTGCAGCTAAGTGTTTCTAGCGACTATAATACTGCAATACTTTTTAACCTAATTGGAAACACGCTAATAGTCATAGGAGATGGGAGTCGCTACTTAGATAATTCTCTGGAACACATTTTCTAATTGAGTGGCATTTATTAATTCCATAATAAAACTTTGCCACATCTAGAGATGGATATGGAAGCCAACTTCCTTATTTGTGTATTTTTATCTTTAATTTTATTGTTTAACGAGCTATTCCTTATAAATGCAGCAATTGTATTCCTACAAGCATCCTTTACAACATGTGAGGTCCTCCTAAGTCTAGCCCATTTTATTTAACCCCAACCCTTGTTTAATTTGTTAACCTACTTAACTATTTAATTATGTACAAAGGCCCATTTAGTCTAGCCCCAAAAATAAGTTATGCATTTAATTTCAACTTTTAAACCTAAATAGACTATTTTTTATGCTAGGCCCAATTAGATAATTCTTGTTCTAATATGATCCATTTTATTAATTAAAGCATGGCAAAACCCACTAAATCGGTATGAATTTTAATTTAGGAACATCTACCATCCTTTAATCTAATGGACTACTTTCTCATGTTAGGATCCAAATTTTAAGCCTAAATTTAATTAAACATTCACACATCAGATATTTAGAATCCATCAAAATATAGAAATTAAAGTGTAGGAAATTAAATCTAGCTATTATAATCATCCTACAACTAAGAAATTGAAAGAAAAACACATAAAAGTTAGTTATAATGGACAAAATAGACTAAAATGCATAAAAATCTAAAATTAGGGCATAAAATGGTGTAAAGCCGATCGATATAGGTCACAAAACAAATCGGCTCAACACAGAGTCGAATCAGCTATGCACAGAGCTAATCAGCTATGCACAAAGCCAATCAGCTCTAGGGCTTGATTATTGTTCGTTCTACAATTTTCTCGATCCTCCCTAGCCTAGAAGCCGATTTCACATGCATAGAAGATCAAAAGTCAATTAACAACTCGAAAACATGAAATAAAAGACATAAAATAAATTAAAATTAAGCAAAACACACAAAAATAATATAAACCAAACAAAAAAGAATAAGAAAACCTCATATGGCAGCTCTAGCTTTGAACATGCAACCCCAAAACCTAATACAATCACATAATTATTAAAGAAAACCCATATATCTAACATGCTACTCTAACTATTCCAATTATCAAATCCAGAATCTAATACATTGATATTATCATATTCATAAAAAAAACTTGTTAATTCATAAAAAAAACATAAATCTAATCATATAAATCATATAAAACATCTACGATCAACCTAATCATAGTTGAAGGAGGTGGCAATTTCTCAGTAGTTTCAATCTTTGCCCGATCCACCTCGATTCCCTTACTTATGGCCTAAAATAATGCCCTCTTGCACCATAAAATGGCATTTCTCCTAATTCAATATCAAATTAGTTTCCTCACATCTAATTAGTGCCATCTCCAAATGCTCCAAGCACTGATCAAATGAGTCTCCATGAATAGAAAAATCATCCATGAAGACCTCCATAATATCCTCTACCAAGTCATCAAATATAACCATCATGCACCTCTAAAATGTAGTTAGTGCATTGCATAAACTAAATGGCATTCTTATATAGGCAAAGGTCCCATAGGGGCATGTGAAGGTGGTCTTTTCTTGATCCTTATGGGCTATAGGAATTTGGAAGTATCCCGACATGCCATCTGGAAAACATTAGTATTTATTCCTAGACAATATTTCCAACATTTGATCATTAAAAGACAATAGGAAGTGATCTTTTCTAGTGGCATCATTCAACTTCCTGTAATCGGTGCACACTCTCCATCCAGTCACTGGTTTTGTTGGGATCAGCTAATTATTCTCATTTACCACAATTGTTATGCCTCCTTTTTTAGGCACAACGTGCACTTGGATGACCCAAGAATCACTTGAAATGGGATAGATTATCCCTGAATCAAGGAGCTTGTTCACCTTCTTCTTCACTACTTTTTTCATTTTGGGATTTAGGTGCTTTTAAGGTTGCACCACAATCTTAAATTCCTCTACCATCAAGATCTTGTGTGTCCAAAAAGGAAGGGCTAATTCCCTTGATATTTGCAATCTTCTATGCTATGACCCTTTTTTGTTTTCTTAACACTTCCAATAACCTAACTTTTTATTCCTCCATCAACTCGGGACTAATAATTACCGAAAGCTAGAACCCTCCATTAGGAACACATATTCCAAATGATTTAGGAGTTGCTTAAGCTCTAAAGTATACAATCCTCAATAGATGGCCTCATCCTATCTTCTTTGGGCATCTCAATAGACTCGAATGCCTCTTTTTCATTATTTTCCAGCCTCAAAATAGGCTAATTGCTCTAGAGCTTCTATTATTCCTAATTTTTCTTTCTCTTGCACAAGACACAACTCAAGAGGATTTTTAACAACAACGAATGAAATAAAGTTAACAGTTTTCATGCTTTATCTTATCATCGCTAAAATCCATTTCATCAAGCACAAGTGGATGTTTCATGGCATTAGGAATTTGAAAAGTTATGTGTTCATCCTCTACCCTAAGGATGAGCTTACTATCATGAACATCAATGATGGTTATAGTTGTAGCAAGAAAAGATTTTCCTAAAATAAAAGAAACATTGACACCCTTATCCATATTCATGATTACTAAATCCATAGAAAAAATAAATTCTTGAACCTTTACTCTAGGGTATACAACAAAATTATCAACTAACTAAACACTTATAAGTGTTAGTTTACGTTCTCTTGGTCCTAGTTTCTTAAATAATTTATAAGGCATAATACTAATGCTAGTCTTAAATCAACCAAAGCATTATCAAAATTTGGATTACTAATAAAATACGGAATAGTAAAACTCCCTAGGACTTTTAGTTTCTTTGGTAATCGCATCTGAATAATTGTCAAGCTCTTTTCTGACAGTTGTACCATTAACACTCCCTCAAGCTTCCTCTTATTAGAGAGGAGTTTCTTTAAGAGCTTAACATACTTGAGCATCTGTGATAAAGCTTCCATAAAAGGTAAAAGATCTCAAACTATACATGGTTGAAATCAATGGAAATCCTCCAACTTGATTCTTCAAATCTTAAAGAAGAAGGTAAGATTTAATGTTTCTTCCTTGAATCTGTTAAACAAAAACGAGAAGAAAGGAGCCGTGGTGGTCCCCCCCGGACCGCCCGGATCCCACCTTAAAACTCTTTAGAAAATAAATCTCTAAACTATTTTCTCTCTCAAAGTTATATAAAAGTCAAAATCTTTTAAAAATAAAACACAAAATCCTTAAATATTAATGCGAAAATAACTGCACATTGGGACCACACGAGCATCCATATGGGGGTGTGATGAGGATTAACTTTCACAATGTAGAATTGCAACTAGGTCACATAAGGATGCAAGCTTCCTGTGTGAATTTCTTTAACATTTTATTGCTTTCTGCCTTTTGAATAAAGGATCCACACGGGGGTGTGGACTGCCTTTGTGGATCTGCCAAATTTCTATTAACACAAGTCCATTCTAAAAATGACTCATACAACGACAACATGACAGTGTAGCCTCTCCATGTGAGTATGCCAAATTTCTATCTTTTGCAATTCCAATCCCTTGATGTGGTATGAGGGTGTGGCCTTCCCGTGTTATGCATGTGTGTGTACTATGTCTTGACTAAAATGTTCGTTCTTTGCTCGATTCTTAAGCTTTTTGATTCCATTTTACTCCTCGACATGGATTATCCACAGATTTTCTAAAAGAACTGAAAAACAAGTTAAACAAACAAATCAAACTCAATTGGAGGTGTAAATCAATAAAAAATAAAGCTTAATAGTAAGTTCTTTTAGCACTTATCCCCTCAAATGGTGGATTTTGATGGAAATTCAAATTAAAATGCTTTTAAATGAAAAAAGATGTGTAAAACTTGGAAAATACTATCTAAAGATGTTGATGTGTGTATGGGAGTAGGGTTGTTTTCGAGTTATAGATTTGAAGGTTGAAGAAGGGAGAAAAGTGTGGTGGCTAGGGTTTTTTTGCATATGTAGGTGTGTGTGTGACTAATGATTAGTGAGAAAAGTGAAGAAAAAGATGAATTTAAATGAGTATTCTTAAGGTTTAAAATGAAGGGTTAAGATATGTTTTATGGTTAGGAATTGGAGGGCTAGGATGGCGTTGTGCCATTTAACAAATTTTTATCTTAAAATGACATGGCATAAGGCTAGAGAGGCTCTTCCCTGGCCTGCGCGTGCATGAGCTCAGCCTAAATATATATGGGCTTAGCTTGAGTGTAGGCGGATTCAACCTGTCAGCTTGGCCAAAATATGGTTTTTTTGGGTTCTAGGCTTTATGTTTGATTCTCGAAGGTATTTCCATAAGTCTAACATATGTCATTGATTCAAAAGTATTCCACCAAATAAAATATCTCATCATCAAACTTATAAAAATTTTAATTTTAAACATTTAGTGCTAACACTTTTGTTAAATTAATTTCTTTTAATTTATTTTATTTTGTTAAATTTATTTTTTTATTCTATTAATATTAACTTTTTAGTTGTAATTTTTTTATTTCTATTATTATCTTTAAAAAAATTTAGGTTTAGTTTTCGAATTGCTGTTAGATTTATTTTATTACTTTTTTTACAACTTTTCGTTAATTTCTATTATTAATTTTTTTTACATTTCTTAGGTTTAATTTTAATTATTTTTTTAAATCTTAAATTTCTGTTTTGATAGTTTTTTTTCTTAAATTGTTTTGTTAATTTAGTAACATTAGATTTATTTTTATTTTTATTTTTTTGTTAAATTTGTTTTTATTTTATTTTGATTTTCTAAATTGTTATTTAGTATATGAGTTTCATTTCTATTTATATTTATTATTTTTTCTTTAGATTTTATTTTCTAGAAGACGCGTATTGGAAATAGCAAAAAGTATGTATAATTAATTATTTAATTTTTATATTATTTTATGTGTATTGTGAAATATATATATTATTAGCCTAAATCTTTCTTTGACTAAAGTCACCCTTAGTTTTGATCTTGACAATTAAATTGAGCATCTTTAACCTTAGTTTCAAGTGTCTTTTTTGTGAAGGATTTGTTCATATCTTAGGAAGCTTAAAGTCTAATTATGCCTCCTAAATCGTGATTGCAATCAGTTAGTTGCAACCGTGATATTCATATTTATATGATCGTTGAAGCTGAAGAGGATATCATGACCGCGAGCCAAGTAGTCACGCTCGTAAAAAAGTAAAAATGGAGACAGTAGGTTTCGCAGTAAGCATTGCGATTGCGACAAAACCTGCTACCTTAGAAGCTCTATCCTTAATAGATCGCGACCACGCCAACATCCTCACGACCGTAAAAATCATATCTGTTAGAAAGACCCTTGACGGTTACCTCTAACACGACAAATCATGAAATGCTACATGGATTATAGCCATTACTACTTTAAGAATCATGACCACGACAAAGGAGTCTCGACCATGAAATACAGGTTGCGACCGTGAATAAGGTGAAAGCAATCGTGATTGTGCTCTAATAGTGCATTTAATGTACCATATAGAGCTAGTAGCAATGACATAGCCTATATTCATATGGTAACATCTTTTTGGCTTTAAGGGGCTATAAATCCACCTCTAAATGACATTTATGGTTGATCAACAACCTTCTATTATGCCATAAAAATAATGGAAAAAATTGAATTCAATTGCCAACTGCTTTGTTTTAAACTCAATCTATTCACCCGTCTAGATAATATTTTGCCTTGTTCACTAATAAATCAACTAATTAAACTCATATTTGTATAATCAATTTGATCCAAGGTAGATTAAAAACCCTTCTTTATTAAGCTTTATTAAATTTATTAAACTCACCCAATAAAAAATCCTTCAATTCTCAAATAAAAAAAAATCGTAGTAGTTAATGATGCATGTAAGTATGATGATATGGGGCTATGCAGCTCTTATTCATTGTTCGATTCTTTTACACCTTTCTTATTAAATTTTATGCATAATTAACCATGTAAAGGTTATTATAAGAGCTTGAATACTCTTATGATGGTTTAAGTGTTAGCCTAAACACTTAGGATTAGATCTGAGAGTTAGCCTAGGTAAAACTCTTATAAGAGTTGTGTGTTAGCTAAAAAATACAAGTGTATAGGTTTGGTGTGAGTCGTAAACATTAAGTGGAAGTGATCTTGGAAAAACTCCATTATAGTTGTATTAGTGTATAATGGAATACCCAATTGGAGATTAGAGAATTGATTAGTGTTGGTTAATACACAAAATACTATAAAATTGTATGTTGTCCATTTTTCGCTACACTCCTACTCTTTCCATCAAAACTTTAATTGATAACCATTTTCACATCCTCCAATTCAACCCTCCTTCTTGGTTCATAAAGGAAAACATATGGTATCAAACATCAAGCTTAAGTGCAAAAGTTAAAGATTAAAATGGCCAATAAAGAGATACATCACCTAAGACCATACTTTGATGGGTCCGATTATGCTCATTGGAAGTATAAGATGAAAATTTACTTAGATAGTGATGTGGTAGATATTTAGGATTGTGTTAGAAAAGAATGGAAGCCACCAATGAAGCAAGAAGATGGTATGGACATCCCTCTAGATAGAAATGCATGGGCGGATGCTCATAAAAGAGCAAATGGCAAAAGCAAGAGAGCCATGATCATCCTTCTTATTTCCTTATTTATAGAGAATTGTAAGAGAGTTCAACACCTACTTACCACATATAAGATTTGGAAGACCTGAGAGAACTACCAATTAAGTTAAGTCCAAGAAAATCCAACTCTTGCTGAATATGAGCTCTTTAAGATAAAACCTAATGTGAGTATCATCTACATGACTAATCGACTTCTCATCATCATAAACAATAAGATCTTTAAAGCTCTACCATTCAAAGACTATTATTCAAGAGCGGTAAGTATTGAAGAGGCAAATGTAGACTTGGGAAAAGTGTCACTAGATGAGCTTATTAATTAGCTACTTAACCGCGAGATGACTCTTAAGAAAAAGAGAGAGCAAGAAAAGGAAAAAGAAGTAAAAAGGAAGCCCTTAGCTCTCAAAAGCTCCACAAGGCAATAAGAGAGTGATAGCTCTAGTGCATCAGAGTCTAGTGAAAATGATGAAGAATTGGCTATGCTCTCAAGGAGATTCAAGGAGATCATGAAGAATAGGAAGAGGGAAAAGAGAGTCCTCAAGAAGTCATCCTCTAACTCCAACTCAAGCTTCAAAGATAGCAAGGAGAAGAAGAATGACCTCACTTGCCATAGTTGTGGAAAGCAATGGCACATCAAAGTCGATTGCTTCAAGAGCAATAATAAAAAAAAGTTTTAGAAAGAGAAGGAAAGGAGAAAAGCTTTCAAGGATACATGGGATGACTCTTCATTATGTGGAGATGAAGGAGAAAAAGTGGCCAACTTATGCTTTATGGCACTTGAAGATGACATAAATAAGGTATGTTCCATATCCCACACATATGATAATTTAGATTGTAAAAATAACATGCATTATATGGATAGTGATGAACTTCTTGAAGCCATGAATTTAAAATGCAAAAGAATATCATTTGAAAATGAATCTTTAAAAGAAAAGTGCTCTAAGTTTGAGTAAGATTTAAAAGATCTTTAAAAATATTTTTTTTGCTTACTTTTTCAAATGATAACTTAGAGAAGTCTTTAAGTGAGCTCTCATCTTAAACATCATCTTTAAAATCTCTTTCAAAAGAAAATGACTCTTTAAAATTAGAGGTTGAAGAGTTGTGATACTCAATTTCTAAATCTTATAAAGGAAAGAGAGCGTTAGATACTTTAATTATGTCTCAAAGACCTCCTTTGATGGATTAGGCTTAAATAGTGCATCATCTTTTATTTCATCCCCTCCTATATCCAAATTTGTGAAGGCCTCAATAATAAAAACCTCTTCAATTATGGGTGTCGATAAAAAAGCTAAAGCACACACCAAAGCTCATATTCTTAAGAAAAAGGAAAGAGCTCCATAAAGTCCAAAGACTAAGCTTAAAGGAACAAATCATACATTCATGTATAAGAGACATGCCCCTAATCACACACCTAAAACATGTTCTTATGTGCATAATAAAACAAAGGGTGTGTTGAGAAAAAAATCTCAAACAAAGAGGCATATAAAGAAAAAAAAATTCAAGCACAATGTTCAATGCCATTATTGCATAAAATTTCGACATATCGATGTGTTTTGCTATATTAGGAAGGCATATCTCCAACTAGGAAAGACTTCCATGGCTAACCCTCAAGGATCCAAAATGGTTTGGGTACTTAAAAGAAAGAACATAATATGGAATCTCCACGAATAAGTTTGAGAAGCCCTTTTGAATTGCGGACCCCTAACATATTAACATGAAAACCCCAAAAACCAATTTGATTCAATCCCTAAGAATGATTAGAAGATAGATTTCTTAGAAAGATGATCAAGAATTAGAACCTAAGGAAAACTAAGTCCCTTAAACCATAATTCTAAGTACGCCACAAGGATAGATCAACTCCTTGATAAGTAAGTTTTGCATTCAAACAAGAACACATGATACAAGCAATTTTAGCTTGAAAGGAAGTAAAAACTTTAATTAATCATAATCTGCCAAAGGCATACGAATTTGACATGTTTTAAAGACATATCCAAAGTCTTAGTAAGAATAGAACTCTTGCTTAACTAATAAGGATTTACATCTAATCTAGGATAAAGATAACCTTTCTAACTAAAAGAGATAACTTAAACAAAGTCCTAATTAGGTTAAAATACATGTATGGCCACCTAAAATAAGCCATAAAATCCTAATTTACATAAGTTATATAGATGGGCCTCATAACATAAGCCAAGTTAGGCCCAAAGTCTTCATATGCTCCAATTCAGCTTCTTTAGTTTTTTTAAGCCCAATTAGATTCATTCAAGCCAAATAAACTGAATTAGATTAATGAGCCTTGAACTTAAATCAAATTCTTCAAGCCTTGATGTGTCCTTAGCCTAAATATCTTGGATAAGCTCATTGACTTGTAATTTGAATCGAACTAGGACTCCTAGTTGAATTAGGATTCCTTTTGTTGCTTGAACTCCTAATATCATCAGGACTCCTTGCAGGATTAGGATTCCTAGTTAAGTCAGGACTCCTTATTGGATTAGAATTCCTTGAGCTAGTAGGATGTGCATCATCAAGACTCCTTGTTGCAGTAGGATTCGTTGTGCTAGTTTGGTTCGTATTGTTTCCTCTTTCTTTAAAAAGATTCGTCCTCAAATCTTTACCCGATTGTTGTAAGAAAAGCAAACATATAATCTCCAAAAATAATACTAACTCATTATCAACCTGTAGATCTTTCACAAAAGTTATTAGAGGAACTTTAGAATAAATAATACTTTTAATGCCAATAAAATCAACATGTTCAATTGGCTCAATGGCATCAAGCAAAACATCTTCATTCTTCACCAGCTCAACTTTTGCTTCATCTTCAACAATGATCTCTTCATCTTGGATTTCACTCAAAAGTTGCAAATTATTATCTTTTTCAACATCTTCATTCATCGTGCCTTTAGTATCTTTATTGACTTCAGCAGAGCATTGTAACTCCTCTACGTCATTAATCTTTTTATTTTCACTCTCCAAAACACTCTTTATTTTCACTCTCTAAAGTACTCTTTTTATTTTCCATCTCTTTCTTTGCAGTCTCTACTCTCATTCTTTTCATTTTGCATTGGTCTCCATACACTTCTCTTGCTAAAAGTGGTGTAAGTGTGACTTTTCTCCCATCTTTTATAAAAGAGTACCTATTAAGGAACCCATCATGGACAACCCTTCTATCAAATTGCCATGGCCTACCAAGCATGATATGGCTAGTATGCATTGGTACTACATCACATAACACTTTATCTGAATACCTCCTAATAGTGAAAGCCACAATAACCTGTTTATTTACTTTTATCTCTCCATAGTTGTTTAACCATAATAACTTATAAGGTTTTGAATGTGGAATGAGATTTAATCCCAATTTTTCTACCATTAAAGTGCTAGCAACATTTGTACAATTACCACTATCAATAATGACATGGCATGTCTTATCTTGTACATGACATCTTGTGTGAAATAGGTTGTCCCTTTGTTGCTCATAGCAATCCTCCTTTTGATAATACATCTCACACATACAACTCATGTGTTTAACACTCAAAACAAATTAGAATTAAAATGACAGGAGAAGTAGAAGACAGAACTAGACTTAATGAACTAGATTAAGCCTAAGTACAATAAAACAACGTAAAAATAATATGTAATGAAGAATTACTATCTTAATAAATGAATAAATGAAAAAGGACAGAATTAAATCACCAAAATGAATATTATTTTATTTCTTTTTTTTAAAAAACAAATATGATTTGATAGAAAACAGATTCAAAATAAAAGACAAAAAAAGAATAACAGTAAGAACTAAATTAAAAGAAAGAACAAAGAAACACAAGGAATCAGAATTAACTAATGAAAATATGAAGGATAAAATCCGATCTAGATACAAAGCTCTGATACCAAATGATATGGAACCTCCACGAATAAGCTTGAGAACCACTTTTGAATTACGGACCCCCAACACATTAACATGAAAACCCTAACAACCAATTCGGTTCAACCCCTAAGAAAAGTTAGAAGATAGATTTCTTAGAAAGATGATCAAGAATTAGAATCTAAGGAAAACTAAGTCCCTTAAACCCCAATCCTAAGTACACCACAAGGATAGATTAACTCCTTAATAAGTAAGTTTTGCATTCAAACAAGAACACAAGATATAAGCAATTTTGGCTTGAAAGGACGTAAAAAACTTTAATTAATCATAATCTGCCAAAGGCACTACGAATTTGACATGTTTTAAAGACATATCCAAAGTCTTAGTAAGAATAGAACTCTTGCTTAACTAATAAGGATTTACATCTAATCTAGGATAAAGATAACCTTCCTAACTAAAAGAGATAACTTAAACAAAGTCCTAATTAGGTTAAAATACATGTGTGACCGCCCAAAATAAGCCATAAAACCCTAATTTACATAAGTTATATAGATGGGCCTCATAACATAAGCCAAGATAGGCCCAAAGTCTTCATATGCTCCAATTCAACTTCTTTGGTCTTTTTAAGTCCAATTAAATTCATTCAAGCCCAATAAACTGAATTAGATTAATGAGTCTTGAACTTAAATCTAATTTTTCAAGCCTGATGTGTCCTTAGCTCAAATGTCTTGGATAAGCTCATGGACTTGCAATTTGAACTAAACTGTGCCTCCTAGTTGAATTAGGATTCCTTTTTGTTGCTTAAACTCCTAATATCATCAGGACTCATTGCAGAATTACGATTCCTAGTTGATTTAGGACTCTTTATTGGATTAGAATTCCTTGAGTTAGTAGGATTTCTATCATTAAGACTCCTTGTTGAAGTAGGATTCGTTGTGCTAGTTTGGTTCGTATCAAAACACTTAATTTTACTGTTATAAGTATGCTTCAAGTCAAGCTTAAAAGAGGATGATTGGCATGTAGATAGTTGATGCTTAAGGCATATGACTAGAAATGGCAACCTCTTTCCATATTTGAAGAAAATCGACAGACGAAATGTAACTTTTCGAAACAATGTCAAAGGTAAGATTGTAGGCCATTGGCCTTCATGGTAAGAAAGATCTTCTCTCATTAATTATGTACTTTTTATTAATGGTTTGAATAGTAACCTCATGAGTGTAAGTCAATTGTGTGACAAAGGTTGCTAAGTCACCTTCTTATGGAGTGATAAGGAAATCTTTAAAGGAGAAAGGTTTGGCAATGCCTATACAATTAACTTACATAAAATTGCTAATAATTCTTTTGAGTGTCTTATGCCTATTAGTAAGGAGTCATGGTTATAGTATAGAAGGCTTGGACATGCAAACATGGAACTCATCCATAACCTTAAGAAGGATAACTTGGTGGTTGGCTTACCAAAGGTGAAGTTCTCAAAAGACAAGACATATAGACCTTACCAAGTGGGGAAGCAACACAAAATGTCCTACAAATCTAAGAAAGTTATACATACATTTAGACCTCTTTAATAATTCATATGGATTTATTAGGTCTTACTAGAGTTGCTAGTTTATGAGGAAAATACTATGCATATGTGCTTGTTGATGATTACTCTGGATTTACTTGGATTAGTTATCTAGCTCGTAAGAATGATGCATTTGAAGCTTTTAAGAGTTTTGCAAGAAAAGTTTAAAATGACAATAAGTTTTTTTTCCAAAATAAGAAGTGATCATAGAAAGGAATTTAAAAATGTCTTATTTGAAACCTATTATGATGAAAATGGTATTTAACACGACTTTTCATCCCCTATAACATCATAACAAAATGGTATTATAGAGAGAAAAAAAAAACTCTTGTTGAGATGACTAGCACTATTCTCAATGAGTATGATTTACCTACATATTTTTGGACGAAGCCCGTGAGTACTTCTTGTTATATAATCAACAGAGTTTTTAGAAGACCAATTTTGAATAAAACTTCTTATGAGATATGGAATGGAAGAAAACCTAAAATCTCATATCATAGAAAATTTGGAGGTAAATGGTACATTTTGTATGCCAAGGATAATCTTGGAAATTCTCATCCAAAACGAATGAAGACATTTTTTTGGCTATTCCTACTATAGTAAAGCTTGTATGGTCTTTAATAAGAAGTCCATGGTTGTTGAGGAGTCTATAAACGTTGTGTTTGAGAGATTGATACACTAAGAAAAGAGGTTTAGTGTGCGCCTTGAAAACACCAAGTTGTTGGGTGAACTTGTAAAATCCAAAGGTTGTAATCTTAGTGATTATAATGAAACACTCAAGTGTGATCTTGAGGAGTTGATGTAGGGAGGTTTATTTTTGAACCACTATAAACCTTTGGTGTTATCTTTTTTTAACCCTTACTTTCCTTACCTTTACCTTAATCTCTTGTGTTATTACCTAAAGTCTTCTATTTCTGCAATTTGAGGTCACCAATTTAATTCCCCTTCTTGGTTGTAAGGGACAATAACTTCAAGGTAATGTGAAAGGAGTATGAGAGCTTTAAGTCATAAATAGGGTCCATAGACTAGTCCCGCATCTTTTGGATGATTTTTTCCATGTCCTCCTTAATGACATAGGAGGCTGGGATGCTCACGTGGAAATGATCATGGTCCTACTAGGAAGTGGGGTCAAGAATAATGGCGCTATCTTCAGCCTTGGCAGTTATCTCGAAAGGTTTAACAAGGATGATCATAGAGCGGTATTGACAATCCCTTTTCGGGTCGATGACGAGTTCCTTCCTCCTGTTCCAACCTCCGTCCACGATAATGAGGGTGGGTTCGACACTCGAGGGGCCTGAATGCAATCCACCATCCACAGCTGCTATCACCCAAGATGAGCAGGGGCGTTGTTCAGTAGGGGAGCTGGTGGTACGATGCTAGGGCCGTCAAACCATTCTTTTCCAGAGCGGCTAAAGCCTCGTTGAACATCTTCATCTACTATTGCATTACAGTGAAGACTTTGTCTTGAGAGGCTTCAACACTTCTTGCATCTTGCCTTGGGCGCTGTCAAAAGCGACTAACACCGAGTGGATAGCAGGGGGCATGTCTTGATCCTTTAGGGATTCTTCCAAGGTGGGTGCTTGGAAGTCACCCATCTGTGAGTCCTGAGCTCGTGAGCTTTCTAGTTATTGGGTGTTCTTACTTCTTGTTGTCGGGTTTTGGACACTCTATCCTTAATGGAGTCATCAAATGTAGATGGATAAGGTTGTTTACATAATTCTTTCGAAGGGTGAAAGCTAGTGAGCCAATCCAGCTGACCGAATCAAGCAGGTAGGGGTAATGCAAATTCGACACGTAAAATGAAAGACAAGCGATGTTCGATGACACATATATAATTGATGACCCTTAGATTGGGATAGCCCAACAACTAAGGAAGGATATCGTGGTATATCTCTAGAGGTGTGGAGGTATGGATTTTGATATGTCTAATTTGTGACAATGGAATGGGTATCGATTTATAGCAGTCAAAAGGGTATCGATTTATGACAAATGGAGGGGTATGATTTATGGAAAAAGTGGAAAAAGGGTATCTAATTTCTAGTGAGATAAAATTAAAGAGATGAGCTCTCAACTTAGGTGTAGTTTTACAAGATCAAAATCTTAACATTTGGAAAGGAAGGATAACTTGTTATTTATAGAGGAAGTGGAAGGTCCCTGATCTCCCACGACTTGCCAGGTGGCATGATCTCAAAAGGTTAAAATGTGTAATTCTATATTAGGTTTTGGCTTTATTTGTATTTTGGACTTTTTCTTAAGTTGAGCCTACATTGTGTGTACATCGAGCAAAGGATAAGAGGGCGCCCGATCCTAGAGATTCAGCCCCTTTCTCTTAGCAAGCTTCATCTCAATCCCACCAGGTTAAAATTCTGTAAATAGCTCAATCGGACGATAATGAGTCTCATCATCAGCCCAAAATTGACTTATAACATACAATAAAATAATAACTAATATTTAAAATAAATAGATAGCTAAATAAATAGAAAATAATGGCTTTTATAATTAAATAATTTAATTTTATTAGAATTTTCGATACATCTACACTCTTATTATTCTTTTTCAATCCAAACAATAAAATAATAAATAAAATAATAAAAATTTCATATTTTTTTACTTAATTCTTTTCTCCCTCAATTTTGTTGCAAAAAAAGAGGATACACCGTTAATACCACTTCTTACAGATATAGAAAATGTACTAATATTAATATAACGTATTAAGAATCATGAGCAAAGATATTTTTTGGTGGCAATGATAGGACAAAATATATATTTTTTTGAAAATATAAGACAGATAAAGTATGAGGTTTGTTTAATAAAAGCTCTGGAGGATGGTTGTTGGCCATTTCGGCCAGAAGTCACGTTTCCTTTCTCTTTTCTTCTTAAACAAATGATCTTTCACTTATAACTAGGTTTTAGCTTTTGTTGCTCTACTCTAGTGAAGCTTTTGATGAGTTTAACGTCTTTTTCATGGCTTTCTTTTTGTCCTCCCTTTAATAAGTAACTTTTTAACTATCGAAAAAGCCTAAGAATGCTTTTCCTTAAAGAAGATTTTCGAATTTGACTCGGTGTGAATTACTACGAACTTCCTTTTGATGGGGAGGAAAAAAAAAATATTAAAATAAATTTTAAAAAGATCATATAATATATTATTAAAAAATAAGAAACCGATTTGTGTATTTCGTATAATTTCGTGGGAGTCGTAGTAAATTACTCTTTTAGTGCTACTTAAGACTTGGTTATCTGATTTAATATAGATAATAAATTGATTTCTATCCTTTAGTTATACTCAAGTAATCAAACATGTCATGGTTATAAAAATAGCAATAAAATTGTTGGTTACTATATGTGTTTTCCACAACCTACTATTTTTGAAATTCTAGAAAATAACATAAATAGCTAGTGAATTAATAGAGATTTAAGACTATAAAGAGATTATAATTTAATGGAAGTTTAAGTACTAAAATTCTTTTTATTTAATATTTAAATTTATTATAAAATGATAGCAATCAAAGATAAAAACGTTAATATTTTATTATATTATATAAATAAAATTTAAAAAATAAAATAAAAGTAAAACAAAACTTATCATAACATATACTTTTTAAAAATATATATAAACATTATTATATAGAAAATATTTTAAAAAATATTTAAAAAATTTATAATTTATTACAATATAAAATTTATTTTTATTTATAATTGGTTAAAATTAAAATTAAAATTTTTATAACTATATAAAAATTATTTTTATATAAAATATTACTATAAATTAAATGTCATTACTCCGTCTAATGCACTCTCATTTTATAGTTGTAGTAGAAGTTACTTCTAAATTATTCAAATTTAGATTTAACTTATTATTATATGTTTGTAAATTTATCTATCTTAGTGAAATTTCAAATTCATGATAAATAAGAAACAAATAAAAAAATAATTACGATAAAAGCAACGAGATGTGGAGAATGGTAGGCAGCTGCTGGGACGTGCAGAACAGGAAAAAAGATGTGGAATGATAGAGGACAAGCTGTCAACCAAATAATGGGCAAAATCGATCAAAGTGGGATCAGATGATCTGTGGCCATTAAAGTCTGAAAATATCAATAACGTATCAGAATCATAATGGTGAGGCTCCCAACCCATGCTTTAGACTTTAGTAATGGTGGGTTGTACAATTATAGACTGGTGCCTCTTTTCTTTTTCTTATGAATAGAGTGGGGCCTTGTCGAGATATTTCCCTCTTCTTGTTTTCTTCTTTTCATGAGGCTCCACAAACATGCTTTTCATTGACATGAAATTATCGGGCATGTTTTTTTTTTTCTTTTTTCGGATGAAAAAGAAACACAAACATTTTTAAGGAAAGAAGAAAAAAGTTAAATGTATATAAAATATAGGACTGTAAATGAACCAAACATTTTAGGAGCTATTTGGAGCTCGGATCGATAAAAAACTCGTTCAAAGTCGTTCATTAATTTAAACAAGCCAAGTTCGATAATTTAATCAAGCCGAGCTTGAACTTGATAGAGTTTGGTTCATTAGCTCGCGAACCTATTCGTTTACTGGGTCGCGAATAAGTTTGCAAATAGACTTCTAAGCTCGAGCTCGAGCTTGGTTCATTTATAAAGCTCTTGAACACGTTTGTAATCTTACTCGTTTGTAAAGTTCGTGAACATATGTTCATTTATAAGTTCAACAAGCAAGTTTGTGAGCAAACTCGTTTATAAGCTCGAGCTCGAATTTAAAATAATAATAATAATAATAATAATATAACTACAACATTTAAATGTAGCTATTATTACTCGTAAGTTTACAACAAGAATAATAAATAATGAACAAGTACATTCTATAACAATTTAATAAAACGACTATTTTTTAAATTAGATAAAATAAAGTTGACTCATGAATTATTATATATTATAAAATTTAATTATATTTTTATAAAAATAAAAATATTATAAATGCATTCTCTAATTATACTAATTTAATAGGTCATGACTAACCAGGCATTAGCATAAAAAAGAAAAAATTAAACATTGTGTCTAAATGAATAGTCAGTGATATTGCAATTATTGTGAAACCTTATATATCTTAACCTTAACACAAAGTATTTTCTTTTCAATATAATGTTCTTAGCTTCTTAGATATCTTATATTTGTCTAACTCGAATTTTAGAGTCAATAGAGTGGAGTATCAGTGTTAGATCATACGATTTCTTTGAGAAAATCTTAATTTAATAAAAATTTTAGATTGAATTTATGTTTATATTTATAAATGGTAATTAAATTAAAAATTAAGCTAAAATAAATCAAGACTGCAATTTATATATGTGTTAATATATTATTATAAAAGACTTTTAGCTACTGTATTATATCACATTTCAACTATTATGGTATTTTAAAATTTATTTTAAATTTTATAAATATTATTTATTAAAAAGTGAGTGCTACTAGAAAATGAAATAATGAGGCTGGTTTATATGTTTTTTTAAGTTAACACAGATTTCTGATATGTTTAGTGTGGTTTTCTTACAATTTTTATGCACTGATGGTCTTTACTTTCATTATTCATGCTGTTTTAGTAATAAATTTTTTTACATGTTTTGCTATATTTTTAGAAGTTGATTTTAATTATTTTTATTGCAAATTGAAATTTTATTTTATTTTTTGCTAAATTTGATACTTTCATAATCTTTTGCTATATTTTTAGATGTTGCAATTGATTAACTTAATTATTAAAAAATGCTTAACGAGCCCGAGCTCGAGCTTGAATTGTGTTTAACGAGCTCGAACTCAAACTTTTCTCATTATGCAACCACTTAATGCATAAAATTCAAACCGAGCTCGAGCTATTTATCAAACCGAGCTAGTTGCAAATCAAGCTCGAGTTATTTGGGAGCCTAATTATTTTCAAACAAGCCGAGCTCGAGCTGTATTATAAAAGTTCGAATCGAGCTCAACTTTTTATATTTAATACACTAATTACTTTTTATATTTTGTTCAATATACTGAAACCCAATTGGAAGCGGTTATGGGATGAGCTGCTAAGATTAAAACTAACTATTACCTATTTTATCCATAGCGAAAAGATTATATAGCAATTAACCAAATTTAGTTAACGATTATTATTTTGCTTGCTATATAGTATTTAACCAAATTTAATTAATAAAAATTTCATAAAATTCTTAAATATTGAAAAATAAGTTGTATACTATAAAAACACAAGATATATATATAGTAATTATCTCTTTTTGTATTCATATTCACCTGATTTTATTGAAGAATACATGATTTTAGATTAACTTGGAGCAATAGAAGGATATCATAAACTACGATCAATCAAACATTATAAAAAAATCTTAGCCACTTGTCCTCTTTTTTCTTATTTTTTTATATCAAAGTTTCATCTTTTAGCTCATCGCTTATTTTTTTTAGATCGGCCGTGGTCTCTTTCTTTTATATTATTAATTAGCTTTAATAAATAAATATTAGTATTTTATAAGGAGTTTTATGATCTTCTACTATACGAGTGTTGAATTTTTCTTCTATAAGAGTTTTACGATCTTCTATTACGGAAGTGTTGAGTTCTCTCTATAAGAATGATGGGGAGAACAAAGAGATTCAATCTGACATTCAAATAATTTGGCTCATTAAAAGACACCTATAAAATAATTATGTGATTTAATGCCACCAAGTGTTATGCCACCAAGTATAGTGTTCTTCCCATATAATTGCAATCTACTACTTGGTCAATACAATTTATACTTATTAGAAATAAGTTCTTTTATATATATTTTTTAATATTTAGTATTTACTTTTATCTTTTATATCAAAGTAGAGTTATTAATTGTTATTAATGGAATATCTATATTTATTGTAAGAACATAAATAAATAAAACTACCATCTATTAATTTCAGTATAAATAACTAGAATAACACATGACTTAACCCACATATGAAAAGACATGTTATTAATTGCTAACAAAGCACATTTTACTTTTTTCAAATATATATATATATATATATATATATATATATATATATAATAGATTGTAATTTGGTTTATTTTTCTTCATAAGAATTTTTTTATATAATTTTTAAGTGTTTATTTAAATTGTTTTGGATTAAAAATTTATATGAAAAAAGATTACTAAAAAAAAATAATTATAGGAGTATTAAAGAAACGTATCGACTATTCTAGAAGTATATATATTAATTAATATTAAAAGTATTATAATTTTATACTTAACCATTTGATTACTTTAAATTGTTTTTCTCACTATATTATCATAAGAATTATTTTAAAATTTTTAATCCACTTCTTAGAATTATAAATTTAATCTATTTTTTGTAAAAAATATCTATAATTTTTCTCTCATTTATTTAATTACTTCAAATTTTTTTTCTTACTCACTTTCATAAAAATTATACTAAAATCTTGAATATATATTTAATTTGATTTCATAAAAAAAAAATTCTATATAAAGATTTGTATATGTATCTAAATAACTTATGATTTAATAAACCATTACATCCATGTTAATATTTGAACTTGCTCCATTTTTGTAATTGGCCCTCCGAACTCAATTTTAACTCAATTGGACTTCTCAACTTTACGATTTCTTATTTTTAACCCCTCCATTAACAGTAGTAATAAAAAATTAATATTCTCACTAACAATGTTGCTTGTAATAGGCGAAATACATAATTGAACTATTGAACTTCTCTTATTTTCGTAATTGGCTCCCTAAATTTAACTTTCATTATGTGACATTCATTATTATGTAAGAAATTAATGACTCATATAATTATAATAAGATATTAGTGATTAAATTCTATTGGTTAATGTAAGGTTGTGAATTGAATAGTTATGACTATTGGTAACGGTTATGACATGAAGGGTTGTAACCGCTGGTACTTTGATGGAAAGCCACCATTAGTCTATAAATAAGAGTTGGTCATCTCTCTATCCATATCATTAAAAATTATAGCAAGGGAGAGAAATCACACTCTATTAAATATAGATCAAGGTATGTTTTCTTCCTTCTATTTAATGGTGAAAAGTTCTAGATCAATGGTATATTATAGTTTACATGTAGTATCAGAGCAAGGTTTAAGAAATCATATTTTTCCATAATTTTGTTGGATTTGTTGTTGTTATAGATGCATGCAAGAATTAATCCTTGATTTAGTATATAAATTAAATTGATTAATTTTGCATGATTTGGATTAAGTTTAAGATTTACTGATATTAGTTTTCGGACTAATTTTGTGTAAATTTGTCGCACGATCTTAGATTAATTGTGTATGGTTTATAATTAAGTTTTTGATATTTCGGGACTAAATTAATGTTTATGTAACTTAGAAAAAGAAACTATAGATTGTTATGTAAAAAAATAAAAAATAAAAAATAAAATAAAATGGCGACACACGGACTCATGTAATGAAAATCTGGTTTTTTTGGTTAAAGATCTATTGTGGCTCATAAAGTTTTGTTAATTTATCAAATTACACGTAAAGTTATTATTCTTCCAATTAAGTCCGAAATAATTTACAGTTTCATCCTAATAAAAAACTTTTAATACAGATTCATCCTTAATTCTTGGTACATATATACATCAATAGTTAATGCTTAATTGAAATTTAAGTTAAATATTTAATGAAAGTAGATATATTATTTAAATATATTATTATAAACTTTTGAAATTTATATTAAGAAGGATCTACTTGTCATCAAAGTGACTAAATTTTTAAAATAAATAAATTTCAAATTATAGATTATAATTTTCAATTACTCATAAATTTTATGTTTAAATGACATTATAATTTTTATGTGTTTATGGGTAAATTAAAATTTATCATTATAAGATATTTAGGGATCAAGCCAACGGTTGATTAATTATTTTATAATTGATAAACATATTTGTGGTGATTAGTATGTTATATTAATTTAATTTTTACATATATCCAAAGATATAAAAAAATAAATTTATTTATGCATATATAATTACCTATAATTGTTTATATAAGTATATCTTAGTATCACCCGAAGAAGAACTTAGATATATTTTATGTTTATATTTGAATTTATGGAATAAATATTATGAATCAAAACATTAATGTATGAGTATTCTATGTTATTTTATTTGCAGTATCTGTACCTGTTTCTCTTTATTTGCATGCTTCAACTGTTCCATTATTTAATGGTTTGAACTTTTCTGATTGGTGCGAACAAGTTCAATTTCACTTAGGTATTTTGGATCTTGATTTGGCACTTCAAAAATTGAGAAACCTGCTACTATTACTGATGAAAGTAGCAATGAAGAAAAAGCTTTATATAAAGCTTGAGAAAGATCGAATAGATTAAGCTTAATGTTTATGTGAATGACTGTTGCAAACAACTTAAAGAGTACAATTCTTAAAACTGATAGTGCCAAGGAATTTAAAAAGCTTATTGAGGAACGTTCTCAAATAGCTGATAAGTCACTTACTGGCACATTGATGAGTAATTTGACTAACATGAAATATGATGGTTCACGTGCTATGCATGAGTATGTTCTTGAAATGACTACCTTAGGCCTCCTGAATAATATGGTCCATTCCAAAAGAACTATAATACTTTAAAGGATAAATGGAATGTAAATGAATTGATGAGTATGCTTGTTCAAGAGGAGACAAGATTAAAGAATCAAAGAGCTCATTCAGTTCATCTCTTAAGTCATTAAGAAGTTGGAAAGAGTTACAAAAAGAAAGGCGGAAAGAGCAAGAAGAAAGGTTTACACAACCTGAATGAATCTTCTAAGGTTGCTCATAAGAAGGAACATGAGAGTGTTAAGTGTCACTTCTGTGATAAAATCGGACACTTAAAGAAGGATTGCTTGAAACGTAAAACTTGGTTCAAAAAGAAAGGTAAGCATTATATTTTAATATATTTTGAATCAAACTTTATTAAAGTTCCGCATAATACTTGGTGGATTGATCCCGGTTCCACTACCCATCTTTCTAATACGATACAGGGATTACTTACGATCTAAACCATAAGATCAAATGAAAGTTTTATCTTCATGGGGAATCGAAAGAAAGCTTCTATTGAAGGCATTTGCACTTATTGTTTAATTTTAGATACATGACATTATATGAATTTATTTCAAACTCTTTATGTACCCACATTTTTCCGCAACTTAGTTTCTTTATCGAAGCTTGATGTAGCGAGATTTTATTTTAAGTTTAGTTCTGGATCTTTAACTTTATTTAAGAATAATAATATTGTTGGTTCTGGATTGTTATGTGATGGTCTCTACAAGCTTAAACTTGATAATTCTTTTATTGAGACATTAATGACCTTGCATTATATGTTGGTACTAAACGTAGTTTAGTCAATAAAAGTTCTGCTTACTTGTGGCATAAACGTTTGGGTCAATATATCAAAAGAAAGGATACAAAGATTAGTAAGGAATGAAATAATTTTAAGTTCGGACTTTACTGATCGTGAAGTATGTATTGATTGTATTAAATAAAAACAAACAAAAAACACTAAGAAAGGAGCCACGAGAAGCACACAGCTTTTTAAAATTATATACACTGATATTTGTGGTCCTTTTGATGCTCCAACTTTTGATGGAGAAAAATATTTTATTATCTTTATCGATGATTTTTTTCATTATGGTCATATTTATCTATTGCATGACAAATCTCAATCAATCAATTCACTTGAGTTTTGTATTAAAAAGGTTGAGAGGGAATTAAATAAAGAGGTAAATATCATAAGGTCAGATGGAGACGGTGAATATTATGAAAAATATGATGAATCTGGACAATGTCCAGATCCATTTACCAAATTTCTTGAAAGACATGGTATTTGTGCTCAATACACAATGCCAGGAACACCACAACAAAATGGTGTTGCAGAAAGGCGTAATTGTACTTTAATGGAAATGGTTAGAAGTATGATGAGTCATTCTTCTTTACCCTTGTCATTGTGGATTTATGCATTAAGAACTGCTATGTATTTGCTAAATAGGGTTCCTAGTAAGGCAGTTCCAAATACACCTTTTGAACTATGGACAGTAAGAAAACCTAGTTTGAGGTACTTACATGTTTAGGATTGCCCAACAGAAGTAAGAAATTACAATCTATATGAAAAGAAATTGGATTTAAAAACAACCAGTGGTTATTTTATTGGTTATCCAGAAAATTCTAAAGGGTATAGATTTTATTGTCATAATCATAGTATAAGAATTGTTGAATCTGGAAATGCAAGGTTCACTGAAAATAGCGACATTAGTGGGAGCGAAAGAATACATGATATTAGTATTCAAGAAGTTAGGGTGGAAGTTCCTATACCCAAAACTTCTACAATTGTTGTTTCTAATGTTATTGCTCATCCCAATAATATTTAAGAGCAACAAAAAAATGATCAAATGCTTCATGATGAAAATGTCAATAATGAAAGCATAGTAAATGAACAACAAGAATAATAGTAAGAAAGTCTCAAAGAGAAAGGAGATATGCTATTTCTGATGACTATGTAATTTATCTATAAGAATCGGAAATGGACTTAGGAATTAATACTGATCCATATTCATTTTCAGAAACCATGAATTGTGATGATTCAATTAAATGGATTAGTGCTATGGAAGAAGAGTTAAAATCTATGGATCAAAATCAAGTTTGGGACCTTGTTGAGTTGCCTGAAGGAAAAAATTGGATGCAAATGAGTTTTCAAAACTAAACATGATTCAAAAGGCAATATCGACAGACACAAAGCCAGACTTGTTGCCAAAGGTTTTACTCAGAAAAGTGGCATTGATTACAAAGAGACTTTTTCATCAATGTCTAGAAGAAGATTCTCTTAGAATCATTATGACTTTAGTGGCTCATTATGATTTAGAGTTACAACAAATAGATATCAAAACCGTCTTTCTTAATGGAAATTTGGAAGAAGAAGCTTATATGAATCAACCTGAGGGTTTTTCAATTAAGAAAAAGGATCATATGGTGTGTAAAATAAAGAAATCATATACAGACTTAAACAAGCTTCCCGTCAATGGTATATTAAGTTTAATGATACCATTACTTCTTTTGGATTTCAAGAAGACATCGTTGATTATGCATATATATGAAAATCAGTGGGAGCAAGTTTATTTTTCTTGTTATGTATGTTGATGATATTTTACTTGCTGCTAATGATCTTGGTTTGCTACATGAAACCAAGAAATATCTCTCTAATAATTTTGAAATGAAGGATATGGGAGAAACCACATATGTGATAGAAATAGAAATATTCCATGATAGATCACAAGGATTATTGGGCTTATCTTAAAAGGCTTATATTAATAAAATTTTAAAGAGATCTAAAATAGATAAATGCTCAGCAGGGATACTTTCAATTCAAAAAGGGGATAAATTTAATCTTATGCAATATCCGAAAAATGAATTGGAACAAGAACAAATGAAGAACATTCCTTATGCATCTGTTGTTAGGAGTTTAATGTATGCCCAAACTTGCACCAGACCGGACATTAGTTTTGCTGTCGGAATACTGGGCAGATATCAAAGTAATCTAGAATTAGATCACTGGAAAGCTGCAAAAAAAATTCTTAGACACTTGCAAGGAACAAAGGATCATATAGTCACTTATAGAATATCTAAGCATCTTGAGGTGATTGGATATTCAGATTCAGATTTTACTGGATGTGTTGATACAAGAAAATCAACATTTGGCTACTTATTCCTATTAGCCGAAGGATCAATTTTATGGAAGAGTGTGAAGCACTATGGAGGCTGAATCTGTAGCTTGCTTTGAGGTTACTGTTCATGGATTATGGCTGCGGTAGTATAACCAGGCCGCTAAAAATTTATTGTGATAATTCTACAACTATTTTTTTCTCTAAAAATGACAAGTATTCTAAGGATGCTAAGCATATAGAAATAAAATACCTTGTCGTTAAAGAAGAAGTTCATAAATAAAAAGTGTCAATTGAACATATTAGCACAAATCTTATGATTGCAGATCTTTTAACAAAATGATTACCACCCAAAATATTTAATGAACATGTTATAAGAATGGACATTGTTAGACGTCATTACTAGTATTTTATCAAGTTTATTTTAAGTTTATACATTTAATATTTTAAGCTCAATTATGTGTTTCTGATTTTTCTGTTTTCTATTTGGTATACATAATTGCTTTAGAGTAATATTGACAAGAACAGTCTTGAAATAAAGACACTAATGTTGGACCATTAATTTTATCTTTATTAAAGATCATTTTAAGTTGAGAATTAGTGTTGTGGTACATGGAAGAGACTATGTCGATAAAATAACGTACGACTGCTATGACCCGCATTAATACTTCTACTTAATAATGATATTATGTTATAGCCAATCTAAAAAAGAAAAAAATTAACATTAATTTTTGTGCACTTTATGTTCTTATTAAATCATATGAGCCAAGTAGGATAAGTAAGAAATTAATGACTCATATAATTATAATAAGATATTAGTGATTAAATTCTATTGGTTAATGAAAGGTTGTGAATTGAATAGTTATGACTATTGGTAAAGGTTATGACATGAAGAGTTGTAACCATTAGTACTTTGATGGAAAACCACCATTAGTCTATAAATAAGAGTTGGTCTTCTCTCTACTCATATCATTAAAAATTATAGCAAAGACAAAACTAAAAGATTAGAGTATCCATCAATAAAATAAGGAGAAAAGGTAGAGAAATCACACTCTATTGAACATGGATCAAGGTATTTTCTTCCTTCTATTTAATGGTAAAAAACATGAGGTCCTAAATCAATGGGATATTATAGTTTACATGTTAGTCAGTATTAGGAGCAAGCAACTTAGTAGTACATTCTTACTAATTATGCTTATAAGAAGATGCTATTTTAATAATGTATCAATAATATATAAATTAATTTTTAAAATACAATATTGACGCAATTTTTTAACTTTGGAGGAGAGAATATGATGTTTTTTAAGATAAGGTGATTTTTTTTTTTCAGCTTGGATTTGATATTGATATAAAACCTGATTTTATTGCATAATATATTATTTGACATCAATTTACAGGAATAGAAAATATCATAGACCTTAGTCTATTAAATTTAATATAAGTAACTAGAGATATTAATATGCAATTTTAAATAATTATACACTACTTGATCCACATAGAGAGACATATTTTTAATTATTAAGAAATAGATTTTATCTTTTTAATTTCTTAATCCTAATTTTATAATTATAATAAATATGACATTCATTGTTAGTTAGTATTGTATACTTTTGTTAATAATATATATAAAAGTGCGAAAGGGAGGAGGATAAATAAACTTACCAATAGGGTTTTACTATTTTCTCTCTAAGTGAATTAGTTCAGTAATTTATTAATTAACTTGATAAGAAATAATTTTAATAATTTATTAAATATAAGTCTATTTTTAAAAATTTAAAGAATATATATATATATATATATGCTTAATGCACTACGTACTAGACGTAATTGGCATTAATAAAAAATAATTTATCACATAATATTATTTGAAAGAACAAACACATGTATTCTATAAAAATTGTGTATATAGGCTACAATAATCTTTTGTATATAAAATACATAAATTCACATATGGCATTTATATGTCTACCATTTTTTTTTATACATCTTGCATTTATATGTTTGATCATAGAGTTATAATTTGAGATTATTTTATAAATGCGATTGTGACTCAAATATTTGCGATTCATAAAAATTAAGTTCGATGTATTTTTATTAATACTCAAATATCTCATAAGACTTCTTAATCAAATATTTTACACTGTTCATAATGTCTATCAATATATACTCGTAAGTGCATGAACTGTACTTATAATAAGGGTAAGTTTATCTTGAAATCAGTCTCATAAGAAACTATAGAGATGGTGATGTCCTTTTTCCTTTTATTACTCAAACTAATGATGCAATTCAAAATTTTCTACCAATATAGTTGAAGTAAAGATGATGTTTCTAATACATTCAACCTAAATATTTTCATAACAGTTACTATTACTAAATTGATATGATGGTTAACCAACAATAATAACTGAAACTAATAAACATATGAAGGTAAAGAAATCACTCATTAAAAATAAATTAATAATAAAGTTCATAAATAAGTAAAAGGACTAAACTAAATACATTTAAAAACTAGCATGACATATTTAATCTAATGGTCATTGTAATTAAATAGAAAGATATAAAAATAAAATAGAAAATAAAGGCTCCCTCAAAATCCATAATCCTTGAAGTAGGAAAATGATTGGTCTTTGCTCTCCGCCTCTTATAAAGCTCTTTAGATCTTAAAAGAAAAATGAAAACTAAAACTAAAGTGTTTATAGAAGATGAATTGTAGAGAATATTGCAAAGAAACGAATAATGGGCAAATGCAGACTGTATGTGTATATTTGTTATGTATCTGATCTCCAATAATTTTAGAAATTCCTTCTTGCAGAGTCTTCTCCAAGTACAAAATTTCTAAGAGTTATCTTTTAATAACTCTTAACTATCTTAAATAAAATAAATAACTAATAATGGTCTATAATTACATCTTAATTAATTTTCCCTTTTGGCTTTGTATAATTCGACTAGGCATGTGAAAATAGTAGACCACGTGTCTTTAATTTTGAGTCTTAATAGTAACATCTCTATTTAAGCTCATTTATTAGTATTTAGCTCCATATTTTTCTTTTTTAACTGAAATTGAATAGTAAAAACTAAAGTGAGGTAAATATTAAAATACTCTAAATATATATACATAAAATAAAATTATCAAATACTCCCATATTTAAATCTTTACTAGTCCTCAAGTAAATAACAACTTAAAAATTAATCTTCTTAAAAAGCATGAAGAGCATTCATACTCAATTTCAAGATATTACTCAAAAGAATCTCACTAATGCAAAGATCATACCAATCTAAGAGCAACTTGAATCACAATTTTTGTTAGAAAGCGTAAACTCAATCATTGTTAATCAAAAGATTCAAGCATCCATCATTTGTACCTATTTCACAACAAATAGCCTAACTCATTATCAAAGGATACAGTGATGGTGTATAACCCAAATCATCATAACTTTATTTAAAAGGCGAAACCTTCATTTACAAACAACAAGCATATATATATTTTTATATCACTTGCTTTTTAAGCTCTTTTTTTTTTTCTTTCTTTTCTTTTTACTTATACCTCTTTAGATTTTCATCTAGATACTTGGGGATTATTTTCTTTCTTGAGATGTCAAGTCTTTCTATACAAACATAAAATATGGATAATAAATGCACCTAGTTACTCAACAAAACATACATCAAGATTCTTCATATACTAATAATTTTAATTACTTTTGACACGAAAATCAATATTGGTCATGAATATCCCTGGTTACTAAGCAACTAAAATTAGCGAAGTAGATTATGTTAAACTTAGAGCTTTTACTTACCTATATTATACCTCACAAACTTAGGCAAGCCAGTTTAATAATAAGAAAATAATAATCTAAATCATATACTTCTAATTATACCCAACTCAAACTTGCTAAAATACTTATCATGTTCATATGCAAATAATAGATACTTGACCATTTAAGTGCAAGTAAACTCATGAATTCACATTTACACATGTTAAAATTTAACTCAAGAACTTAAGGATCAACATAATATCATTCCTTCATTGATTCTTTACATAAAACAATACAAAAAGCTAAGTAGAAAAGTTAAAAACTTTGTGAAAATTAATTAAAAGTTACTAAATACATGCCATATTAATTAAAATAAAAGAATTATTCTAATTTTTCTCTTCCACACTTATTTTTGACATTACCCTCAATGTCATAGGCATATATGAACAATCAAATAAGAGAGAAAAAGATAGAATACAATCTTGATATTTTGGAGTGTAACTTATTTGACATACTCATTCAATCAATCACCAAGCAAATCCATCTTAAATAAAACTTAAAAAACCATCATTGATTAAAAAAATACATTAGCTAAAATAAAAATAAAAATTCTTAAATTAAAACATAATCATAAGTTATGATTACAAACAAAAGCATAAAAGAAATCCTAAATAGCTAGAAAGCATAGAAACCCTAAGGTAGCTAAAAAAAAATAAAACTCGTAAGGTAACTAGGTAGCTAAATCCTAAGAATATAAAATTAAAATTCCTAATACAAATGTCTAAAATCAATAATGAGGTAGGGATGGTAGTGGTGAGGGAGCATCAAAATCTACTCACTCGAACTAGCAATCCAGCTTGTAAGGTTGGTCGCATTGGCTCCTTTCCATATTAGCCACACAGGTGTCGAATGTGTTGAGTCTTTGGTTAAGGTTTGAAGTGACCAAGATTAAGAGTCCATATACTTCAAGAGCCCAAGACCTTTTAGACATACAAGAAGGACCAATCACAAGATCAAAGGCCAAGAAGATGGAGGAAGCACTTGTAGAGCTTATAAAGAATATTTGGGTTCAAGACATTATAAGCCATGAGGAGTCAACTATAAAATCAAGTCCAAGACCTATTACTTTGATCCATTACTATGGGGCTTAATTAAATCCAATTGGGTCTTAATTATTCAAATCAAGCTAATAAGGAATTAAGGAATAAGTTTGTAATACCCTAAAATTAAAATTAATAATAATAAAAAAAAAGGAAACTTTTTTTCTCTTTTCTTCCTTCTTCCCTCTCCCTTCTTCTTCTTCTTCTTCTTCTTCCCCCACCCCTCCCCCCCCCCTACCCACCTCCCTTCTTTCTCGCCACCACCTCCATCCGCTCCTCTTTTTCCATCTCCCTTGCCGACGCTGCCTTCTCCTTCCTCCCCCCTGCTGCCGACGTCAAGCATAGAAAAGGAGTTGCCGCCGTCCTTTCACTTGCCCGATGTCAGAGTCGAGGCTCCCACCGTAGAAACCCCCCCCCCCCCCCTCCGAGCCGAGCTTTCCGGTAGCATTATCCCTACTGGCAGTAGTCTTCTGGCGAGTTCTCGCCAAAAGCAATTAAGTTTCCGGACTCCCAACAACTCAAGCCTCGTGTAGGCGCTTCCAGATTTGAAATACGACACCGTTGGCGATACCGACTTTTGGACTATGGTGTTTTCTAAACGCATAGAATTTTGGATTTTCTGCTTGGTATAATTTTGTTTAGACTTTAAAAATTATACTAAGGGTAAACATTTATATTTTAAGGGAAGTTCTGCTAAATTTTCAATAGAATTTTTGAGTCTGAATTTCTTAGCCAGTCTAATCTACGAGTCTAGGCCTAGGAATAAAATTAAGAATATCTTATTAATTGAGTTATTTTTATGAATAAATAATCCATCCATCCAGCCAGCTCCATCCGAGGCGTAGGAATAGACTGCAGAATGCGGTAAAACTGTGAGTTAAAGTCATACAATCAACTGTACTTTTGTCATGTCTAAATTAAATAGGATGTTGATTGATTAATAATTATTATTATCATTATTATCATCATTATTAGTACTTTTATTTGATTAATAATTATTACGAATATTATTAGCATCATAATTAGTAATTTTATTTTCGTTATTATTATTATTATTATTATTATATTATTATTATTATTATTGTTATTATTATTATTATTTTTGCTATCATTATTTATTATTATTTTATTATTATTATTATTATTACACATAATTTACATGTTTGCTACACTCGAGGCTATTCAATTTAATTCTTAATATGTTATTGAATAATTTATGTTTGCTTATGATTTATACTATTTATAATTACTATTGATGCTATAATTGTAACTTCGGGATGAGACAGCAGTAGAACATGCCACCTGATAGTTGCATTAGGACCGCATGCACACCGTATTAATTAGAGATAGGTAGTAAAAGGTTATTTTTTGAATTTGCCCTGCTTGAGTACAACTCTCTAGGCTATGAAATTTGACTACCGGAGGAAGGTCCCTAGTCGAGCGTTGCTCTCTGGGCGCCGGCTTATTTGAAAATCAAATGACCAGGCTAGATTTAAGGATCCTGGTTGAGCTTCACTCTCTGGGCACCAGTCCTATTGAAATGAGAGAGCCGAAAGGCTGCCAGTATTGGGGTTAGGGTTCTGTTGAGGTGCTCGTCCCATAAATGTTTAAATTATATTTTTCTGAATCATGGCATATGACAAAATGTTTTAATATAATATGATATGTTATTCTGATTAAATAAAGATTTTATTGAGAAGGCTGTATTTATTATAGAATTATATGATTTTAACTCACTCTCGAGGCTGACAGTCTCAATTTTAAATTTTCAGGTGACAGCTAGGCTCTCCGTCATCTTTCGCTTGACAACCCGACTTTGTTCCCCTTCGGACTTATTATAATTAATTTCTAATTTTTCATTTTGAATTATTTAAAATTTTAGACTCTCTGTAGTAGTGTACCTGGCATATTATGTTTGAATTTGGTCTATAACAAGTTGTGGAATGTGTGCTAGCATCCAGCTGGAGATTTGTGAATGAAATGCTGGGCTATTTTAATAGTATGTATATTTGAATTGTTGATTAATTAGGCTTACTATGGGTTTTGGTGGCCTTAAGTCTACCCATTCCCTAGTGCCGATCACGGCCCACAGATCGATTCATGACAAAGTTGGTATCAGAGCCTAGGTTTAGATTTCCTTCGACCTAGGTTAGCTTCCTTAACCACTGCGGAGTTATTGTCGAGTCTGTCCTTGCATGTTTCGTTGATTATAGTATTTGTGCTATACGTTAGAGAGTCTGTTGGGGTTTGATATCTTGCTGTTTATTTTCAGCCTTTGTTATGCTGAGGACTCAGGCGGTCGTAGCAGCAGCAACGACCCAAGAGGCCCAAGATGAGGTTTCCACCTAGTCGGCCCCAGCAGCACTAGCCCGTGATACCAAGAGGTGAGGTAGGCCTCGAGCGGCAGCCCAACCAGATCAGGGCGAGGCTTAGGAGGCATACGGTTCTGGTGGAGTCCCAATTAAAGTGTTTGTAGTTATATGACTGGGATGTAGAGGGCTTTAGAGCAGTTGTTGGCTTTTCAGCAGCAGCAGGCTACCTAGGGTTTAGGGAGCTGCAGTAGTGGGTCTGGTATCAGGAATCCAAACGAGGTTCCCATGTTTGAGTATACTAAGCTGACACCAGTGGAGTTTGATAGGGTATCTGGGAACCCTTTGGACTTCCTAGACGAGGTCGAGAAGAGGGCACCAAATTTGCACTGTTCAGATAAGAGGACCATCGAGATGGCCGGTTTTTCTCTGAAGAGGGTAGCATCTCAGTGGTTTATGGATTATATTCGCCCCTTTTTGGATGGTTTGTCGTGGAGACAATTTAGGGACAGGTTCGAGGAGTACTTCATCCCTTTCAATGTGAGGCATAAGTATAGAGAGAGGTTCGAGAGGCTGGTTAAGGGAGACTTGTCAATGGCAGAGTACACTAGGCAGTTTGTGCAACTGAGTAGGTATGCGCCCTATGCCGTGGGGACCGAGGAGCAGAAGAACAATAAGTATATTTCAGGACTTGGTCCAAAGCTTGTCTCATTGGTTCAGTCTAGGAGGAGCAGCATCTTAGAGGTGACTGATATGGCAAGGATGATAGAGATGACCTTATGGGGGTTTGGGCAGGGGACTGATGATGGCAAGAAAAAGAAAACCAAGATTGAGGATCAGGCTAGTGCGCAGCCACCTATGCCGTATCATAGTAGTGGAGGCTACTCCGGGGGTTTTGACTAGCAGGCCAAGCAGAGAGGCTACTGTACTCATAAGAAGGGTAGACATAATCAAAAGGGTAGCAGAGGATTCAGGCTAGGGCAGGGCTTCAACGGTAGTGGGCAGAGTTCTGGCTACAACAGCTCTAGTTTTGGAGCAAGGACCTGTCAGATGTGATGCAGGTCACATTGGGGACCATGCCTAGTTTCTAGCGGAGCCTGTTTCAGGTGTAGTGAGATGGGTCATATGGCTCGAGCATGTCCTCACTACTTCAGTCAGCCAACTTTCTCTCAAGGCTCGTATGCTAGTGTGAATCGACCAACTTTCCTTCAGCTCTTGGATTTTCTTAAGGTGGGTCTCAGTTTGTCGGCTAGCAGGGCTGTGGCTTTAGAGGTAGGCCTATGGGAGGCCGATCAAGGGGCAGAGTGTAGAGTTAAGCTTCGGGCTCTCGGCGGTTAGGCTGTGGGCAGGTGAGAGTATTCACTCTCACCCATCAGGATGCGCAAGCCTCTAATATTGTGGTGTCAGGTATTATTCCTATTTGCTATTATGAAGCTAAAGTTTTGTTAGATCCTAGGGCTACCCATTTTTTTGTATCTCCTAGTTTTGCTTTAAGATTGGATGTTCAACCGGTTAGACTCCAGGTTCCAATGTTAGTCATTCCGCCATTAAGTGACACCTTAGAGACCGATGTTGTGTTTTCATCGTGTCTAGTGTCAGTTGAGGGTCAAAATTTGGTTGCCAATTTAATTCTGTTATATGTAATGGATTTCGACATAATTTTAGGAATGGATTGGTTGGCTATGCAATATGCCATATTGGACTACTGGAAAAAGCAAGTAACTTTTTGAATCCCGAAGGACTCAGAGTTTCATTTTAAAGGCGAGCAAGGTACCTACTCCATCAAATCTCGTCTCAACCATTACGGCTAGACGGATGCTTTACCGTGGGTGCTAGGGATATCTAGCACTAGTCAGGCATACCTTACAGAAAAAGATAGCATTAAGGATGTTCAGGTGGTCTACCAGGATTACCGCCTAATAGAGAGATAGAGTTATGCATCGATATGGTACTGGGAATATCACCTTTTTCTTTGCCACCCTACCAAATGACACCGGCCGAGTTAAAGGAGCAGTTATAGGACCTCCTGGATAAGGACTTTATCAGACCCAGTACGTCTTCATGGGGTGCTCCTGTTCTGTTCGTGAAGGAGAAGGATGGTACCTTGAGCCTCTATATTGACTACCGGTAGCTGAATAAAGCAACGGTTTATAACAAGTATCCGCTTCCTCGCATCAATGATCTATTCAATCAGCTTCAAGGAGCCGCTTGCTTTTCTAAGATTGATTTACGATCGGGATATCACCAGTTGAGGATCCGTGAGAAAGACATTCCGAAGACGGTGTTCAGGACGTGTTATTAGGCATTATGAGTTCTTGGTAATGTCGTTTGAACTCACTAATCCTCCTGCAGCCTTCATGGATCTGATGAATCGGGTGTTCAAGCCGATCTTGGATCATTTTTTATTGTAATCATTGATGATATCTTGGTGTACTCTAGAAGCAAAGAGGAGCACGCATGGCATCTGAGGATGGTACTTTAGATGTTGAGGGATCATTAGTTGTACGCTAAGTCCTCCAAGTGCGAGTTTTGGTTTGAAAGTGTTGCTTTTCTAAGTCACGCTGTGTCTAGAGAGGGTATTCAAGTAGACCCCAAGAAAGTGGAGGCAGTGACTGATTAGCAAAGACCGAGCACAGTGACAGAGGTTCGTAGCTTTTTGGATTTGGCAGGTTACTACCATCGATTCGTGCAAAACTTCTCGAGGATCGCAGCACCTTTGATTAAGCTGACTGAGAAGAACGTCAGGTTCTAATGGATTGACGCGTGTGAAAGAAGTTTTCAGAAGCTGAAAGACTGTTTGACTTCAGCTCTAGTGTTGACTTTATCCTTTGAAACTGGTGGATTCACGGTGTATTGTGACGCTTCCAGAGTGGGTTTGGTTGCGTTCTGATGTATCATGGATGGGTAGTGGCTTATACATCTAGACAATTGAAGAGGCATGAACAGAATTACCCTACTCATGATTTAGAGATGGCAGCAATAATCTTTGCCCTAAAAATCTGGAGGCACTATCTCTAAGGGAGACGTGTGAGATGTATACGGACTATTAAAGTTTGAAGTATACTTTTCAGTAGAAAGAATTGAATCTGAGGCAGAGGAGATGATTGGAACTTCTAAAAGATTATGATTGTAATATTCTCTACCATTTAGGTAAGGCAAATGTTGTGGCAGATGCCTTCAGTAGGAAGTCAGTGGGTAGTCTTGCTCATATCAGTGTGGAGAAGAGATCCCAACCAAAGAGTTGCGTGAATTGTGCGACCAAGAGTTGCAGATGGAGGTATTAGAATCGGGAGCATTGTTAGCACATTTCAGGGTTAGGTCTGTGCTTGTTGATAGAATTAGGTTAGCTCAGAATCATGACCCATAGTTATGAAAAATCTTGGAAGAAGTTCAGCAGGGTCGAGCTAATGATTATATTATAGATGATGACGGTACTCTCAGAATGGACACTAGGTTGTGCGTTCCCAGTATGGATAATCTCAGGAAAAAGATTTTAGAAGAGGCTCACTATACAGTTTACAATATGCATCCAGGCTCTACCAAGATGTATCATGATTTGAAATGCAATTATTGGTGGAATGGAATGAAAAGGGATGTGGCATAGTTTGTCTCCAAGTGTCTGACATGTCAGCATGTTAAATTAGAGCATCAGAAACCGTCAGGGTTATTGCAACCGCTTCCCACACTAGATTGAAAATGGGAAAGGATTACTATGGATTTCATTTCGGGTTTATGATTTTATTTGGGTAATTTTGGATCGATTGACTAAGTCAACGCACTTCCTTCCTGTGAAAACTACTTATTCTATGGCTAAGTATGCACGAGTGTAATTGGAGAGAATTGTCAGTCTACACGGTATTCCTATTTCGATAGTGTCTGACAGAGGACCGTAGTTCACTCCGAGGTTTTTGAGAAAGCTACAAGAAGAGCTTGGTACTAGATTGGACTTCAGCATAGCCTTTCACCCCCATACTAAGGACAGTTGGAGAGGACAATTTAGACCTTAGATGATATGCTTCAGATGTGCACAATAGACTTTGGTGGTCAGTGGGATTGGTCTCTACCATTGATTGAATTCACATATAACAACAGCTACCATACAAGCATTGAGATGGCCCTTTATTAGGCATTGTACGACTTAAGTAAGCGAAGACTTGACTTATGAGGAGCAGCCGGTTATCATCGTGGATACTCAAGTTCGCAATCTGCGCTATAAGGTTATTCCGATGGTTAAGGTGTTATGGTGGAACCATTTGCTAGAGGAGTGTACTTGGAAAACCGAGCAAGAGATAAGGAACCTTTACCCTCATTTGTTTCAATATTAAGGTAAACCTTGCTTCTTTTAAAGTTCAAGGACGAGTTTTTTTCTTAAGGAGAGTAGAATGTAATATCCTAAAATTAAATAAAGTAACAATAAAAATTAAAAAAAAGTTTCTCTTTTCTTCCTTCTTCCCTCTCCTTTTTTTTTTTCTTCTTCCTTCCCTTCCTCCCCCACCCCGCCACCTCCCTTCTTTTTCGCGCATGCCACCACCTCCAGCCGCCTGCAACTCCCGTTTTTTCTCAACCTCCCTCTCCGGCGTGGCTTCTTCTTCCTCCCCCCCTTGTTGCTAACGTAAAGCGTGGAAAAGGAGCTGCTGCCGCCGAAACAACCTCCTACTAATGCAGTTTTGGTGGCCCGACTCCTCTAAAATAATTGTGGAATATTTGAAGTATTTCTAGCAGGTTCCGGACCCATTATACGGGGGGTAAACGTCCATATATTAAGGGAGATTCTGTCGAATTTTTGGTAGAATTTTTGAGCCTGAATTTCTTAGCCAGTCTAATCTAGGAGTCTAGACATAGGAATAAAATTAAGAATATCTTATTAATTGAGTTATTTTCGTAAATAGATAATCCATTTGTCCAGCCAGCTTTACCCGAGGCGTAGGAACAAACTGCAGAATGCGGCAGAACTGTGAGTTAAAGTCATATAATCAACTGTACTTTTGTCATATCTAAATTAAATAGGATGTTGATTGATTAATAATTATTATGATTATTATAATCATCATTATTAGTACTTTTATTTTATTAATAATTATTACGAATATTATTAGTATCATAATTAGTAATTTTATTTTTGTTATTATCAATATCATTATTATTATAATTATTATTATTATTATTGCTATCATATTTATTGTTATTTTATTATTATTACTATACATAATTTACATGTTTGCTACACTTGAGGCTATTCAATTTAATTCTTAATATGTTATTGAATAATTTATGTTTACTTATGATTTATACTATTTATAATTACTATTGATGCTATAATTGTAACTTTGGGATGAGACGGCAGTAGAACATGCCACCTGATGGGTTGCATCAGGACCTCGTGCACATCGGTTTTAATCAGAAAGGTAGTAAAAGGTTAATTTTTTAAATTTGCCCTGGTAGAGTACAACTCTCTAGGCTGTGAAATTTGATTTCAGGAGGAAGGTCCCTAGTCGAGCGTTGCTGGATTTAAGGACTTGATTGAGCTTTGCTCTCTGGGCGCTATTCCTCTTGGAATAAAAGAGTCAAAAGGGTGCTAGTATTGGGGTTAGGGTTCTATTGAGGTACTAGTCCCATAAACGTTTAAATTGTATTTTTCTGAATCATGGCAAGACACATGTTTTAATATAATATGATATGTTATTCTGATTAAATAAAGATTTTATTAAGAAGCCTGTATTTATTATAGGATTATATGATTTTAACTCACTCTCGAGGTTGACAGTCTCAATTTTAAATTTTCAGGTGACAACTAGGTTCTCCGTCGTCTTTCGCTTGACAGCCCGACTTCCTTCTCCTTCGGGCTTATTATAATTAATTTCTACTTTTGCATTTTGAATTATTTAAAATTCTAGACTCTCCGCAGTAGTGTACCTGGCATATTATGTTTGAATTTGGTTTGTAACAAGTTATGGAATGTTTACTAGCATCTAGCTAGAAATTTGTGAATGAAATGCTAGGCTGTTTTAATGGTATGTATATGTATGTATATTTGAATTATCGATTAATTAGGCTTACTACAGGTTTTGGTGGCTTTAAGCTTACCCATTCCCTAGTGCCGATCATGGACCCACAGATTGGATGGTGACAAAGCACATGCGTGTGACCTCCCCTTAAGTGATTAGGGTTTCAACTTAAACTTGTTGACTAGTCAACAGGGGGGGGGGGCAGCTTCTATCTTTGTTGTTTAGGAAATTTGCTTATATGCCTTATTTTTAGGAAGTAATAATTTCCTCCCTAAATAACTTATTTTCTTTTTTCTAGCTTAATTATAGAAGACACATGCTTGTTTAGCTATTTAGGAATTTATTTCTTATTTTAGTTTAAGAAGTAATATATTATTTTCTAAATGATTTTATTCCTTTTCTAGTATCATTCTAGGATTGTAAGAGACATATAAATACCTTGTATTCGGCCACCTATAACAATCAATCTTGTATGAATTATTTTTTTTATCAATAAAGTGAGTTATTTCTTTACTTTGTTCTTTGTGAACTTTTTAAGTTTTCATACATTGTTTGCAGATTCCTTGTCTTATCAATTTTCAGAACTTAATCTTTCAAGCTTTTAGAATTGTGGTGACATACATCTTTTTATAACTAAAGTTCTTGATTCCTTATAATCAAATGGTTTTAGTTCCATCACTATAGATCTGAATTTGATGATCCTAAAGTTAGCATCAATTCGATTTGGGTTCTATCTCTCTATAGATAGATTTCACATTAAGATTGCTATTCATAGTTTGTAATTGACTCAACAATTGGTGCCAACCTTGACTACCTTATTCTTGCCCTTTTATTTTTTCATTATCATAATCATCCTCCCTATCTTCTCTAATTAGCTCTTTTCTCACCACACTACTACTTCCACCACTTGATCCTCTCTTATCAATAAAGCTTGAAAGGCCTCCACAGCTATGAACCAAACTTGCTCGAACTAAAGCATAAGATCAAAAAAATTTCACCCCAAACCTGTCACTGTAGTCCTAATTCAATACAATTCTTTGGCTCATCAAGATTCTTTAGTAAACTTTGTAAAATAAAATAAGTTGAAGAAATTGCCTTCTGGTTGTCCAAACACCATAAGAAATTAAGCTTTTGCTTTGTTGCTTTGCTAGTCTCTTTCCTTCCAAAAATTCTATCGCATATAAACTTCGAAATCAACATATAACAATGATCATGAAAAGTTGCATTTAGCATATTATTTATATCATGCATATCTTCTACCGTTAATTTATTCAAAAACTTCTCAATATTGAACTTGAAATATTGTTCAGAAATAACCTCTTTCTTTAAACTAAATGGTTGGACAATTGTGTCACATGCTATTATATAGTTGTGACCAAACATTCTAGCTTTAATTTCCTTATCATTTAATGGGTTACATAGCAAAGTAGTAACAAATTTTCAAAGTCAACTCACTATATGATGGAAGGAGTTTAAAAGAAAAGTCCTTCCAACCTAGCCTATAAAAAAGGTTCATCATTCTTTCAAAAATATCCAATTTCATAAAGCAAGGAATATCCAAGAATTTACATGCTATCTGCTCTCTAATGGCTAAGCAAAGAAATCTATTACTTTTTTCATGGGTATAGAAGTCAAATGGAGCTCCACAGGGGCCTATTACATTTGCTTCTTCTTCATCAAAGGTTGAAGCTACTTTTATGCCCTTTTCTTTTCTTGTTCTTGCTCTTAGTGCCATCTTTGGGTTCGTGTAAAGCTTGGTAGAGATTAAAGAAAATTTGAGTTGTTGTTAATGGAGAAACAGAAAAGATGTGTGAAGTAGGAGAAAGAGATATATTTATAAGGAGGGGGGTTTAAGATTTATAAGAATGTATTTAAACTTAACTAAAACTCTATTTTGTTCCTAATATTAATGATTTATAATAATTAAATTAAATTTCCATAAAATAAAAAAATAAAAAAATACTGAAATCCTCCCCGCGCCCCGCGGCTTGTGGTGCTCCTGAGTTGCTATTGCCCACCTCGCGGCCTTCATCGCGCCCCGCGGCTCTTCATCGAGTTGTGCGTCTTCCTTTCCCTACGGCTCGTAGTGCTCCTAAGCTGCTATTGCTCATCTCCCGGCCTTCATCGCACCCCGCGGCTCTTCATCAGGTTGTGCGTCTTCCATTCCCCACGGCTCGTAGTGCTCCTTAGCTGCTATCACGCACGCAGCATCCTCTCCGCCTGCAGCCTGTGTCATATTGTGTGCCTCGTGCCTCGCAACTCGTTGTTAGCTCGTACGCTGCTAAATTATCTCTGTTGCAGGCCTGTGTGACTGACATGTTGCTACTATTACAGGCCTGTATGAAATTTCTCTACCTTAACATGGCTCAACCGAAAAACTTTTCTTTTTTCAAGTAGTTTTTAAAAAAATTTCTAACTTGTATTCTTAATTTATTTAGTTAACGTTTTTTTATTAACGCGGCTCACCCAAAAAGCTTTTCTTTTCTTAATTAATAAAAATTATGTAATTAAGTGCCATTTATAAATTTTAATAATTTAAAATAAAAATACACTTAAAGAATTAAAATTTAAATGACTTGACAACTTTTACTAAAATTTAAACATTATTAATAACTTAAACAATAATAAATATTTAACTAATAAAAAATAAAAGAATCTATAGTCTAACTAAGATAACTAAATAAAATTAACTAATTCTTAAGTGTCCTCTCCCTCTCTTGGCTTTTGATCACGATCTCTTTTGGGCGTGATTGGCTCGGGTATGATGTACTCATACTTCCTTGGACACCCACGATCCGTTTTTAAGTAGATAATTATCTCACCCTCACTTTCATATTCACTTTCACTATTTTCATCTAAATTTTCTTCTTTATCCGTAGAGAACTCATTAATAACATACCTCTTTTGATGTTTCCTTTTGGAATGTTCAATTTCTATAATTTGCTCTAAAAGAGATCTCCCCATGGGTCTTAGGTAAGTTCAATGATAAGCATAAAAGGTAATGAAATCTTGGGCCTAAAGTCATAAGCCTTCTCCTTAGGTGCCAATGTTGGGAAATTCAGGTGGAGGGAATAGTGTAGGTGACTTTCTTCTAGTTCTTTCCATATGCCTTGAAACTCTTTTTAAACTAGATAGTATTGATGGTGGAGTGAGTGATGTGGGTGATCTCTTTCTAATTTTTTTAGATTTCCTAGAGGTTTTTCTTGAACTTAATGGCTTGGATTATGGTGTAGGATGAAATGGTGATGGTGAAGTTAGGGAGAATTTATCTCTTCCTTTACACTTTCCTGCTTAGAATTCATAATGATTAAAAGCTTTGAGAAGAAGAGAAAATTTTCAAATAGCTCTTAATGAGGGGGGGTGTGCCTATATATAGAGGTTTCCTCAATCCTAGTTTAATTAGGATATGATTATACCTAGTTTTTATTAATTAGAGCTCCTAATCTCTTCTTAATTGCTTGTCCTAATCCTACAAGAAAACTAAAATTCTAGTTCTAAATAAATCTCTACGCTTATATGCCACATAATTAATCATTATTAAGCATATAATAAAATAAATAAATACTCATGTAATACACAAAATTCAACTATCATTGAAAGCACAATATTGGGCAATAAAATTTAGTGTTACCATATGAAGAACCCTTTTCGCACTTGAAGATCTATTTGTATGTTAGGATGCTTGAATCACTTGCAAGTCCCTAAAAATAAAAATAAAAACAAACATAAATTATAAAATTACTAAAAGTCACTTGCAAGTCTCTAGAAATAAAAATAAAAACATAACATAAATAAAAAAATTACTACAAATTAAAATATACAAATGCTAAGTTGATTGTTTACAGTTAGACATTTACTGAATTGACCTCAACTTGGTAGTGCATCAATGCATTCTACTTCATTTTCATAGGCCATTCCTCCATAATATGGTCTTAAACGATGAGTATTCACTTTGAATTACTTTTATGTCTTATTTCACCACACCATGGGAAAATACTGTTACTACTTCGAAAGATCCATGCTACCTTGACTTAAGCTTTTCAGGAAAAAGTTTATAACGCGAGTTAAATAGTAAAACTTTCATTCTAGGGACAAAAGACTTACAAAGCAGATTCTTATCATGCTGTCTCTTGGTTCTTTTTTTTATATAGTTTGGCATTCTCATATGCCTCACTATGTATTTCTTCAAGCTCATTTAAGTACAATAGGTACTTCTCTCCCGCTTTAGTCAAGTCCATATTAAGCTCTTTAATAGTCCAATAAATTTTGTGCTCCAATTCTACTAGTAGATGGTAAGCTTTGCCATATACTAACTTATAAAAACTCATACCAATAGGTATTTTGTAAGTCGTGTTATATGCCTAAAGAATATTATTCAAGTGAATTGCTTAATCTTTCCTTGATAAGCAAACTGATTTTTCAAGCACTGACTTAATTTGCCTATTACTTACTTTCACCTGTCCTAATGTTTGTGGGTGATAGGGAGTTGTAACTCTATGAGTTACTCCATATTTTAATAAAGCTAAAAGTGCTTTGTTACAAAAATGAATTCCCCCATCACTAATGATTGCTCTAGATGTTCCAAACCTACTAAAAATTATTCTTGACAAATTTACATATAATATTAGCATCATTAGTTCGGGTAGCAACTGCTTCTACCCATTTAGATACACAATCAATAACAACAAGTATATACTCATAGCCATGAGAAGGTGGAAAAAGTCCCACAAAGTCAATGCCCCACACATCAAACAAACACAAGATTAAAAGTTTGAGGCATTTCATTCCTTTTATCAATATTTCCACTTCTTTGACATCTATCACATTCTTCACAAAATAAATGAGCATCATTAAATAACAAAGGCGAAAAGGAACCTGATTGAAGAAATTTGTAGGTTGTTTTCTTACTACCAAAGTGACCTCCATAATGTAGCTCATAGTAAAAAGCAAGAATACTTTGTTGCTCATTTTTAGGAACACATCTTCTAATCATTTGATCAAAATAAAATTTAAACAAAAATATAGATCATCCCAATAATAGTGCTTACAAACAGATAGAAATCTTTTCTTTTCCTACCAAGCTAAGTTCATAATACCACAAGCTAAGTAATTAACAATATCAGCATACCAAGGCTCATGATAAACAGCAAATAATTGTTCATCAGGAAAGGTTCCATTAATTACTTTCTTAGAACTAAGATTATCAAAATCAGAAATCAACCTAGAAAGGTGGTCAACAACCATATTTTCACTACCTTTTTTTATCTTTGATTTCTAAATCAAATTTCTATAATAGAAGCACCCTCCTAATAAGCCATGGTTTAGCATTTGGCTTAATTAGAAGATATCTCAAAGCTGCATGATTTGAATGCACAATAACTTTAGATCCCACTAAGTAAGGTTTAAATTATCTAATAGAAATACAACAGCTAGAATTTTTTTTCTGTGGTAGAATAATTCATTGGGTATCATCAAAAGTTCTACTAGCATAATATATAACATACAAAACTTTATAAACGCTTTGCCATAAAACTACTCCTATAGCTTAATCAGATGCATCACATATGATTTCAAAGAGAACAGACCAATCATGTACTATAATAACAGGTGCACTAGTCAACTTCTCTTTCAAAATATTAAGGGTAGAAATGCATACATCATCAAAATAAAGTTCACATCCTTAGCCAGCAATTCAGTTAAGGACGGGCAATTTTAGAAAATATTTTAATAAAACGCCTATAAAATCCTACATGACCAAGAAAATCTCTAATGCCTTTCACCGAAGTAGGTGGATGCAATTTAGCAATCAATCTTTGCCTTATCAACTTCAATACTTTTACTAGAAACCACATTGTCCTAACATAATACCATGTTTAACCATAAAATGACTCTTTTTCCAACTCAAAGTCAAATTGCATTCAATACATCTTTCAAGCACATGAGTTAAATTACTAAGACATGCATCAAATGAGGAGCTAAAAGCTGAAAAGTCATCCATAAGTACCTTGATGCAGTCTTCTAAAATATCAGAGAAAATAGAAAGCATGCATCTTTAAAGAACTGCAATTGCATTGCAAAACCTAAATGACATTCTTCTACATGCAAAAGTTCTATAGTGACATGTGAATATTGTCTTTTCTTGATCTTCAAGTGCAATGGGTACCTGATAATAATATGAAAGACCATCAAGAAAACAGTGAAATCCATATCCAGCTAAACGCTCTAAAATTTGATCAATAAAATGAAGGAGAAAATTATCCTTCTTTATTGCTGCATTTAGCTTCATATAATCAATACACATTCTCCACCCTATAATCATTCTAGTGGGAACTAGTTCTCTTTTCTTATTCTTGACAACTGTAGTACCTAACTTTTTCGGCATTGGATGCACATGGCTTATACAATTACTATCAGCTATTGGATATATAATTTCCTTATCCAATAGTTTTTGAACTTCCTTTTTCACCACCACTTTCATATTAGGATTAAGCCTTTTTTTAGTATCTATAAAAGCTTTGACATTGTCATATAAAACAATTTTGTGCATACACATAGTTGGACTAATACCCTTGATATCAGATTTTCCCCACACAATTGCTTTCTTAAGCCTTCTTAATTCTCTAATATTTACCTCTTATTCAAAAGGAAAAAAATCAGATGCTACAATTACTAGATATATATTTCCTTCTCCTAAAACAACATACTTAAGTGTTGTAGGGAATTCTTTAATTTCAAGTTTAGGTGGTTCATGAGTAATCTCTATTTCATTTTTGATGAAAAGAAATCTAAAGGTTCATTAATTCATCTAGTGATATTGAAATAGTTTCATCTAACTTATCATGAAAGTCTAGAACATCCTCATCTAGGTTCTCTTCTACTTTTTTCAATGTTAAAGTAATCTCTAACTTATCATCTCTATCATGTAAATATGTCTCATACACAAGATAGTCCAAGCAATTTATATATGAACATTCATGAATTGAAGTACTAGAAGATAGAGTTAGAGAATCAAATACTTTTAAATTCGATAGTCTCTTTGAAGACTGTCATAGTCAGCTTCCCATTGTGCACATCAATAACTGTTTTGGTAGTTGCCATGAAAGGTCTACAGAAGAGTATAGTTTTCTCCTTATCCCTTGCTAATGTATTTTCAATATCAAGAACCATAAAGTTAGTAGGTATTATCAGTTTACCTATCTGAATCAACAAATCCTCTACTATGCCTCTTTGATACTTTATTGACCTGTTAGTAAGTTCTAGGGACATAGTGGTTTTTTTCAATTCTCCCAAGCCTAGTTGTGCATAAATTAAGTGGGACATCAAGTTAATGCTCGCTCTTAAATCTAATATGACTTTATCAACTTTCTTATCCCCCCATTGTAATGTCAATGGTAAAACTTCCAAAATCTTTCATCTTAGGGAGTATTTGTTACCGAAGCACAACATTTGTTGTTTTAAAAATTATTACTTTTCATTATTCCCATATCTCCTTTTATTGGACTTAAGTTCTTTGAAGAACTTAGCATAAGCTGACATACTACTAATAACATCCAACAAAGGTATATTAATATTAACTTTAGAAAGTATATCAAAAATCTCAAAGAACTACTTATCCTATTTGCTTTCTTTTAATTTGTTAGAGAATGGAATAAGAGGCTTATAAGGCTCAAAAAAATTAATTTAGAGACCACATTTAGCTATCACAACAATATAGACATTATTTAGCTACCACTTAGAGACTACTTTGCTACCACTTGAAGACTAAATTAACTTTTTTGTTTTTAGCGGCCAAATGATGACTACATAGCTACAAAAGGAATATCAACCACAATAAATGGTCACAAATCATTGCCCCAAAAATTGACGGAAAGTATAATGACCGCTTACATACCACAATAAGTGGTGGCTAATTTAGACACCATGTCACGACCCCACCCGTGGGCCCGTGACCGGCACTAGGGAATGGGTAGGCTTAAGGCCACCGAAACCCGTAGTAAGCCTGACACTCACTGACTTAAACAACCTCATCTCAAATTAATATTATTAAAACCATAAATTATCTTAATAGCCACATTCTACATAAATACTTCGGTCTGCCAGAAAAACTAGGCGAGACCCGAAGCTCAGAAAAATTTACAACTGATACATTTACTATTACTACTGCGGAGAATCTAAGATTTACCATTTTACATACCAAATCAAATACATCACCCGATGATGAAGGAGTTCTTGAATAAGAGTCGCGGAGAACTAACAGATACGAATCCGAAAAAAAATATAAATGGAGACCGCCACCGAGAGTGAGTTAAAATCATACATCTAAAACAGTTTCAAATATCTCAATGTCACATTCATTTAATTTTAAAATATTTAATAAATCACGCGAACCATACGTGTCATGCCATGCTTAAACAAAATTTATTCCACATGCAACGGGATGAGTACTTCAGAGAACTCTAATCCCAACTCTAAAATCTCGATTATTTCAACACTTATGTCTCAACTAACCTCAACTCTATCATCTCAAACCTCTCATTCCAACAGATCGGGCGCCCCAGAGAGCAAAGCTCGACCGGGGACCTTACCTCCACCGGCCACTTAACTCTCGGCCTTAGCCTTTTGGCTCTCTTATCCAATAAGATCGGGCGCCCCCGAGAGCAAAGCTCGACTAGGGACCTTACCTCCACCGGTCACTTAAATATCCAAATAAGAAATCTAGTAGCCATTCGGCTCTCTTAATCCAATAAGATCGGGCGCCCCCGAGAGCAATGCTCGACCGGGGACCTTACCTCCACCGGTCACTTAAATTTCCAAATAAGCCTGAGAGCAATGCTCGACCAGGGACCTTACTCCGGCAACCACACTCTACTAAGCCCAGAGAGCGATGCTCGACCAGGGCTGGTCCTAATCTTTCTTTCTCAAAATTTTTACCTCTTTACCCTTTTCTTATCTCTCTCATATTATATTGGACACTCATCCAACTCCTATGTTCTACTGCCGTCCCATCCTGAGTCATCATGCAATATTAAAATTGGTAATAAAGGAAAAACATATTTAAATAGTAACTAAAAGCATCATGCAAATGATAATAATAATAATTGAATGAAAAATTGAAATTGCAAATAAATATTCTCAGTAGCAAATCAAATTTTATGCATGACACGTGCGTAAACGATATATGACTTTAACTCACGGAATTAGGGCGACCTCCTAGCTCAGCCTTAGGTGTCTCAGAGCGAGCCGAATGATCGACCGATCGATCACAGAGCCGAACAATTTATCAAAACGATGAAACAATTACAATAGATCCTAGGTCTAGATTTCTAGGATCGACCGACTGCCTAAGAATCTCGACCGAACTACCGAAAATTCAGAACCTCCCCTACAACACGAACATTACCCCCCGTGAAAACGGGTCCAGGACTGCCGGAAAAACACTCCAAATACTTACAATTAAAACAACGGAGTCGGGTCCCCAAACTTCACTATTTCCCGACTCCGCCACACAGCACAAAACACAAGGCAGGCAACTGACAGACAATTATTTTTGACCCACAAATACCATCAAATACACAATATAATCCAATAGACACAAATAAACCAAGAATTTCTAAAAATAACGGGCTAAAGAAAATTACCAAGACGCCGGCCGGCCGACTTCGCTTCCACCACGGGAGTCCGATCGACGATTCGAACACACCATCGGACTCACAACGACGCTACCGATGACGATCCCCGCCCGATTTTCCGATCCGACACCCGATCATCCCGGAGAGATTTGTGGACGATCTCGACCGTCGACGAACGAAACCCGATCGCCACTTAAACCGGTGCCATCGCTGAAGCTTGAGATGAGGAGAGTCGGGATATGTCCTCCGATTGTCCATCCTCCCGTGAGCTCGCCGGAAAAGCGCAAAAACGCCGACCGCCACCATTATCTCTCTCCACCGGATCTTCCGTCTCCCGGCCACCACAGTGTCGCCGCTAAAAGAAAGCTCTCACGTAGAGAGCCGATCGCCACCCAACTCGGCCGCCAACAACGCCGGAAGCCGAACACGCCTGAAGCCGCCACACGCGATTCCGCCATGGCCGCTGCCGCCGGCCGCCAAGACGCCGCCTCCGTCGGCCAACGCCCACGCCGACGGCCGCCGACGCCTGCAATTTCTCTCTCTTCCCGACGCACTCTCTCTCTCTCTCTCCTCCTTTCTTCTTCCCCGACTTCTTTTCTTTCAATATCGACATTAGGCCCCCGAACTTTTTCTTATTACAATTTGGTCCCTCAACTTTCTTAATTACTTAAAATTCCATCCTGCGAATTTAAATTTGACCCCCAAACTTCTTTTTAGCCTTTCAATTAAGCCCTTAACTATTTAATTTGGGCCAAATCAATTCACCGAAAATATACAATTACAAAAATACCCCCAATCGACATATTTATTTACAAAATACCAAGCTCACAAATTTCCATTAAACCCTCACAAAAATAAAATTATAATTTCAATCCTTATTCCCAAAATAAATTTCCAATTAAATCCTACACACAATTAAATTAAATAATCAATTTTTCCAAAATTCTTTTATAAACACATCCTTTACAATTCTACCATAATTTTCCAATATATAATTTTACTTATATAAATATGCATTTGGAAAAATTTGAATAACCAAAATATAATCATTTTAAATTAAACCCAATAATAATGAGGCTAAAATTAACTTAAATAAAAACTCATTATTAAATATATAAAAATTCCGGGTGTTACATTCTCCCCCCCTTAAAAAAAAATTCGACCTCGAATTTTAAAAGAAAATGGGCTACACTCTAAGACTGAAACTAATTAGGAATCTCTCATCTCCAACTCGGCTTTTCGGAAACTTTCCTCGGCAGAAACTAAACTAAACCACAAGACTCATCAATAAAATCCTTAAATAAAACTGGCGAACCTGAAAATCCGCTATCCTCATTTACTACTCGGAAACCAAATCTTCACTTGCTTCCACACACTAAGGGTCCAACACGAGCAAAGATCGAAAATACACTTCCTCAGCTCAGACTTACAAACAACTGGATTTAACCTCAAAAAACATTACTAATACTTGGCAGCAAGTCCAACTTACATGCCACCTCACCAACCTGCCGACAAAACCAAGGGTTTCCACACAAGAAGGGCCAATTCTGATCCTGCCAAAAATCCACTCACCAAATTTCCTTCCTAATGACGCGCCCCTTGCACGTACAGAAAAAAAAATCCTTAACATCTACATCACATCATACTCGACATAACATCCATCTGATCGCATCAACCGACACAACCATGCCATCCTGACACAAGATTCCTCCTTGACTGAAATCCAAAAGCCTCCCTTATAATCTAACATGGGGCCTACAGCTCCACAGACTTACTCTCTCAGCAACTCAACTCGTCATCCAGAGACTTCTCAAGCTAACACTATTTACTTTGAAAAATTTACTTATTTATTTACTTTATAATCATCACTGATAAAGCTTTATCATCTTGGAAAAACACTTTTGTAAAATCATAAAATCTCCAGCCATTTTTCTTTATATAAAATTCTACAATATCGCTGCACTGTGGTGATGATGCCCCTATCACCAAGGGTTGCAATGCGAATGTATGATGCATGTCCTAAAATGAATTTATATATGCCTAACGTTGAAATGCCATATGCATTCTTACTGGATCGCTTAATATTGTATTTTAAAACACTTGTTCTACTTAAAAAAATAAATAATGTTCGCTTAAGTTTCTCTGGATTATGAGCGTCCGAAAACACTCCTGCCACCTTTCTTAAGCTTCTTACAACCACAAAACTCAACCATAACAGCCGACATCCGCTCGACTTCCCAGGCACTACTTTCGGCGCTACTCAAAAAGACGATGCCTGATGCGATGACGAGGCGGTCCATGACACGACTGCAACCACGCTCTATACTAAAACTGACTGCGGTGCCCACTATCGAAACCACAATCAAAGCTTCTAAAGGCGGACTGCACTAATCACTTGAAGAAACAGCACGAGTCTATCGCGCTTCGGATCTTCCCATCGCTACAAGCTCATTCTCAGCACGGCACCAAAAACAAGCTTACAAGAAAGGAAAGACTGACTCTCTAACAGTGAAGGCTGAAACACTGGAGTCAATGAAAACAACAAGACAGACATGATCCTAACTCCGCAGACTAAGAAAATCTCAACTTAGGTCAAGGAAATCTAAACCTAAGCTCGATACTAACTTTGTCACGACCCCACCCGTGGGCCCGTGACGACTAGGGAATGGGTAGGCTTAAGGCCACCGAAACCCGTAGTAAGCCCCGACACTCAACGACTTAAACAACCTCATCTCAAATTAATATTATTAAAACCATAAATTATCTTAATAGCCACATTCTACATAAATACTTGATGCCCCGCCCGGAAAAACTAGGCGAGACCCGGGAAGCTCGAAAAATTTACAACTGATACATTTACTATTACTACTCATGGAGAATCTAAGATTTACCATTTTACATACCAAATCAAATACATCACCCGATGATGAAGGAGTCAAGGTCAATAAGAGTCGCGGGAGAACTAACAAATACGAATCTGAAAAATATAAATGGAGACCGGTCTAGAGTGAGTTAAAATCATACATCTAAAACAGTTTCAAATATCTCAATGTCACATTCATTTAATTTTAAAATATTTAATAAATCACGCGAACCATACGTGTCATGCCATGCTTAAACAAAATTTATTCCACATGCAACGGGATGAGTACTTCAAGAGAACTCTAATCCCAACTCTAAAATCTCGATTATTTCAACACTTATGTCTCAACTAACCTCAACTCTATCATCTCAAACCTCTCATTCCAACAGATCGGCCAGAGAGCAAAGCTCGACCAGGGACCTTACCCACCCCGGCCACTTAACTCTCAAATTTTTAGCCTTTTGGCTCTCTTATCCAATAAGACTGGCGCCCCCGAGAGCAAAGCTTTCACCAGGACCTTACCTCCACCGGTCACTTAAATATCCAAATAAGAAATCTAGTAGCCATTCGGCTCTCTTAATCCAATAAGATCGGGCGCCCCGAGAGCAATGCTCGACCAGGGACCTTACCTCCACCGGTCACTTAAATTTCCAAATAAGCCGGCTACCGAGAGCAATGCTCGACCGGGGACCTTTACTCCTAGCAACCACACTCTACTAAGCCCAGAGAGCGATGCTCACCGTGGCAGTCCTAATCTTTCTTTCTCAAAATTTTTACCTCTTTACCCTTTTCTTATCTCTCTCATATTATATTGGACACTCATCCAACTCCTATGTTCTACTGCCGTCCCATCCTGAGTCATCATGCAATATTAAAATTGGTAATAAAGGAAAAACATATTTAAATAGTAACTAAAAGCATCATGCAAATGATAATAATAATAATTGAATGAAAAATTGAAATTGCAAATAAATATTCTCAGTAGCAAATCAAATTTTATGCATGACACGTGCGTAAACGATATATGACTTTAACTCACAGAATTAGGCGACCTCCTAGCTCAGCTTAGGTGTCTCGGTAGGAGCGAGCCGAACAGACTGACTGACTGACTGTTACAGAGCCGAACAATTTATCAAAACGATGAAACAATTACAATAGATCCTAGGTCTAGATTTCTAGGACTGACTGACTGTCTAAGAATCTCGACTCGGGAACTACCGAAAATTCGGCAGAACCTCCCCTACAACACGAACATTACCCCCCGTAAAAACGGGTCCAGGACCTGCCAGAAAAACACTCCAAATACTTACAATTAAAACAACGGGAGTCGGGTCCCCAAACTTCACTATTTCCGACTCGCCACACAAAGACAAAACACAAGGCAGTAACCGAGGACAATTATTTTTGACCCACAAATACCATCAAATACACAATATAATCCAATAGACACAAATAAACCAAGAATTTCTAAAAATAACGGGCTAAAGAAAATTACCAAGACGCTCGGTCGCTCGGTCGACTCGCCTCCAGCCGCCGGAGTCCGATCGACGATTCGAACACACCATCGGACTCACAACGACGCGCTGATGACGATCCCCGCTTCCGATTTTCCGATCTGACACCCGATCATCCGGAGAGATTTGTGGACGATCTCGACCGTCGATTCGCAAACGAAACCCGATCGCCACGAAACCGGTGCCATCGCGAAGCTTGAGATGAGGAGAGTCGGGATATGTCCTCCGATTGTCCATCCTCCGGCGGAGCTCGCCGGAAAAGCGCAAAAACGCCGACTGCCACCATTATCTCTCTCCACCGGATCTTCCGTCTCCGGCCACCACAGGTGTCGCCGCTGCTGCCAAAAGAAAGCTCTCGCCGAGAGGAGCCGATCGCCACCCAACTCGGCCGCCAACAACGCCGGAACGGCCGGAACACGCCTGAAGCCGCCACACGCTGATTCCCCGCCATTGGCTGCTGCCGTCAGGCCGACGCCTCCGGGCCAACGCCCACGCCGACGGCCCCCGCACTTCTCTCTCTTCCCGACGCCGCACTCTCTCTCTCTCTCTCTCCTCCTTTCTTCTTCCCCGACTTCTTTTTCTTTCAATATCGACATTAGGCCCCCGAACTTTTTCTTATTACAATTTGGTCCCTCAACTTTCTTAATTACTTAAAATTCCATCCTGCAGAATTTAAATTTGACCCCCAAACTTCTTTTTAGCCTTTCAATTAAGCCCTTAACTATTTAATTTGGGCCAAATCTGAATTACTGAAAATATACAATTACAAAAATACCCCTGACCGACATATTTATTTACAAAAATACCAAGCTCACAAATTTCCATTAAACCCTCACAAAAATAAAATTATAATTTCAATCCTTATTCCCAAAATAAATTTCCAATTAAATCCTACACACAATTAAATTAAATAATCAATTTTTCCAAAATTCTTTTATAAACACATCCTTTACAATTCTACCATAATTTTCCAATATATAATTTTACTTATATAAATATGCATTTGGAAAAATTTGAATAACCAAAATATAATCATTTTAAATTAAACCCAATAATAATGAGGCTAAAATTAACTTAAATAAAAACTCATTATTAAATATATAAAAATTCCGGGTGTTACACACCAAATATTTACAGGTGTCTTAGTAACCACTTGGAGACTGTTTATGTGGTCTCTGAATTAGAGACCAAGACTAGTGGTCTCAAATTGTTAAGTTGCTTATATAATTATTAATATAATTCTTAATATTATACTAATTATATAGTATAATAATTAATTTAATATTTATTTTAATAACAAGAATTTAATTTAATAATAATTTAATGATAATAAAGAAAGTTAATAATAATTTTATATAAATTTTTTTAGAAATAAGTAAATATAAAATTAATTAAAATAATATATATAATAAGATTAAAAATAGTATTTTAGATGTTATTTTACTTAATCTATATTATTATTAAGGGTTAAATCGTCATTTTACTTTTACTAACCAATTTAATCCTGGGGTGCTTTTTTTTCCTAAGACTAAAGAGACCAAACTCTTTTTCTCTACTTGTTGACGCCCACCCACTTGAACAAAAAAAAGAATTGATGCCGCCCAAATTTTCTATTCTTCTTTGATTCACTATTTTCTTTCGTTTTTGTCTTCTTCCTCTAATTTCTTACTTGAACAAGATTAAAAAGGAAAAAATGGTTAGCTCAGTTCTTCTAATGTTTTGGTTCAAATGTTTTATGCCATACTTTTTTTTAAATTTTTTGATCTATAGTTCCTCATGTCAATAGTCGATCTACATAATTATTACCCTAATTATAGATGGATCGAATATTATTCAACTTAGAACCTTCAGATTTGAAAAATAGGTGCTTGTATTTTCTGGATATGCAGCCTCTGCACCATTATGTTGTACAACAGTTGATAAATCAAATAGCCCATTGTAATAAATCTCTCCTTTTTTTCTTCCTATTAGTTAAAGTTTGAATTTTTATGTGCTTTTTTGAAGTGGTGGAGTAGTGTTTGATGGGTTTAAATAAGATGAGAATGAGTTTTGGTTAAAGTTTTGTTCTTCAACTATGTGCATATTTTAGGACACATGCTTGCTGCTATTAGTATTTAAATATGCATTTAAGTTGAGTATTAAAGTTTGTATTCTGATACTACGGTTTTACTTCTGTCTAAGTATATATGTTTGTATTCCAGGACCAACTCTACTATTGTTTATCTCTTCTCGTTTTGAGTTTCGTAATGACCAGACAGGTGTTTGGTTTCTATAACAGCCAACTTTTATTAGATATGACATACTAATAGATGCAACAGATAATCCTCCAAGCTGTTACATGATTAGTAGTGTTGGGAAAGGTATGTCACCTTGAAGTGATTTTGCAAGTTAAATTTGAATTGACCATGAAAAATACTATTGAACTTATATTTAACTTGTGAAAATTAAAAATCTGAATCATGTGACATATAACTTGTATCTCTATTGTTCACAAAAATCATGTAAAAGTTCTATGGGATAGAGTGTTCTTATTAATGCTAATGCCTTCACTTGTGTGCATGTGATGCCAATTTGTTCATTTGGATATAAGCAAAAGAGTTAAACATCGCATGAGATTTTAGTTATTTGTTTTGACCCATGTTTGTAGCTTGAAAGGAGAGTAGTACTGTGTATGAGGATGCTTAATGGTTCTTTACTTGTCTACATATAAGAAACATTTTCAGTTTCACATAAGCATTCTTCTGTATCTTGATGTGTTGTGCAAACTCCTGAGCTTACACCATTAAATATATCTACGTAGCTCACGGTCTATAACTACAAAGGAGGTTTGTGCTATCGGTGGCCTTTTCAACCCCACCTCCTTCAATAGTGTGCCAAAAATGTGCTGATAGTGGAGTTCTAGGAGTTGGTATGTGAATCAATTCCTCTCAATGTTAAAGCCATTGTTTTAATTTCAGTTTGCCATATTGTTGACTACTTGTCATAGTTCTGTAATTTATAGCCTACACCGCAGTTCTCTCGTAGTGGAATTTCTTTTTGAACTACCTCAAACAAAAAGTAGAGGGGCTATGCACATCTGAATTTTGATTTCATCTACCTTTAATTTAATTCTGTATTTAAACAGATCTAATATGATTAAGGCCATTGCTCAAATTAGAGAATTGGATTCTGTTGTCTTTCTGCTTTGTTTTATTTATAGAAATCAGCTTACCACCTCACCTCCTTTTGGCTGTGCTCAAAATGTTGTCATTTTTGACAATTTGTCATGTTTTATTTTTAATCCATCAATTTATTATGTTGTTTGCTTCTCTTGCAATTTTTGATATAATATTTTACTTTGTATTTTATAGGTGGTCTATAAATTATTTTACTTTTTGGACAAGTATGAAGATGATACGAGGGAGACCAACTCTTACAATCTTGAATATTTTTATTAAAATTATGTAATACTAAAATTCTATATATTTGATTTAGATGTAATAGTATTCTTTTTTTCTTTTAATAGAATAATTTTGATAATTTACTAATTTTGATTTATTATAGTTAATTACTAATTTTTAATTTTAAAATTTAAAATTAATTGTAACATTAATAAAAAAATTAAATATAAATAGATTACTAATATTTAAAAATTATATCAAATAATTATAATAAAAATATCAATATTTAAAATAAAATTGGAGACTAATTTAGCTACCATATGCGGTGGTCTCTAATTTTAGCTACCATATGATGTGGTCATTAAGGAATCTCTATTTTATCTTCTTTGGTCTCCTTTTATTTTTAGAAGAGACCATAATGAGACCAAATAGCGACCACAAATGGGGTAGCAAAATAGAGACCATAAATTATGGTTTCTATTTTTAGAGATCATACGTCTTTTTTGTCGCTTTTTTTTTAGCGACTAGGATTTTAGAGACTATAAGATATGGTCGCTAAAAGCATACAGTGACCACTTAGAGACCACATCTCGTGATCTCTAAATTGCTATTTTTTTATAGTATATTGAATTTAGGTTCTGAAAATACCTCATTTTCTTTCTTCTTTTGTCTAAGATTGGACTATACTCTTTCTTTCTTTTTATACACATCCTTCAGTAATTTCCACATTAGCTAATCCATCTTTTTTTGGTGTACATGCATACGGAAAATCTTTTTCAGTTAAAGTTGTAGCATTATTATCAAATAACTCACCATCTTTGAGAATGGTGATAGATTTAGCTTTCTCAAGTTGACTTGGCAATTTCTTTTTCTTATTTTTGTACAACTTCAATAATTTGTCCAATTTGAGTTTTTAATCACTTTATTGAAACATCAATAGAATCAGTTTTCTTTTCATTCCTCTTCATCCTATCGTTGCTAGCTATCATAAGAAATTGGAGTGTTTCCTCCAAGCTTGGTCTTTGAAGGGCTTGTCCTTGATTTTGGAATGGAGGATTTGAATTCCTTGAATATTGATGCTCTTGGTTTTGATATTGGGGTTGATTTTGATTCCTCAATAACTATGATGGGTTTGTCATTATTTTTCTAGTAAAAATTTAGATAGTTTCTTCAACCTAGATTATAAGTATTGGAATATGGGTTATTCTTAGGATGCCTAGGGTGATAAGATTCTATCAAATTGACCTATTCATAATCATTTCCTGCATAAGTCTTATAAGATGAACAAATATTATCACTATGACTATAAACACTACATATACCACGAACCTCATTGCTTGGTATATTTTTAGTTGAAGCAAGTATTTCAACTTGTTAGTTAATTTAACTATTTCATAGCCATCTAATTATTAGACACAAATTTATTCACTCCTACTCTTTTTTATTCATACACTCTTTTATTATGAACTCACTCCTAACATCTCAAAGATATCATAAACCTTATTAGTAGTTTTTTTTCTCATATAGGTACCCAGCTGTATTATCAACCATATATTGATAGTATTGTGTCAACTCATTATAAAATGATTGGTTAGTTATATGAAGTGGGTTTTTATAGTGTGGGTATTGTAATAAAAGTAATTTGAAGTGATCTCATACTTCATGAAAGGACTTAGTTTCTTTTGATAAAAATTATAGATTTCAGCCCTTAATTTTTTGATCTTTTGATATGAGTAAAATTAGCTCATAAATTTTTGGTAAACTTCATCCTTAGTTCCTAAAGAATTATGAGGCAATATCATTAACCAAGCATTTTCTTTATCCTTTAATAAGTAAGGAAAACATCTCATCCTTAATTGGTCCTCATTTAATTGAGATAATAGGAATGTATGAACTATAATATAAAACTTTCTAATGAATGTTAATACATCTTCATTAGGCATACCATAGAATAAAGGAAATATATTAAAATAATGTTCTTAAGTTCATAAAACTTAGAACTAGACATGAAATAATGTTACCAATTTTAAGCCGAGCATAATTCTTCATAGTCATTTACTTTTCAGCTGTTACTTGTCTTTGATTGTTTGCTGTTATTTCAACCTCTTCTTTTGATTCTTCTCCTAGCTTTTCCTTAAAATCTTCTTCTTCTTCTAGCTTTGGAGGTACAAACTCAATTTATAGAGATTTTGAGTTGATGAATTACCTGATCTAGTTTTTCTACTAGGTATACAAATAAAAAAAATTAGATTTAAAAATCTAAATACAAAATATAAAAGCAAAAGAAAAATACATAAAACAAAAAACACAAAAATGCAAGACAATACTTGACAATTAATCATATTGCACACAATTTTCTGACAACAGTGCCAAAAACTTGATGTGTATCAATATGTACTTGCAAGTGTACAAAACGTTCTTATAGTAAGGGTCAGTTCACCTCGAGGTCAATCTTACAAGGAACTGTAGAGCCACTATTATAAAGACTAACTATCACATAAAAACATTATAAATAAATCTAAACACTCTAAGTCAATAATTTGAGAAAGTAGGATATAATAAATTATAAAATAAAAATGTAATAGTATGATGTATGAAAACTATATGATAAAGGTATTTAACCTAGCCATTTATCTAGTATTCCCCTTATTTTACTTTAAGCCTAGATCTAATGAATGAGATGATGATGTTCCTTTTCCTTTAATTACTCAAACTAATGATGCAATCAAAGTTTTCAATTTAAATTAAAGTAAGGATGATGTTTTTAATATATTCAAATTAAATTTTTCATAACAATTACTATTATTAAATTGATATGATGGTTAACTAACAATAATAAATGAAATTAATAAAGATATAAATGAAAAATATCATTCATTAAATAAAAAAATAGTAAGATTCACACACAAGTAAAAAGACTAAACTAAATAATTATGAAAATTAGCATGGCATATTTAATCCAATAGTCATTGTAATTAAATAGAAAGAAATAAAAACAAAATATAAGGTAAATACTCCTTCGATTCAAATCCTTCAAGTAGGACAATGATTGGTCCTCACTCTCCATTTTTTGAAAAACTCCTTAGATCTTAAAAGAATAATGAATACTAAAACTAAAGTGTTTATGGAAGATGAACTATAGAGAGAATTGCAAGGAGAGAAATAATGGATAGATGCAGAATGTTTGTGTGTATCTGTTACATATTTGATCTACAATAATTATGGAGTTTCCTTCTTGCAAAGTCCTCCTCTAAGTACAAAACATCTAAGAGTTCTCTTCTAACAACTCTGAACTATTCTAAATAAAATAAATAACTAATAATGATCCATAACTATACAAAGACTTCTTTAATTCCCTTTTAGGCCTTGTATAATTCGGCTAGGCCTGTGAAAAATAGTAGTCCAAGTGTCTTTAATTCTAGGTCTTGATAGCAACAACTCTATTTAAGCCCATTTGTTAGTATTTTACTCAATATTTTTCTTCTTTAGCTAATGATACGTAAAATTTGATAGTAAAGCTAAAGTGAGGTAATAAGCACATATAAACACATATTATGTATATAAAACATACAATTAAAGGATTAAACCTAAATATATATACATAACATGAATCTATCATTGGGAATTCAGCTTCATTGTGGATAAGGGTATATGTAACAAAAGGATAGACTTTTTTAAGGTAAAGTTCAAAAAACTATCATGTAGTTTGACGCTTTTACACTTGAGGGACACATATATATTTTGTATTAAAGGAGTACCATGTGTATTATTTTCTTAGCATTTTTTAGACACATTTATATTTTTATTATTTTTATATAATTTTATGTATATTTAATATGAACTATTACTAAATTATGGTTTGATAAGCAATATAGCATCTAATAATGCATCAAAGAATTTATAAATATATTAAAACTTTATTTAAAAAATAATTTCTTAAATTTGATTAAAATTTAATATATATATATTTTAATAATTTTTTATGATCACAAATATCTAATTGGATGCTAAATTAATTAAAATACTTATTTTATCAAATATTTATATTTCTATTTCTATTAATATTTACAATAGAAAAAAATGAAAAAATATTAAATGTATCTAAAAAATATTAAAGAAATGAAACACATGTTACTGCTTTGATATGAAAAAAAAAACCATTATCCTTTAAATGTAATATTGTCAAACTATAATATTATTTTTTGAACTTTAATCTTCTTTTAATTTAAATCTTATCCTTAGTCACCATAAATGCAGTCCATTTTTTTGACAGCACAATGAGCAAAACTCATAATAATCTTATTACCGCAATTTTTTCAAATCAGCCTAGAGAGCCATGCTCGACCAGGGCGAACCCATAAAAATCTTATTACATGTCCATGATCATTACTGGTGCGCACGCGGTCCTGATATAACCCATCAGGCGGCATGTTCTACAAGCCACATTTCCCAAATCGCAATCATCACATTTAATAAATATCATTGTCTAATGAAATCATCCAACACATATCGAAGTAAAAATTAAAGATTTAGGGTAAAGCAACATGCAATTCGCGAGGAAAAATAATAACGTTTGTATTATTATAACGTTACTAATAATAATATTTATATTATTTCAATAATTAATAATCAAGTGAAATCATTTATATTGCGACACTAACAATCATATCAAGCATAAATTCTAATATAGCATATTAAAATCAGACTTAGCAATAGTGCAATGATTAAATGACTTTAACTCACAGAATTGGGCGACCTCCTAGCCCTGCTCCGATGCCTCGGTTGGAGCGAGCCGAACAGACAGATCATCTAATCACAGAAAATAATTTATCAAAATGCTGAAACAATCGATCATTAATCCTAGGCCTATACTCCTAGGACTGACTATCTAAGAATCTCGACTCGGTAAATTCTACCGAAAATTCGGCAGAACCTCCCTTACAACACGGACATTTACCCCCCGTAAAACGGGTCCAGGACCTGCCAGAAAAACACTTCAAATATCCAACAATTTAAACAACGGAAGTCGGGTCCCCAAACTTCACTATTTTCCTAACTCCGCTACACAGCACAAAACACGAGGCAGGCAAACTGACAGACAATTATTTTTGACTCACAAATATCATCAAATACTCAATATAAACCAATAATCATAAATTGAATCAAAGAATTCTTAAATCAGCGGGCCAGAGAAAATTACCGAAACGCTCGATCACTCGGTCAACTGGCATCCAGCCGCCGAAGTCCGATCGACGATCCGAACTCACCATCGGACTCGAAACGACGTGCTGAAGACGATCCTTGCTTCCAATTTTCCGATCTGACACCCGATCATCCGTAGAGATTTGCGGACGATCTCGGCCGTCGATTCGCAAACGGAGTCCGATCGCCACGAAACCGGTGCCATTGCGAAGCTTGAGCTGAGGAGAGTCGGGATACGTCATCCGATCGTCCATCCTCCGCCGGAGATCGCCGAAAAATCCAGAAAGCACGGCTGCCACCACTTCGCCGGAACTCTCTCCTCCGGCCACCAAACCGACGCCGCTGTCGCCAAAAGGAAGCTTTCTTCGAGGGGAGCCGATCGCCACCGAGATCGGCCGGACTAGAATCGCAACGACGCCTCTCCTCGCTGATTCCACCGCCTCACGCTGCCGCTGCCGACGCTAGGCAAGATCGCGAGCCCTGCCGCCACCTGGACGACGCAAAGACCCGGCCTCCTCCTTCTTCACGCGATTTTCTCTCTTTCCCCCAACACTCTCTTCTTTCCTTTCTTTCAATATCGACATTAGGCCCCCAAACTTTTCCTTATTACAATTTGGTCCCTTAACCTTCTCAATTACTTACAATTTCATCCTGCAGAATTCCAATTTAACCCCTAAACTTTCTTTTGTTCTTTCAATTAAACCCCTAACTAATTAATTTGGGTCAAACTAGAATTATTGAAAATATACAATTACAAAAATACCCTTGCCGACATAAATATTTACAAAAATACCAAACTCACAATTTTCCATTAAAACCCCATAAAAATAAAATTATACTTTCAATCCTTATTCCAAAATAAATTTCTAATTTAGTCCTAACACAAAATTAATTTAAATAATAAATTTCCATCTTAAAATTTAATACCACTAATTAATTAAAATACCAATTTCTCCAAAATTCTTTTATAAACATCCTTTACAATTTCTACCATAATTTTTCAATATATAATTTTACTTATATAAATATGCATTTGGGAAAAATTTGAATAACCAAAATATAATCATGTCTCAAATAATTTATTTAATTAATTTCTTAAAAATTTAAACTAGTAGGATTTAGAAAAATAACTCATTTATTCGTCTAATACTAAAATTCAAACTTTGCATTTAAATCATTCCAACTAGACTAAATAAAGATAAAATAAAATTAATTTAAATAAAAACTCATTATTAATATAATTATTATTAAATATAAAAATTCTGGGTATTACATCTCCCTTCAAAGTAGTGTTTCTCTCTCTAAAATTGAGTGACTCTCTCAAAATATACATAAGTATATATAAAGTTACACCTATAATCCCTCTAAAAATACTAAGCTTATTAATTGAAATGCGACTCGGTACGCCTTTCCCGTGCTCAATCGATGCATAAATCGGCCTTAAGTGTTAAAACACAGTGAACCGATCATATAATCTGTTCAAAAAATAGTAGTCTTGCTCAAATCTCGAATTGGACCAGTTCATCAACTGGTCCTTACCCTTTCTGCATTGGAACTGGTTTAAGGACCGATTCATAATAGATTTTCATCTTTTCTTCAAGGAACAGCTAGTCCTATGAGCATTTCTAATCTAATTGTTTCCTTTAAATTGATTGGTGAACTAGTTAACCACATAACCTTTCTTCTTTGGCTTCAAATCGCTAATCCAAACTCCATTTCTTTTTAAGACCGATCCAAGAGTCAATTTTTGTCCAAAAGGCTTCAAATTTTCTTGATATTGCCATAACACTACACTAAACAGCAGTTTAGATTTTAGAGACCCCTTTTCCTGATCCAGATTCGAAGGAGAAACGGAAAATCCTGTGATGAAAGATACTGCCTTCTCTGATCTCGGAAGGTGAAGGGCAGACGAATCAAAGGTTAAGGTCAAGGTTAGTATAGCTGAAATTACCTTTTGAAATCAATTTGGACCTAATTGTCAGAAAAATTAAGTTTGAGGGTCAAATAATGATTTTTACAAAATCAGGGACTAAACTACAAACGTCAAAACTTCTTCTATAAAGCCAATCGGCTCTTCAAAGAACTGATTGAGTTTTGACACCTCGACATTTTTTTTAGATGATTTTAGGTCTATATACAAATTCTAGAAGATTTCCATGGTGATAATCACTATTTTATCGATAATTATTTAAATTTTAAATAAATAAACATACTTTTAGGATCACTGATATAACTTCAGTTTTTGCTTATTTGATGTTTATCTTAATGGCATTTTGTATTACAATAATTATTACATGAGCATATTTAACATTAATTCTATTTAAATTAGTTTATTTAATCTCAGCACAAATGATAATTCCAAGTATATTTATACTACATATAATATAACTCTTGAAGAGAGAAAAAAGTGAGAGAATGAAAAAAGAAAAGAGAACAAAAAAGAGATAGTATTTGATATAATATGATTGAAGTCAAGGTGGAAAAATTATTCAAAACACTAAGGGCAAAGCAAGAAGGCCAAATTCATCCCTCATCATATAACAACCTTGAAATAGGGACCCTCGAAGATTATAAGAGATTAAAGATTAATGCTCTAATCTTGAAAAGTGTAAGATCTATTGCATTTGACTTAAAAAAGAAATCTAAATCGAGTTAGAAACTTCCATATCAAAAAAGGAAAAGAGATAAGAAAATTATTATGCTCGAAGATGCTAAAAGGAGTTCAAACCTCAGAGGTAATACATTCACAAGTCAATTTGTACTGTTTCAAATACTATCTTTTGAAAAAAGAAAGGAAAGAAAAAGAATAAAAAAAATGGATCATGCTGACTAGAGCACCTGTATAGGCTAGTCAGGCAAATTTTAAGGGAAAAATGAGGAAAAAATAGTTGACTAGAAAATTCGAAAGGAATAGTTGATAACAAGAGCAGTATTATATGAAAAAAAAATGTACCCATTTGTGCCCTTATTAAATGAACAATTGATTAGACTTTTTGTCAAACTTGCATATCAATTTTCATTGCTTGTGCACTCCGAGAAGGATAAAACCTAATAAGAAGCAAAATCTATGAGATCTGAATAAAAACAAGATCAATTTCTTTAATTCTCTTACAGGAAAAGCCCAAGAATGGGCAGCACTCAGGCCTCATCAATCTTGACATCATGCTCAATAAATCAACAGAGCTAGAGTGTCTTATTCTTATCTTAGAAGAAGTCTTGAAAATCAGTAGAATCATCTACAAGCATTGACAAAAGGAACTATGAGAACTTGAGTAACCAAATCTATAAAAAGAGAAAATAAAATAAAAAAAAAAGAAAAGTATAAAGAAAGAAAAATACTAAGTTGAAAACCTAAAAGGGCGGCTTAGGCAAAAATAGAGTCTGCAAAGTTGAAAACCTGAAAAGGCGGCTTAGGCAAAAGTTAAGATGTTAGCTTGCTAAGTTGAAAATCTGAAAGGATGGCTTAGGCAAAAGTTAAGGTGTAAAAGTAAGAAAACAAAATAGATTTGGTTGCTATCTGCATGAGATTGTCGTGAAGCCAACTGTTGTTGCATAAGTATCAGTACAGGTCTAAGGCAAAATGATTCAGTCCTCGCACTCTTGCGTTATCTCTAGATCCGTAGTTTCTGTCGTTACCATGACTTTCGGATTTCTGATATGCATCATTGTCTTGATCACTTTCCATCAACCATTGGGCTCCATGCCATGTGCCCGAAGAGTAAGAACTATCAAAGTGTTGATGTTGATAGGCGCCAGAATGCCTCCATCCAAACTAAAGGATGATCTTTAAAGCTACATTACATCTTATACATAACATGCATATCATGCACCCTTATGTAATCTCTGTACACTTGTATATGTACCACTAATTTATAATAGGAAAATGAATAAAAGTTCGATGAATAAGAATCTCGCTACAATAAGTGTTGATCTACACTCAGTTTACTTTCCAAAGTAGAAGTTCACAACTTTACAACCTAAAATGGAAGATGATTAGCTCATTCCTTGAAGTAAAAAATCAGTTTACTTCTCGAAGTGGAATATCATCATACATCCCGAAGTGGAAACTCACAAGCCTACATCCCGAAGTGGAAACTCATAAGCCTACATCCCGAAGTGGAATACAATCAATGAAATATCACTGGTGGAAGCTCACCGGCATATTTTCTGAATGTAGAGAATCATTTTAAGTTTTGAAGAATTGACACACATATTAAAGTGAAAGTTATCTAAGAGAATAAAGTACATACCGAATCACAACCCGAAGTGAAAATTTCAACATAATGGGATCCCAAAGTGGAAAGTAATTAAGGAGCTAGAGGGAAGTCTCTGCAAGTGCAAATCATCGGGTGTGGTTCCTAAATCGACAGGCATGGCTCCCAAATTATCAAGCGTGGCTTCCAAATTATTAGGCGTGGCTTCTAAATCAGGTAGCCATGGTTACCAAATCATCGGGCGTCGCTCCCAAATTAGATGGGTGTGGTTCCCAGACCATCGGGTGTGGTTTCCAAATCATCGATGTAAATCAACGGGCGTGGTTCCCAAATCAACTGGCGTAGTCCCTAAACCATCGGGCACGGTTTCCAAATCATTAGGCGTGGCTCCCAAATCAGATGAGCGTGGTTTTCAATTGAACGGGCATGGTTCCAAAATCATAATTGTTTATATTTTAATTTTATTTGTTGATTTTTATTTATTTTCTATTTATTTAATTTTTTAACTTAATGATTTTGTTGATTTTTAGTTGATGTTTAGTTGATGTGTGATTAATTTTATAATTTGTATGGTTCATGTTTGGTTGATTATCAGATCTATAAAGAATTTCTTTTAAAAAGAATTTTTTTAACTTTTAACTTTTCTCTCTTGGGTTTCAATTTCTTTTCTTTTTCTATGATCTTTTTTTTATTTCAGTTTCTTTTTTATGTAAAAGAAAAATATTGTCATTTTGGATTTTTCTTAAAATTTATTAGATTTTCCTCTAATTAAAAAGTTCAATTATTTTTCAAAATTTTATGTAAAATAAATTATTTTGGTTTGAAATCTAATAATTTTTATGACTAAATTATTTTAATTGATATTTTACTAATTTTTCATATCTATGAAAATTTATCTTTAATTTCCTTATCTGAATTGTTATTTACCTGAAGTGTTATTTACCCGTAGAACAAATTTCAAAATATTAGAAATTTAATTTTTGTTGAAAAATTATATTTAATGTTGAAAAAATTAGAAATTGCGATTAATTTCACATTAATAATTTCTATCTATAACAATAATATAATTTTGATCCTGAAGTTGAACAAAAAAAATTCTATTAATATAAAAAAAGTGAATGTAGGCAGCAGTTTTGGGCACGCACCCAAGTATCTTAGTAATTACAGTACTACAAGACTTTTTAACCTAATCAGGAACACGCTAACTAGTCACAAATACTAGTGCGGAGATGGAAGTCGCCACTCAAGTAACTGGGACACTTTTACTATTGAGTGACATTTCTTGATTCCATAAGGAAGCTTACCTCACAAATTCATATATGGATCCAGAAGCCAACTTTCTTATTTTTCTTTAATTTTATTGTTTAACGAGTTATTTTCTATAAATGCAACAATTATACATATTACACATCAAACACTACAGCATGTGAGGTCTAACTTAATCTAGCTCATTTTATTAAAACCCAATCCATGTTAAAAGTCATTAAACCAGTTAATTATATATAGGGCCTGCCTAGTCTAGCCCCATTACAAATTATGCTTTGATTTTCAGCATTTAAGCCTAATAGGCTACTTTTTATGAAAAGACTCAATTCAGTGATCTTAAAACTAATATAGCTCAATTTAACCTAACTGATGCATGGCAAAGTCTATTAAGTCTATGTGGATGATTAAAACCCAATATGACATCTTATTACCTAACAAACTACAATGTCCATGTCAAGTCCAATTTTAAAGCTTAAGTCTATATATTTAATTTTAATTAGGCAATCATACAACATATATTTAGCATCTATCAAAGATAAAAATAAAAATATAAGAGGTAGAAAATTAATCTAACTATTACAATCCTCCTACAACTAAAAGACATAAAAAACCCTAAAAAAACTAAATTACAATTGAATTGGGTAAAATATATTAAAAACTCGAGAATCTAGCTGATGATGCATATAGCCGATCAGCTTAGGGTGAAGAGCCGATTGGCTTAATGCATAGCCGAAACGGCTGTGCCTTAAACCGAATGGCTCTGGAGGCTTGGGGAGATTTCCTTCGATCCTTCCTCGATTTTCACGCCCAGAACCAAGTTTTTACATGCGCGGGAGGAAAAGGATAAGGTTAGAACATGTATAATAAAAAAAGGACGGAAATACAATCTAATTGTCTAATTAGATTTAAAACTTAATCAAATCATATTCAAAACCCTATGTGTTCTTATTATCAGATTTCAAAATCTAATAAAATTAGCATGTTCAATAAGAAAGAGACCTTAATCTAATTATGTGGATTACATAGAATAATCATAAAAACAGATATTCCTAACATGTTTTGATAAAAAGAAAAATAAATTAAAGTAGTTAAAAGAGAGATGTTGATGATGCTGATGTAGGGGACCTTTAGGTTGTCACCATTAGTCTTCATTCTATGAGTCTCAAGAGATGAGGAAGCTATTGAATCATAAAGGAGATGAGAACCCAGTTCTGCCTTTTTGGATTTTTGATCTATTTATGGGTTTTCTAATTTTGGAGTTCTTTCATAGTGGTTGCCTAGGGTATTCTCTTAGTATGTATCGATGTCTCTTGCTAATAATTAATGAGCGTAGCTCAATGTGTGTTGCTAACCCTAGACCTAGGCCATACTCTTCTATTTATAGGAGTAGGGTTAGGAAATTCTATGAGGTGTTGATAATTATTGACTTACTAACATAAATAGTATGTAATTATCCCCCATTTTACTATATTAATATCAAATAAAAGAAGGATTTATTTTTTAATTTCAAGCAATTATCATCATTAAACATTAAAATAATAATAACTATCACAAGTACCTTTTAGAGGCTTATTTTACCAATTTTTGATATTTAAGTCGAAAATACACATAAAACGATGTAAAAATCTAAAAAAATAGCCAATCGGCTCTGCACAGAGCCGATTGGCTCCAAGGATCAAAAAGTTCTCAAAATCTCATCCTTCTCTCGGATTCACCCTTTCTCAATCTCTGAGGCTCGAGAAATATAGTAACTTTCATCATCGGATTTTCTGTAATTCTCTTGATATCTGAATCCAGAAAGTGGATGCTGACAGTGAAAATACTTTCATAAAGTGGAAAAATTGCTTTCTCTTTTAATTAATAAAAGAACTTGATTTCTCTGTAATAACAAGATGTATGTTATAAACAAAAGTAATATATGATTGTAAGGTGTGAGTGTCAGCACCATTTTCTAGAATCAAATATTAAAGTAATTGCAGAAAATTCTATGATAAAAGTTACTACCTTTCTCGAGTTTTAGGAGACTGAGGATGGGTAAATCCAAGTTAAGTTTGAGAACAATCAAATTAAAATCACTTTTTAGAATCAATTTGGATTTAATTGTTAGAAAAAGTAAAATTTGAGGGGTAAAATGGTCGTTTTTGCAAGTTCAAGAACCAAATTGTCAAAATCTTATAAACTTTTTGCCCACAAGGTTAATCAGTTCTACATACAACCGATTGGCTCTACATAAAGCTGGTCAGCTTAGTACAGAGCCGAATCGGCTGTACATAGTGCTAATTGGCTATTTTCGAGATTTGACGTTGTTTTGCATGTATTTTGACTTTAAAATGCCTAAAAATTAGTTTCTAGAAATTTTATGATAATTGTTAAGATTTCTAAAATATTTTTATTGGATATTATTGATCGATAAAAGAAAATTATTTTCTTTTAAAATTAAAAATTGAAGTTTATCATTATGATCTTTATGGTTTCTAAACCCTAGCCCTATAAATAGAACAATATGCCCTAGGTCTAAGGTTAGCAACATTCATTAATTGAGAGCTATGATCATTAAGCATTAGTAACACTTTTTAGTAGACAAAGACTTTTAAGAGAAAATCCTATGTTCAAACATAGAGAGTTTTCTTTTAGAAGTCACTAAGAAAGAACTTTAGATCAAGAAACCCTTTTCTTAGAACGACAATAATTTTCTTAGATCCCAAATAGAACTAGATCCGCAGCCAATCTTTGATTCAAATGCTTCCTCGTCTCTTGAGATTCGCAGAATAACAACCTACAGTGACAACCTGAGGGTTCCCCCACATCCACATCATCAACATTCCTTTTTTCTACTGGTTTCTTTATATTCATTTATAAATCTAGAAACATGATTAGGTCTATTTTTGGATATACAACATGATTTACATTATTAGATTAGGATTCCTCCTGATTTAACATATTATTTTTTTATTGGATTTTGAATTTGATAATAGGAACTTGTTGGGCTTTGAATCTGACAATGTGATTTTATTAGATTTTGAATATGACTAGTTAAATGGTTAAGGAAACATAATTGATTTGTATTTCTACTTAATCAAATTAGATTTCTAGGATTGCATGATTGAATTGGAAATTTGTCTTAAAATATTATATTTGCTTACTATGAGTTTGATTTCTAGAGTTTACATGTCTTTTAGGTTTTCTTCGTTAGATTTTATGTTCTTTTATGTTTATTATTATATTTTACATATTTTAATCATATTTTTATTCTATGCATGTAAAAAAAATCGGCTCTTGTGCGTAAAAGAAATGAAGAAAAAAACACAAACAAACTATCCAAGTCGCAGAGCCAATTCGGCTCCATGCCGTAGACCAATTGGTTGTGCATGTTTTGGTCTGATTTTTGAGTTTTTAATGTATTTTAGCAGTGTCTATATATTATACTTAGCTTTTATTTTTTAGGCATTTTTCTTTTATCTTTTAGTAGGAAGGGTTGTAATAGCTAGATTTAATTTTCTGCACTTTTATCTTTATTTTATGCTTGATATGTGTCAAATAGTTATGATGTGATTGTCTAATTGAAACTGGACACATAGACTCTAAATTGGTATTTTACTCATATAAGATTATTCTTTTATTATAATTGAGATAATGTGGGAGGAGATTTTGGGCGTGCATCCAAGTGTCTTTAGCAACTACAGTACTACAAGGTTTTTCAACCTAATGAAGAATACGCTAACTAGTCATAAAAACTAGCACAGAGAATCCCTATAAACACAACAATTATAACTCTCCAATTAATCACTATAACATGTGAGGTCCATTTAGGTCTAGCCTATTTTAAGAAAGTCCAATCCTCGTCTTGTTTTGTTATCCTAGTTTTACTATTCAATTATGAAGCTCACCTAGTCTAACCCAACTACAAGTTTTGATGTGTCAAATTTTTAACCTAATGAAGAATACGCTAACTAGTCATAAAAACTAGCGCAGAAAAAGGGAATCGCCACCCAGGTAATTATCCGGGACACTTTTACTAATTTAGTGGTGCTTCTAGATTCCACAATGAAGCTTTACCATATCTAGATATGAATATGGAAACCAACTTCTTTATTTGTGTATCTTTATTTTTAATTGTATTATTTAATGGAGTATTCCCTATAAACACAACAATTATAACTCTGCAATTAATCATTATAACATGTGAGGTCCATTTAGTCTAGCCTATTTTAATTAAGTCCAATCATCGTCTTGTTTTGTTATCTTAATTTTACTATTCAATTATGAAGCTCACCTAGTCTAACCCAACTACAAGTTTTGATGTATCAGATTTTTAACCTAAGTGGACTACCATTTGTATGCCAAAACCCAATTAGATTTTTCTACTCTAAATGAGTCCATTAATTGATTTAAAAACATGATACAAGCCCACTAAATTTATATGGATTTTCATTTAGGCCCAAATTATCAATATTTAATCTAATGGACTAAAATTACATGCAAAGTCCGATCTTAACCTATGTCTAGGTGATCAGTTTTTGTAACACCCGAAATTTTTTTTTATATATTTAATAATGAGTTTTTATTTAAGTTAATTTTAGCTTTATTTTTATTCGGTTTAATTGGAATGATTTAAATACAAATTTTGAATGTTCATGTTAGATAAATAAATGAGTTATTTTCCATATCCAATTAGTTTGATTTTTAAGGAGTAATTAAGTAAACTATTTGAGAAATGATTATATTTTGGTTATTCAAATTTTTTTTCCAAATGCATATTTATATAAGTAAAATTATATATTGGAAAATTATGGTAGAATTGTAAAGGATGTTTATAAAAGAATTTTGGGAAAATTGGTATTATAATTGATTAGTAGTATTAAATTTTAAGTTGGAAATTGATTATTTAATTTAATTGTGTGTTAGGACTAAATTGAAAATTTATTTTGGAATAAGGATTGAAAGTATAATGTTATTTTTATGGGGTTTTAATGGAAATTTGTGAGCTTGGTATTTTTGTAAATAAATATGCTCATTGGGGGTATTTTTGTAATTGTGTATTTTCAATAATTCGGATTTGGCCCAAATTAAATAGTTAGGGGCTTAATTGAAGGCTAAAGGAAAGTTTGGGGGTTAAATTGGAATTCTGCAGGATGAAATTGTAAGTAATTAAAAAAGTTGAGGGACCAAATTGCAATAAGAAAAAGCTCGGGGGCCTAATGTCGATATTGAAAGGAAAGAAAATCGGGAAGAAGAAAGAAGGAAGAGGAAGAAAGGGAGGAGAGAGAGGGGCGTCGGCGTCCATGGTGGATTGACGGAGGCCAGCCGAGGGCGTTGACGCCGGAAGGAGTGCACGCCAACCATGAGCTCGATGGTGGCGGAGGGCACTGGCAGTCGCAAAGAAGGCAGCGGCGCCTACTGCCTTCCTACCGATCTTGGTGGCGATCGGCTCCCCTTGAAGAGAGCTTCCTTTGCTTTTTGGTGGCCGGAGGAGAGAGTTCCGGCGAAGTGGAGGCAGCCAAGGTTTTTGGGCTTTTCCGGCGAGATCCGGCGGAGGATGGACGATCGGAGGGCGTATCCCGACTCTCCTCAGCTCAAGCTTCGCGATGGCACCAGTTTCGTGGCGATCGGGCTTCGTTTGCGAATCGACGGTCGAGATCGTCCGCAAATCTCTTCGGATGATCGGGTGTCAAATCGGAAAATCGAAAGCGGGGATCGTAATCAGCGCGTCGTTGTGAGTCCGATGGTGTGTTCGGATCGTCGATCGGACTCCGGCGGCTGGAGGAGAGTCGACCGAGCGATCGAGCGTCTCGGTAATTTTTTTTGGCCCGTTAATTTTAGAAATTCTTGGTTTAATTGTATCTATTGGATGGTATTGAGTATTTGATGATATTTGTGAGTCAAAAATAATTGTTTGTCAGTTTGCCTGCCTCGTATTTTGTGCTGTGTGGCGGAGTCGGGAAATAGTGAAGTTTGGGGACCCGACTCCCGTTGTTTAAATTGTTGGATATTTGGAGTGTTTTTCTGGCAGGTCCTGGACCCGTTTTTACGGGGGGTAATGTTCGTGTTGTAAGGGAGGTTCTGCCGGATTTTCGGTAGAATTCTCCTGAGTCGAGATTCTTAGACAGTCAGTTCTAGGAGTCTAGACCTAGGATTAATGATCGATTGTTTCATCGTTTTGATAAATTTTTTTTCGTGACTAGATTGTCAGTTCATTCGGCTCGCTCCTACCGAGACACCGGAGCAGAGCTAGGAGGTCGCCAAACCAGTGAGTTAAAGTCATTTAATCATTGCACTATTGCTAAGTCTGATTTTAATATGCTATTTTGGAAGTTTATGTTTAACATGGTTACTAATATCTCAACGTAATTAATTTTACTGGATTATTAATTATTGAAGATAATATGAGTATTATTATAGTAATGTTATAATAATTCCAAATATTATCAGTTTTCCACCTGAGCTGCCTGATGTTTTACTCTTAATTGTTAATCATTAATTTGATATGGTTGAATGACTTCATTATACAATGATATTTATTAAATGGATGATTGTGTCTTGGGAAACGTGGCTTGTAGAACATGCCGCCTGATGGGTTACATCAGGACCGCGTGCGCACCGGTAATGATCATGGACATGTAATAAGATTTTCATGGGTTTGCCCTGGTCGAGCATGGCTCTCTGGGCTGATTTGTGTAAATTGCCGGAGGTAAGGTCCCTGGTCGAGCATTGCTCTCGGGGCGCCGGCTTATTTGGATACTTAAGTGACCAGACTGGAGGTAAGGTCCCTGGTCGAGCATTGCTCTCGGGGCGCCAGTCTTATTGGATTAAGAGAGCCGAATGGCTACTAGATTTCTTATTTGGATACTTAAGTGACCAGACTGGAGGTAAGGTCCCTGGTCGAGCATTGCTCTCGGCCACCTTATTGGATTAAGAGAGCCGAATGGCTACTAGATTTTGGGGTTTAGGGTTCTACCGAGCCACTCGTCCCGTAAAAGTAAAAATATATTTTTATTTATTCATTTATTAATTTATTATGGTATGATTATAATATGGATTGTATTTACATGCATGGTTGATATTTTGATTCGAATGATTAATATTTTATGTGAAGGAAATAGTAGGGTATGATTATAGTATGGTTTGATATACTGATTTGAATAATCTATGTTTTTTTTTTTAGTGGAAGCAATAGTCTCTAGATTATTTGATTTTAACTCACTCTCGAGACTGACAGTCTCATTTTTACTGTTTTTCAGATTCGTGACTGTTAGTCCTCTCGCGACTCTTATTCAGTAACCCGACTCCTTCATCATCGGGTGATGTATTTGATTTGGTATGTAAATTGGTAAATCTTAGATCCTCCGCAGTAGTAATAGTAGATGTATCAGTTGTAAATTTTCTGAGTTTTAGGTCTCGCCTAGTTTTTCTGGCAGACCGAAGTATTTATGTAGAATGTAGCTATTAAGATAATTTGTGGTTTTAATAATATTAATTTGAGATGAGATTTGTTTAAGTCAGTGAGTGTCAGGCTTACTACGGGTTTCGGTGGCCTTACGCCTACCCATTCCCTAGTGCCGGTCACGGGCCCACGGGTGGGGTCGTGACAGTTTTAATTTTTAATCAAGCATCAGATATTTGCCATAGATTCACATATTAAAGCAAAAATAAAGAAAAACAGTAAACATAAATTATTACAATCATTCCTACAATTAAAAAGCTTTAAAAAACATCTAATCTAGGTCTGAAAAAATGACAACAGGGTTCAAAAATCTCAAAACAGGACAACTCTAAGTATAAAACCGATTGGTTGACCTCACAAAGCCGGTCTGCTCAATACACAACTAATCGGCTATACATTTCTACAATGGCCGCTTTGCTTTAGTTTTGGTACTCCACCACCTGAAACTCGATTCACATACAGAAAACACATCAAATATGATAAGTACATGTATAAGTCACGGAATCAAGCATAAAACAACTGATTTTAAAGCAAGAAAATATAAAAATGATAAAAAATAAAACTATAGTAGACAAGGCTCCTAATCATGGAAATTTTATAAAACTAATCATATGAATCTAATAAAAACTAGACCTAATCATTTAAAATATGCATATTATGATCAAGGCAAAAGAATCCTAGTATATTAACCTACTCATATGATCATCAAATCCAAAACTTAGAAAAAAATCATGTTATCTGATTCAAAACCTAGCAAGCATACATATTAAAAAAAGACATAAGATTGCTAAAAATCCTAGATCTAAGCATATAGAACATGTAGAACATTAAAAGTAATCACAGATCAACCCTCACATGTTTCTAATAACATGAAATCATAGAAAAGGTAAAGAATATAGATGATGCTGGATTTGGAAATCCTTAAGTTGTTACCATATTGTAGATCCTCGAGCCTTAGGTGATGAGGAGGAGGTAGAATCAAATATAGGGTAAGGATCGAGAGTGTTTGGGATTTTGTTTGTCTATTTGATCTTTGAAAGTGTGTACTGCCTCTAAATTATTTTTCTGTCGTTCTATAAAAGTTACCAAAAAAAATGTTCTTAGTTATTTGTACTGCCAACTATTGCTACTGATTGCTAGCAATTGCCGCCAACCATAACTAGCCCTAGACTCAAAGCCTCTCTTTCTATTTATAGAAGAAGGATTTAGGAAACCCTAGAGACACTTTAGATAAATATTCTCAACTCTTGATAATATTAATAATTAAAAAGAGTTTCTTTTAGATTATCGGGATGTTTTGTTGATAAATACCAAATAAATTTTAAAAATCCATTTTATATTTGAATTAATAAAGATTCTAGAAGGTGTTTTCCACTAATTTTGGCATTTTAAATAAAACAAAAAAAGAGAAACAACGTCAAATATCAAAGTTGGGACCAACCGGGACTGTGTAGAGCCAATCGGCTCTACACAGAATCGATTGGCTCTATGCTTTGACTGTACACAGAGCTGATCGACTCAGAGAATCAAATTTTTTAAAAAATCTTACGTTTTAGTCCCTAAACTTTTAAAATCTGCAATTTCACACCTCAAACTTAATTCTTCTATCAATTTAGTCAAAATTGATTTTAGAAAATAATTTTGATTCAATTATTTACAACCCTAATTGAGATTCAACCGCCTTCAACTTCTCGAGACTCGAAAAAGTAGTAACTTTTATTATCAGATTTTTCGCAATTCCTTAGATATCTAGATCCGGAAAACAGGTGCTGACAATTTGCCCCCATTTGTCAAGATTTATAAGCACAAATATAATTAAATAAATCGAGACAAATCATAAATATCAAGGATACTACAAAAAGTATATGATTTTGAGCTATAGAAACTATACTCCACAGTAAAATTTCCATCTAACTTTGATTTAGGGACCACACCCATTTAATTTTAGGGGGTAACACTCATCTAGATTGAAGGACTACACCTGATTGATTGAAGGACCATGTCTGCTTGATTGAAGAACTATATTTTTCTTAATCCTTGTGTTTTAGCTTTAAGGGGACTTATTTAGGGATATAAAGAATAGTTTTTATATTGTCAAATCGAAACTTCTAAATTTCACATGCATTGAAATTTAAACTTTATATGTTTTATTAATTAAATATTTTTATAATTTTACTTTCTATTGATTGGAGCCACTGATGTTTGGTTCCAATCAGTTTGATTTTGTTTCAATTTTTTTGCTCACTTTTAGTTATATGAGATAGGTTTTTCAAAAGATATTATAACTAGAAATATTTTTTAAAAGTTATGTAATAAGTAAAAAATTATTGATTTAAAAGATGATAAAACAATAGACTGAAATTTTAGTAAGACCAAAAGCAAAAAAAGAAAAATGGCAAATACCATAAATTTTACTTTATTAATATTAAAACTAATATGAAAACTTTGAGATTTCAAATTTAAATAATACTTTATAAAAGGAAAATGCATTTAATTGTTAATAATATATAATTTCTTTTAAAATAATTATGTATATAAATTTATAAATGAATATTTGAAAGGAAAATACATATAGGCTAACTAAAAATTTATAATTACATTGATAATTAATGCTAAAATTTAAAATTAAAAACATGAGTAAAAAAAATATAAGAAAAAATGTAAACTTGTTTTATGTTTTTTACTTTTTAGTAAAGTCATTTTGTTTGAAAAAATGCTATCTTTTACAAATTTATTGGTATTTAAAAGAAATTTATAAATGAAAAAGATATTTCTTGTAAACTCATTTAGCTTGAAGATAAAAATATTATCGAGATTTAACAAAAAAATTTATAAATAACTCAAAAAGATTGATAAGAGAGTTTATTAGTGGATATTTATATTTAATTTAATTTAACCCATTTAAATAAAAATCATTTTTTCTATTAAATTTTTTATAACTGATTTAGTTGTTATATATTATCCATTTATTGTCCGTTTATGATGGATAAAAAGGCAAAGATGGAATTTGCTACCTCTACTAGTAGGAGCCAGCAACAGAGATTAAGGCCAAACGAAGAATAAGACACGACGAGTAAGTGCAAAAATTGTCCTGTGCCTCTAGGGCTACATAAACGTGGTTTGCTCTTCAATTCTAAAAGTAGTTAGTTCAACAAAATAAAATTGCTAATTCTCAATTTTGTGGTCTTAACAATTTTTCCTAGGCTAATTGCAGTTCCTAAGTGAAGAAACAGTGTTTTATTTGCATATTTTACATACAGAAGATTCAATTTTTACTGTGCTTTAATTGTGTTTTAGAGCTTTTTCAATATAAAATGATTCTTTCAGAAAGAAGAAAAAAATTATACGTACATATCCATGCTTGATCCTTTTGGTGTGAACAATGTCTAATTAAAAAGTCTGAGACTTTGATTATATATTGTTGATATTTGACGACGGAGCCAGAATTTTAATCTGGAGGGATCAAAGCCAGCTATTTTTCATTATACGTAAAAGTTCAAACAAGGATAATATATATTTTATATTTTGGAGCCAAAAGCTGAAATTTTGAAGAAGTTAGAAAGGAACAATCAAAATTTTAATTTAGGGGCCATTATGGCCACCCTCAAACCCTTTTTGCTCCATGATTGTTGATAGAGTTGCAATTAGATTTTAAGTAGGTATAAAAAATTAGAGGTTCATCTTTATGAGTTGTGATTGGTCCAAATTATATATAGATATTTAAGAATATTTTAGAGCTTTATTGATATAGTTCTACATATAATATGGTGAAAATATATGCTTTTACCTCACCTAAGTTTAATTGTCTATTTTCAGATAATATTAACAAAAAGGAAAAAATATGGAGCTAAACAGTTGAAAAGAAGTTTAATTGGACATGTTCATGTCAAGGCCTAAGATTTGGTGGACTACTAATTACAAGGCCTAAGGGATATTTTAGTCATTTTGTATAATTATTAGGATTTATATTAAGAGTTATTTATGGGATAATATTTGGTGGAAATAAAGATATATAAAGTCTTATATATTAGATAGACTTATATTAGTATACTTATTTCTAGGGAGATCTATATAGAGGAGGACTCTTCTCTATATATATATCTGCAAACCTAATTCTGGGCAGAATAGTTTTCTCCTACCTGCTCTCTACACCTGCCCACCATTATTCTCTCTATAATTCTCTAAAGTCTTTCATAAACAATTTAGTCTTAGTTTTCATAGTTCTTTTAAGATCTGAGGAACTTTTCAAGAAGTGGAGACTGAGAACTAATATTCTTCCTACTTGAACTAATATTCTTTTAAGTCTTAGTTTTCATAGTTCTTTTTACTTTATTGTTTTATGTCTTTCTATTTAATACCATGATCATTGGATTAAATTTGTTAGGTTACTTTCGTAAGTGTTTAGTTTAGCCTTTTTACTTTTGTATGAACCTTGTTATTTATTTATTTAATGAATGATTTTTTTACCTTCATATCTTTATTAGTTTCAGTTATTATTGTTAGTTAACCATCATATTAATTTAGCAATAGTAATTGTTATAAACATATTTAGGTTAAAAATATTAGAAACATAATCTTCACTTTAATCTATGTTGGTATAAAAAATCTAGGTTGCATTATTAGCTTGAGTGATTTAGGAAAAAAAGCACGTCACCATCTCATTCATTAGATCTAGACTTAAAGTAAAATAAGGAGATTACTAAGTAAATGGCGAGACTAAATACTATTTTTAGCATATAATTTTAGATCATAAGCATTTGCATTTGCATTGCATATTTATTTATTGTTTAGTTACTTTGTTTTATGAATATTATCCTTTCAACATACTGATTTAGAGTGTTTAGATTTACTTTTATTATTTTATATTGATAATTAGTCTTTATAATAAGTGGCCTCATAGTTCCTTGAAAGATCGACCTCATGGTCAACTTACCCTTACTATAGAAACGGTTCGTGCACTTGTGAGTACTAAAAAAGACACATCAAGTTTTGGCACCGTTGCCGGAGAACTATGTCTAAATTTATTATATTAATTTATTATCAAAAGTGTCTTGTGTTTGTTAGTTTGTTTTGTGTGTTGTGATTTATTTTATGTATTTTTGTTTTATTTATTTGCTTTATGTTTTGTGATTTATTTTGTTTACGTGTTTTATTTTTAAATTTTATTTTTAAGTTTTTTTTTTTAATCTGAAATTTTCTTTTATTTTGCATGCTTAGCAGGAAACAACTAAAAGAAGAATCAACAGAAGAAGTTGATATCATGGCAAACCTACCAAGAGAAGTAGGAGCTGAAAGGCGATGGCTATGAAAGATTATGCACGACCTATAATTGGTAACGTTACTTCATGCATAGTTCTAGGTGATGCATCTAGGAATTATGAATTAAAGAATATTTATTTTAATATGCTTCCTTCATTTTATGGTATGCCTAATGAGGATGAATTAACATTTATTAGAGAATTTTATGCCATAGTTCATACTTTTCCATTATCTAGACTTAATAAGGATTAACTAAGAATGACGTGTTTTTTTTTTATTCATTGAAAGATAGAGCAAAGGCTTGGTTAATGATCTTGCCTCCTAATTCTTTGAGAACTTAGGAAGAAGTTCATCAAAAGTTTATGAGTAGGTTTTACTCACATCAAAAGACCAAAGAGTTAAGAGCTAAAATTTCTAATTTTTATCAAAAGGATGCTGAATCTTTTCATGAAGTATGGAATCACTTCAAATCACTTTTATTGCAATGCCCACACCATAGATTCCCACTCTCAATAATTAACCAATTATTTTATGATGGGTTGACACAACAATATCAATGTATGATTGATAATGCAGCTGGAGTGCTATGTTAGAAAGGACAGCTGATGAGGTTTATGATATCTTTGAGATGTTAGGAGCCAATTCTCAATAAAAGAATCTAAGGACAAAAAGAGTATAAGTAAATGAAGTAGTAGCTAGTAGTGAGATAGTCATGCAATTGGCTGAATTGACTAAGCAATTTAAGATGCTTGCTTCAACAAAAAACTCATCAAATAATGAGGTATGTGGTATTTGTAGTATTTATGGTCATGGTGCTAATGTTGTTCATCTTTTGATAATTACAGAGGAAATATATATGACCAAACAAATTTGATGGATTCTTACCAGTCCATGCATCCTATGAATAACTCTTATTCCAATATATATAATACAGGTTGGAGAAACCATCCAATTTTTTTTAGAAATACAATGACCAAAATCCACTACAATTATTGAGAAACCGAAATCAACCTCATTACCAAGTCCAATATTCTCAATTCTAAAGGGACTCAAGTTCTTTCTTTCAAGATCAAGAATAAACTCTTCGATCTAATGAACAAAGGAAGCTAAGTTTGGAAGAAACACTTCAATCATTTATGATAGCTTCTCATGATAGGATGGAGAGAAATGAAAAAAAGACAGATTTCATGAAGCTTCAATGAAACGTTTAGAAGCTCAACTGGGATAAATTGTTGAAGAGCTCAATAAAAAAAAAATTATCAAGTCAACCTGAACAAGTCAATTCCATTACTACTATTAGAAGATGTGAGATTGTCGATAATATTACTATTGAAACTGAAAAGAACTCTTCTTCTTATGCAGGTACACCTAAAAATGATGGATTAGTGCAAATCAATAAGGAGAGCATATAAAAGAAAGAAAAATTATAGCCTAATCTTATGCTTGAGAAGAGAAAAAAGGAAGTATTTTCTAGACCTAAATTTCATAAGGCAGCTCAGCCTTATAGACCATATATTTCTTTTTTAAACCAACCCAAAGAGAGCATAAAGGATAAAGAAAATTTTGAAAGTATTGAGATGCTTTCTAAAGTTAATACTAATTTACCTTGGTTGGATGCTGTCAGGAATAAGCTAGCTTATGCAAAGCTCTTTAAAGAGTTGAACATTAACAAAAGGCGATATGCGAACAACGAAAAAGTACAAGTACCAAGTACAATGCTTTAACATCAGTTGCCCCTTAAGATGAATGATCATGATAGCTTCATCATTGATATTATAATAGGTGACAAAAAGGTTACAAAAGCCATGTTAGATTTGGGAGCAAACATCAACTTGATGCCTTATTCGATGTATGAAAGACTTGACTTGGAAAAGTTAAAGCCTACCACTATGTCTCTACAATTTGGAGACAAATCAATAAAATATTCTAGAGGTATAGTGGAAGACTTGCTATTACAAGTAGGTAAGTTAATAATTCTAGTTAATTTTGTAGTGCTTGACATGAAAAACACACCAGTAAGGGATAAAGAGCAAACTATACTTCTTGGTAGACCTTTCATGGCAACTACTAGAACTGTGATTTATGTGAATGATGGAAAACTTACCATGACAGTTTTAAGAGAAACTGTAGGATTTAAAGTGTTTGATTCTCTCACTTTATCTCCTAAATCTACTATTGATAAGTGTTCATATAATTATTTAGATTATCTTATTTATGAACAATTATTTGATGATATTCCATTCTTAACTGAAAAGAGCTTTCGTGACACTTTAGATGTTCGCATTAAAAGTATGAAGCCGTACTTGAAAGGAATGGCTTATGACCAAGAGGTGGAGTGCGTGGATGAACGCCCACCACGAGTATAATCGGGCATGTCGAGCTATAGACAATAAACTTAGCAATTGTATTTTTATTTTTATGCATTTAAGTTATTTTTATTTTTATTCTTTTTAAATTTTGTTGTTTTATGTTTACCTTGCCGGCCTATGATGGAAAAGTGAGCAGCCCTACCTTCTTTGATCCTCAAAAGACAATATGTGCCCATATGAAGCAATTAAATATCCTTAAAAAAAATTATTTTTGAGCGAGCCACATTGCGACAGCGAATTTTCATACGGGCCCATAGCAGGGCGCGGTACTCATCAAGGGCCACATGACGCAGACAAGGCATTGAGGCGCGGACATAGCCGCGAGGTGCGCAGCAGCAGCACCAGCAAACCAACCGCCCGCGACCGGGCATGTAGTGTAACCAGACACACTGCCGCTTGAAGACACAGTCCGCAGGGTGCTGAAAATTCCACGGGCGCTGAAAAATGCAAAATTTTAAAGTTTGGATGGTGGAGATTGGAATTCAAGTTCATGGCTTACTATGCATTACAAAACTCCATGGGAGTATTATATGTTTTTTTCTCTCTTTTTAGTCTTTATTTTTATATATGCAATGACATTGAGGACAATGTCAAATTTAAGTGCGGGGAGGAAAATAGAATATTTGTTGGATTAAACTTTACATGCCATGACATTAAAATTAGCAACTTTAATGAATCTTTGTAAAATTTTAAATTTTTCCACTCAGCTTTTTCTTATTATTTTATATAAGAGTAGATGAAAGAATACTATTATGTTAAGATTCTTGAACTCTTTAGTTAGTCAAATATATAATGTAAACTCATGAGTTATTTGCACTTAAATGATCAAGTATCTATTCTTTGCATATGGACATGATGAATATTTTGGCAAATTTAAGTTGGGTATAATTAGAAGTGTATGATTTAGATTATGAATTCCTTGTTATTAAATTGGCTTGCCTAAAATTGTGAGATATGATATGGGCAAGTTTAAAGCTCTAAGTTTAATAATTCTACTTCACTAATTTTAGTTGCTTAGTAATCGGGGATCTTCATGACCAATATCAATTTTCACATAAAAAGGTAATTGATATTATGAGTATGCAAAGTATCTTGATATATCTTTTGTTGAGTAACTAGGTGCATTCATCACCCGTGTTTGTATTTGCATAAAAAGATATAACATCTCAAGAAAGAAATAAATACCCCAAATCAAGTAAAAACCCAAGGGGTATAAAGAAAAGAAAAAAGTACAAGAGCTTCAAAAGTAAGTGATATAAAACTTGATCTATTGTTTGTGAATAAAGGTCTTGCCTCTTGAATAGGGTTATGATAATTTGAATTATGCATCATAGTTGTATCCTTTGAAGATTAGTTAGACTATTTGTTGTGAAACAGGTGTGAATGATTGGATGCTTGAGTCTTTTGATTAACAATGACTCAGTTTATATTTTTAAAGAAAATTATTATGATTCAAGTATTCTTGGGTTGACATGATCTTTGCATTAGTAAGATTCTTTTGAATAATATCTTTAAGCTGAGTATGGATGTTCTTCATGATTGTTGTAAAAGTTAGTTCTGAGTTGCTATTTACTTGAGGACAAATAAAGGTTTAAGTGTGTGGGTATTTGATCGGTCCAAATTATATATAGATATTTAAGGGTATTTTAGAGCTTTGATGATACATTTTTATATATAATATGGTGAAAATATATGTTTTTATCTCACTTAAACTTAATTATTTTTAGGTAATATTAAAGAGAAAAATATGGAGCTAAACACTCGAAAAGAAGCTTAATTGGACATATTCGTGTCAAGGCCCGAGATTAAGACATATGTACTGCCAATTACAAAGCCCAAGGGACATTTTAACCATTTTGTATAATTATTAGGATTTATATTAAGAGTTATTTATGAGATAGTATTTGGTAGAGATAAAGATACTTAAAGTCTTATCTGTTAGATATACTTATATTAATACACTTATCTCTAGGGAGATTTATATAGAGGAGGAGTTTTCTCCTATCTGCCAATTACAAAACTCCATTCCGTTCGATTTGCAGGATGCAACAGAAGATGCCGCAATTTTTCATTCATGAATGCGGGAAAACTATTTCTGTACATATTTAGTTACTAAGACAAGTTGCATAAATAGTCACTAAATTTTATATTGAGTTTCATTTTAGTTATAAAATTTTAATTTTTTTCAATTATTCAACTCAAATTGTATTTTAATTTGATCACTTTATAAATAAAAGATTAACAAACAGTAAACATAGCCAATTAAACAATAATTAAGAAAAAAATGTGATATTGTCAATTCTTTATTGGTAAAATAATTTAATTGTAATTGAAATTGAGAAAGTAAATAATTGAAGTTAAATAAATTAAAATTTTGTAATTGGAATAAAATAAATAAAAAATTTAGTGACCATTCCATTATTTTCTTATAAATCTCCAGTTTACACAATTTATATTTTTCAGTAAATAGTTGCAGTGAGTTAAGAGAAACTCAGTACTCCCAACATATATACATGCAGTTTACACAGTTAAAACCTGTGATTTTATTTCATGTTCATACACTTCTTTGGAACTTGTAAATTTACATGAATTCTGCATGTAATGCCAATAATTTCAGTTCCAGAAACATTTTGTTTCTCTTTCTTAAACTTAAGAAACTAGAACATCCCTTCTCTTTAACTGAGTCTGATTCCCAGAATGAAGAAATTCCTTGAACCACATAGCTGATCTTTTCGGATACCTTTTCAATCCATCCTCATAATCTACATAGACTATTCCAAAACGGACTGCAAAACCATCACTCCATTCAAAATTGTCTAGCAGTGACCATCCAAAGAATCCCTTTACATTTACACCATTCCTGTTGAAAATTCAAGATTTTTATCCAGTCATTACCCTTATTCCATATAATTGACTTTGTTAATTATTGGCTAAGATTAGGCACTAACTATACGGTTCACTCACATGATTGCTTTTCGGACCAACGAAAGATGATCATGGTAGTAGTCTACTCTCATTTTGTCCTCCAGAGATACAGAACCTGTAGCAAGTTCGCTAACTCCTGAAATAAAAAATGGTGCAATGGAGGTTAGCTTGTAATGATAAGATCAAAAATATAAACCATTATTATTGTGTGAAACGGGGCATCATGTATCTTATGTATGTAATCCAGCTATACCATTCTCCGTTATGTAGATGACAGGATTATTAAATTTGTGCTTGGTGTAGAGCAAAAGTTGTTGAATCCCTCCTGGGTAAACATAAAGCCAATCTGACCCTGTCTGCAAATTCAGTCACAGGACAACAAACCATACTTTGTTCATGAAATATATATTATCTGAATAGCAAACTCAGCGATTATAAGGTTGCCAAAGTATTATGAGTGTATACTAAACCATACCTGTGGACCAATGGGAATCCCATTTCGCTCCCCTGATTAAAGATAATACTTTGATTAAAGTGAATGAAGGACATAATGTACTATAAATAAAAAAAATCAACTAAAAAATAAAAAACATACATGAATTAAACACATTGATATAACTTACAACTAAGCTTAACACAAGAGTCAGTGGAGTAGCTAAAGTTTTCAGTTTTGCAAGGAACATCAGTTGCATAGTTTGCAGTGTAATAGTTTACCCCAATGAAGTCAAAAGACCCTTTAACCATTAAGGACTCCTTTTGAGTAAATTTAGGCATTCGTTCTCCCACATAAGCTACCATTTCCAGTGGATACAAACCAGAATTCAGTGGTTCCATAAACCTTCAAAAATCATCATAGAAAAGAAAAAGAAATCTATAATTAGGCACCATTCATCAGAAGTGGGTATCTGATTTGGTCTAGTTTCTAGAACACTAAATAAAAATACCAATGTATCTGATTTTTACTTTATACCAAAACTAATAAAATATGAGCTATATGCACTTACCAATCATACTTAAAGGCAAGTGCTCGAGATGCTGCGATACAGTCTCCATTTGATTCAGAATTCATGGGTAAAATCCACTCTGAGTTCAATGTAATCCCAATTTGACCCTTCTGATACATCTACATAGAAACGTGTAAAACAAAAATCTCAAATAACAGTGGATAAATTGCAATAATATATGGTGCCAAGCTGCAACCAACCTAACATTTCAAGTTTGGTCTTTATAATAGACGTATCGACTTCAGACTATATACCAAATTTAATTTGTAGAAAGGGAATTCACAAATCGGAACAATTGAGCTTTTCAGTTAGACAGACTCTAGTACCATATTAAAGAACCCCAAAACCTTTTAGTTGGACAAACTTTGTGTACATTCTATTTATTATCACGAGTTTATTAAGAAAAACTAAAAAAAAAAAAAATTCTAATAACAATTGAAAATGACCTAACTTGGTACTTGTCTTTATACACTCTAACCGCTGCTGCATGAGCAAGGAGTTGATTATGTCCTATTATATATGGCTCAGTACCAGAATCACCACCAGTACAGTTCAAAGAAATCCACTTTGAACATCTACCAGGTGCTTTTAACCCGGTTGCATATCCATCGTTAGCATAGCTCAATGGCTCATTCAAGGTGATCCAATGCTTTACTCTATCTCCAAAGTTGCTAAAGCATAATTCCGCATAGTTTTGAAAATCACAACTGCACTTTAAAATTAGAGATTGAATTCACATATAAAATGCGAGTTGATTAGTGAATTAACTGTATGCTGATGTCTATTAATAACTACTTACACAATCTTGGAGCTTAAGAAACCACCATATTCATCTTCAAGAGCTTGTGGAAGATCCCAATGGAATAAAGTTACAAAGGGCTGGATTCCTTCATGATGGATATATATAGCAATAAGTGTTTTGATATAAATCTTATAGCCTAGTGGAATACATATAGTTTTTTCTTAGGCTTAATTGTCAAAAAAGATAATGTATTTTACATTTGTTATTAAATTTAGCATATAACTTTTAAATTTTTAATTTCAGCATCATATTTTAATATTAATTTTAGTTTAATATTCAGTAAGATTATCAAACAAATTCATTGATACAGCGTGAATTCTGAAAACAACAAAGAAAAAAGAAGGAACTGAGTTAGCAATCCATTACTAAAATGTTGCCGTTTAAGTATAAGATTAATGAAACTCCCAAAGTAAAAAAGAAATTAATTTTATTTGAAGACTAAAATTAGAATCAATGTTAAAAAAAGCTACTAAAATTTAAAATTTAAAATTTACATACTAAATTTGATAAAAAGTGGAAAGTTTTAAATTGTTTTGATAGTTAAGCATCTTTGAGACAATAGCATGTACTGGTTCTAATCAATAAATACATGATGTGGAAGGAACTAAATACCAACCATTCAATAGCAGCTCATTAATTAGATTGTTATAGTAATCGATGCCCTCTTGATTTACTCCTCTGCTAAGACGGCCACCTAAAATAAGAATTTAAAGAAAATAACACCAAACAGCAAATATTATATGTATGGTATCCATTGACTTGAAATGAGTAATTGACAAAATCTCTAAAAGCTTGAATTTATGGCGAGTACTTACGGGGTAATAGCCTAGACCATGAAATGGAAAATCTGTAAGCGTCAAAACCTAAGCTCTTCATTATAGCCACATCTTCCTGAAATTATCACTCCATGCAAAGAAAATACTTTAAGCAAATACAGGAAAGTGGTTCCCAAGTGTATACATAATAATAAAGAAATATTCAACTTAAAATTTAAAATTGTTAGGTAAAGCTTCAAGAATAAATAATCTTAACATCGGTAACAAGTGTTACAAACCCATTCAATCATTTAAAATAATATAGTATTTAGATCACCATTGGTTTAAGATGTTAAAATAAGGTTCTGACAGGTTAATGATAACTCTAATTTATAAATATATTTTTATTGTTTTATTAAATATTTATTAGTATTATATTTGTAATTTGTAGAGTTTTAATATGATTTAGTTACTGAATTGTGATTTGTGTGTTTTTAAAATATTTTGGCAATTCTAAGCAAATCCAAAGCCTTTCGAGTTAAAAACTGTTACGAGATACAGTATCTGTATTGTATATAGGTATAGTATAGGTATACTGTTTGATAGATATACGGTGTACTGTCATATATATTTGTTGTTTTGGCTTCATTGAGGGGGAGGGGGAAATAGTATTCTTCTCAACATGGTATCAGAGCGAGGTGAGCGGCGCAGTGAAAGCGTGATGGACGCTTAATCCACAGGTCAAGGGATCGATCCAAAGGAAATACAGTGTATTTCGGGGTCCAAGAAATTTTTTTTTTTGTCGAGACACGTATTCGGAGTGGGACTCGTAGCTCTCTCCAAACCCTAAGTTTTTTTTTCTTTCCTCTTTCTTTTCTGCGTTTTTGGGGACATGGCCGACGGCGGCGACAAATCTTCCTCCAGTTGTGCCATTGGCAGTGATAGGAAGATCGATGTCTTCTTCTTAGGGTCCTCGGATAATCCGGGTAATCTCATTACTCCGATTCAGTTGAATGGAGACAACTACGACGAATAGGCAAGGGCTGTGCGCACAGCTTTGCGAGCGAAGCGCAAGTTCGGGTTCTTGGATGGTAGGATCGAAAAGCCAGCAGACCACGATATCAAACTAGATGACTGGTATACTATGCACTCGATGCTGGTGGCTTGGCTTATGAACACGATCGAGCCTTCGATTCGGACGACGCTTTCGTTCTATGAAGATGCTCGTGAGTTGTGGGTTGCTTTAGAGAGGCGATTCTGTGTAGTTAATGGCACCCGTATTTGTCAACTGAAGACGTCTCTGGTTGAGTGCAAGCAAGGCAAAACGGAATCGGTGGCTTTGTATTTTGGGCGGCTGAGTAAGATCTTTGATGAGTTGTTGTTGTATGTGGTGTTGCCCCGATGTACGTGCAGTGGGTGCACTTGTGGCGGCTGCAGGTGTCGTCTGGCCACTCAATACCAGACCCTCTTGCGGGAGAATCAGCTTCAATGGTTCCTTGTTGGTTTAGATGGTGCATATGCTTCGATACGGTCTCAAATCTTGAATCATGATCCTCTGCCTTCTGTGGACCGTGCGTACCAAATTGTGGCTCAAGAAGAGCGTCTGCGTGGTGGTCACAAGGACGATCGTGAGACGGTCATGGCTTTTAGGGTTCAATCTGACCCCAGAGGTAAACCAAAACTTACTGCTCATTCCGAAAATTTTTATGCTAATTGCAATCGTGATGGACATGATGAAAGCACGTGTTTTCAAATTCATGGATTTTCGGATTGGTGGGGGGATCGCCCTCGTGGCGGCCGTGGGCTTGGTCGTGGTGGCAGAGGAGGACGTGGTGTCATGGCGGGGAGAGGGCGAGGAGGCATGGCTGCCAGGGCAAACAAAGCCACTGCTAGCACCTCGACACAACCGCAACAGACCCAGGGACACCCGTCTAACACCGCAGAGCAGGCTGGATTGTCGAACATAACTCCGGAACAATGGCAAAACATTCTTGATCTTCTCAATCTGCCGACACCCAAGGATCGACTCTCTGGTGAGTATTCTTGGATTTTTGATACGGGGGCAACACACCATATAACAGGGAGATTAGATTGGATGATCGATGTGCGGAAAATTAGCTGCTGCCCTGTAAGCTTGCCAAATGGTAGTAGTTCACAAGCTACTCATGAAGGGAGTGTGGTGTTGCCAGGGATTCTCAAATTTGACAATGTGTTGTTTGTTCCTAAATTTGATTGTAATCTAATTTCGGTTACACAGTTGCTGGATCAAAAGAATTGTACTGTTCAAATAACTAACACATTGTGCGTTATACAGGACCGAACCTCGAGGCGGTTGATTGGAGTGGGTGAACGCGAAGATGGACTTTTCTTTTTCCGGGGTATGCCTCAAGCTCGGATTCTAGCCCTTCGTTATGGAAGCTCAATGGAGTTGTGGCACCAGCGGTTGGGACATCCGTCGAAAATTGTGCTTAAGAAGGTTCCTAATGTGAGTCTATCTAGTAGGTTGAATAAAGATGGTTGTGATGTCTGTTATCGTGCAAAACAGCCTAGAAAGAGTTTTTCAATTAGTAACAGTAGAGCTGGTAGGCTTTTTGAACTCGTACATTGTGATTTATGGAGACTATATAGAACTCTGTCCATTTGTGGGGCATATTATTTTTTTACTATTTTTGATGACTGTTCGAGAGCAGTTTGGGTTTATTTGTTGTTTAATAAATTAGATGTTGAATTATCATTTATGAATTTTGTGGCCTTGGTAGAACAACAGTTTGATCGAAAAATCAAACGAGTTCGTAGTGATAATGGAACCGAGTTTAACTGTCTGAAGAATTACTTTGTGAAGAATGGCATGATTTTTGAGACGTCATGTGTGGGTACCCCACAACAGAATGGCCGGGTAGAACGTAAACATAAACATATCTTGAGTGTAGCACGTGCTTTACGTTTCCAAGGACACTTGCCGATGAAATTTTGGGGGGAATGTGTGATGGCAGCATGTCATTTAATTAATCGTATGCCTTCCAGTGTATTGGATTTTAAAACTCCTTATGAATGTTTGTTTGGAAAGAAACCCGATTTAAGTGCATTGCGAGTGATGGGATGCTTGTGTTATGCTCATAACCAAAAATCGAAAGGGGACAAATTTGAGAGTAGGAGTCGTAGATGCATCTTTCTAGGTTACCCATTTGCTAAAAAGGGATGGTTGTTGTATGATTTAGAAAAAAAAGAGTTACTTATTTCACGTGATGTTGATTTCTATGAACATGTCTTTCCTTTGGCTGGGAGCAATGTAGCCCAGGATTCTCATACTGTAGGGAGTGATGCGAGCCTACAATGTGATGAGCTTGATGAAGCAGTGGACTGTGAGGATAACGTGAGTATTGGTGGGGCATTTCATGATGACCCTGCTGGCAGCAGTGCGGAGATGGGCACAGCAGGAGGTGGTGTAACGGGTGGCAAAGCAGATGAGGTTAGTGTTCTACCGGATTCTGGCAGTGACAGTACTGGTCTTGAGGCGGTGGCGGTATGTACATATGAAGTTAGTATAGAGACGGATATGGAAAAAGGGAAGCGAGTTAAGATTCCAAATTCTCGCTACCAAGGTTTCGTTACACATATAATTGTAAAAAAGAAAAGTCCGTCTGAACGATCGCTCCCTTCGTCGACTACCTCAGGTACTCCTTATCCTATTTCTCATTATGTATCTTGTGAACAGTTTTCAAATAATTACAAAAAATTTGTAGCAAATTTGTGAGTGTACACCACCTAAAACATTTAGAGAAGCAGTGAAACATGAAGGTTGGAGACAAGCTATGGCAGAGGAAATTAGAGCATTAGAAGATCAAGAAACATGGGTGCTGCAAGAGTTACCTCTTGGGAAGAAAGCTCTAGGTAGTCAATGGATATATACGGAGAAACGAGATGCAGACGAAAATTTAGTAAGATTAAAGGCAAGGCTTGTGGTTTTCAGAAACCATCAGGTAAAGGGTATTGACTATACCAAGACATTTGCCCCTGTGGCCAAAATGGTGACTGTACGGACATTTCTGGCAGTCGCAGCAATCAAGAATTGGGAAGTACATCAGATGGATGTTCACAACGCCTTTCTACATGGTGATCTGAAACAGGAAGTTTACATGAGGATACCTCCGGGATTTGAAAAAAGTGACAATAAGAATGTAGTGTGTAGAATGAAGAAGTCGTTGTATGGATTAAAACAGGCGCCTAGATGTTGGTTTGCTAAACTAGCATTGGCTCTAAAGAGTTATGGCTTTAAACAGTCTTATTCAGATTACTCTTTGTTTACGATGACTAAGGGTAAAATCCAGATCAATGTTCTTGTGTATGTGGATGATATGATAATTACAGGAAATAATAAAGTGGCATTAGCAGTATTCAAGGATTATCTTGAAAAGTGCTTTAAAATGAAGGATTTGGGACCTTTGAGATATTTTCTGGGGTTGGAGATAGCAAGGAATAAGGAAGGTATTTTCATGTGTCAACGGAAGTATACATTGGATATTATATCTGAGTCGGGTCTGTTAGGGTCAAAACCAGCAGAATTTCCTATGGACTTTAATCATAGATTGTCTTTAGCCAGTGGGAAATTGCTCGGAAATGTAGAGCGATACAGGCGGTTGGTGGGTCGACTTATTTATCTTGGCTTGACTAGGCCGGATTTAGCGACTGTACACATTCGCCCCAGCTCGCAGGGTCCACGGAAGAACATTGGGAAGCCGCTTTGAGAGTTGTCCGTTATTCAAGAAGAACCCGGGGCAAGGTGTGTTACTAAGGGCGGATAGTGAGTTTGGAAGGATGGTGTGACTCGATTGGGCTAGTTGCCCGCAGATTGCCGAGTGGATGGTTTGTGTTGCTCGGTCATTCACCAATCTCCTGGAAAACCAAAAGCGACATCGTGTCTCGATCATCGAAAGGCGAGTATCGTTCAATGGCGTCCTATTACGTGTGAATTAAAATGGTTAAAGCAACTGCTAGGAGATTTAGGAGTGCAGCATAAGAAGGGAATGAGACTCTATTGTGACAGTCAGTCGGCTTTGTATATTGCTCATAATCCAGTTTTTCATGAGCGCACTAAACACATAGAAGCTGATTGCCACTTTGTTAGAGATGCAATTTTAGAGGGCTTGATTGATCTATCATATATTTCTACGAAGGTTCAGTTAGCGGACATATTCACGAAAGCCTTGGGAAAGTCACAGTTTGAATTTATGTTGGCTAAGTTGGGCGTCCGAGATTTGCACGCTCCAACTTGAGGGGGGGTGTTACGAGATACAATATATGTATTGTATATAGGTATAGTATAGGTATACTGTTTGATAGATATACGGTGTACTGTCATATATATTTGTTGTTTTGGCTTCATTGAGGGGGAGGGGGAAATAGTATTCTTCTCAACAAAAATCGAGTCTTGGATCGACCTTGAAGGACATTAGACGTTGGACTAATGGTTCGAGCTATGGAGAAGAAGTTTTAACTCAAACCGGTCCTTGAACCAATTCAGAGGAAGCAAGAAGGTCAAAATCAGTCGAAGAACATGATGATTCATGAGGAGCTGTTGTGAACCGGTCCTTGAACCAATTTTAGTATGAATACTGGGTCAGGACTGGTTAGAGAACTGGTTCAAGTCGAAATTAAGCCGAGTCCATTTCTGTGAACCTTCACCAGATTTTTATGCCCAGGGCCGGTTGAGCATGGGAAGGGCATTTCAAATGCGTTTTAATTATTTAGCTAAGTTTTTAAGAGGGTTTTTAGGTCTACTTTGACCTAGACCTATTTCCTTTTTGTGATATTTTTAGGGGATAATTATACTAATGTCATTTAACTTATACTAAGTTTTATTTTAGTCATATAACTTTTTATTTTATTTTTTATAGTCATTTAATTTTAAGTTAGGTATTAGATTAGTTACTTATCTAAAATCCAGTGGTTTATTTATCAAAAAGAAAAAAAGAAAAAGAAATCTCCTAAATCTATAATATAAAATCTCTAAAGCTATAAAATGAAATTCCTATTCCGAAGCTTTGAAACAAAGAGTTGAATTTTAATTTTTAAAAAATTGATTTCAACGAACTGACATCATAGACAACTAAGATAAAATGCACTCATATACTGTAAGTTCTACATACTTGTTATTTTGCTATTAGTATTCAGATTTAATTAATTGGTAGTTAGACACTCGTTTAATATTGAAGTTCTTATACCATGTAGGAGCTGATCGCACATTCTAAAATAGATATGTCGACATATAAGAAAAAGAAAGGAAACAATAGTTTAAATACAAATAAGTATAAAAATATTACTAATTTAGCGGTTGGACACTCTTTCCTTTTTATTTTTCACTTTCTTTCTTTCTTGTTTATTGTTATTATTATTATATTTTTTACTTTGGAAATATTACCTTAAAAAAATAGATAAGGTAATTAAAATGGATTGATTAAGCTAAAAAATGAGAAAATTATTGTAACAATAAATAAAATAAGAATAGAAGATGAGAAAAAAAAAAGAGAAAAAAAGCCAAGATTTATTATTAAAGCCTAGCGCATATTTGAAGCTTAAAGTTGGATTTAGTTTTTGGGTTAAATTAATAGTTTGCTTAAATTGTTTGATGACTAGGATAGTAACTTGTAATTGGATGCTTTAGACATTGTCCTTTTTTAGTGAATTAAACCTTTAGATTTTAGATAAGTGACTAATCTCCTACCCAACTTAAAGTTAAATGATTGTAACGAAAAAAAAGTTATATGACCAAAATAAAACTTAGTATAAAGTTAAGTGACTATTGATATAATTATCCCATATTTTTAGGGAGTTACTAAGTTTTTAGAGAGATATATACACCTTTTTAGAGATAGAAAGTGGACATTGCTACGAGATTGAAGGGAGATCTTATAATTTCTTGGAGATTAAAATAGTATTTTCCCTAACCTTCAATCTTAATTATATTTTCTTTGTTATACTCTTGTGTTTATCGTTCATCTAGTATGAGTAACTAATCTCTCTACTAGAATGAATGATGTAATTTAATGAATTTTTATTAGATTTCAATATTAATTCTTTTTAGTTTTTAATTTAATCTTCTTATACTTATTGTGAATATTGTGATTGATCATCATCGTATTTTTATTATAGGATTTGTATGATAAACTGAAAGGAGAAATATTGGTCTAGATCTAGGAGATTAAATATAGTAATTTTAGGTAAGAGAATATATCTAATAGACTATGATACTTAGATTGTTGCTTAATGTGTTTGATTATGCTTATTACCTTTGAGAATATTTGAGAATCAGTGATATCTTAATTGAACATAATCTAATAGCTTGGGTGAGTATTAAATATCTTAAGAACAATTGCATTTAAGAATTGAGAATTTGATTTGACTTCCATGATTATTGTGATTATTGTCATTAAATGAAATTTGGATCTCTAGTATTTTTAATTATCAAAGTTTGATCTTTTCCATTAATTTCTTTTATTATTTCAATCATCAATCTTTACAATTTAACTCGTTTAGTTTTTACAAATTTTTAGCAATTATCGATTGTTGTCCCTGTGGGATTGACCTTGCTTCACTATTCTATATTGCAATTACCTTGTACACTTACAAGTAAAGATTTTAGCGATCACTTACATGTTTAGATAATGGGTCTTTCATAAAATATTATGACCTCTGTGACCCTGAGATCTAAAGCTTATATTCTAATTATAAAATAAACATAGTTATTAGGGAATAGATTAAAACTAAATTGATAATTTTATTAAATAGTTGTATGTTCCTTTGAATCAAGGACCACATTATATATATAATATATGCATGAACCAAGAACAATAAAGGAAACCATTAATATATAGAACTACTTAGACTAAGAAAGCTCCTTTAAAAATAAACCTAATCAATTACATACTAATCCTAATTGATTTTTCTATTACCATGATTTAGTCAAACCCTAAAATCTTGATCATAACATAACACTCCTTTTTATTTCCAAAATCTTGTCTAATTGGATTTTCTTTGGAAAGGTTTAGGCAATCTTTAGAAATGGTTTTGCATGTTCCAATCATTTTTGAATGAAATCCATTTTTCTCAAAATAAAAGGAGAAATATTTCCTTAATAATAGTTATATGCTTGTCCAAGTTTCAATCTCACTAAACATTTCTATGTGGAATTAAATTATTGATGAAGGCTAAAGAATACTTTTAATATTTCTAAAGAATACACCCATGCAAATGAGCATGGAACAAGGCTATTAGTGATAAATAGAGTATCTGCATTGAACCTTGAAGTGAATTAGACTCCATACTCTTATTGTCTTTTTTCTTTGTATCGTAAAGTTTGATAAATTGCTAAAGAACATTCAACGTAAAAACTAAAAGTTAATCTATCATGTGAGACATTTAAAAGATTTGTAACATCTTTTACACATATAATTGTATAAAGAGATTAATAAGTGAGAAGAGAACATGTAGTATAACTGTGTTTATACCTTATACCTATGATATGAGTCAACGGCAGTGTCTCCATTACTGCGGTCCTTTATCTTACCTGGAAAAGGAAAATTTAATCATTTAGAGTCAATGGTTTTTCATCTTTTTCTTGTTGTTGTTCATGTTCTTTCTCTAGTGCATGTACAAATTGTATTTGATAATGAATCAAACGATCTCTAGAAGAAAGAAAAAAGTAAACTGATATTTTTATATATATGCAAATAAAATGTGACAGTCTTGCCTAGAGAAATGGTCCAATGAGGGTGAGAAGTGGACGCTGGGGCAATGATAGGATGCCTGAACAAGAATTTATTTATGGCAGGCTATTAGGATGGCAACACTCTAAGGAGAGACATATATGAATCAAATTGCACATCGAGACAGGATGGGAAATGGTTGATAACATATATGGAAAGAGTTGAAACTAATTACATAAGACACATTTTGGTTATTTAGCTGTGGAGTTATAAGAACTCCAAAGTTATACGTGTTGAATTCGAAGAAATTTCAAAATGGGTGGCCCCTTGAAAAGTTTTTGAATGCTAAGAGGATAAAATCATGAGGCTAATGAGGGCCAAGCAGACAATACCTCATGTGATATATTTTCGAGTCGTTACAAATGGTATAAGAGTAGGGCCCTTCTAGTAGATGTATAGTTCAATGATGAACTAAGCAAAAGTTGGTGGGAATATGACAATCTAGCCTAAAGAAACGGTCTAATGAGGGTGGAGAGTGGATGCCCGGGCAAGGATAGGGTGTTTGGACAAGAAACTGGTTCTTGTAGATTAGATCTTCATGGGTAAGAAAGTGACTATATAATTCATTGAAACTAATTTGGTTCGAGATGCAAGTTAAGGGCTATTATGGTGATATGATATTCAATACCAAGATTGCAATAAATAATAGCACTAGAATTTAACAAGGGTCATGATTCTACCAGAATCAAAGAGTTCATCTGCTAAGGATTTAGCTTTTTTATAGTACTCAGTGATTATCATGTCATATTTCTTAAGTTCTTAAAGTTCAATATCAAGCTGGAGTTGTTTGGTTTGGGATATACATCCAATGAGTTCGCAAGAGCATCTGAAACAACATTTGAAGAGTCAAGCCAATTACATAAAAGAACACTTCTTCAGTAAGTGATAAGAACAACCAAGATAATAAATTTGATCTTTTTGAAATCATGTTTGAAATTAAGGGTTTTGTATTTCAACAAGTGGGTTAGCATTGTTCAAAAATAGCTTTTGGAGCTAAACAAAGAGAACCATCAATATAACCTATAAGATTTTGATAGTTTAAAAAAGGCAAAAATTGTGCCTTCCATGCTAAATAATTATTGTGATTGAGTTTGATAAAGAAAGAATGGTGTGTTAAGGTTAAACCTGAAGCAATAAAGGGATTAAAGAATGCAACTTGATTGTTAGCCATTAAGGCTCTGATGCCATATAAAATCTAAAGCCTTTTAAGAAGAAAACAAATTTCTTGTATCATGTATAAATTGGTACACATATATAATGGTTACACATGAAATATAATAAATTCATGAAAGATGATAAGTAACGTAACAAGTTATAATAAGAGAAGAGATAAGAGATCATACAACAAGATAAGAGATAAGAGATCATACAAGATATGTATATCACATAACAGACAACACAGGGTATAAAGGTCCATTTATGAATTGAATTGCACATTAAAACGTGGTTGAAAATAATCATATAAGGAGCCTTTTGGTTGTTTGGCTGTGAGGTTGTCAAAGCTCTAAATAAAGTTAAACATATTGTATTCAGAGAAATTTCAGGATGGGTGACTCCTTGAAAAGTTCTCGAATACGCTAAAAGAATAAAATCATGAAGCTAATAGAGGCCAAAGTGAATAATATCTCATCTGATATGGTTTTAGATTATTACATTGAGGATCATATAAGAAGTCTTGTTATAACTTAAATATATAAGTATTTATGGTCCAAGTAAGAGAATTATGAGTTGGTTTTCTAATTTCTCAACAATTCTTAATGAATTAAGATATTCAAATGGGTAATAGAGACATTATAAAACAAAGTGGAATTTATACAATACTAGTTCCAGCTAATAGATGTAGGTGGCAACAAGTGAGAAAGAAAGGTAAAATGTCCTTTTGTATCAAACTTTTAGACTTATATTCCATTGGTACTTATATTTTTTTTTTTTTATACTAATACTTATCTCTTTGTTTCAATTTAGAATACCTATAGCTCTTCAGGCTTATTTTTGCTTACGTGACCATCAAAAATAGAATATTTTTAATTAATTTACCACATCAGCAATATCAACTCACTAGTAACTTATTCTATTAAGCATATAAGGTCCACCTCTAAAATTTGAGAAAAATTTAAAATTGAATCCTACATGGTTAATAGGATAAGTTATTAGTGAAGTAATATTGCTAATACGGTGATCACTTAAGAATATTTCGATTCCAATGACCATGTCAATAATATTAAGTCAAATAAATAGTAGCTACATTGAATTAAAAAGAATCAGAAATACTACTACCAAAAGAAAAAAAAAACTAAAATATGGGCACTAATTGTAAATTAGGTCCAAAGTTTGGTACGGACAAGGCAATTTACAGGAGAAAGAAACAAGTCTATGCATTTGGTGAGTTTTGATCCAACATCTTTCAAGCTCTTACACCTGGTTAAAGGTCAAGGAAATTATGCAATTTACCTCCTTTTTTATAATTATCTTTTTAATACTCGTGTGTTTTTATTTATTACTTTTTTGCTCTTTCTCTTTCATTTTTACATTTTTTGGTTTTGCCTTTTCTTTGTCATGAACTCCCTCTCTCTCTCTCTCTACATATATATATACATTTTCTACTTCTCTTGATATTTGACTCTTGATGCAACAAAAAAAGTTTCTGACCCTTGACAGATCATTTCTTTACTAGACAAATTGTGATTTTAGATGTTATTATTACTCTTTCTTCTTATCTGATCAAAATTTTTTAGAAAAGAAGAGTCAAGAAAAGATTTTATCTCGCACTAATGAGGATTAAGAAAAAACAAGTGTTGTTCCCAAAGTTAATCCATTCCAGCCGTCATTCCGAACTTGTCATTGGAACGAAATATTTTGGCACCGGAGTATTTTGGCGTTCTATTTCAGATTGTTTCGAATATATATATATATATATATATATAATTTAATTTTAAACCATTAAAATACAACACTACAAATTAGTACCCATAATCTAATTAAATAGTATATTAAAAAGCAACAAGTAAATATAAACTCAATTTTTTATTATTATAGAATTACAATAAAGAAATTTTTTTCTATAATACAATCGACTAAGGTACAAAATAGATATTGTAGTATAAAGCCATAAAAATCAAATTACATAACTCTTGAGTTATTATTACTAATTAATATAGATTAAATCATAAAAATATTTTAAAGAATTAGTGAAAAGAATGTATGGTTAAACTACAGAGCACAAAGTAAGATGATAGGTAAAGATAAAGAGATTATTATGTGGGGGTTTAGATTTTTTGTTTTAAAATTTTAGATTTAATGTATTTTTATTGATAAAGCGAGAAAATTTTTTATTGAGTTTGAGTTAAGTATTATTAAACTACTTAATTCAATTCAATGATATATTTCAATAATATAATATTTTTTATATAAAGTTACATCATCTCAGTCGTTTCGGTCCTGTAATACCTGAAATTTTTATATATTTAATAATGAGTTTTTATTTAAGTTAATTTTAGCTTCATTTTTATTTGGTTTAATTTGAAATGATTTAATGGAAATTTTAATATTAGTCAATTAAATGAATTATTTTTCTATACCCAATTAGTTTGAAATTTTAAGAATTAATTAAGTAAATTATTTGAAGGGTAGATTATATTTTTGGTTATTCTAATTTTTCCCAATGTATATGTATATATATAAATAAAATTATATATATTGGAAAATTTTGGAAGAAATTGTAAAGGATGTTTATAAAAGAATTCTGGAGAAATTGGTATTTTAATTAATTAGTGGTATTAAAATTTAAGTTCAAAAATAATTAGTAATTTGATTATTTAATTTAATTGTGTGTGGGACTTAATTGAAAATTTATTTTGGAATAAGGATTAAAAGTATAATTTTATTTTTTTAAGGGGTTCTAATGGAAATTTGTAAGTAATTAAGAAAGTTGAGGGACCAAATTGTAATAAGAAAAAGTTTGGGGGCTTAATGTTGATATTGAAAGAAAGGAAGGAAGAGAGTGTCGGGGAGAGAGAAAGAAGATCAGGGAAGAAGAGAGAGAGAGAGAGAAAAAAAAAGGGGAATGCGGCGGAGAACGGCAGCGTCTGGCAGTGAGAATCACGCCCACTTCCGGTGTTGGCGGCCGAGTCGAGTGGCGATCGGCTCCTCTCTGCAAGGGCTCTCTTTTGGCAGTAGTGGCGACGCCTGGGGTGCTCGGAGTTGCAAGATCCGACAAAGTGAAATTTAGAGTGGCAGCGGGCGTTTTTTAGCTTTTTCGGCGAGCTCCGGCTGAGCATGGACGATCGGAGGACATATCCCGACTCTCCTCAGCTCAAGCTTCGCAATGGCACCGGTTTCGTGGCAGTCGGGCTTCGTTTGCGAATCGACGGCCGAGAACGTCCGCAAATCTCTCCAGATGATCGGGTGTCAGATCGGAAAATCAGAAGCGGGGATCATCATCAGTGCGTCGTTGTGAGTCCGATGGTGTATTTGGATCGTCGATCGGACTCCGGCGGCCGGAGGCGAGTCGACCGAGCGACCGAGCGTCTCGGTAATTTTCTCTGGCCCGTTAATTTTGAAGTTCTTGGTTTAATTGTGTGTTTATTGGATTATATTGAGTGTTTGATGATATTTGTGAGTCAAAAATAATTGTCTGTTAGTTTGCCTGCCTCGTGTTTTGTATTGTGTGGCGGAGTCGGAAAAATAGTGAAGTTTGGGGACCGACTCCCGTTGTTTGAATTGTTGGATATTTGAAGTGTTTTCTAGCAGGTCCTGGACCCATTTTTACGGGGGGTAATGTCCGTGTTATAGGAGAGGTTCTCCTAGATTTTCAGTAGAATTCTCCCGAGTCGAGATTCTTAGACTGTCAGTTCTAGGAGTCTAGACCTAGGATTAATGATTGATTGTTTTAGCGTTTTGATAAATTATTTTTCGTGACTAGATAGTCCGTTTGTTCGGCTCGCTCCAACCGAGGCACCGGAGCAGAGTTAGGAGGTTGCCAAATCTGTGAGTTAAAGTCATATATCACTTATGCACGTGTCATGCATAAAATTTGATTTGTTACTTTGATTATTCATTTGTCAATCTTTCATTTAATTATTATTATTATTTGCATGATGTTTTTAATTACCATTTAAATATGTTTTTCCTTTAGCATCAATTTTAATATTGCATGATGACTCGGGATGGGACGGCAGTAGAACATAGGAGTTGGATGAGTGTCCCAGTATAAATCTGATAGAGATGGATAGAGAAAGGACAAATAGGTAAAGTTTTAAGAAAGAAAGATTAGGATCTGCCCTGGTCGAGCATCGCTCTCTGAGCTTAATAGAGTGTGGTTGCCGGAGTAAAGGTCCATGATCGAGCTTTGCTCTCTAGGCGCCGGCTTATTTGGAAATTTAAGTGACCAGATTGGAGGTAAGGTCTCTGATCGAGCTTGCTCTCTCGGCACCAGTCTTATTGGATAAGAGAGCCGAAAGGCTAAGGATGAGATATAAGTGACCAGGCTGGAGGTAAGGTCCCTGATCAAGCTTTGCTCTCTGGGCGCCAGTCCTGTTGGAATGAGAGGGTTGAGATATAAGTGACCAGGTTGGAGGTAAGGTCCCTAATTGAGCTTTGCTCTCTGGGCACCAGTCCTGTTGGAATGAGAGAGTTGAGATATAAGTGACCAGGCTAGAGGGGACGTCCCTGATCGAGCTTTGCTCTCTGGGCGCCAATCCTGTTGGAATGAGAGAGTTGAGATATTAGAGTTGAGCTTGGTTGAGACGTGAGTTTTGAAATTGATCGAGATGTTGAGTTGGGATTAGGGTTCTACTGAAGTACTCCGTCTCATTGCGTGTGGAATAATTTTTGTTCAAGCATGGCATGATACATATGTTTTAATATGACACGTATGGTTTGTGTGATTTATTAATTATTTTAAAATTAAATGAATGTGATATTGAGATGTTTGAAACTATTTTAGATATATGATTTTAGCTCACTCTCGAGACTGACAGTCTCCATTTACTGTTTTTCAGATTCGTGACTGTTAATCTTCCCTCGACTCTTACTCAGTAACCCGACTTCTTCATCATCGGGTGGTGTTTGATTTGGTATGTCAAACTGTAAAAATCTTAGATTCTCCGCAGTAGTAATAGTAGATGTATCAGTTGTAAATTTTCTGAGTTTCGGGTCTCGCCTAGTTCTTTTGGCAGACCGATTTAATTGTGTAAAATTTAATGTTACTGTAATTTATGGCGTTAATAATAGTAAAAGTTGATATGAGATTTGTTGAGTTGTGAGTGTCAGGCTTACTGCGGGATTCGGTGGCCTTACGCCTACCCATTCCCTAGTGCCGGTCACAGGTCCTCGAGTGGGGTCGTGACAGGTCCAAGATGGCCGAGATTTTGGCCGATACAGAACAAGAGATATTTTATTCCATTCTTCTTAATAAAATGAAACACTCCGACCATTCTGGCCAGAACGGAACGGAATCAATAACCTTAGTTATTTCTTGTAATTTCTCTATCACCAGTACTTCTTTTACATCTTACATAAAGCTCCATGGTGTAACTTCAACTGCACCATAACTTATATTAAAGTCCCTCAAAAAGTATTTTTAGTTTTTTTTAATATGTGTGTGTGTTTTTTTGAGTCTTTTTGTTTAGACTTTCTTTTTTACTTTCTTTCTTTAAGCTATCTCATTTCAATTATCTTTTCTAAGTAAAAGAAAACATAGTTCTTTTGAAACTTCTTTTAAATTTGCTTAATTTTGCTTTCTATGAAAAGTTTTAGCATTTTTCGATATGTTAAAAAAATTATTTTATATTCTTTAATATATTTATATTTATATCTAATTCTTTTTACTATATTTATGTTTCTTATGATTCTATTATGTTAATTTAAGCTTTTCTTAAGATTTATTTTATTGTTTATTTTAATTGTTTTGTTGGTTTCTATTTATTTTTTTAATTTATTTTAGTTTTTTTATGTAATTGAACGATGTTATTGATGTTTGGTGAATGTTTGTTTGATTTTAAGATATGTATAATTGATGTTTGATTGTTTTACAAATTAATAAAGAATTGTCTTTAAGATATTTGGTTGTCTTTCAATTAAAAAGAAATTGTCTTCAATTTCTTTCCTTGAAAGTAGATCGAAAATATTAGAAATTTTTTTGGTTTAAAAATTATATTTTAGTGTTTAGGTTATCCTTATTTTGTGCTTAATTATATTAATTTTAATTTGATTTGTTGATATATAAAACTATTAAAAAAGAAAAAAAAATAGTTGGAGAGACATTGGAGGTTGACTTGGCATGAAACTAGCAAATATATATGGCCAAGACAAGTAATTGATAAAGGAAACAACAACACAAGTGACCAGTTTGAAGAAAAAGTTTATTTTGTTGTTTAATTTAACTGTCTTTATTGATTTCTATCTTTTTATTTTAAGCTTTTTAATGTAACTAAATAATTCTGGTGATATTTGGTTGATGTTTAAATGATTTTAAAATAGATATAACTAATATTAAGTTGAGGTTTGATTGATTTTCATATGTAGAAAGAATTGTCTTAAATTTCTTTCATTGTATTGTTATTTATATGTTGAATAAGATAAAAAATATTGGAACTTTTTTTTAAACTATGTGAATTATTCATGTTTTTTTTAGTCGATAATACTCTTATCTACATACATATAAATCACATAATGAAGTCTAAACAAATAAATTGAGTAAATAATGTGATAAAGCATTGCTATCTTGACATTGATTTTTTTTAATCAACTAGATAAATTTTTTGTTCAGATATACTAAAAATCAATTCCAGTCGAATGGACAAGCAGATTTAGTAAATCAAAATTCTTCAAAACAAAATGAAGAACAAAGAAATAAATACTAAAAGAGTCTTCTAGAAGATATTATCAATAATTATTTCAATTTAAAAATATTTTATTTTGATATTTATTAAACTAAAAGTGCGATAAATAAATAAAAATATTGTAATTATCAAAATTATTTGATTTCCTAGAGTTCTCTAAATCCTACTAAAGAAAATAAAAAGATATGCTCTAAATTTAGGGTTAGCAATTAGAAGCGATTATTAGCTAAAGCATTTCTTTTAGCAGTCAATAGGAATTAAGAAAAGTCAGTAAAAAAGAACTCATTTGAGAAAACGTTTTGAAAACGACAGTAGTTTTTTAAAACCCTTTTCACAAATAAAACACCAAAACAAACCCTAAAAAGCATTAGATTCATATCCAATCTTCAATTTCACCTTGTCATCATCCCTAGAGACTCGATGATCAATATAATACAGTGATAACCTAAGAGTTTTCAAGTCTAGCATCATTAGTATCTTCATCCCTTTTCTATTTTATTTTATGATTCTAGAAACATGTTAGGATTGATTATAAATGTTTTATATGATTTATGTGATAAGATCTAGGGTTTCTAATAATTTGATATGTTTCTATAATGCTTATGCATGTTGGATTTTGAATTTGATAATATGATCTGTATGAGGTTTTGAATTTGATAACACATTTTTTATTAGATTTTGAATCTAATGATTTAAATAATTAGGTTAACATGTTAGATTTATTTTGCCTTTGTGATAATTCATGTGATTGTATGATCAAATCTAAATTTAGAGTTACATGATTAGCTTTGTTTTAATTCAATTTTTATGCATTTTATTTCATTTTGTATATATTAATCGTATTTGATTTTTTTAGGCATTGGCTTCTAGGTGTAAGATGGCTCAATGCTAAGCCGATCAGCTCAGTGACCTCATCAATCAGTTGTTCTTTGATTTTTGCCCTAATTTCGAACTTCTTGGCCTTTTTGGCGATTTTCTATACTTTATAACTTAGATTAAGTGTTTTATTTGAGTTTATTAGTTATAAGAGGGTTGTAATAGTTAGATTTAGTGTCCTGCTTTTATTTTTTTATTTTATTTTAGATGTTTAGTAAATATCTAAGTATTTGATTGCTAAATAAAAAATGGACATATAGACATTAGGCTTTAAAATTGGATATTAGCATGAAAATTGTAGTCCACAGTTAATAAGATGGTAAATTGAACTTAAATCAAAATTCATATAGACTTAGTGGGCCTTTGCCATATTTTTAACTAATTAAAAGACCCACTTAGAATAAGATCACTCAATTGAGCCTTGGTATACAAAGAAAGATAATCCATTTTGATTAAAGATCTAGTAATCAAAAGCATAACTTGTAATTGAGCTAGATTAAGTGGGCCTCGGTACATAATTAAATAGTTAATAAGGTTAACAATTTAAATGGAGATTAAGCTTAATTAAAATTGTCTATACCTAGGTAGACCTCATATCCTATAGTGGTTACTTATAGAAATATAATTGTTGTGTTTATAGAGAATAACCCATTAAACAATAAAATTAAAAATAAGGATACACAAATAATGAAGTTAGTTTTTGGTCCATTTTTAGATGTAACGAAGCTTCCTTATGGTATCGAAAAATGTCACTCAATTAGTAAAAGTGTCCCAGAGAATTATTCGGATGACAATTTCTATCTCCACACTAATGTCTATAACTAGTTAGCATATTCCCTATTAGATTAGAAAGCTTTGTAGTGCCGTAGTTATTGTTTAAAAGCTATAGATATAGACTAGGCTAAAGGATGGACTTCATCTCTTCTATTCTCTTTACTTACACCTTACACTTCCGCTTAGTCTAGTGAGGCTCGGGCATGGAGCCTTCCACTGTGGCATGTGGGTGTGAGCCTTTCTCCAGATTGAGTCTTTCTCCAGATTTCTGAGCCTTTAGCTTATGCAATTTAAATATTTTCCTCTCTAAAAAATAATTGAAGTTTTGTGTTTTAGTGTTTATTGTAAAATCACATTGCTTAGGCTTGTTATGGTGGTGGAGAACGAGACTGAATGCAATAGTGCACTGCCAGGCATTTTTTTTTTTTGGAAAAAAAAAAAAAGGAAGCGTCGAAATGGAGACGAGAGTAATGACTTGGTAGCTTAGGTACGTATTAGTTTAAAAGAGAGACTTTTATATTTTTTGAGGGATAAATATTATTGATATCCTAAGAAGAAAAACAGGCAAAATACATACTTCCCCTCCTAAATTTTAAAAATTTAATTTTAACACCCCTCAACTATTATTTTAATTTATGACATCTCTCAATTTTTATTTTTACCATTTTCACATCTCAATTTTTGTTTCAAATCTTTACCACCTTTCTTCATTATTTTATATTTGCATTCTTATATTATTAAAAATTATACAAAAGTAATTACATATATAAAAATGCATGTCAAAAGTGAAAAATATAAAAAACAGAAGGTGAAGGCGTCAAATATTAAATTCTTAAAGTTTAGAAGTGAAATTATGTATTAAACCAAAGAAAATTTATATAAAAGACTATTAAAAGATTAATCATGAGCCCATGAGTATTTTTTATATCATGTGTATGATTGAGTAAATTATATTATGTGTGTGCGCTGAGTCGAGTCTATTCCACTCAAAAATTTATGTGTTCTAAGTCAACTTGACAGAGCTCTACATCTTTTAAATAATAGTATAGAAATGTAATCAAGCGGAATTAATTTCCAAATTATTCGAGATTAGTTTAAAAAATTTCTTAAAATTGACTTAATGTCACTTGAGTTTTAGGATTGTCTAGTTAAATATTTAGAAAAATTGACCAATAGTTAGACTCAAATACAATATTCTTAAAATAAAATACATACTAATCTTCAATTGCAAACCAAAATAATCCTGAATATATACTAAATATTTAATTTAGATAAATATAATAAATTGTTAATTATTTTAAGCATCTCAAGCTATTTAAATCGAATATTATATACTTGAATAACTCTAGGTTACCCCTAGTTCTTGGCCTAACGAGAAAGTTGAGAGAGTTCAATGAAGTTCAGATAAAAAATTTAAATTCAAACATCACTTTCCCTTTCAATGATCAATAATGACTCTACTTTAAGATCGAGTGATATTCGGATAAATCCTAATCAAACCTGAAATTAACTCGAGTAGTATTCAAATAGGGTTGACCCTTGAGTTCCCGAGAGAGAGAGAGAGAGAGAGAGAGAGAGAGAGAGAGAGAGGAGAGGTACCTGGGTATTTATGAGTGAAGGTATCCCATATACTTGGTCCTCTACCATATCCATTTGCTGCACCTTCATACTGTACAAATAACATATATGCATTATTACTCAAATAAATTTCTAGTGAATTCTTTTTCTAAGAACATACCAAGAAATAAAAATCAAAGCACTTGCCTGGTAAGCAGAGGAAGCAGTCCCGAACTTAAAACCTGCCGGGAAACTGCTCCGTCGAACAGAACCCAAACTCTCTATAAACTCATCACTGTAAGCAGCCGCTGACCCTACTAGAAGACTCAGAAACACGTAAATTAGGCAGATTCCAACGCTCATTTTTAATTGCTTTTCATTAGGCACTCTCTTAACTGATAACCTCCCTTGTTGAACTTTATCTGAAATGTCTCAGAAGTATATTACAATTTTACAGTCATTTTAGGCTTCTGTGTTGTCGAGTTAAATACCACCATTGCCATCAAAATTGGAGGATAATTCAACACTTTGAAAGGGTAATTTGGGTATCTACTGAAAATCTATATACATTCAAAAGAAATAAAGTTTGACCACTAATCTTATTATTTCGTTTCAATTTAGTCATTTTTTAAATTTTTAGATATTCTAATTCAAACCTTTACATATTTAATTTAAATTATTTTTTTTTTAAAAAAATGAGAGAGTTAATTATATACTCCTTAGAAAGACAGTGGATATAATGAAAAATAAAAAATTTAATTTCTTATATTCAATTATTTAAATTAAAAAATATATATTGACATTTTAAAAAAATAAAAAAATATTGTTACAGTGAAAAAGACAGTTACTGTAGTAATGGTGCAGAAAGTAATAGAAAAGAGAGCGGTTTGAGCGAGAATAATAGTGATAATAACTACTTATTATTTAATTATATTAATTGTACTATAACTATAAAAATATTTTTTAAATAATATTATAATTTTTTATTTTTTTATTTTTCGGAAAAAATGATTTTCAGTTTCTTATTTTTAAAAATAGAATTAAATTCGCGTGTTCAAATTAGCAGGTAAATTTAATGGTAAAATCTTTGACGGTCCAGTGGCATCTGATACGGGACTGGATTTTTTCAAATATCTTTTCTGGAAGCAAAATATTATAATTTATAATCATATGTATGTCGATTGCTTGAAGCAACTGCCAACGAATGACTTAGTTTATGCGACTGATTGGACAGGAAATTTGAAATTAAACTAATGAAGCACCATTGGAACACTCAACCGTCTAAATTAGTATAATTTTTTTTAATGAAGCACTACTAGCATTATTGTGTTTGATGAAACCTACCCACCTTTTATTATTATTTAAATTAATAAAATCTTATCTAAAGTTTTGAAAATTTTAAAATATGTATACACTAACACTCAAATAAAAAGACTCAAACAGTTGGTCGCATAGAAAAACATTAAACTAGAAATTTAAATAAATAAATAATTGAAAATTCTTAAAATTTTTTAAAAAATTATAAATTTAAGATAATTTAAATTAATAGGTCAATAATGGATTACCAACATCTATTGGATTCTATTGGTATAACTGCTATTGTCTCTATGCTTATTCATAATTATCGTAATGTAATGCTAGAGACCTTTTTAGAGAATAGACAACTGAAGCATTTTTAAGTGATGGGGAGATTGATTAGATTCATACACTGCTTTAAATTGTTCTTTTTATAAGAAATATTTTTCTCTTTTTATAAGAAATATTTTTAAGGTGCTTCTTTTTTTTTTTTTTTTTTTTGCAAAGAAATCAAGTTAAAGAACCGCATAACAAATTATCAGTTCTACAAGGCACACAAGTTTGCATAAGGAAATCAAAGAGGCAAGGCCACACCTCTGCGAGGGGAGTGAATTTGTATTTTTATCTGCTATTTCTTTTAGTTGACTTATTCAAATCATTAGTGTTTCTTCTTCTTTTTTTCTTGGTTGCAAATTATTGAAAAAATATGGGATCAAGGGTCAATTTGCTCCTTGAATTTATGTCTAAGAGTTAAATATACCTAATTTACTTTTTTTTTTTTAGTAAATAGCTCATTGAATTTATGTCCAAAAGTCAAATACACCTAATTTAAAATTTTCAGCAAATAATCTATTGAACTTGTATCCAAAGTCAAAAATACACCCAATTTAACCTTTTTAAAAATAAAATAATATTAGATTCTTATATTTTAATTGAATTGTAAAAATTAAAGAAAATATTTATTTCAATAATTTACTACTACAGTATCTAATGATGTATTATATAAGAGCGTGTTTAGTAAAATCTAAAAGTTGAAAGGTTATTAATAAAATGAATATTATTTTTAATTTTTGTAATTCAATTAAAATATAAAAGTTTAATGTTATATTATTTTTTAAAAATTTTAAATTGGATATATTTAAATTCTTGGACATAAGTTCAAGGGGCTATTTACTGAAAAATGAAATTGAATGTATTTGATCTTTAGAATAAGTTCAAGGAGCTATTTGTTAAAAAAGTTTAAATTAAGTGTATTTGGCTTTTATATATAAATTTAGAGGGTAAATTAACCATTTATGATTATGATAATTCAAAAAAATATACAAGAAAGCATAATAAAAAAGGTAATGAAACTGTCGGTGGACACAAAGGTAAACAAATACCCAATTCTTAAAAATTTAAGGGTATTGTTACTGCCTCAAGACTTCATCTTAGGGTTTTTAAACTTTGATAGAAGATTAGTACTTTAATATTTTTTCTTTTGGGATTGTTAGTTTAGTATAATACATTAGTATACATATATATATATATATATGTATTAGTCTAAACAATAGTAATGTTATAAAATAATCGTAAGATTATATAATTATTGATTTAATTATTTACTTTTTTATTATAATAAATAATAAATTTTAGTATCTTTTATTTGTAGTTTGTTGTTTGACTTGTAAACATGAATAGAAATATAAATTTAAATGCCCATCTTTTAATTTAAAAAAAAATACAATCCAAGCATCATAGCGTGGAAACTAGTGATTGGATGCTGATATTTTAAAGAAAGAAATGAGTCAGCAAAAGATTGTTGACTCAACAAACAACACTCAAGCATATCATTTTGGTAATATGCTCCACCCTTCCCCAAATATTTGATTGTTAGGGTTTAGGTATCCATTAATCTAGTACCATTATTCTTTATATAAATATTGATGCTTCAAATCGATTGATTCTTCTATTGATAGAATATCAATTAACTCCTAATACCTTAAGGATCCAACCAACAAAGCTTTTCTTCCATTGCTTCAGTGCCATGAGTTGGTGTACAAACATGGCAATATTGAATTTTTAACATCTTAGATGATCAAAACCTAGGCAGAAGGTTATTTCGATATCAATTTGGGCAACAAGTGGCACTATTAAGGTCTATAGTACTTTTAATGCTTTATAGGTCCATATGCAATCTTGGAGATGGCCTTAAAAGAGCGTTCGCGGTTCCTCAACGCTCGCGATTTCTTAAAATTATAGTTATTATGACCATTTTTTCAAAAGCGTAACTGAACTTCTCAGGCGCGCCCGCGCTTCTCCTTGATTTCGGCAAAAAAAATATTCATTCTAGATTTTTCTTGAAATAGATTTTAATGTTCAACTTGTTGTTTTTTACCGTTCTTACACTCCCTTAAGGCTATAAAAGCCATATATAGATTTGCATCACTCTTTACACTTGAACTTTCAAAAATCTTTCCTTTCTTCTTCAAAAACTCCCAAATCTCTCTTTTATTTCTTCAAGACAAGTATGGGTCCAAGAAAAACTATTGGGAGAGGCTCTTCGTTAGGATGGCAATTATATTGGATATTTGTTTCTCCTTGTTTTACTGCCATTGACCTGTCCTGGTAAGGTTTTTGCCTTTAATTTTCTGAAGATTCTTCTGAATAGGTCTTCAATTTTCTAAATGAGGCTTTTAATGTTGAATCTTTGAACGATCTGTTATGGAACTTTTTAAGATTATGAAGCTTCTATTGTTATCGTGTTATGTGGACGTTTCAACTATAAATCTTTAACGACTCGATATAGGAGTTTAATATTTTTAAGGTTGCCTCATCACGATGAGATATTTAACATTGAATCTTCAAGGATTCACTCAAGGACTTCAATATCTTGAAATATTTAACTTTGCCTCACCATAATGAGGTCTTTATCATCAAATCTTCAAGGATTCACTCAAGGACTTTAATATCTTGAAGTTTTTTAACTTTGCCTCATCATAGTGAGGTATTTATCATCAAATCTTCAAGGATTCACTCAAGGATTTTAATATCTTGAAGTTTTTAATTTTGGCTCATCATGATGAGGTCTTTATCATTGAATCTTTAAGGATTGGCTCAAGGACTTCAATATCTTGAAGTTTTTAACTCTGCCTCATCATGGTAAGGTCTTTTGACACCTAAGATTTACGAAATGCTCTGTCAATTCTTGTTGTAGAGGTATTTTATCACTCAAATTCTATGAAGTGTTTGTTGCTTCTTATTATAGAGGTCTTTTGTCACCCTAAGTCTATAGAGTGCTTGTTGCCTCTTATTATAGATGTCTTTTGCCACCCTAAGTCAATGAGACATTTGCTGCCTCTTATTATAGAGGTCCTTTTGTTTAAGCATTCAATCATGTAAAAATAACTTCTTAGAAAAAAAAGATAGTCTTTTATTACTTCGTCAGATTACAATATATTCCCATCTTGAATACCTCAATAAAAAACCTAAGTATATAATACCTCAAGGGATAAAACCACTACCTAGGTAAAAGAGTATATTCAGGAGTTGGGATTTGACCTTTACTGATAGAATTTCCTTAAATGATCAGCGTTCTAGTACCTTGGGACATAAATTCCTTCCAAAGTTTCAAGTTGAAATGCTCCACTTCTAGTTGCTTTCAAGATTTGATAGGGACCTTCCCAATTCGCCTTTAATTGTTTCTACCCATAACTTTTCTTTGCCGATGTCTGGTTTCCTCAAGACTAGATCTCCAACTTGAAAAGAGCGAGATTTTTTTTTTGCATCATGATACTTAGCTATCCTTTACTTATAGATAGCCTCTCATATGGATAGTTGATCTTTGATTTCGTCAGCTACATAAACATTTGTCCTTATTCTATTGTTATTATCAGCATGATCCATATATTTGATCCTTGTTGTAGGTATCCCGATTTCAACTGGGATTATAGCCAGCATCCTATAAGCTAGCTTGAATAGGGTTTCTCTAGTAGCTCTCCTTGGAGATGTCTTATTAGCCCAAAAAACATTTGGAAGTTCCTCTGCCCAGCATCCTTTTAATTGATTCAATCTTTTCTTCAATCCTTGTAAGATAGTTCTGTTAGTGACTTTTGTAAGTCTATTAGTTTGTGGATGTGCCATAGAAGTAAATTTCAATTGAATCTCCAGATATTTGCATAGACTATTGAATCTTTCCCAATCAAATTGTTTCTCATTATCCGTTATAAGGATATGAGGAATCCCAAAGTGAGATCACTGCTTTCTTAAAGAAATCTTCAATTCTTTTCTTAGTAATCGTTGCCATTGATTTAACTTCCACTCATTTAGTGAAATGATCTATCTCAACAATTAAAAACTTCCTTTGCCCTGATGCTAAACGGAAGGGTCTTAGGATATCCATCCCTCAAACTATGAATGGCCAAGGACCCTTCAAGGGAAATTGGCTAAGAGCTGGCTTATGAATGGAATCACTATGTTTCTGACATTTTTCACACTTTTTGAGCAAATCTGCTACATCAGGCTTTATGGTTGGCCAATAAAATCCTTGTAATAGAATTTTCCTTATGATCGTCTTTGCTCCTTCATGGACACTGCAAACTCCTTCATGTATTTCTCATAAAGCATACATTCCTTCCTCCAAAGAAACACATCTATACCAAGGATGAGTCAAAGGTCTCTAATAAAGGATTCCTTCATACCAAGAGTAGTTAACAGCTTTCCTTTAAATCTTAATGGCTTGAATCTTATCCTTGGGGAGCTCACCCTTTTCTAGGTGTTGGATAATTGGTTTCATCTAGTTTTCAACTTCTTCTATAGGATTAACTTCCATTTGCTCTATAATTGGATTATTATGAATCTCCTTTAGCATCAGGGAATGAAACAATTATCCATTCTCTACTGTTGATTTTACTGCTTGATTCGCTTCAATGTTATCCTCTTGTAGTATCTAACTTATCTGCCAGGATCCTTCTCTTTCTGTAATACTCTACAATAAACGGAGTGTTTTTTTCCAATATTTTTACATGCTTTCATTCTTTTTCTAGAATTTTCCTCATATCTGATTAACGATCAAGGCTGAATCACTGAAGATTCGGATATTGTGAGGATGAACCTTAAGGGCTAGCTCCAAGCCAGTTATTATGGCTTCATACTCTACAACATTATTAGTAGCTCTGAATATAAGTTTAGTATCAGAAATAATTTTTACCTTTGACGTCCTTTCAGGATAATTCCTATGCTAGCTTCTTTTTTGTTCGAAGCGCCATCCATAAATAGGTCCCAACTTTCTGCCTCTATTTTTTCTTTAATCATGTCAGCTACTTCAGTGGTAAAGTCAACCAATATTTGAGCTTTAAGTGCCTTCCTTAATTGATATTGAATATCATGCTCGTTGAACTAGATAGACTAGTATACTAATCTGCCTGATGTCTCAAGTTGCTATAATGCTTTCCTCAGAGGTTAATCAATCCTTATCTTAATCGTATAGGATTAAAAATAAGGATGTAGCTTTTGGGCTATGACCGCTACTACTAAAGCCAATTTCTCTATCTTTGGATATCGTAACTCCATAGCCTTTAACACTCTGGTCACACAGTATTCACCATCTTCTTCTTGTACCAGCACAGATGCAATAGTCTCCTTACCTGTGGATAAGTACAAGAACAATGCTTTACATCCCTAGGACAACTCAATAATAGTGGTGTTGTAAGGAAATTTTTCAAAGCATCAAAAGCTTCTTGACATTCGGATGTCCATTCAAACTGTTTACACTTCTTGAGGATCCGAAAGAATATGAGACATTTCTTCACAGAGCAGGAAATAAACCTGCTCAAGGCTATTACTCTTCCATTAAGCTTCTAGACCTCATTTACGTCCTTTGGTGGTTGTATGTCAAGTATTTCCTAAATCTTCTCTGGATTAACTTCAATACCCCATTGGGATATCATGAAACCTAAGAAATTTTCGGCTTTCACACCAAATGCACATTCGTCTGGATTCAACTTAATGTTGTACTTATTTAGCACATCGAAGACTTCTTTTAAGTCTTTAGGATGATCCTATGGCTTAATGCTTTTGACAATGATGTCATCCATGTATACAAATGCATTCCTGCCAATTTATTCTTTAAACATTAAATTCACCAATCGCTGGTAAGTGGCTCCTGCATTTTTAAGTCCACATGGCATTTCAGAATAGCAATATGCTTATCCTTTTGCGATAAAGGCTATTTTGGCCTCATCATTTGGTTTTAAAGGAATTTGATTGTATCTTTATGCGGCATCTATAAAACTATACAATTTAAAGCATGTTGTTGTATCTACCATTTGATAAATGCTTAGTAAAGGGTAACAATTCTTAGGGCAAGATTTATTTAAATCAGTAAAATCAACACACATAAGATACCTCCCATTAGGTTTTCTTACCAAGACAACATTTGCCAACCATTCAAGATAGTGAACCTCTCGGACAATTCCTGCTTGCAATAACTTTCCTACCTTTTGGGCTATGGCTACTGGTTTATCTAGTGTGAACGTTTGCTTTTTTTATTGAACTGGTTTTACCTTGGGATTAACATTCAATTCACGAACTAAATAGACAGATCAATGCCCACTATCTCGAAAGCCTAGGTGGCGAAGGCTGAGACAATGCTTTTAAGGACTTTCTCGATCAGTTTTTTAACTTGCTCCCTAAATTTAGTGCCTATTGATGGGCTCTTTATGCAACCTACACCTAAGGCAGTGAACCTACCGATGCAGTCTAGCACTAATGGCGAGTATCAAGGTCGTATTCCTCGGGAAAGTGAAAGCCTAGAGTTACTCCTTTGTTCTTTGTTATATTAACCTAAAATGGATAATGAATAAATTCTAAACTAACTATTAACTACAAGCTAAGTTCTGAGGGAGATGCAGGAGTAATTGATAAATGAAATAATCAAGACAAGAAGACAAACCCAAAGGGAATCTAAACTAGTTAGCAACCGAACAAAAGATAAAGGATCGGTGAGTCTAATTATGCTACCCGTGGACGAATTCTTAACCGAATTCAGTTTCTCTCTCGAGATAACCGAATTTCTAAACCTAATAACCTAAAGTTGGAATCTCTTCCTAACGATTGATTCTTAAATTAGCATTAAGCTTTAATCCGCCTCTATTAAGCTTTGTTAATTCTTAATCCGGCTAGTTAATTATCCTTATCTCTAAGCGATTATTAACCAGTTCTTGTTATTCAAAATTCCAATTGCCAAACGGATTTCTCAATCTCATAAAGCAATCTAAACATCACAATTCACAACGTCTCATGAATAATGCATAATCTTATTAATACTGAAAACAAGAAGAATACAAAACCAACTCAAACAATCCAACAATATAATATCAAGCCAACATAGTAAAGAAATCCCAATGGATTAAATCAGTCTAGCTAAACATGTTCATGTTTAAAACAATCTAGGAAATCAATTACAATGAAAGAATAATGAAAATAAAACATGTACACCCTTTTCTCTCGAATTGGATGAACAGCTCCAAATCTGGATCTACACTTTGATTAATCTCCCAAACTGCCTCTTGAATTGCTCCACTACGATTTTGCACTCGGAACCTTGCGATTCCGGGATTCTTATTCCATGACTCTCTCCTCAATCATGCGGAAACCGAACCAGCCGCCAGGGCTTTATGTCACTTCTTCCCCCTCTCCCTTTTCTAAGAAAAATTCATTTTTCTTATATATTTAACTCAGCACGACCGTGTTCAAGGCCGTGCTAAAACTGTGGATCTCACCAAGTAGGGTTTCACCACGGCCGTGTTTCTCCCCGTGTTGGCCACCACGGGCCGTGCTGAAGGCTGTGGTGGCTACGGAAACCGTGCCCAAAGTGCAAATTTCAAGAATCAAAGCCAATGGTTGAGCACGGCCAGAGTCCAGGCCGTGCTCAATGTATGCATTGCGGGCTCTTGTCCGATCTTGATGAATTCTCATCCGTTTCCGCACGTATTGTTCTATAATTGCTTAAACACCGATGATGGTCCTATAAATGTTCCTGTAATGCAAAAGAACACAAAACACGGGTGATCTGGGAATAAAAGTACAATAATTGCTAAGAACATACGCAATAATATGCAAGCAAATATGTGTAAAACTATGCTCATCACCTATTTTCACCATCTTGTTAATGTTGAGTTCCACATTCACCAGATCATTTATTGGCCGAGTTTTGTCTTGATCTTGTTCCTTTCCACTTCTCTCTAGGATTTTATCAATAGGTAAGGGGTCCTGTTTTTTAGAGGAGGCTAAGGCATAACACTCTGCCACCTTGGTTTGATCTCCCTTGATAGTGACCACTCCCCTTGGGATAGGTAACTTCATTACCAAGTATCTAACACTGATGACAACATCTGTATTATAAAGGTAAGGCTTGCCAAGGATAGCATTATATGAAAAATACATATAAAAAACATGAAATAAGGTTTTCTGAATCTTTATAGATTTCTCCTGGTCATCTCCCAACTCTACCACGAGTTATGTCGTTCCTTCTAGCCTAATTTGTTTACCTCCTAATCCTACCAAGGTTATGGCATTTGCCTTCAGTTTGACGATTGTTCCTCCCATTCTTTTATAGACAATTAAATTGATAAGACTAATGACACTACCATTATCTATTAAGATTTTATGAATTAAATAATCATTGATGTGAAACTGAATTACCATTGCATCATTTTGGTGCTCCTTTTCCTTTATAATGTCTTTCGGTCCGAACTGAATCTTTAGGCATGAAATTCTTGCTTCATTGTGAATAGTCAACACTCCTCGTCTGCTTATTTTACGACTAGCTATTAGGGATGATTTCCCTCCAAATATGACATTTACTATGATCGCCAAATCTTTTCTTTTGCTTTTATCAAGAGCTTGTCTTTTCTCCCATTGTTCATCATCTTCTCTATGTTTGCTACTTCTTTCTTCATTTATCTTCATAAAATACTTTAGGGTACCGCTCTCTATTAGCCTTTCAATCTCAAATTTTAGATGTCTATATTGTTTTGAATCATGACCATAATCCTCATGGAATCGATAGTATTTGCTATTATTTTTGGTAGTCTTAGAATCTGGATTTACCCTCCTTGGCAATTGTATGCCTTTCTTATTCTCTTTGACCTACATGAGTATCCTTGATCTAGATTTTAATAAAGGAGTAAAACTTTGTTCTTTCTCCTTAGATTGACTTCTTTCTAGGGATTTAGGCGATTTCTTGTCAGAATCTTTTCACTTCAAGTTCTTAAGCTCAGCTTCCATCTTTCATTGGTTCCTACGCCCTTCGTCCAACTCCACATACTTTTTAGCTATCGCCATAAGATCTGAAAAGGTGTTAGGCTTTCTAGTATGTAGTTTATCAATAAGTTTACCTAGCTGAGTTTCTTCCTACAAGGCCTTCATGGTAATTTCCATATTGAGATTTTCAATTTAGGTTGCTTCATTATTGAATCTCTCAAGATAACTTTGCAATATTTCATTTTCATTCTGCTTATAGGCTTTCAAAAACTAGTGCGCCTTTTAGGTGGCACATTGATGATGAAGCGTAACATAAAGCCCTTTAAAAGAGACTCGAATACTGAAATGGATTTGTGGGCAATGCTAAATACCATCTTATAGCTGAATCTATCAAGATAGTGGAAAACACACGACATATAAGGGTTGGCAATTTGAGCTAAATTGGGAATTTTTTAGCCATTATCTCCAAGGATAAGGGCGACTCTTCTGCCATGAAATTTTCCAAATTATAATGTGATGTTTTCAACTTTTTCATTGCCTCTAGCAATATTCTTTTAAGATTAGGATTCTCTTGCCTTATTATTACTAGACTCACAATGTCTATGTCCGCATATCAATAGGATTTTACTTTGTTATCTAAGTTCTCAGGATTAGCATTACATTGCTAGTTTTCTCCATTTGGAGCTGGAGGTGGTGGAGGAGGTGCATCCCTTACCCTAACTCTAGGGTCATTTTGATCCACTACATTAATAGGCGGTGCTGGTGTAGCAGCCTGGGATAATGTTTTGCAAATGATCAGTTGCAATTAGCTTTGAAACTACGAAAGTGTCGTATTTGTAATTCAATTGAGGGTTGTTTCAAGAGCTAAGGATAACTCTAGCGACTCTTCCACCGTAATCCTCGATGGTGTGATGAAAGTTGAACCTCCCCCAACTTCTAGATTGGGAAAATACAAGGGTCTAGGAAAATAAGCCAGCCACGAGCGTCCTCAGGGAATCAGTGTTGAACTAGGTGTTATAATGATAGAGGAGTTGTGAGTTAGTAATGGCATACTGAGCATAGGTTTTGTCAAGTTCATAGGGTCAGCTGGTGGGATTTGTTCAATCAATGCCATTTTTGGAAATCAATCATAAAAAGAGAAACTTTCAATTTTCCCACAAACTATGCCAAATGATGATGTCCAAAAATAACGATGCTAAAGATATAGATCCTCAGGTTGTCGAATCCCTTACAAAGACAGAAGAGCAGCCTCAAAGGACCTAGACTTGGTGTCTAGGGGAGCCTCAGATGCTTAAGTCAGCAATAGCAAAGTAAAAAGGAATTTAAAGCGAGATATATATATATATATTTGTCTCTTGATGTGCTTTACAGTACTTATTTTCTTTATAACGCTCCAATAATCACACTAGTTATAACCCCCATATTGAATACTTTACCGCTCGTTATCTAAAGAGTTCAATTGAGGGTTCGGATCCTGAACGATTACTTCTTCAAATTCCTTAGCCTTTATCTTTAGGGATAAGAGACTCGTTAAAGTGAGATGTTATCAACAATGATAACTAACTTTATCATCAGTGAGTTAACTATAGTTAGATGAGGAGAGTCAAGTCTGTTAGCAATTTGCTAAAATTGATACTTTAAAAGAAACTAAACCTATTGGTATGATGAAACATATTCCTTTAAAATGAAAAACTTTATTGCAACATTTAGGATAATGTTGGGCCTCCATATGTAAGATGGGAGTTCTCATGGAAGAGAATAAGAAGCAAGGTTTGATGTTAACTCAGAAGACAATGTTAATTTATTGAAAGAAATAATTGCATTTGGTCTATAACCTATGGTTCAGTAGATTAATAAATAAGCTGCAAGTTGAGAATCTACAAAAGTTTGCAAGTTCCCTTTTATGCACATATAACTTTATGGTTCATTTATATGATTTCAAACATATTAATGTTCTAACAGTATTAGTTGGCAGCAATACAAAGTCATCAATTCTATGGGACTACAAACCTATGATTACAAGAGTCAAAAGGAGATTACTAGCATAAAATTGATATATGGTAGTATCTTAATGGGAATGTATGGATATGAGGGAAAATGATTGTGTAGAAGTTGGCTTTAAGGAATGGTTGAAGTTCAAACATTCCAGTTTATAAAGTCTATTAGTTAAATAAATAGTACTAAGAATGTGAATGATAAATGAGTTTGTTTTTTTAGTTTATTCATTGTCAAATGAGGAGTCTCAAGTCTATTTGTAGTAAGTAATCTATTGTACAATGATTGATCAATGAAAAATTATGCTCTTGCTCCATCTTTTGTCTTAGTCTTCCCCTGTCACTACATTCCCTCCCATATTCTCATTATTTGTTAATCCTCATGTCTTGATACTCATTATTGCTTGATTGAGAAATTGATCATTATCAGATTAATGTGTATGGGGAAGAATAATATTTGGGACAATTTTCTGGATTGATGCAAGGTTTTTATGTCCACCATCAGCTATGTTAGTCCAAGTCCTTTCATGACTTTGGAAACCCTTGATTTTGATCTTGACAACCAAATTGAGGTGTACTAATTTCATATTTTGAGTTTCTATTATGTAGCATTAAAGTGGCTTAAGCATTGGACAAAAGGTCTTAGAGAAAATCAAATAGCATTGCTGAGTGTCTATTATACAGCATTAAAGCAAGAGGGCACTTTTAAAGCGCACGGGTGCTTTTCTCAAAGTCACCTAGAATACTTCTAGTCAAAAATTGACACCTGGCAGTCAAAGAGTCTTCTCTGTATGAAGTGCGAGGGCGCCTCCCATTGAAGAGAAAGATAAAATATGCCAGAAAATAGCACGAGCTCAAGCGCGAGGGTGCTTTTCCAGCGCCAGGGCGGCATTTGCATTAAATGCTAAGTCAGTGAACACTGTGCTGTCAATCGATAAAGCTACGCCACGTGTCAAGAGTCATTGGAGTTCTAATGACTATATTCAAAAAGCACAAGGGCCCTTCTAGCTAAAAGTTACTTTTGCCAAATCATCTTTACTTTGCATTTAATGAAGTATGGGCTATTTGTAACTTCTTTAAGAGGTTGGTATATATATAAATACCCCTCTTCAAGACTTAGACAATGGTTATTCAATTTTCTAAGTACCCAAACTCTTGCAAAGTGATTTCTCATCTTTCTACATTAAATTCTCTTTTTATAGATTTAAATGTGAGCCATAAAGCACTTGTAAATGTTTGAGTGTTTGCCTTAAGTACTTGGGTAAGGATTTAAAAGTTAGCCTAGGAAGAAAAACTCTTGTATGGTTTGGTGTGAGCCTAAACACTAAGTTTGAGGGTGAGCTTGGAAAAACTCCTAGGAAAAAGTTTGAGTGTGAACTTGGAAACACTTAGGTTTAATCTTGCACCCGCAAAAGGATCATTAATAGTGAAATACCTAATTGTAAGTTGGAGAGTGGATGTATGGTTGGTTAATATTCGAACCACCATAAATCTTTTTGTTGATTTTCTTTCTCTTCTATCTAATCTTTTGATTGAATTTTTATTTCCCATTAACCTTCTACATACCAATTCAACTCCCCCTTCTTGGTGCATTAAGGGACAACAAGGTATTTGGATATGATCACGTATGACAATTTAACTGTAACTTCTAATTTTGAGAAGTTAGTAAGGGCTACATCTTTCTGAAATTTTTATTAATTATTTTCTTAGTAAATGACTCCATGAATTCATTTATTCCCTTTAATGATGGAAGGTGTATTAAGAAAAACATTACTTTCGTCAGCACATGGAGTATGTAAATAAGGAGAAATTCTTAAAGATGCTCAAGGTAATCATGTTTTGTCACGAGATACATAATAAAATGGAATTGCAGTTCAACAAGTCACAATTATAGATTACAATTTTTTTCACTAACATTGTTCATATGTTGTGCAAATATAGATGTAATGGTTAAATTCTTAAAGGTAGGGAAAAAAATAAATCTTGGTAGGGGTGGTGATGGTTCAGGAACCAGCGGTTCAAGGTTTCGTGGCAACTAGAAACAACTAGTTCCAGTTTGGCCGGTTCAGACAGCCTTAAAAGAATTATAAGAAAAGGTCTTAAACTTGATTTTCTTACCATAAATTAAGTTGCATGTGTATCTAAAGGGTTTAGAAGAATAAAAACTCATACACTTCTCTTTTTTTTTAAAAAAATAAATATTTATCCCCTTAAACAGTTCCTACGTCGGAATGTGAAGAGCCTTCGCTTGCGAGGTTGAACAAATTTCATCTCTTCCTTCACAAACTCTTATTGCCTTAAACATGTCTTTGTCTAATCATCTAGACATGTTTGGGCTTCTAATGATTCGAGGGCTAAGGAAGATCGTGCAGGATCTAAAAATATTTTTGCCCGCACTTTAAAGCTTATTCCACAGACACAATTGAGACTGAACTTGCAAAAAATTTTCTTTTGCAATTTTTGATAGTATAGAAAAATATTTTGTGTCGAGCTCACTGCTCAAAAATCGAACTTGTTTTACCTGTTTTGCTATCATCAAAATCAAACACTATGGTTTAATAAATTTTAAGTTTGAGAGGCGAACCAGATCATTGCTTAGGTCTCTTTTTGTCTTTGCATCATTAATTAATCACTCCTACTAAATTTATTTGGTTCATCTTAAACTTGATTAGTAGTAGAAGAGTCAGCATAAGGTAAACCATACATAATGCTTTACTGCATAAATACATCAATAATTACTTCCCTAACATCAATAATTATTCTATCAATATCAATTATATTTTCTATATTTTCACTAGAATCATCAATACCTAAATAAGAATAATAAGAACTTAAATAATCATACAAATCATCTATTTTAGTCCTAAAATCAAGAACATGTAACAAGACTAATTGATAGAATTTATTTATAATGATTTATCCATTTCATGTTCATTAATAAAAGATTCTTTTAAAACATCATCATGTTCATGTTTTTGTAAAGCATCAGCAACATTAAAGCATTTAAGTAAAAATAAATGAGAAGTTGGATAATAAAACATCAGTAAAACATAAGTAGCATCAGTAAAAGCTTTTAAAGTGTCTAAATATTTTGTGTAAACATCCCAAGTCTATAGATATAAACTCATTTGATGCATATTATTAGAAATAAATGTGCACAAAATTTTTTATATGCAAATGACTCTTTGAGTAATTCATAAGTGGAGTCTCAATAGGTCGGGATATCTCTTGAAATTTTTTTTGGTCTTTCATTTATTTATTTATTTATCATAAACTAATTACTTATTTATAACATTTAATTTAAACAGTCTTCTTAATTGTATTTATGCACTTGTTATAGAGAGTGAGATTCACTCTCTCATTTTTAAAGAAAAAATGAATGAAATAAGTCAAATTGGGTAAGTCTTATGTTGTACTAACTTGATCCAAAAAGGCCAAAAGAGAAGATTTGATCTTTTATAAATAGTTGAAGGGCTAAATTGAACCTTATTCCTTTACAAAATATTTGTCAGCCTAATATCCACGGTAGATATTTTCATATTAGATGTGCATGCCATGTTTTAAATTTAAGGTTAATTACAAGAAAATATATGAAATTTCATGCTTTTTTAATTAAATCATGTCTTTTTAATTATAACAATGTCAGAGATCACCTTTTATTTTTTACAAATCAATACACAATTCTGTAATTCGACCAAACTAGTCTTATGTGGCAATCGGTGCTCAAGAGACAGACACATAGGATGCTTTAATAATCCATGTTAGAACACACCATTTTAGTCATGCAACTTAAAGAAAATAAAAGAAAAATAGACGATGACATTCTGTTGTTGCCCTAAACTTTTACCCTAAAACACATAAAGTGTTTAGTAAGGAAAAAAGCCGTTTGATAGACTCCATTTCTAAAAGTGTAAAATCCTTGTTACATCTTCGATTTATTGAGTAAAAGCGTTTCTTACTGGAATTAAAGTCGTTTTCATTGCTTTTATGGTCCCTTGGAGGTTGGTGAAAGTTGGGGTTGTGTGGTCCTAAGAAAGTGGCCATTTGAGTGTTCCTAGTTCGTTGAAGTTCACTACCACCGATAAGTAAGTGAAAAAGTATTTATTGGTTTGTGCTTTTAGATTCACTATATTGTATATAATTTGTGTGGGGTTGGCATAAATTAATTTTAAATCTTGATATCTAAATAATTTAGTTATTAAGTTAGAGTTTCTAATTAAATAATTTTCTTTAGGGAATCTAAGGTTCTATGATACACATTCTTTTGTTGCATTAGTGGAAGCACTAAATAGGGATATTTATGTAGTTTATTTTTATTTGCATGTATTTTGGGGATGTTGAATTGTTTTTTTCTTAAACTAGGATGGTTTCGATTTTTATTATTCTTTGGTGCTCCCTCATGAGCTTTCGAGATTAGAACTTTTTATGTTCTTTGGTGCTCTCTTCTGAGCTTTGGAGATCGATACTATTTTATTTGCTTTGGTGCTCTCTAATGAGCTTTGGAGATCAACCTTTAACATTCTTTTACTACTAGTATCATCTTCAGACCCTCTCTTTCCTTATGTGGATTGGTGCCTTGTTATTGTATCGTATTATGATATATGTTGGAGCTAATTGCCAAAGATAAATAGATGAGATAAGTGTAGTACTTCTTGATGTTGGATGAACTTGTGGGTGAAGAACATGATTGTCCTTGCTTGTCGTCATTAGCTTGTGATTTTTTTTATAGAAAAGACTTTCAATTCTTTTCCCATAGACGACACCTTTTGATAACTTGGTCAAGAAAGGTAAGCTATCAACAAGGTCTTCAAGTTTCACTCAAGTTTCAGTGTACTTAAAACAATGGTTAGAAAGCATTGGACAGGGTTGTCTGGCCACTCACTCCGATGGCTAAGTCAGTAATGGTTTTAAGTTATAAAGTATGTAGTAATTGTAGAATAATGAATATACTTGACATGTTGTATCACAATCCTTTATATAGAGATTGAAGGTCTCCTAGTCTTACAAGAAGTAGGACTTTGTGAATGTAAAGTCTCATAATCCTATTAGGATTAATCTTCTTGGTCATACAACGTAATCCTAGGTCGGGTCGGATTTCTAACTAGAGTCCGACTATGACTTGGTCTTCAAGACTTCTTGTTGTACCTAAATTTGGACTTAGTCAATCCCATGTTTTTTAGTTATGATAACTCGGCATGCAGTGCTCGACCTATTCTTGTCTGCTCGGTCTATTCTTTCATGCTGATCCTACTCTTATCTACTCGGCCTATTCTATCATGCTCGGCCTACTCTTGTCTACTTGGCCTATTCTTTCATGGTCTGCCTATTCTTCATGGTCGGGCTACTCTTTCATGCTTGACCTACTCTTTTATGGTCGTCCTATTATGTCACGCTCGGACTATTCTTCATGGTCGGCCTACTCTTGTCTAGTTGGCCTATTCTGTCATGCTCAGCCTATTCTTCATGGTCGGCCTACTTTTTCATGCTCGGCTTACTCTTGTCTGGTCGACCTATTTTTTTCATGGTCGGCCTATTCTCTCATGCCCGACCTATTTTGTCATGCTCGACTATTTTTCATGCTCGGCCTATATTTTGGTCAGTTATCATGACTTATGAAACTTTATTTTCTAGCACATTCATATGCATTGTATAATATAATTACAAGTTATGTCAAATTAAGATACCGTGGATTAACTTGTTTAAACTAATGGATATCATCCAATTAAACTTCAAAAAGGAGCTAAATATACCATTATAAACTAGTTCATTGATAGTCAACACTTACATACATAAATAAAGGTTACAATGAAACATAACTTTACTAAGCAAATGGCAACATTTTTTGTTGACTACCTCAACAGCTAGCAAAGTTTTTACTGCTAAAACTACAATAATAACAATAATGATGATGCTCAGCAAAACATATAGCCTGCCTAAACCAACAATTGCCTTCTTCCATTGTATTATAGTCTCCATCAACTGCTTATTCTTAGAAACAAGTTCTGAATTTCCTGCTTCAAGTTTAACAACCAGAGATCACAAGTTTGAATTTGCCACAATTCCATAATTGTTGAGAAGCTTCTTATAATGCTCATTTTTCTTTTCAGTTGCTAACAGTTTATGCACCATCATTTTCTCCATTTCATCTTTGATCTTCATTTACTCTTCAAGAGAATCCCTTTGAGCCTTTAAGTGATTAATAATTGCCTTCTACTAGCATGGTATATCAACATCGACCTACTCAAAAAATTGTAGTCATCATACTACATGAAAACTAGGTAATAAATGAGTAAATTATTATTACTAAACAATTTGAAAAAATAAGCTTCTAACCTCAACCCTTACATGTCTGACATGGCAACGCCAATATCTCATTCCAAGATTAAGGGGTTGTCTAGTCATAAAGACTAACATGGAGAGGGAAGTCGCCACTTGGGTAATTCACCGGAACACTTTTACTAATGAGTGACTATTTTTAATTCTATAAGGAAGTTTACACTATAAATCTAAAGATGGATATGGAAGCCAACTTTCTTATTTGTGTATCTTTGTTTTTAATTTTATTGTTTAACGAGTTATTTCCTATAAATACAACATAAATATTCCTACATATCAAGCATTATAATATGTGAGGTCCACCTAAGTGTAGTCCATTTTTATTAAACCCCCTCCATATTTATTTTGTTAGCCTACTTAACTATCTAATGATGTACATGGCTTTACCTAGTCAAGCCCAAATACAAATTATATTTTGAATTCCAGCCTTTAAATCTAATGGACTACTTTTTATGAGAAGGTCCAATTAAGTGATCGTAAATATAATGTGGCCCAATTAGTTCAAACAAAACATGACAAAGTCCATTAAATCTATATGAATTTTAGATTAAAGCCCAATATGCCATCTTATTACCCTAATGGACTATAATTTTCATGCCAAGTCCAATTTTAAGGCTTAATGTCTATATGTCCAATTTTAATTACACAATCACACAGCAGATATTTGACATCCATCCAAAATAAAGCAAAACTAAAGTGTAAGAAATTAAATCTAGCTATTACAAATCTCTTACTACTAAGAAAATTGAAGAAAAATACCTAAAACTAAGTACAGTACACAAATTCTAAAAAATACATAAAAATTCAGGGAATAGGGATGGAGGGTGAACAACTAATTAGCTCAACACAGAGCCAAATCGGCTCTACACTGAGCTAATCAGCTCTAGGGCTTTTCCATGGTGGCTCTTTGATTTCATGAGCTTTTTACATCCCAAAGCCAATTTTTCATGCATAGAAGGTAAAAAAAAAGATTAGGACACAGAGAATTGAAGCAAAAGAGATCAATTAAATTAAATAAAAATCCTAAAAAAGTCATGCAAACCCTAGAAATAAGATTAATAGTAAATGAAAATGATAATTTTCAGATTTTTATCATGGAACCCTAAAACCAATCTTAATTACAAAAATATAAAGAAATTACAAATTTAACATGTAACCCTAATCATTTGACTTAATTAGATCTAAAAGCCAAAAGCATGCAACCCTAATCATTTGACTTAATCAGATCTAAAAGCTAAAAGCAAGCAACCCTAATCATTTGACTTCATTAGATCTAAAAGCCAAAAGCAAACATATTAATAGATTCAAAACCCTACATTTTCTTATTATCATATTCAATTTCTAGCGTGTTCATATTATCAAATTCAATGTCCAGTAGTTTACAAGCTTGTTAATTCACAAGAATACAAAAAAAAAAACACAAAAAAGAAAACAATAAACAAAAGAAAACCTAATCATGTTTCTAAAATATAAAGGAAAACAAGAACCAGTTTAATAGGAAAGATGATATTGATGATGCTGGATGTAGGGGAACCTTCAGGTTGTCACTGTAGATGATTGTTTTGCGAGTCTCAGGAGATGACAAAGTAGTTGAATCAAAGATAGGTTGAGAATTTAGTACTGCTTAAGATCTAGAAAAGCTATATCATTCTAAAAATGTGTAGTTCTTTCTCAGTTACCTCCAAAAAACTATTTGTGCTTTTGAACATAGGGTTTTTTTTCTATAGGTTGCTAATAATCAATAACCCAAACCTAGAGAGTTAATGATGTATATACATAGAAGTGTGATTATAGAAAACTCTAGAGCAACAAATAAGTCTTTATTTAAAATCTTAAATAGATCTTTATCTGTAATTATTATCTAATAAAATAGAGAGAAAAGTCCTTTAAAATTCTAATAATTATTTTTAATAAACGTTCTAGAATCTTATTTTTATCATGTAAATCAAAATAAGTGTGAAAACAACGTCGAAATGGGAAAATAAGCCAATCGGCATTATATAGAGCTGATTCAGCTCTATACAGAGCCGATTGGACTCTATATTGTGTCAATTGGCTCTACATAGAGCAAATTAGCTCTAAGAGCAAGAAATTTCAAATTTATGCAATTTAATCTCTGAATATTACAAAAACTGTTGTTTCATCCTTCAAACTTAGTGTTTTCTAACTAATAAGTCCAAATTGATTCTAGGAAAGTGATTTTAACTCAATCATTCTCAACCCTAATCTCGGATTCGTCCACCCTCAGTGTCTGAAACTCGATAAAAGTAGTAACTTCCATCATAGGATTTTATGTAATTTTCTCGATATCCAGATTCAAAAAATGGATGCTGATACTTAGTATTTTCGAAAAGCTAACACTAAACCTCTTCTCTTAGTGAACTAATCCTTTACTAAGTCCTTTAAACCATGAGTATTAATGGTTACTCAAAAATTCTTTGTGTTTTTAATACCGAGGCTCACACAATAACCCTTTATTTTAGTTGAACAAAGAGATTTAACTTAATACATTATACAAAGAAAGAATTTAAGTGTAGAAAGTTGAGAAATAAATTTGTAACAGTTTGGGTACTAATAAATTTACACACTTATGTCTAAACTCTTTTTGAGGAGTATTTATACTCATACCAACCCTCAAAGACTCGTTACAAATAGTCAGCTCATTTAATGCAAACCTTGATGATTTGGCAAAAGTTATTTTCTGCTTGAAAAGTGCCTTCATGCTTTCTGATAAAGCTCTAACGGCTCTTGACATGTAGCTCTATAGAAACAGCTATCTTTATGACGGTCATTGACTTAGTATTAAATTCAAAATCTGCCCCCGTGGCATGGGAGTGTGCTCGTGCATAACTTGGGTGCACTTAAAAGTGCCTTTGCGCTTCTCATTGCGCAATTTACTACCACTTTAATAGTTAAGCGCCCTTGTGCTTCTAGCAATGAGGATTTGTTGACTAACAGGTGTCCTGAAGTTCTTGGCATTCAGTCAAGTGTTCCTTTTCATGTGCATGGTCAACTTGATCATACAAAACCACCCTTGTGATTTCAAGGCGCCCTCATGCTTTACAAGAGTTTTTACATTCCTTACTTGAAAGCTTTGAGGCACTATTGTCTAAAATTTAAAACCTTAAAGCACTATCATATAGCACTCAAACATAAAGTTAGCAATACTCAATTTAGGTATTAAGATCCAAATAGAAATCAATTGTCCCTTAGGTCAACAATCTCCCTCTTTTTGGATTTTACAATCAAATTGATATTAAAGGTGAAATTGAATGTTCACAAGTGCAATTTGCTAAGTAATGAACAAGATTTAAAAGAAAAATATATGTTGCTCCTTGAACTAATTGAGTTTCATACTAAGAAAAATAAATTATAATCACTTAGATTAATTTTTCACTTTGATATTTTTCTCCCCCTTAATGTGACAATCATTTTTATTTATTTTTTCATTACTCCCCCTTAAATATTGTCCTTATTATATTTTCCAAACAATCATTCCTATTTTATCAATTATTTTATTCCTTCCCCTTTTGGTAAAAGCAAAAAAAAGACAAATAATAAACAATAAAGACATAAAGGAAGAACAAATAAAGAAGAAGCAATTTCATTTAATTAAGAAGAAAGAAAATACATAACAAGATGTGTGAACTAGTAAGGACTAACGCGGGAAAGAAATGGAAAAGCAAAAGAAGTGAAAAATAAAAGTAAAAAGAGTGAGTTTTTAGTCATCTTCTTCTTCTTCCACTATAGGCTCTTTGCCTTTAGCACCACTACTTGATTCAACATGAGTAGTGGGAGCATGATTCTCTTCCTCTTCTTCCGCTCCCCAATCCTCTAAATGGCATGAAGGAAGCTTGTGAAATTTTTGAATTCCCAAAAGGTCTGCATGCAAATGGTGAAGGTAATTTCAAGTCCTCTCCATTTGCTTAAGCATTTTGTCTTCAAAGGAAAGAGAAGGTTGACCCTCAAAGGTGGAAGGGGTAGGTTCACTTGGGTTTCGATGATCCTTTTTCCTTTTCTTCTTATCATCAACATACTCCTTAATAAGCTAGAAGATCTCTCCATCAATTTCTCATTTAGGACTAAGCCTTATGACCTTAGGGAGATTAGGGTTATTAGAGGAGTGAGGAGTTGAAGGTGCTTTACAGTTTTGATTATGTGAGAAAAGACAATGAGAGCACCTTTTTAGGTATTTCCAAGGTGAAAAGATGATTAAGGAAGAACTTTGAAGTTAGGATCCTCTTCCCATTGATCATTGATCATTGGATAGAGGAAGAGAAGGTATTCTTTAGGCACTTTCTCCATCCCATTATCTCTAGCATGAATGTTGGAAACCACCATCCTATGCACTTCCGAATGAGAGAGGAATTTTAGATCTTTGGAAAGCGAGTTTCTTCTGTAGAGATTTGCCTCCAAAATTGGAAAGGAGAGTAAGGCCTGTCTATTATATTCTCAATAATGCGCATTGAACCTCTCTCTTAAAACTGAGAAATTAAGGAGAATTGGGTCCTAATTAAGGTTTCTTTTCTCCCCAAACATCCTAAACTCAATTCCGTAAAATTCATCCCCATCACCCTTTCTGTTTATCATTAGAGAGGAAAGAAACTCTTTAGTAAGATTTTTATAGCCTAACTTTAGAGATTGGGGTAGAAAGATGGGTTTTAGATCTACATTGTCAAGGAGGGTGGTGATTTCTTGATTTATCCCAAGCTTTTAGAAGGTCTACTCATCAAAGAATCTATCCGCTGGAACTTCCTTTCTTTCAATGGTCATGAGTTTTATCCTTGGTTCATCATTAATATCTTTCATTCTTTCATGGACTGATCGAGATGATTATGGACCTCTTCCCATAGATTTTCTTGACCTCATTGTGTTGAAAATGAAGAAGAGAAGAAGAGAATAAATTTTTGAAAAAGAGGATAAAGATTTTTGAGAGAAAGGAAAGAATAGTTGTAAAAAGTGATAAAACCTTAATAATGTGCCTTATATAGCCATATGAGGGTGAGAAAAATGGCTACAAATGACTATATTTGACTCAAAAGTCATTTTGAAGAAAGCAGTAACGATTATATTTTTGCAAAAATCGATAAAAAGTGCAAGGGCCTTGACAAGCGCAATCACGCAAATTCAAAATTGAGTCAAAATGGCTATTTTTCAAGGATTGCATGGTTGAGCTTCTAGGATGTTAGCGCGCTTTTAAGGTCATTTTCTAGTTTGACTGAGACATGTAAAGCACGAGCGCACATTTCATAAGCTTTAAATAAAATAGTTTTAAAAACATGCAAATACATACTTGATCATATAATTTACTGTTTGAGTATAATAATTATACTCAATTCGTACAAAAATTGAGATGCAAGGATAATTATATCATACAAATAGAGCAAATAGATATCATATCAACAAAAAAATTCAATAAATATGAGAATCTTTGAGGATATAAAAGAAAGCTAATCTAAAGTACTTCCATCAATATCCTTAATTCTCTTTTAATGTAGTTTAATCTCTCCTCATTTAGAGGTTCTATAAAGATATTGGCAAGTTGGTTAGTTGTATCAACAAATTCCATTATAACATCACCATTTTGCATATAATCTCTTAAAAATGATGTCTAAGATCTATATGCTTACTCTTAGAATGTTGAATGGGGTTCTTTGTAAGGTTTATAGCACTAGTGTTATCACATTTTATAGGAATGTGATCAACCTCTCTCTCATAATCTCTTAATTGTTGCTTCATCCAAAGAATTTAAATGCAATAACATCCCGCCGCTACATATTCGGCTCCACAGTGGAGAGAAGAATTGAGACTTATTTCTTGCTAAACCAAGACACTGAACATTTACCTAAAAGATGAAAATTTTGGAAGTTCTCTTTCTATCTAAAAGACTTCCCGCATAATCGGCATTCGAATAACCAATTATGTCAAAAGATGATTCTCTAGGATACATAGTCCTAAATGCAATATGCTATCCAAATACTTCAAGATTCATTTGAGAGCATTTAAATGAGACTCTTTAGGACATTGATTGAAATCTAGCATATAGCCACAGACTGTACATGAAATCGGGTCTAGAGGTAGTTAAATATAAGAGAGAACTGATCATACCTCTATAGAGCTTTTCATTTACACTCTTACCCTTCTCATTTTTATCCAATTTTGTTGTCACACTTATGGGAGTCTTACTACTTTGCAACCATCCATCTCAAATTTCTTCAAGAGTTCTTTTATTACTTGGATTGGTGGATGAATATTCCTTTCTTGCTTTACTTGATTTGGAGACCAAAAAAGAATTTGAGCTCTCCCATCATGCTCATTTCAAATTCCCTAGTCATACACTTAGCAAAATTCTCACAAAGTAATTCATTAGTAGAACCAAATACAATGTCATCAACAAAAATTTATAAAATGAGAGTATCATGTTTGTGTTTCTTTACCAACAAAGTTGATGTGCATAAAATACACACATCTAAATGGGTTTTTAAGATTGATTTTATGGACATTTGGATGTGAATTGGTCCCAACACTCACCCTATGCGTCTGTTTGTGTGCATTAGGTCTAAAAGAAGTCAAAGGATGATAAAGGGAAGAATTGGAGCATAATTGGACGCCGAAGCTGCCGAAACAAGCTAAGTACGAGCATGAGGAAGCTGAACATGGCTGTGTTGGGTGCATCAAACATCAAAGAAAAAGTAGTTCTTAGGGAGCACGACAACAGAGAGTAACACGGGCATAAACACCAGACCGTGTTGGGAACACGGGATTAAACACAGCCGTGTTGGCGGTGACAGGGGGAATTAATTAAAAGAACGAAGAGAGGAAAGAAAAAAGGAGAGCGGGGGAGAACGTCCCAAACCCTAATATTTCTCTCTCAAAGGGTTTTCTGAGCTTGAACCAAGGGAAAAGGAGACTTGGATCAAGGTTTCAATCGGATTCCCTTCAAGGATTGAAGATTGGGCGAGGTTCGTTGATTGGTTTTCAAATCGAGCAAGAGGAACAAGAATCGATTCAATTCGAGCAAGAAGAATTGGGGCTGTTTACTCTCATCCAAGGGTGTAATCAGATTTTCTCTACCTTTACTCATTGTTGTAATTGAATTCTTGTGTATTTTGATAATGAACATGATTAGCTAGATTGATTAAATCCATTGGGATTTCTTTACTATGTTGGCTTAGTATTATATTGTTAGATTGTTTGGGTTAGTTTTGTATTCTTCTTGCTTTCAGTATTAATAAGATAATGCATCATTCATGAGACGTTGTGAATTGTGTGTTTAGATTGCTTTGTGTGATTGAGAAGTCCATTTGGCAATTGGAATTTTGAATAGCAAGAACTGGTTAATAATTGCTTAGAGATAAGGATAATTAACTAGCCGGATTAAGAATTAACAAAGCTTAATAGAGGCGGATTAAAGGTTAATGCTAATTTAAGAATCAATCGTTAGGAAGAGATTCCAACTTTAGGTTATTAGGTTTAGAAATTCGGTTATCTCGAGAGAGAAATCGAATTCGGTTAAGAATTCATCCACGGGTAGCATAATTAGACTCACTAATTCTTTACCTTTTGTTTGATTGCCAACTAGTTTAGGTTCCCTTTGGGTTTGCTTTCCTGTCTTGGTTATTTTATTTATCAATTACTCCTGCATCTCCCTTAGAACTTAGCTTGTAACTATTAGTTAGTTTAGAAATTATTCATCATTCATTTTAGGTTAATATAACAAAGAACAAAGGAGTAACTCTGGGCTTTCACTTTCCCGAGGAATACGACTTTGATACTCGCCATTAGTGCTAGACTGCATCGATAGGTACACTGCCTTAGATTGTAGCTAACACAGATAGCAAACATCAAAAGTAGTGTCTACTTTTCCTTTTGAAAACCCATTTTCAATTAAGAATGAACTAAGCCTTCCATACCAAGCTCTTGGAGCTTGTCTTAAACCATATAAGGCTTTAGACAGTTTAAAGACATGATTTGGAGATTTGTGAATTTCAAAACTGGGAGGTTGTTCAATATAAACCTCCTCCTCAATAAAACTATTTAAAAATGCACTTTTTATATCCATTTGAAATAATTTGAAGTTCATGTGACATGCATAAGATAGGAGTATTTTAATTGCGTCTACTCTAGCAACCAGAGCAAAGGTCTCATCATAAGCAATGCTTTCCTCTTGATTGTAACCTTTTGCAACCATTCTAGCTTTTGTTCCTAGTGATAAAGCCTTGCTCATCTAACTTGTTTCTGAATACCCAATTGCACCTAATAATTTGGTGGTTTTTAATTCTAGGAACAAGTCTCCATACTTTGTTTCTCTCAAATTGGTTGAGTTCATCTTGCATAGCAATCACCCAACTTTCATCATTTAGAGCCTCATTAATGGTCCTTGGCTCAAAGTGAAACAAAGACTAGATTATTTAAAGCTACAAGTTTAGAACTAGTACTTACATCCTCCAATGACTTGAGTAGGTGGGTGATCCTTTTTAAAGTTTCACTACTTAAAAAGACTTTGTGAATTCTCCATTATTTGAGCTTCTTAAGTTACATCATGACTTTGTTGGTTTTCTTGATTGTCCTTAATCGATTCTTCAATCCCTTTTGATGGGTCATCAAGATTGAGTGTGAGCTTCTCAAATGCACCTATAAGATCATTCACAGCAATACATTTTCCAAGATTAAGCTTGCTTGATTCATAAAAAAAAATATTCATAAACTCTTCAACTACTAAAGTTCATTTGTTAAAGATTCTATAAGCTTTGCTTGATGTGGAATAACCTAGGAAAATTTCTATATTGGTTTTTGAGTCAAATTTATTAAGAGTTTTCTTGGTATTCAAAATATAACATTTGCATCCAAATACTCTAAAATATGAAACCTTAGGGTCTCTTCCATTCTAAAGCTCATAAGAAGTTTTATTTAATAAAGGTCTTTTGAAGACTATATTTGCAACATAGCAACTAGTGTTAACGACTTTCGCTTGAAAATAAGAAGGAAACTTATACTTATTGAGCATTGTTCTAGTCATTTATACTAATGTTCTATTTTTCCTCTCCACAATTTCATTTTTTGTGGTGTCCTAGGAGATAAAAAGTTGTGAGAATTCCCAATTTCTTTGCAAAGAGTTTCAAAAATATCGTTTGTAAATTCGTTTCCATGATTACTTCTTATTGAGGAAATCAAATATCTTTTTTAATTTTGAACACATTTTGCAAAAGCTTAGAAAACATTGAAAGCATCATTCTTATGAGCAAAGAAATTAACCCAAGTAAATCTAGAGTAGTCATCAATAATAATAAATGCATATGACTTTCCATCCAAACTAGCTACTCTAGTTGGTCCAAACAAATCCATACGTAATAGCTTGAGTGGTCTAGAAGTACTTACAATATTTTTTATTTAAATGATGATAGGTGTTGATTTCCCATTTGATATGGCTCACAAGGTTTGTCCTTAATGAACTTCACCTTAAGAAGTCCATTCACTAGCTCCTCTTTGGCTGACTTATGTAGAAGTTCCATACTTGCATGACCAAGTTTTCTGCCATAGCTAAGATTTATCAGTAATAGACACAAAACACTTGAAAGATTAGTTAGCAACCTTATGTAGGTCAATTGAGTAGGTGTTGCCACTTCTTTCCCCTTTGAACACTATTTTGTCATCCATCAGGGTATTGACATAGCATCCATTAGAGTCAAGAAGTGACTGTATTGCCTTTGTAACACAAATGACTTACACTTTACAAATATGCATTAATCCATCAACGAAAAAAACATCATCAATAAAAGATCGATTATCCTTACCAATAGAACCAATGCCAATTAACTTACCCTTGGCATCATTACCAAATGTGACTTTGCCTCCATCATAATTTTTTGACATTCATAAAAAGGCTCTTATCTCCCATCATACGCCTTAAACATCTACTATCAAACATGCCAAAGATTTGTGCTTGTGGATTTAAGACACACCCACAAGAGAAAGTCAAATCACTTGGTTTTAGGTACCCAAATAAGATTGGGTCCTTTGGAGTTAGCCTTGAAAATGTCATCCATGAAGAGATGCATCTTCTTTATTTTGCATTTAATATTTTTTTGTGCATCTCTCATACAATAGTGGCAAGTGATCGTTGAAGTTTGAGAGGAATAAAAGTTGGTCTTCTTTGCCACTTTTGCTTGAAGTTTAGACCACACACGATTCATATCATTACACATGTATGAACAAGATTTATTAACATCTTATACAAGAATGCATGTTTTGTTTCATTAGGCTTAATCTTTAGAACCTGTGATGTCATCCCTTTATTCTTTTGAGTGGGAGGCTTAGTGTGTGCTTTGCCCTTTAAAATCCTTTAGAGTTTCTTTCAACCTTTGGAGGTTGAGTGGCCTTAACAAAGATTGTGGAATAAGATGTTGGAGATGTGGATGAGGAAGCACCATTACATCCAAGTCCATGTCTCACAAGTGGAGGTCTTTAAGATACAACTAGTGTATCAAGAGGCTCCTTTCCTTTTTGTAACTTGAAAATTGAATTCCTAAGTTCTTCAACTTCATTTTTTTAAAAATCATTTTCTTTAAGAAGCTTTTCATTTGAAACCTCATCCAATGATTTCCTTAAGTCCTTACTGAAAGTTTTTAAAGAAGCAATTTCTTCCTTCAAAGTCTCAAATTTCTTTTCAAAGTTGGAACATTTGCTTTTACAAAGGTTTAATTTTGAAAGCATGTTCTATAAAAGCTCATCCTCATCATCTAACACGTCATCATCAATAGAATGAGAAGATGAAGATGAAGAAGATAAATTGCATGAACAAAAAGTAGAGCATACCTCATAACAGTCCTCCAAGTTGGCCATACAGCAAAGATTGGCCTATTCATCTCTTTCACTCTCATTATTAGAAGATGAGGATGCATCACTCCAAGTAACCTTTAAATCCTTTTTGTTTTATTTTTTTACCTTCTTGCTCTTCAAGTATTTGGGACAATCTAACTTGATGTATCCTTACTTTCCATATTCATAGCAAGTGACATCATTCTTTTGGTCCTTGCTAGGTCTTGATTTGTAGAAGGACTTCTTAATTAAGAAGGGCTTATTGCTTCTTCTTCTTTTGGCCATCAGAATCCTTTTGACAAATTTAGTGATGACGGTCGTATCATCACTCTCACTTTGACCTTCCACTTGGTCTTCATTATCACTTGGAATATCATTCCTTTCTTGAGCTCATGTCTAGCCTTGAGCCTAGTGCATTCCTCTTCCCACCATCTCTATCAAATTCATCCTTGACAAGCGACATCTCATAGGTTAGAAGCTTACCTATGAAAACATCTGTTGGAATCTTCCCAAGGTCTTCATTTACTTCTTCTATACTAGCCACTCTAGCACCATTCTTATTCAAAGGAAGACTCCTAAGGATTTCATTGTTGATATCCACTAGGTCATAATGCTTCCCAAGCTTTCTCATATTGATGATGGTTAGAAGTCCATTGGTCATATCGGTGACGGATTCGTTTGGCTTCATCTTAAAAATTTCATATTCTATGACATCCATTTGGATCTTCATTGACTTGAATTTCTTGGCACCTTCATGATAGTTTTCAAAGGTGGTCTAAATTTGATGAGCCGTGGTGCAATGTCACACTCTCTCACATTTTTCTCTAGATAGACAACTCACAAGAATGACCATTACTTGATTGTTTTTATGATTTTACTTTTTATGAGCATCTACCCAATTTTCCCTAAGAAGAATTCTTTCCTCAGTATTCTTAATTTTGGTGGGAGCCTTCTATTCCTTTAATACATAGTCCTACACCTCAATGCCATATGAATCTAAATATATTTTCATACAAAATTTCTAAAATGCATAATCGGATCTATCAAAGTATGGCTTGAGATGTTGATTTGCCATGATCTTTACACTCGCGATTAAGCTCTGATACCACTTTTTGTCCTTGGAACCAAGAAGGGGGTTGAATTGGTGACCTCAAATTATGAAAAATATTTGAAGTATGAAAAAATCACAAGAATTGAGAGGTTTGGAAGAGAGTTAGGGATAGAGATATTGACACAAAAGTTTATAGTGGTTCAAGAACAATCCTCCCTACATCCACTCCTCAAGGTTACACTTGAGCATTCCACTATAACTAACTTGATTACAACCTATGGGTTTTTGCAAGTAAACCCAACAACTTGGTGTTTTCAAAAGGCTTACACTAAACCTCTTTCCTTCGTGAACTAATCCCTCACTAAGTCCCTTAACCCTTGAGTATTAAAAGTTACTCAACAGCCAATTTTTATGCTTTTAATACCTAGGCTCACACAATAACATTTTATTTTATAAATAGATTTAACTTAATCCACTATATAAAGAAAGAATTTAAGTGTAGAAAGTTGAGAAATAAATTTGCAAGAGTTTGGGCACTAATAAATTCGCACACTTATGTCTAAACTCTTTATAAAGGGTATTTATACTCATACCAACCCTCAAAGAGTGGTTACAAATAGCCCATAGCTCATTTAATGCAAACCTTGATAATTTGGCAAAATTTACTTTCTACTTGAAAAGCGTCCTCGCGCTTTTTGAAAAGAGTCATTGGGGCTCTAACAGCTCTTGACACGTGGCTATATAGAAGCAGTTCCTAAAGGTCACTAACTCAGCATTAAATGTAAAATATGCCCTCGTGGCTTGGGAGAGCGCTCGCGCTTGCCTTGGGTGTGCATAGAAGCGCCCTTGCACTTCTCATTGTATAATCTACTACCACTTTAGCACTTTTGCTCGAATTAGGCCATGCTTCTAGCAATATGGACTTGTTGACTACCAAGTGTTTTCAAGTTCTTGGTGTTCAGTCAAGGGTTCCTTTTCACGTGGATGGTCAACTTGACCATATGAAAACCGCCCTCGTGCTTTCAAGGCACCCTCGCGCTTTATAGGACATTTTACAGTCCTTACTTGAAAGCTTAAGGCACTCTTGTCTAATGTCTGAACCTTTAAAGCACTGTCACATAGACATTCAAGCATAAATTTAGCAACACTTAATTTGGGTGTTAAGATCAAACTAGAGATCAATTGACTCTTAGATCAACAGTATGCAAGTGACTTATGTGAATATTGATCAACCTAAAGGAAGCTCAATATTTGATAGAATTATTTATGCAACTATGGTAATAAATGTGTGATGATTATATGGTTTTACATGTGAATAATGAATTGGCTCAAAGGAAGATTTATTGTTTGATATATTCTTTATCATCAATGTTTTATTGCTACACCATGATATCAGTTAGCAGTTAATATTTTTGTCTAAAGATAAAATATTAATAGAATCCCAAAATCTTAAGATGAGTTATACCTTATTTGAATCTATTATTGCTTTGAGATTATGCGAGCATGTTTTGTTTGTTGTTCTCGATTCAACAATTAGTAATCCTACTATTATCACTGCCAATATCAACTTTGTTTCTATAATGAGAGGCACTAAGTGCAAATTATGGAAAGGAAATCTATTGATATTTCTTGGAATCATGGATCTTGACCTTGCATTAAAGATTGGTCCTCCTACACCTCTTACGGATAAGAACACCTCTATTAAAAGAGGGGTGTGGAAAGGTAGGATAGATTAAATCGTATGTTTATGATGATCATAAAAATGTCAATCCAGAAGAATTCACGGGCACAATATCTGAAAAAATAAAAACAACTAAGGATTTTCTTACAGACATTGAAAATGAATTTGTCAAGAAAGAAAATGCTAAAATTGATACGCTTTTGACAAGTCTAATTTCAATGAGGTATGAGGGTGAATGCAATATCAGGGAGTACATCATAAAGATGTCTCGTCTTGCTTCAAATTTAAAAGCACTTAAGCCAGAAATTTTTGAGGAGTTGCTAGTGCATCTAGTTCTAATATCACTTCCACAAAGTTTATCTAATTTAAGGTGAGATACAATTTTCAGAAAGAGATTTGGTCTCTGATGCGCACTATCTGCACACGGCAAAGTGCACCGATCGTATCAAGTAATATAATGATGAATAAAAGTATCATTCCACTGGGAACCTAATTATGAATACTACCTTCAATCCTATACTAATGTTTAGCAATTAAAATATTTTTTGGATGTAATAATATTTAAAATAAAATAATCTTGAAAAATAAAGATTAAAATAATTAGTAATCTTATCAAGGATAGCCTATTTAGGTAGTGAATCCTACTAATAAATTAGATATTTCATGAAACAAACAACAATTAATTCCAATCAAGAATTAAATTGGCATTCCACCAAATTAGGTTTAAACCTTTCTTAAGTGATTAAACCCCTAATTCCTAAGAGGAGTGAGAGGTATCTCTTTCCAAATCCACTCACTTAGGTCATGCAATAAGATTAAGGAACTTTTAAATCAAAGGATCTTGTAGATTTATCTCTAGTATCCCAATCAAACCTCAATCCCTAAGATGTGATCAATTCATGAAAAGATATCTCTAATCAATTTATGAAAATAAATCCTAATAAATACGTTGACTTATCAATTGAAATAGATAATTAAGCAATCATAGGGACAAAATAACTCATAGAAAAGACTAATTGCATTAACTTTGAATTAATCCATACAAAATAAATGAGGATTCATCAAAACCCAAATAGCAAGAAAATTAGTTCTTAAACATTATAATAAAGAAACAAAAATTAGGAAAAGAAGATCTCAAACTATTCCTGGAAGAGTAGAGATAAAAAATTTCAATCTTGAATCGTTAGTCTTGGAAAGTAATAAAGGAAATGATGTTCTTCCTTGAGAAGTGACCAATCAAAACCCTAAAAATGAAAGAAAATAAAGTTTCTAAGTGTTTCTCTCTCTAGAAATAAAAATATAACGAAACTCCCTTCAAAAGAACCCATAAGTTCCCTTAAATGTGTCTTTATATACGCCACACAGGGACCACATGGCCGTGTGACGTCCTTAGCTCAAAATCGCTCTTGAAACAATCCTCTAGGTCACACGGGCATGTCCTCTTCCTGTGCTGCGACTTAAACAAACTGCCATTTTTTGCAACTCACACGGGAAGCTCATATGACGTGTGCTTCTCGTATGACACATTCCTTCAATCTGCCACTTACTGAAATTCACACGGGCAAGTTATTCCTGTGGTTCTCCATCTCGTGATAAAGAAAATTTTTTTGGGCTGATTTCATTATATTTTGATGCCAAAACTTCTTCTTATTCTGTAAGCTTTGCCAAGTACCTAAAAAGGACTAAAGATAAAATTTAACAAACAAATTAAACTCATTTTAAGGTAAAATCAAATAGAAAAGACTCAAAGGTAAGTACTTCTAGCACTTATCAGTCTCTATATGAACTCATCTCAGACTATGTTCAGGAAGAAAAAACGCTAAAGCAAGATAGGACAGAGAGTGCTCACCTAGCCTCAACCTTTAAAGACAAAGGCAAAGAAAATAAAAGGAGAAAGGTTAAGGAAGCTATAAATAAGACTCACAAAAGAAACCAGATAAACCAGAAGGTATTATTTGTTTCATTTATGGAGCTGAAGGGCATAAGAAAAAGTAATGCAACAATTATCATGAATAACGTGCTAAGAAAGGTATGCTTCTTAATTTGGTTTTTTCTGAGCTTAATTTAATTGAAGCCCCCAGTCACACGTGGTGGATAGATTTTGGTGCAACAACTCACATCAATGTGTCTATGCAGGATTGCCTAAATTGTGTGTGTTTAATGTGGATTTGTTAAGTCACACAACATATATGCCCATATATCAAGTATATTTAAGGAGACCATCTGTCATGAGGGATATACGTGGAAGGAAGTGCCACCAGCAGCTTGAGAAGGATACTAGATCGAGTTTCAAGTCAGTTCTATTATTGATATTTGTATATTTATTGACTTTATCAGTGTTAATTACATATTTTAGGAAGTGTTATGTTGACTTGGGGTGTATTTTGTTGAGTTATGAAGTGTTTTATCTGCTATAGGTAATTTGCCTTGACTGTTTCAGGTTTGGATATTACATATTATAATGGAGACTTTGCCGATCTTTTTAAAAAGAATTGTTAATTTAATTTTTTTTGTATATATGTTTGTAAAAAAAAATTTGAGCAGGAGGACTCTATTTATGAGATGGTGAGGCTAGCATGGAAGCAACTGATTGCCAGGATATATACTGATTTACTTCATAAATGGAGGGGCAAGGGACGACTCCCATTTGTTCCAAAGGAGTTATGGGATAGATGGCAAGCGAAGTGGTCCGAGAGTTCTTCCTAAGAAATTGTAACGCGACAATCGAGGAACCGTTGTAGTGAGACAAGAGGCCCTGGATTAGGGCCGACACAGCACACTTGCAACTTCATCTCTATTTAAGAGCATGCTAGAAGAATTGTAAGGTTGTTACGTATTATATTCTCAATATAATTTAAAAAGTTATGAAAAATGCTAATTATTTTATTTTCAAGAGATGGCTGAAGGTGTAGCCCTGGGCAAGATCTGGCTGTTCCATGAGACCCACATGACCAAAATGCTCTAATGGATCAAGGCAATATATGGATGAGCGTACCAAGTAAGTTAGGGTAAGTGCATAATAAAAAAAATTAATTTATTTTATCTAATTTAATTAATCAATTTAGAAAATCAATTTTGTTTATATTTTATTTAACCTATATATTATAATATGTTTAATGATTGTGCAGGAAAGCCTTGAGGAGAGCATAGCGGAGGCGTCTCACGATGAAGTCGGTAACACGGTGACACTGTCCTAGGAGGAGGAGGAAGAATTTTCTTAAAGACAGTTCAAGATTCATTGTATAGCAAATATGTATAAGGGATGGGAACTAATAAGACATCTTCATATCACTCTGATGCCTCGACCTCCATAACTGCCACTTGTGGGATTGACGAGCACCGCTTTCAATAGCTTCAAAACACTACCTTGCAGCTGGTGCACCAGCTGCGTGAGAAAGATGAGCGGATTCAGCAGTTGAAGACCACCATGCGCCAGTTGGTGCAGGGGTTGACCTAAAGCACTCAGCAATATGTCCTCGGTTCCTTTACCAGACTCCTCAGTGATGATTCGCAAGAAGATTCACAATCTGGCAAGTTATGAGTTTATTATTACTTCTCCTTTTATATTCTTAGCACTCTATGGCTGTTCATCCAATTTGTGATATGGAATTTTGTTATTTTATTATTTTTAAAGTATTTGCATTTAACATTATAAAATTCTTAATTTAGATTACATTTCTATTTTGTTCCTTTATTTTATAATTTAAAATTTTATTTTTTATTGTATATAATTTTAATATATATAAATTAAATAACATAGTATTAATAAGACTAAATATATTAAGAATAACCAATAAAAATTAATACAAGAAATCCAATATAAATTTAGCTACCACATGCTAAGTGGTCTCTGACGTGGTAGCTAAATTGAGACCACTTGACGACCACAACTAATTTAAAACTAAAATTAGAGACCATCTGGTTAGCGACCATTTCTAAGTGGTCTCAAAACTAGCTACTCCTTAGTGACCGCAAAATGTAGTCGCTAAGTGGTCTCCAGGTGGTGTAGGAAAATAACAACCAACATGAGACCAAATAGAGACCATACCTGTGGTAGCTAAATGGAGACCATATAGTGTGGTCGCTATATTTAGAGACTGCACACATTTGTAGTAGTTATTTTTATTAGAGACCAGATTTTTAACGATTATAAGACATGGTCTTTAAGTGGTCGCTATATCAGTTTATCAACCATTTAAAGACCACATCTGGTGGTTTCTAAACAGTTATTTTTTTGTAGTGAGGGAATTTTTATTGGGAGGAAAGATAAGCCTATAAGATTGTCTAGTATTTTGATGAATAAGGGAGCTTTACTATTCGATCTTGCTATCAAATGTTAGTCACCTGAAGTAGAATTTAAAAGGATCGAATAAGGATCACATTGCAAAGCTACATCACAATGGAAAGCCATTTGGCATGTTATAGTTCCCTTTGGGGTAAAGGATTTTGTGTGGCATGCCTGTAATAATGCTCTTCCCACCTATAGGGTCTTTACAAGAGAAAAGTGTGCCTCCTCTGCCTTCTATCGCAACTGTGGATAAGAGGAGGAGTCCATATAGCAGACAATTTACCTGTCACCATACAAGGGCAATAAGGCTTGCTAGAAATATTGGTTCTCTACCTTAAAGGTAAGGTTTGGGATTAATGAATTGAATGGTAGATGACTATCAAAGATAGTGATAGTTCTCCTGGTAAGAGTATCCTTAATTTTGCAATCCTAATTTGCTGGTACATTTAGAAACAACATAAAAACTCAATTGTTTTAGGATTTTCTCCCAAGCCTAGATATAGCTATAGTAAGAGCTAAAGAAGACATGGTGCTTATTGAGCATATTAGTGATGATTCTAGTAAGCCTAGCCAAGAAAAGAGCCATTGTTCATCTAGCAGATCAAAGCTAGCGACCTCCAAACCATGATCACCTAAAGTTTAATTGTGATGCAACCTTTACAATGAAAGGTAGTCGAGCTAGTTTAGTAGTGGTATGTAAGGATGTTTGACGTCGAATTCTTATTAGTGAAATTGTTATTAAATCATTAACTCCTCTTTATGTGATAAAGCACTGCAGTAAGGGAAGTAATGTTTTGGCTAAGTCCCTCAATCACGATAATTTTTTCACTGAATCAGATTCTTAAAACGTAATTCGATATCTTTTAGGGAGGTTTGTTGTCTCCTGGTTGATTAATTCTCTACCTGTTGGCTCCTTCCTTTGTGACTTTTCCCACATATGAGAAAAGGTCTTTTTCCACCTAGCTAAAGCAATCTTAAAGCACTCTTGTAATGTGGATTGGATATACTTTCTATCTAGGGGTCTCTTGCTTTTATTTTAAAAGACATTCATATTATATTTTTAAATAAATAATGATAAAACTAATTCCTTCTTTTTATAAAAGAAGCACAATTATTTCTATCTATGTAAATAAAAGGACTAAAGAATGTATAATAACATCGACTTAAATTAAGGATGCAACATATAGAGAAAAACCCTAAAATACTAGTCTTCAAGTACAAAAAGAATAGAAATGCAAACAAACCTAGTCTCTCGTGAATTAGTTGGAATTTGTCATGATAAAAGCTTGTTAATATAAGTTTGTTAGTTCTAATAAACTAAGCACAAGCTTGTTAATACTCACCTCTTTTATGAGTTGGCTTGTTTATAGACTCATGAATTTGTTCTGATCTAATTCACAATGAACTGGTTAATAGGCTCATAAATGATGTAATATATAATTTTTATATTATAATTATTTATTTTATATGTATATATATACTTTATTAATTTATTTAAAGTAATGTAGATATAATTTTATATTATTTATAAATTAATTTGTATTAAACGTTAACTACTAATATTAATTAACTCAATACATCTATAAATTATATTATTAAATAAATTAATAAACTTCAAAATTTAAAAGGCAAAAGGTACAAAAATATCCTTAAATTTATTAGAAAAGTCCAATTAAGTGCCCATCCTTTTTTTTTTGGCTCAATTAGAGCCATTAACTTTTATAAAAAGTTCAATTAAATTCTCATCCTATTTTCTAGTTTAATTAAATTTATTAACTCTTTTAAAAGGTCCAATTAGCCCATAATACCAACAGTGTCCAAAATGCCATTAAGTGTAATGGTCATATTATTTTGAGAGCGTGAATAATAACCGCTCTAAATATTTTAAAGTCACGCCTATATCACACGAGGGAGAGAAAGTCACTTCTTCTGTTTTTATTTTTACACAATTAATATCTATAAGCCCTAATTTACAAAGACAAGTATTGATTATTTTCCTCATTTGAAATGACAACAAAATTTTCGTCTTTTTCATCATACTCATTTATAAGTAGAGGATAAGTGCAAGTTGTCGAGTTAGATTACATCTCACCACCTCCAATATATTTTTGCAATAAAACCTAAAGATGTACACTTCATGGAGGGAGACTAATCCTGGAAGAAAGTTCTATAATTGTAGGAACTATAATTTAAGTTAAATAAAGTAAGTTCAAAATAAATTGAATAAGTGAAATTTAAAATTAACTTCAATTTAATACAAACTCGTTAATATTTAAAAATCAAACTCGGTTTGAGTTCATATAAAATAGTAATAAGTCAAACTTAAATTTATTAAAACTTAACTCGGCTTGATTGATTTACAAACATAATAAAAAAGTAAAAGTCTAATCTCATTTTTTATTTTGAATACCCCTTTATCTCTTCTTCTTATTCTTCTTCTCACACACATCTCATTGTCTCTTGTCTTATGGACCCGATCAATCAATAGATTCTCCTGACTTGAGTTATTATTACCAAAAATACGAACACCTTTTGAGAGCCTCCCAAAACATAAACTTTTCAAATCAAATTGCGGTACGAAAATGCAATCCGGTACCTTGCCTTCATCATCTCCTAATATACTAATTTCAAACTGTAAGATTCTAACTTTAAGCTGCAAATAGAAATAAGTTTTAGTTTCAATGAATTCTATATTTCAAGTTCCATCGTTTCTAAGTATTAATTTTGCAGGAGGGACAACTTTAGAAGTGAATATTTATGAAGAATCATTGGCCTTTTTTTCTCCCCATCATTAATAGCTACTAGGTTTGATTGAAATCTATTAAAAAATTTATTCATTTAAGAAAAGTATATGAAAGAAAAACTAAAATAAAAATAATAAAGTTAAATCATATATTTTGATATTATAAAATATATCAATAAATTAATGTAAAATTATTTGCAAATTTTATCTATTTTGGTAGAATTTAATTTAGTTATAATCAATTTCATATAAATTTAAATATATAAAATTCTAAATTATCTTTCACTTCATTCAAAATACATTAAATTTAAATTTACAAATAAATTTTATAAAATTTTTAAATTTCAATCAAACACTATATAAATAAAAAATTAAATATTTTAATATTTCAATAAAATTAAATCTGAACATGTTTTATTTCATATTTAGAAAAGTAAAAAGAAAAAAAAAAACTGACTAATGAAGCATTGTTTTTTTTTTCTTTTAGGAGAGTAATCAATCATTGTTGCCCTTATATTTCCGGTTATTTTCCAATCTGTCATTCTCTAACATAAAAGTCAAAGATTTGTCATTGCCGTCCAAACTTCACTATCTGGTATATTGAAGGATGATTTGGTCAAAAGAAAAAGTATATTCAAGGATGAGGCGTTTCATGCATTAAAAAAATAAAATTATCTTGTATCTATTTAGAAATTTTTTGACAACATTTTTTTGTTAATAATTTATTTAATAGATTTCTTTTGTTTGTATATCTAATTTTCTTATTATATCGGTGTCGTTGTTTTTTTATTATTTTACATATTAAAACCTTTTCTATATATATAATATAAATTTATTAACAGTTCTATGGTGTTTCAAATTCTTTTTTCTTAAGGAAAAATTTTATATCCTTGTAGTATAATATATTTTAGAGATGAATATTTATTTCGTATTTTTGAGTATACTCATAATTCAATCCAAATAGAGTGAAAAATATATGCCCGTTATTAATGACAAGGCGGGAATGGATTTAAGCCACTCCAACTCGTTCCTACCTCATAATCTGCTTTGAACTATACCTAAACTATTTTTATATATTTCTTTATTTATAAAGTATAAGTAAATAATATAAAGTTTAAAAAATATTAAATATTATTTCAATTTAGACTTTATTTTTTCAATTATATTTAATGATAGTTAAAATATTGAATAAACATATTTAAAAAATCAATAGAAATATATTTTTAACATAAGAATATATAAGATAAATATAATAAATATTGTCCAAATCTGATCTGAACTCACTTTAAAATAACTTTCCCTAATCCATACTCGCCCCCCTTAACAAGACAGGATAGGAGAGGCCAAATCCGCCCCCGACCCACTCATTGTCATTCCTAAACTATATGGTAAACTATAATATGGATCCTGATCCATGAAGCTATGTGATCTAATCTAGATATACACGTGCGTCAAACGTTAACGCATATTTTTTAAAAATATATTTATGTTTATTAAATTTATATTAAATATTTATTAATTTATGTTCATTGAATATGTGCTGAACGTTCATTGTTTAAACATTAAACGTTTACTGTAGATTAGCTTAAATTTATTTTAAAAATATGTGTACCACAATATAAATAATTTGACATTTTTTATGTTTACTAATTGTGTAAGGATGATATACGTTATTGTGGGCAGCGATTGCGGGCACGCGTCCAAGTGTCTTTAGTAACTACGACACTATAAGTCTTTTCAACCTAATTGGGAACACGCAAACTAGTCATTGAGACTAGCGTGGAGATGGGAGTCGCCACCTGGGTGATCACCAGGACACTTTTACTAATAAGTAACATTTTTCAGATTTCATAAGGAAGCTTACATCATAAAATCTAGAGATGGATCTTGAAGCCAGTTTTCTTATTTATGCATATTATCTTCAATTTTATTGTTTAATAAATTATTCCTTATAAACACAAGGAGTTCATATACAGGCTATCAAAAAACATACATAATTTACCTAGATCTAGCCCATTCAAGCCCAGCCCATATTGGAGTTGTTAGCCAACTTACTAATTAATTATGTATATAGCCTAGTTAGTCTAGCCCAATTATAAATTATGCTTTTGATTTCCAACCTTTAGGCCTAATGGACTACTTATTATGACAAGACCCATTTTATATGAACCTAATTCTACTAAAGCCCAACTCTAACTATGACATGCCAAAGCCCACTAAGTCTACTTTAATTTTACTTTTTAGGGTCGATTACCATCTTATTAATCCTATGGGCTATAGGTTTCATGCCAAAGTCCAAATTAAAAGCCTTAAGTCTAGGTGATCAGTTTTATCAATCTATAAGTACTTTTCATCACAAGTTACAAAAATAAAGCAAAATAAAAGAAAGCAAAAAAATTACTAAGCTATTACAACCCTCCTATAACTAAAATAGCTCAAAAACAACTGAAAATAGGCTAAAATTGATAGAAAACGACAAAAATTCTTGAAATCATCAAAATCAAGCGACATGGCAGACAAACAACTGATCGGCTATGTCACAGAGCTGATCGACTATATGTATAGTCGATCGGCTCTTGGATTTTTCTAGGTCGAATTTGCAATCTTTTGACACTCCAATTCCATAATACTCGAAATACATGTAAGGAAACACGTAAAAATAGTTAGAATATATATAAAACACATAATTAAATTTATCTTAAAGACATAGAAAAATTGAATTCATGAACAAAAAAACTTACAGTGAATAAAGTGTCAATTTCCTAAAACATGCATATTGAATAAATCATGCCTAACTTAAATTCTAATCATTCAAATACATCAATAATCACTAAAGAAAAGTAGATATAACATGTTAACATGTTCATTTATAGCATAAGATTATCATATTCTAAATCCAAGAACACAAAAATTGTCAAATTCAAAATCCATGAACATAAAAGTTATTAGATCCAAAATCTAGGAAACATGCATATAATAAAAACATGCCAGTCATGCTTAAACCTAATTCTAACACATATAACATCAAAAAAAGTAATAGTCATTGAAAAGAAACTATAAAATCCTAGCATGTTTCAAATAATAGAAAGATAAAAAAAAAGTAATAAAGAAATTAGGAAAGAAGAGAAGAATGATGATATGGATGCTTTAAAATCCTCAAGTTGTCACCGTATTAAGCAGACCCTTGAGTCTCAAGACTAGAGCAGGAAGTTGATCCAAAGATGGAGTACGAGATTAGAGTGTTTAGTTACCAACCCTATAGGCCTAAGGTTTTCTTTTCTATTTATAGAAAAATATTAGAAAAACTCTAAAGAATTAGATATACTCTCCATTTAGTTATTGATAATTCTAAAAATGGCTTTATCAGAATCTTTTCCTAATTGATAACTGCTGGTTTTTTTAATAACTTGTGATAATATTGACAAATACCCATTTAATCATAAGAATAATAAAACAATTAGATAATTATTGATAAAATCCCTTATAGAAAGTCGATTTTGATAGTTGTGGGTGTTTAAAATTAGAAATACATAAAAAAATGACCATAAAAATTGAGTTTTGAGCCAAATAGCACTGTAGATCGAACCAACACTACGCAAAGCCGATTGGCTCTACGCAGAGCTAATTTGGCTCTATGCACAGCCGATCGGCTCTGCGTACAACCGATCGACTATATACAGAGTCAATTGGCTCTAAATGTTGGCAGACTCGTAATAATTTATAATTTAGCCCCCGAACTTGGCCATTTGAATGATTTTGACCTTCAAATTTAATTTTTTGGTCAATTTAACCTAGTTTGATTTTCAAACACAATATTTAGCTGAATTATAACTCTAATAAAATTTTTGGCCTTCTTCAACTCCTTGAGACTCGAGAAAAATGGCAAATTTCACCATCAGATATTTTATAATTCCCTCGATATCTAAATTCAAAAAATGGATGCTGACAGTTATGTCTATATTATATATGTCCATTTGAATAAATTAATAACAAATATCCATTAATAAAGTAATGAATATTTTGCCTATAAATGGTGAATGTTTATATCAATCATAAAAAAATTTCAATATGCATCATAAAAATAATGAAAACTTTCATGAATAATCAATACTTTCATTTAAAATATTGATGAACATTATATATACAGGCAATAAACATTGCAATACTAGATAATGAACATTAATATTAACACAGATGAATAATACATGAAACAAAATGAACATTAATATTAACTAAAATGAATATTAATTTCACATCAAATGGATATTTAAATACAAAGAAAATTATTGTACCTTGGAACCAAGAAGGGGGGTTACCAACCTTTAATTGCAAAAGTAAAAGGCTTTTGATAAAAAACATAAAAGATTAAGGAAAAAGATGAAGAGATTAAGGATTAGAGAAGTCAACAAAAGGGATTTATAGTGGTTCAGGAACAAACCTCCCTACGTCCACTTCTCAAGATCACACTTGAGTATTTCACTATAATCATTTAGATTACAACCTTTAGTTTTGCAAGTTCACTCACAACTTGATGTTTTCAAGGCTCATGCTAAACCTCTTCCCTTAGTGTATCAAACTCTCACTAAGTCCCTTAACTCTTAAGTATTGATGGTTACTCAACAACTAATTTTTTATATTTTTAATACCTGGGCTCACACAACAACTCTTTTTAAGTTTTAGTTGAACAAAGATTTCAACTTAATACACTTTACAATGAAAGAAAATGAGTGTAAGAAGTTGAGAAATGAATTTGTAAGAGTTTTGGTAATATCTAATTCACACACTTATTTATTGTGCCTTTAAGAAGAGTTATTATACTTATACCAACCACCTAGAGACATCATAATGAAGCCAAACTCCTTCAGTGCAAGATTTGATGACTTGGCAAAAATTGCCTAAAGTCATAGACAGTGCCCCCGTGCTATTTAAGCATGCTCGTGCTTTCTAAAAAGAAATGTTGGGACTCTAACGGCTCCAATCACGTGGCACTGATAGGGTGGCTGCTGTCTCAACAGTTACTGACATCTCATGATTGCGAAAACTGCCCCCGTGACATAATAGCGCCCTCGTGATTGCCTAGACCGCACCCAGAAGTGCCCTCACGCTTCTCATCGTGCTATTGTTTACCAGAATTTGTCTCAACACCTAAAGTGAGGTGCCCTGGCGCTTTTAAAGCATCTTCACGCTTCTTGGAGCTTTGACACTTTGACTACCAAGTGTCATTAGATGATTGGGCTTCTGTCAGGTGGACTCTTCAATGTCTTATAAACTTTTGACCTTATGAAAAGCGCCCTCACGCTTTTGAGCTAAATTTACAAAATTTGCTTCAAGGCTAAGGAATGTTTAGGATAGGCTTAGTTCCTTTGATGCTCTGTCACATAGACACTCAGTCATGGTGTTAGTGATAATTAATTTGGTTATTAGAATCAAAATAGAGGTTAATTGCACCTTAGGTCAATAGTCTCTTCTGTTTTGATTTTGACAACCAAATTGATTTGAAATTCAAAATTGATCAAGTATAAATGCAATTGAATAGCCAATAACTAATATTTAAAAGCTAGAGGAACAATTTACTTAAAGGTATTTAATAATTGTTACTCCTCTTCAATAGTTACATTTGTGCACCTTTTTAATTTGTTATTAACCAAATTTGATTACTCAGGTTAGCTATTAATCAACTCTCCCCTTTGATCATTAATCAATTTTGAGTATTCTACTATAAATTTCTCTCCCCTTAACATAGATTTATCTCCCATTAATTCCTTTGGTCATGAGATTTCTATCTCCTTAATTTTTCTCTAGATTTCTCTCCCTCTTTGGCAAAATTAAAAAGGAAAAGAGATGTCAATTTGTAAGAAGATAGCAAACATATAAGAGAGATTTCATTCATAAGGAAAAAAGAATGTACATATGAGTGATCAAATGATGGGAGACATGCATGAGAAGGAAAACAAAATGAAAAAATAAAATGACAAAGAGCAAATTTAAAATTCAATCTTCTTCCTTATCATCCTCTTCTTCATCTTCCTCTTGATAGACCATGAGCTCTTGTCCTTTGCCACTACAGCTTGCTTGGGTGGAGGAATGGGAGCCTATTCTTTCTCTTCTTCTTTCCAATCCTCTACATGACAATGAGAAATTTTATGTACTTTTTGTGTCTTCACTAAGTCCGCATGCAAATGATGGAGGTAATTCCAAGTCTTTTCTATTTGCTTTGTCCTCAAAAGAGAGATAAGTTTTAGGAGGAAAGAAGAAGGGGTTGGCTCACTAGGAATCCTATGATCTTTCTTTCTTTTCTTTTGATCATCCACATACTCACCAATAAGAAGAAAGAATTCCCCTTCCATTTTTCGCTTAGGACCAAGTCGAATGACCTTAGTATACTCTAGGAAGGATAAGCCAAGTAAGGGTGGTGAGATAGGAGGAGTTAGATAGGTCTTGGTGAGAGGAAAAATGGCTGGAAGTATTTGGCAATCTTGCTTATATATGAAGAAACAAGAATAGCACCTTTTGAAGTATTACAAAGGTGAAAGAGATGATCAAGAAAGAATTTTGAAGTTAGGATGCCCTTACCATGAAACATAGCAAAGAGGAAACCTTTTGGGGAACTTTCTCAATCTCAATATGTCTTGCATGAATATTAGTGGCAATCATCCTATGAACTACCCAATAAGTGAAGGATTTGAGATCCTTAGAGAAAGAATCTTTTGAGTGGGTTTCTTTGGTGGAGATTTGTCTCCAAAATTAGAAAAAAGAGAGATGCATCTCTATAAGGTTCTCAATGATTGAAAGATGGCCTCTTTCTTGAAACCCAAAAACATAAGAAAATCGGGATCTTGTAAAGGTTCTTCTCTCACCAAAAGGCCTAAATTCTATCCCATAATAGTCATCCCCATCTCATTTTTTATTGATTATTAAGGTGGAAAGAAACTTTTTAGTAAGGTTCTCAAAACCAATCTATAGGGTAGGAGGGAGGAAGAAGTCTTTAAGTCCTATATTGTCAAGAAGATTACGTGCCTCTTGAGATATTCCAAGTTTGATAAGAGCTTCTTCATTAAAGAACTGGCTAGGTTGGATTTTCTTCCTCTCTATTATCATGTATTTAATTCTTCCCTCATTATTCACTCCTTTCATTCTTTCAATGATTGGTTCAATGGAGGAGGAGCTTCTTCCAACACCCTTTCTTGGACATATGTTGTCTTAAAAATAGGAAGAGAAGATTGGAGAATTTTTGAAGAAAGAACGAAGGGTTTTTAAGAGCTTTTTAAAATAATTGTGAGAAAATAATGCAAATGAGTAAGATGTGGCTTTTATAGCCTTAAAAAGGCGTGAAAATGGTAAAAAATGGCTAGTTCTTCACTAAAACCAATTTTCAAAAATTCTATAACAACTAGTTCTTTTGTTAAAATCGAGAGGAAGCACAGGCTGCGCTTTTGAAAAAATAGTCATGTTGGCGCTTTTAAGGTCATTTTCTAGATTGCCTGTGGACCTATAAAGCACGAGCATGCTTTCTGAAATTCCATATAAAAATGATGCCATAATGAATGCATGAACATGCTCCATTCACTTTGAGCACATCATTTTATAGATGAGTAAGATTAAAGAATCTAGGGCTAAGATGATTTCAATACTTAACTATTGCATAATAATAAAAAAATCATAAGTATAAGTATCATAATCAATCATTAGCATAAAGTATTAAGAATTTAAGCTAGGGTGCTTCCATCTATCATTCCTAATTCTCTTTTTATGAAATTCGCTCTCTCCTCATTTAGTAGTTTAGTGAAAATATCGGCTAGTTGTTTGGATGTATCAACATATTCTAGTACTACACTACCATTTTGAATATGATCTCTCAAGAAGTGGTATTTAATATCTATGTGTTTACTCTTAAAGGGTTGAATAGGATTCTTATAAAGGTCTATAGCACTAGTGTTGTCACATTTGATAGGAATGTGATCAACCTCTCTCCCACAGTCTCTTAATTGTTGCCTCATCTAAAGAATTTGAGCACAACAACAACCATCGCCAGATATTCAACTTTTGTAGTGGAGAGAGCAACCGAGACTTGTTTCTTGCTAAACCACGATACTAAGCATTCACCTAGAAAATGGCAAGTTTCAGAGGTGCTCTTTCTATCTAATAGACTATCGGCATAGTCGGCATTCGAATAACATATTATATCAAAGCGAGTTTCTCTAGGGTACCAAAGTCCTAGTTCAAGGTTCCATATGAATATTTCAAAATTCTTTTGATAGCATTTAAATGACTCTTTTGGACATGATTGAAATCTAGCACAAAGGCAAACACTATACATGATATCAGGTCTAGAGGCGATTAAGTATAAAAGTGATCCGATCATATCTCTATAGAGCTTTTCATTTATACTCTTACCCTGCTCATCCTTGTCCAACTTAGTTATGACACTCATTAGGATCTTGGCTACTTTGGAACAATCATTTCAAATTTCTTTAGAAGTTTTCTTGTGTACTTAGATTGGTTGATGAATATTCTATCTTTGCTTTGCTTGATTTAGAGACCAAGAAAGAATTTGAGCTCTCCCATCATGCTCATTTCAAATTTCCTAGTCACGCACTTAGCAAAATTCTTACAAAGCAACTCATTAGTAGCACCAAATACAATGTCATCAATATAAATTTAAACAATTAGAGTATCATGTCTATATTTCTTTACAAAAAGAGTAGTGTCAACCTTGCCATTTTGAAATCTATTTTCAATTAGAAAAGAACTAAGTGTTTCATACCAAGCTCTAGGAGCTTGCTTCCATCCATATGAGGTTTTATAAAGTTTAAAAACATGATTTGGAAATTTATGGTCTTCAAAACCAAGAGGTTGCTCAACATAGAATTCCTCCTCAATGAACCATTTAAAAGAGCACTTTTCACATCTATTTGAAAAAGTTTAAAATTCATGTGACATGCATATGCTAAAAGCATCCTAATAGCTTCTAATCTAGCAACCGGAGCAAAGGTCTCATCATAGTCAATGCCTTCTTAGTTGTAATCTTTTACAATAAATCTAGCTTTGTTTGTAGTGATAGAGCCTTGCTCATCTAGCTTGTTTCTAAAAACCCATTTACAACCTATAACTTGGCTATCCTTGGGCCTAGGGACAAGTTCCCACACTTTGTTTCTCTCAAATTGGTTGAGTTCATCTTGCATAGCCATCACCCAACTCTCATCTTTTAGAGCCTCATCAATGGTTCTTGGCTCAATTTGAGAAACAAAGGCTAGATTATTTAAAGCTACTAGTTTAGAACGAGTACTTATACCTTTTGATAGATCGCCAATGATTTGAGGGGGGGATGATCCTTTTTGAAATTCCAAGCTTTTGGAAGGTCTTAAGAATTTTCCATCTCTTGGGAATATTGAATAGCATCTTGGTTGTGTGGATCATCTTGAGCTTCCTCCATAGGCTCATCTACTTCTTTTGAGGGATCATCAGTATTCATATTGAGTTCTTCAAATGCACCTACAAGATCATCCACACAAATACCTTTTCCAAAATTAAGCATGTTTGATTCATCAAAAACAACATTCATAGGCTCTTCAACTACTAAAGTGCATTTATTAAAGACTCTATAAGCTTTGCTTGAGATAGGGTAGCCTAGAAAAATTCCTATATTGGTTTTGGCATTAAATTTCTAAGGTTTTCCTTGGTATTTAGAATGTAGTATTTGTAATCAAAAACTATAAAATATGAGACCTTAGGTTTTCTTCATTTCCAAAGCTCATAAGATATTTTGTTTAGCAAAGGTCTTTTGAAAACTCTAATAGCAACATATCAACTAGTATTAACAGCTTTGGCCTAAACGTATGAAGGAAATTTATACTCATTTAACATTATTCTAGCCATATCCACTAATATTGTTTTTTTTCCACAACTCTATTTTATTGGGGAGTTCTATGAGAGAAAAAGTTGTAAGAAATACCAAATTCTTTACAAAGATTTTCAAAAAGGTCATTTTTAAATTCCTTTCCATGATCACTTCTTATAAAGGAAATCAAATATCCTTTTTTGTTTTGAACATGTTTTGCAAAATATTTAAAAATATTGAAAGCCTCATTCTTATGAGCAAGGAAGTTAATCCAAGTAAATCTAAAGTAATCATCAACAATTACAAATGCATATGACTTTTCACCCAAGCTAGCTACTCTAGTAGGTCCAAACAAATCTATATATAGTAGTTGGAGTGGTCTAGAAGTACTTATAATGATTTTGGATTTAAGAGATGATTGGTGTTGTTTTCCCATTTTGCATGGTTCATAAGGCTTGTTTTTTATGAACTTCACTTTAGGAAGTCAAATTACTAGCTCCTTTTCGGCTAATTTATGATGAAGCTCCATGCTTGTATGACCAAGTCCTCCATGTATAGCCAAGATTCGTCACTAATAGACACAGACACTTGAAGATTAGTTAGTAACTTTGTGTAAATCAATTATGTAGGTATTGCCACTTTTTTCCTTTGAATATCACTTTGTCATCCACAAGGGAATTGATAAGGCATCCATTGGAGCTAAAAGTGACTTTTTTCCCCTTATAACATAATTGACTTACACTCAATAGATTATGTTTCAAACCATCCACTAGGAAAACATCATCAACGAAAGATTTACCATCCTTACCAATGAATTTGATGCCAATTACCTTACCCTCGGCATCATTTCTAAAAGTTACTTTGCCTCCTTTGTAGTCCTTGACATCTACGAAAACTTTTGTCACGCGTCCATGTGCCTTGAACATCTACTATCAACATGCAACAAATTTGTGCTTGTGGATTTAAGATACACCTATAAAAAAGAGTCAAATTTACTTGATTTTAGGTACCCAAACAAAGTTGGGTCCTTTGGAGTTAGCATTGAAAGACTCACTCATGAAAAGATGCATTTTCCTTATTTTGCATTTTACATTGATATGTCCAATTCTTATGCAATATTGGCAAGTAACCTTAGAATTCTTAATAGAGTTTGAGTTGGTCTTCTTAGCCACTCTTGCTTAAGGGTTAGACCTTATATGATTATTGTCACACATGCGTGAACAAGATTTACCAAAATTTGTGTTCTTATACATGAATGCATGCTTTGTTCCTCTTAGCCTGGCCTTGAGAACATGTGTACATTTCCCTTTCTTTTGAATGGATATCTAGTGTGTATTGCTCTTTGAAACTCCATTTGAGTTTCTTTCTAATGCTTGAGATTGAGTGCCTTTAACAAAAGTTGTGTTATGAGATGAGGATGATGAAGCTCCTTTAAATCCAAGTCCATGTCTCACAAGGGGAGGTCTTTGAGACACAACTAGGGTGTCAAGAGACTCATTCCCTTTGTGAAATTTTAAAATTGAGTTTCTAAGTTCTTCAACTTCATTTTTCAAAGAGTTGTTTTCTTTAAAAAGCTTTTCCTTTGGAACATCATCCAATGACTTCCTTAGGTGATCATTAGAGATTTTTAAGGAGGTAATTTCTTTCTTTGAAAATTTTAAGGTATTCCTCCAAGCAAGAATATTTATTTTTATAAAAATTTAATTTTAAAAGCATATGTTTTACAAAAGCTCATCCTCATCATCCAACAAATCATCACCAAAAGAATGAGAATATAAACATGTAGAAGAATAATTCCATGAATGAGAAGTGGAACATACCTCTTGGGATTCTTCCATATTGGCCATGAAGCAAAGATTTGCCTCCTCTTCTCTTTCACTTTCATTGTTGAAGGATGAAGATACATCACTCCATGTAGCCTTCAAACCCTTTTTCTTTTCTTTGTCTCCCTTTTTCCTCTTCAAGTACTTTGAACAATCCGGTTTGATATGCCCTTGCTTCCCACACTCATAGCAAGTGACTTCCTCCTTCTTGTCCTTATTTGTTCATGATTTGAAGAAGGTATTTTTGCTTGTGAAGGGCTTGTTGCTTCTTCTTCTCTTAACTTCAAGTATCCTCTTGATATGCTTGGTGATGAATGCCACATCATCACTCTCACTTAGAGCTTCTCTTTGTTCTTCATCATCACTTGGAATGTCAATTGCATCTTGAGCTCTAGTGCTAGCTTTGAGAGCTAGGGTTTTCTTCTTTCCATAACCTCTATCTACTTCATCCCTCACAAGAGACATCTCATGAGTTAGAAGCTTACCTATAAGTACATCCGTAGGAATTTTTCCTAAGTCTTCATTTACTTCTTCAATGCTAGCCACTCTAGCACCATACTTATCCAAAGGAAGACTCCTAAGGATTTTGTTATTGATGTCCACTAGCTCATAGTGCTTTCCAAGCTTTCTCATGTTATTAATGATGGTGAGAAGTCTATTTGTCATGTTGGTGAAGGAATCATTAGGCTTCATCTTGAACATTTCATATTCGACGATATACATTTGGATCTTCCTTGATTTTACTTATTTTGTGCTTTTATGGTAGCTCTCCAAGGTAGTCCAAATTTGATGAGCCGTGGTGCAATGTTGCACTCTTCCACACTCTTCTTTAGAGAGATAACTCACAAGTATAGCCATTGCTTGCTTGTTCTTGTGGTTGTGCTTCTTGTGGGCATTAACCCATTCTTCTCTAAGAAGAATTCTTTCTTCCCCATTCTTTATTTTAATGGAAGCTTTCCATTCCGTCATCACATAATCTTACACTTCAATGCCATAGGAATTTAAATATATTTTCATATGGAATTCCCAAAAAGCATAATTGGATCTGTCAAAGATTGGCTTGAGGTGTTGGGCTCCTTTGTCGGTTGTCGTGATCTTTGCACTCGCAATTAAGCTTGATAAGAGTGACTTAGCTTTGATTCCACTTGTTGTCCCTTAAAAACAAAAAGGAGGGTTGAATTGGTGACTCTAATTGCGGAAGTAAAAGGCTTTTAATAAAAAATACAAAAGATTAAGGAAAAAGATGAAGAGATTAAGGGTTAGAGAAGTCAATACAAAGGATTCATAGTTGTTCGGGAACAAACCTCCCTAGGTTCACTCCTCAAGATCACACTTAAGTATTTCACTATAATCACTTAGATTACAACCTTGGGTTTTGCAAGTTCACCCATAAGTTGGTGTTTTCAAGGCTCACACTAAATATCTTCTCTTAGTGTATCAAACTCTCACTGAGTCCCTTAACCCTTGAGTATTAATGATTACTCAACAACTAATTTCTTGTATTTTTAATACCTAGGCTTACACAAAAATCCTTTCTAAGTTTTAGTTGAATAAAGATTTCAACTTAATACACTTTACAAAAAAATAAAATGAGTGTAAAAAGTTAAGAAATAAATTTGCAAAAGTTTTAGTATTTCTAATTTACACACTTAGTTATTGTGTCTTTGAGAGGGGTATTTATACCTATACCAACCTCTTAGAGATGTTATAATAAATTCAAAATTCCTTCAATGCAAGATTTGATAACTTGGCAAAAATTGCCTAAAGTCATGGAAAGCACCCACATGCTTCCCAAGCACGCTCGCACTTTCTGAAAAGAGACGTTGGAACTCCAATGGCTCCAACCACATGACATTGATAGGGTGACTATTTTCTCAACAGTTACTGACATCGCATTAATTATGAAAACTACCCCCGCGCCACAGTAGCGCCCTCACGCTTGCCTTGACCGCACCTAGACCCTCGCACTTCTCATCGCGCTATCGTTTGCCAGAATTTGTCTCAATACCTAAAGTAAGGCGCCCTTGCGCTTCTTGGAGCTTTGACATTGACTGCCAAGTGTCATGAGATGATTGGACTTCTGTCAGGTGGACTTTTCAACATCTTGTAAACTTTTGACCTTATGAAAAGCGCCCTTGCGCCTTTAGAGTGCCCTCACGCTTTGAGGTAAATTTACAAGATTTGTTTCAAGGCTAAAGAATGTTTGGAATAGGCTTGATTCCTTTGATGCTCTGTTATATAGACACTCAATGATGGTATTAGTGATAATTAATTTGGTTATTAAAATCAAAATAGAGATCAATTGTACCTTATATCAATAAAAATTAATTATTATAGGATATCACATCTAATGGACATTATACATATAGAAAATGAATATTTTAATACATGTAAATGAAGAAAAAACCATTCATATGTACCTAGTCTAATAAAAAAATTGACATGTATTATCATATTCAGACGCATATAATTTTTATTTTTAACACGTTTACTTATTATTGAAATTTAGAGTTCAAGTGTATGCATAATTTTATAGTTTTTCTATTAATTTATTGATGATTTTTATATTATTATATTACTAAAATCTTAAAATATAAAAAATAACAAAGACATTAAATTTTTTTAATTTATTATTAATTTTAAATATTTTACATCATTATAAAATATTAAATTCTACTTAACTTTATATATATATTCAATTTATATTATTATTTATAATCAAAATAGTTACGATAGTGTACAACATTTGCGGGTAAACGACTAGTTTTCATAAATATTTAAGAAATTTATTCAATATAATATTAATTTTTAAATTCATTAATAAAATAAAAATCTCATGCAAAAATAAATACACATATCAAAATAATAAAAATCTTCAAAATAATGACACATGTCAAAAAACCTATCTCAGAAATATATATATATATATATATATATATTTATTTATTTATAATTAAAATAATTACGACAATGATAACATGTGGATGAACGACTAGTTTTATAAATATATAAAAAATATATTTAATATAAATTTTTAATATAATATTAATTTTATACATTTAATCTATTATAATTTTAAAAAGAGCGGGGACTTACGTTTAGTTGATATAACAATTATTGAAGACTGAAAATATAAAGATTGATATTTTATAGTTTATTTATTAATTTAATAGCAAATGATGATTTAAAATATAATTTACTAACAACTTAAAAAATAATATTCCACTAATATTTGTAACAAAACTTATAAGTTCAAATTATATATGCTTGTATAGGGTATTTTAGAGTTTTAATGATATATTTCTATATATAACATGGTAAAAATAAATGTTTATACCTCACTTAAGCTTCATGTCTAATTTCAGGTAATATTAGCTTAGAGAGGAAAATATTGAGAAAAATACTAAAAAAAGACTTAATTGGACATATTTGTGTCAATGTCCAATATTAAGACATGTGGACCTGCTCTTTATTGTGCTAGCTTGATTTTACTATTTACCTAAGACACATTTTAATTATTTTGTATAATTATTTGGATTTATATTAAAAGTTATTGTGGGATAATATTTGACGGAGATAAAGATACCTATAGTCTTTACCTTTTATATAGACTTATATTGGTAATGTTTATCTCTAGGGAGATTTATCTTAAAAGACTCTTCTCTATATATATCTCTGCACACTTAATTTTTGAAGGAGAAATAGTTTTCTCCTATCTGCTCTCTGCTACCTCTTCCACATGCATCTGTCCACCATTATTTTTTCTATAATTCTCTACAATTCTTCCATAAACATTTAGTTTTAGTTTTCATTAATCTTTTAAGATCTGAAGCTTGGAAAAATAAATCTATAACTGGCTTACTTACGGACTTAGCAATGACCATTAGGGACACTTATATAAAGATTAATACTGGAATGCCACTACTTCAACTAATACTTCAATTTCAAGAAGTGGAGAGTGAAGACCAATCATCTTCCTACTTGAAGGATTCTGAATTTCAATGGAGCTTTTATTTCATTATTTTTATGTCTTTCTATTTAATACCATGATTATTTGGTTAAATATGTTAGGCTAGTTTTTATAAATGTTTAATTTAATTTTTTACTTATATATGAACCTTTTTATTTTTATTTAATGACTGATTTCTTTACCTTCATAACTTTATTAGTTTCAGTTATTATCATTAATTAACCATCGAATTAATTTAACAATAGTAATTGTTATAAAAATATTTAGGTTGAATGTATTAGAGACACCATCGTTGTTTCAATCTATGTTGGTAGAAGAAACTTTAGTTACATCATTAGTTTGAGTGGCTACAGGAAGAGGCACATCACTATCTCATTTATTAGATCTAAACTTAAAGTAAACAAGAAAATTAGTAAGTAATTGGCTAGGCTAAATACTGTTTTTAGCATATAGTTTTAAAACATAAGAATTTGCATTGTATATTTATTTGTAGTTTATTTAATTTCTTCTATGAATATTTTACTTTCTCAAAATATTAATTTAGAGTGTTTAGATTTACTTTTATTATTTTATTGATAATTAGTCTATATAATAAGTGGCCTCATAGTTCCTAAAAAGATCGACCTCGGGGTGTTTTACCACTTTTACTATAAGAATGGTTCATGTATTTACGAGTATTAACTTAGACACATCAAAAATCAATAAATAAAATGCAAAAGAAGACGAATTACACAATTATCCTATGACCCTTCGACGAATGCTTCGAGTTGTATAAGTACTGTAAGTATATATTAAATATTTACTTAGCCTCTCAAACTTTTTTACTACATAATTTTAATCTTAATTTCGAATTATAAAATAAGGACATATCTTAAAAAGTCAGACTTAGAATTTTCGAACAACCAATGCCGATACTATGGCGCATTATTCTAGCTTGCGAGCGAGTTGGTGAATTAACCTATGTGAAAAAAAAAACTATATGATTTGTTACAGAAAAGAAAAAATTAAATTACACTGCTTAACAAAACCCTTGATTTTCTTAGTTTGTTATCTTATAACAATGGTACGATACAATCAAAATTTAGAGAGAATATAAGACTTTATAATTCTATGTTCGCTTTTACATCAATCAGTGGGAAAGTAGATTATGAAATAAACAAAACTTTTGGTCCTTATGTGTTTCAAATTTCTAGACATAATCATCACCTCATTGGTTCTCTATTGCCTATCGATGGTGAAAAATCAAAATTTGCTTAATTATATATTTACGATACAGAAAATGAAGTTAAAAACAGAATTTTAGCCTTGCTAAATTACTAAAAAAAATGGCAGGTTAGAGACCATTAGATGTGATCTTTGAGTGGTCGCTAAAGCCAATTAGCAACCACTTAGATATCACATCTTGTGGTCTCTAAAACCTTTGTTGCTAACAAAAATAGTGACCAAAAATTAAAGTGGCCGCTAACGTGGTAGCTATTTAGAGACCACACAGAAGTGGTTGCTATTTAGAGACCACTTATTAAATTTGTAAGAACCTGGAACCAGATCACATGAGATATTGTCCGTTTTGGCCCTTACTGGCCTCATGGTTTTGTCCCCCATCCTAAAATTTCTCCGAACCAAGCACGTTTAACTTTGGAGTTCCTATAACTCCACAGTCAAACAACCAAATGATATCTCATGTGATTAGTTCCAACTCTTTATATATATGCTCAACCATTCCTCGCCTCGTTTCGTTGTATAATTTGATTCATTCATGTACGCCCGTACCTTAGAGTGCTGCCATCCTAGAAGCCGCTCATTGTCCAAGCATCCTATACTTGCCCCAACGTCCACTTTCCGTCCTTATCGGACCGTTTCTCTAGGCCAGATTGTCATATGCCTACCAACTTTTGCTTGGTTCTTCCTCGAACCACACATATACTAGAAGGGTCCTGCTTTGATACCATTTATAACAACCAGGAACCATATCACATTAGGTATTTTGTCTGCTCTAGCCCCTATTAGCGTCACGATTTTGCCCTATTGGCGGATTGGAGAATTTCCTAGGAGGTCACCCATCCTGAAATTTTTCTGAACTAAGCACGTTTAATTTTAGAGTTTCTATAACTCCACAGCCAAACAACCAAAACGCGCTGCATATGATTAGTTTCAATTCTTTACATATATGTTATCAACTATTTCCCGCCCCGTTTCAATGTGTAATTCGATTTATTCATGTATCCTCATACCTTAAAGTGTTGTCATCCTAAAAGCCTGCCTGAAGCTACTCCTTGTCCAAGCATCTTATCCTTGCCCCGGCGTCCACTTTACATCCTCATAAAACCGCTTCTCTAGGCCAGACTGTCACATGATTAATGATATTATTTAATTATTATTTTAATTTAGATTATTACTTTAAGTATATTACTATTTTAATTTAAATATTTATTTATTTATATATTATTTTAATTTTCATTATTTATATTTATTAATTTAATAATTATATATAATATTACATATAAATAATTATAACACTCAAATAATATAAATAAAAAGTAAATCAATAAACATAAATAAATATACTTAATGAATAATAAAATTTATTAATAAAATAAATAATATTATAAAAATAAATATAATATAACAAATATTAGAATTAATCTAAATAATATTATCACAATTTAATTTAATTATTCTTATTAAATTATATTATTTACTATATTATTATTATTATATTCTTATTATATTATGATTATTCTCAACTTAATTAATTTTATTACATTATTATTATTATTAGAATATAATTCTAAAAATTAAAATAGAGATAATATTGTTGGTCTCTATGTAGTAGCTAAAAACTCATGCTATTGATTGGCGTCCAGCTTAGCAACTACAGTCCATAAATTCTAACTCAGAGTTATTTTTTCCACTATTAATTGGCGCCCAGATTAGAGACCACACTCTGTTGGTCTCTATGTGGTAGCTAAAGACTCATGTTATTGATTGGCTCAAGCTTAGCAACCACAGTCCATAGTCTCTAACTCAGATACCACGATAATGGTTTCTAAAATGGTCGCTATTTTCTCCACTATTAATTGGGGCCCAGATTAGTATGGTCTCTAGTTTAGAGATGACGCACGTGATCTCTAAAATGGTCATTATTGTCCCTGCCATTTTTTGGCTAAAAGTTAGCGACCACTTATAGACCACATCTGATGGTCGTTCATAATATGGTCGCTATATGGTCGCAATATGGTCTTAAATTTATAAAAAATAAATTCAATCTTCATATGGAAGTAAAGTGGTCACTATGTGGTAGCTAAACTGCGACCACTTTGGTGTGGTAGCTTAAAGTGGTCTCTAAATTGTTATTTTTTTGTAGTGAATAATGAATCCCATAAATTTGTAAAGAAAACTATTGTAAGAGGGCTTATTGAAATGTTCAATAGTCATAATGAAATTGTAAAATCTCTTAGAATCGTACACGACAAATTTAAAGAAGATAATTATTTTAACGTCAGATTAAAATTTATTGTAATAAGATCTCGAGATAGTCTCAATAGTATAATTTACCATCATCTTCTAAAATAGCAGGTCTAATAGCAGGTGATTTTGATTTATTTGAAAAAGAATATGACATCATTATCGAACATAAAACTAGAGCTTTAAAACGAATTAGTGTTCTACACTGAGTCTAATATCAATGTCGTACCCTATATATTTTCTTATGGTGAAGATGGGTATAGAATTGATAATCAATATGTTCTTACAAATACAAACTATTAATCTAGTAGAAAGTATGTGATTATGCGTGAATATTGTGCATATAAAATACAATAAAGATTTGATGAAGGAATAAAGTTAACAAGAGGCAGTCGTTTGTTTTAACAATTCATAGTTGATGCATTTTCGTGTGTTGAGGAAGAAAGATTAGATTTTATTAGGCAAAAACCAAAAGAATTATAATCTAAAATATATATATAAGAATTAAAATATTGTTCAACATGGATATAATAACCCTAATGATATTGGTAAATCTATTATAATATTGCCTTCTACTTATACTAGAAGTCTAAGATATACGATTGAGCATTACCACGATACAATGGCTATATGTAAATTCTACATACATTCTAATTTGTTTACAACTTTTAATTGCAATCCGTTATGGCCTGAAATTCAACAAATGTTAGATTATATTCAGGGCTAGAGACCTAAAGATAGACCTGACATCGTCTGTCGTAGTTTTAAAGTAAAAATTAATTAGTTGATGGAGGATATCAAAAAACATCATCATATTGGTAAGTTGTTGGTTTTTTGCATATTATGGAATTTCAAAAAAGAGGCCTTCCTCATATTCACTACTTAATGTGGTTGCATAAAGACAGTAAGCCGGTAAAACCTTCAAATATTGATTTATTAGTTTTGGCCGAATTGCCTTCTAAAGAATTAGAATATGATGCATATCAAATTGTCTTGAAGTCTATGATACATGATCCATGTTAATCTGTCTTCACCTTGCATGAAAAGTAATGAGTGTAGTAAATTATTTCTTAAAAGCTACAAAGAAGAAATAATTATTGATGGTAATGGTTTTTTTGTATGTAAATACCCGGATGATGAAAATTTTATTATTAAAATTAAAAAAATTGATAACCGTTTTGTCATTCCTTATAATAAAGATTTATTATTTAAATACGAAGCTCATATTAATATCGAGTATTGTTGTAAATCTATAATAGTAAAATATTTATTCAAATATATTAATAAAGGCAGCTATAGAATTCGTGCAGTCATTGAAAATTATGGAAAAAATATTAATACATATGAAAATAATGATGAACCTGTTATTGATGAAATAAAGACGTATCTAGATTGCCATTATATTTCTTTGTGCGAAGTAGTTTGATGATTATTTGAATTCCCGATACAATATATAGAACCAGTTGTTGAAAAGTTGACAATCCATTTACAAAACATGAATAAAATTTTATTTAAACCATCTGACAATTTGAGTTACATTGCAAATAATCAAAATTTCAATCGTACTATATTTACGGAATGGATGAATACAAACCATATCGATGAAGATGCTAGAGCTATAATATATGCTGAATTTCCTACATAATGGGTATGGAAAAAAAAAAAGAGGAAAAATATGGACTACAAGGAAAAAAAGGTTACTCTATAGGTAGAATTGCTTATGTCCATCCAAACTCAAGGGAACTTTATTATTTTAGAATGCTTTTAAATATTATCAAGGGCCTTACAAGTTTTGAAGATATTAGAAGTGTTAACGGAGTACTTCATCCTACATTCAATCTACGTCTAATGCATACAGTTTAATAGGAAATGATTCTGAATGGGTAAGTGCAATAAAAGAAAGTATTCTATTTGCTACATCTTTTGACTTCGCCAATTATTTACGATCCTTGTATTATTTTGTGAAGTTGGTGATCCGAATAAACTTTTTAACTTATTTTGGAAGTATTTTGCTGATGATATCAAATATAAATTGCAACATGATTCAGAAATTACTCTTACATCTATTTCGGATAATTACTTAAAGAATAAAGTATTGGGTAGTGAAAACTACTGACTTGATTGTTGTCATAGTGGAGTAGCACAGGGAGTGGTAGCATATTGCTACCCTCCCATTGCTGTTGGGATTTTTTCAATGGCATCCACAAGAAGCAGTGCAACAGAAGTCTACTGGATTCGTGATAGGTCTGTTCCAATATACTTATACCTAGTACCTTGATGCGAGACAAGTACACTATAACTCGTAAAGAGAGGAATCTTGTCCATGCTTCACGCACAAAGGAATTCAAAAGGAGCTACTAGACTTTGTAGGTTAGAATATTAGGAACCTTACACTCATATGAAAGAAAGCAGCCAAAACAGTAGAGAAGATCAGAGACGGATTTAGCGAGAAAAGTCTCCAGCTCACACCTATCTTTGATAAAAGTTGCTTGAGCTAGAAAAAATTTTAACAAAAACTTTTTTAGCTGAAAACAATTTATCTTCACTTGATAGATTATTTTTGGTGACATTGAAAATCGATTGATTATTGAGGAGTTAAATTATAATATTACTAAGTTAAAAATAAACATGATAATTTGATTATGTCTTTCAATATCGAACAATGAAAAGTATATGATGATAGTATTTCTACTGTTAGACACGATAAAGATGGATTACTTTTTGTCTATGGATATAGAGGAACGGAAAAATATATTTATATAAAGTTATTATAGCAAAACTTAGATTTGAAGGTAAAATTATCTTCATTGTAGCTTCCCTTGGAATTTCTGCTTTGTTATTATCATAAGGTAGAACTGCTCATTCTAGATTTAAAATGCTGATCAATATAAATAAATTTTCTACATGTAAAATTAAGAAAGGAACTCAATTAATAAAATGAATAGAACAAACAAGTTTAATAATTTAGGATGAGGATCTTATGAGTCATAAATATTATTTCAAAGCATTAGATAAATCGTTAAGAGATATTTTATGTAAAACAGAAGACGACAAAAGAATAGCCCATTTGCTGGAGAAATTATTTAATTAGGCGGTGATTTTAGATAGATTTTACCAATAATTGTTAAAGATAGTAAAACATATATTATAAATGTGTCGATAACAAAATCTTATTTATGAAATTTTTTTTAAAGTATATAAATTAACTATTAATATGCGACTTACTTCCGTATCTAATGACAACGATGATACTGATGAACATATTAATTTTATGGAGTGGATTTTATCAATTGGAGATGGTATAACACCAACATAAAAACTTATAAAGACACATTGAAAATAATTGAGTAAGGATTCCTAAAAGTTTATTAATAACAGCAGACGTCGATCTAGTAAAATAAATTATTGAAGAAACATATTCGAATTTACTAAAAGTTCTGCTAACCATTCGTACATGAAAGATAAATCAATAATAACACCTACTAATAGAAACTGTTAATACTATTAATGAAGAAATAATTAATTTAATATTGGAGAAGAAAAAATATATTATAGCTTATATTTAATATATAGAATATCAAATGACGTTAACAATTTAGAAATACTTTATCCGATTGAATTTTTAAATAGTTTAAATTTTAATGATTTTTCATAATATGAATTAAAATTTCTCGTTATGTTACTATGCAATATTAACCCTAGCCTTCGTCCATATAATGGTACAAGATTAATGATAACTAATTTAGGAATTAAAGTTATTGAAGCTGTTATAATAACTGGTTCTCATTCTGACAAAAGAGTTTTTATACCTCGCATTGTTCTTTCTTATAGTGAAAATAAATTCTCATTTATAATAAAAAGAAGACATTTGCCAATAATCAATCTTAATAATCCTGAAGTTAATGATTTCAAATTCAAATAAACATAAAATCATCATAAATTATATACTTGAACTAAATACTAATTTTTCATTTTCATAAATTGGCTTAATTAGATGAAAAGATTATAAAGCTACAGATTGAAAATCAGCCCCCTCGCAATATGAAAATATAAAAAAATATATTAATAAAAAACAATTGCGGAGTTGTTGGCTTTGGATATTCATATTAATAAGGTATTAATTGTTGAAATTATTGTAAAATTATTTTATCTTTATCATTTTTCTAAAATCATCTACTAATTACAGTTTCAAATTTTTTATATTTTTCAGGATATAAAATTTACCTGTATAGTTGCTATAAAAGATGTTGATATAACATCGGATGGTAGTACCAAGTATGTCCGCAGTGCAAAAGTAATGTTCAGAACTACAGCTTGTAAATCTGGTAATTGCGATGAAATTAAAGACCCTCCTATTCACTGGTATATATACTTAAATATTCAATTATTATCTTTTACATATCTGATATGTTGTCTAAATTACAAATAATAATTTAAAATTTAGCATAGGATAAGTTGATTACTATAGTAGAAGATGACAATGAATCAACAAAGTTCCTCATTTTCGGACGTGCAACTACGGAACTCATTGGACTGTCCGCATCTAATATTGCCCAAGGTTGTAAAGATAAATTTGTGAGCCCTCCTCTAATTACGAGAATATTTAGGCTTGAGAAGATTTTCAAAATATATTGAGTAATAGAGCAGATGACTCTCAAATTTGTCATTTAAAATTACTCATATCGTTAAACATAGTGAGAAATCACATGTAATAGTTTCAGCCATCCGAAAACAAAGTCCTTCTAGTTCAATGCTAATTCAAAAATCAATCGGAGTTGATACTAAAAAAAAGTGAAAAGAGCACTTGATTTTTAATACAGGCGACAGTTCCTTAAAAAAGATCCCAATATTCGATCAAGAGAATGAAATTGCATTCGTTGTTCTTTCTATTAAAGAGTTACATTTTGATCCCTTTACAGATGAGACAGGTAAAGAAAAATGCAATAAGTAAAAATTATAACTATCTAATATTATAATATACAATATGCTCTTTAAACTCGCTGAATACTTTTAAACATCTATAATGCAGGACATCATCATCATCATCATCCCCTAAAGATGATGACTTTTAGTAGAATAACTTCAAAGACCAATAAGTATAAATAATTATCGAGTTTTATACTCATTTATTATTTTATAGTAATTGATCTTTCTTTTTTTTCAGCATGTACCGACGGTATTAAAAGATTCTTGTGGGGCTAATGCTTATCTTTCATTTATGGTGTTGTTTTATTGTTACGATATTTATGTTCTATTGTAATGGACTATTTCGAGACATTTTTTTCCTTTCTCTATACTATTAAATGTATTCCTAAAAGTTTCTATATACTTAATAATTGCACATTTGCAATTTTCAAGCTATTAAATATACCTGTGGCATTGCACGGGTAACTTTCTAATTATAAGAAACAAAATAAAAAAACGAAGATTATTGTACGTATAAGCTGCCTTCAGACCACAGTGGAAAGTGGTCTGGAATGCATATTATAGAAATTGAAATTATATATTTCCTAGTTTTATTTCCATACATTAAGAAAGATAAATATTTAAAAATTAATTGAGATTAGAAGAGAAAAAAATCAATCTAATCAGAAAGGTAAATATTCTCAACATTCAGTCATATTCGTTGAATTAATGTACCACAAATGATTGCGACTTTTACAAATGCAATAATAACACGTAATGGTTGAAAACGTCCAACCAAGATTACTTGTCAAAGATGAAAACTTCTCGACTGTCTGCAAACGTAAATTCTCCTTGTTACTCTAAACAAGGAGTTGCTGCTTTGATCATTTAGACAATAGTCTTTCTAGAAAATACGCTTTTTAAGTTTCTTGGAAAATTCATAGAAATACGAAGTTAACTCTTCTTGAATACGTACCTAACAATAGCCATTTTGGTTGGGAAAATTATTACTTATCCACAGCTAAATCATCGCCATATCACAATGGCTGCAGCACTGGTTTGCTCTATTTTTTTCCTTGTAATCACACTCTCTTCTTTCGCAGACGCTCAAACGGACACGGCTAAAGTAGCCCTGGGTTCAACCCTCTACGCCAATGATGACAACTCTACATGGACCTCAGAATCAGGTGATTTTTCTTTCGGGTTTCGCCGTTTTCCAGGTCAAGAAGATCAATTCCTTCTTGCTATATGGTTTGCCAAGATACCTGATAGGACAATAGTGTGGTCTGCACCTGCGCAACCTGTGCCTAGAGGATCGAAAGTTGAGTTGACACCTGATGGATTGCTTCTACTCCAAGCACCTGGAAGCTCAGAATTATGGAGCACTGCAAACAGAAATAACGAGAAACCGCTGAACGGCGCTATGCTCGACACAGGAAACTTTGTGATCGTAGCTAATGCTTCAAGCAACATATGGGAAAGCTTCAGGAACCCAACCAATACAATCTTGCCAACCCAAGTACTGAATGTTAGAGACAAGCTTTCTTCAACTCTCCTGGAGAAGAATTTTGCCAAGGGAAAGTTCGAGCTGCTGCTTGGTTCAAGCGAATTGATGCTTCGACAAAGAGATGTAATAACTGGCTACCCTTATGGACCATATCTTAGAGTTCCAAATGTATTGCAGTTAATCTTTAATGAGTCAGGTGATATATTCACCAAGCAAGTAAACAATACGATGATCCAGCGTACTGAAGGAAGCTTTCCAACGAGTGCAAATTTCTACTTCAGGGCAACACTTGATTTTGATGGAACTTTTACAGAGTATATCCACCCAAGGAATCCAAATGGAAACGAGAACTGGTCAGTGGTATCTGTAATTCCTCCTAACATCTGCTTTATTCGAGTCGACATGGGAGGTGGCCCTTGCGGATATAATAGCTATTGTGAAGCTGGTCCTCATGGCAAGCCTAAGTGTGGATGTCCACCTGGTTTTTCTATCTTGGATCCCAACAATCCGTATAGTGGCTGTAAACAAGCTGGTGGAAACTTTCATCAGGATTGTAACCAGTTACAACCAATCATTGAGGAGGAACGTATCGACTTCTTTTTTATGGATGGAGCCGATTGGCCTTTCACAGATTATGAGCAGTTGACTCCTTCGTCAGAAAATGAATGCAGGAGCTATTGCTCGAGAGATTGTAATTGTGCAGTTGCCATTTTCCAAGACCCGAAGTTCAATAATGGTAATGGGAGCTGTTGGAAGAAGAAGCTTCCTCTTTTAAATGGCAGGTTAGACCGGGGTGCTATTGATAGAAGAGCTCTATTCAAAGTATTGAAGGAAAATGCTTCTTCACAGCTTCCACCGAATCCAAATTCCAGGAAGAAAGATCAAGATCAAGTAGTATTGATTCTCTCAGTCCTCTTGGGAACCTCTGCGTTTCTCAATTTCTTTTCTGTTGCTGCAATCTCTCTGGCTATCTACTTATTCGGGCAAAGAAAATTTTATAGCCTTTGCAAAACTTCAGATGAGAGAGATCTAGAAACAAATTTGCGTTCTTACAAATACAAGGATCTTGAAAAGGCTACGAACAATTTCAGGGAAGAACTGGGCAGGGGTGCTTTTGGCACTGTTTACAAAGGATTGTTACCATCAAGCACTCGAAACTACATTGCTGTTAAGAAGCTAGAAAAAATGGTTCAAGAAGGGCAGAAAGAATTTCTAAGTGAAGTGAACACCATTGGCCAAACTCATCACAAGAATCTGGTCCAGCTGCTTGGCTACTGCTATGAAGGTGAGGGACGACTCCTGGTCTATGAATTCATGCAAAACGGCTCTTTATCAAGCTTCCTCTTTGGATCTCCTCGGCTAAACTGGCAACAAAGAGTACAGATTGCATCAGGAATTGCAAGAGGACTCATGTACTTGCATGAAGAATGCAGCAAGCAAATCATCCATTGTGACATAAAGCCTCAAAACATACTCTTGGACGACACCTTCACAGCAAAGATTTCCGACTTTGGACTTGCCAAACTTTTGATAAACAATCAGACCCGAACGCTCACTGGCATCAGGGGAACTAAAGGTTATGTTGCTCCGGAGTGGTTCAGGAACACTCCGGTGAGTGTGAAGGTAGATGTATATAGCTTTGGAGTGATGCTGTTAGAGATCATTTGCTGTAGAAGATGTGTGGAGTTTGAGATGGAGAAAGAAGCAATACTAGCTGATTGGGCTTATGAATGTTATCATCAAGGAAAAGTAGAGACCTTGGTGTTAAATGATCAAGAGGCAAGAAGTGATCTTAAGAAGTTGGAGAAGTTCGTAATGGTGGCACTATGGTGTGTCCAGGATGAGCCGTTGCTAAGACCTTCCATGAGGACAGTAACCTTAATGCTAGAAGGGATTCTTGAGGTTTCTGTGCCTCCATCACCTTTCAGTTACAGTTCTCTATCCTCTTCATCTCTTGAATCCCTAAATGAGAAGTCTGCCAGTCAATCAAAAGGCAGGAAATAATCCACACACCATCTATCCTGTAATGTATAAAAAGGCAGTTTACAGTTAAAGATTTCCGCAAGATTGCCGACTTCAGAAGTGTAACCTCCTATATTGGAAAATATACTTTTGTTATTTCAGTAAATAGTACATTTATCTCAAGAAAATTCAGCAAGCCTGTTTACTTATTCAATAAACTAACATTATATCGATGTTCCACTTCTAAACAAAGATTTATCGAGTTGTCTCTAAAACCTCGATGGGTTGTTTGTCTTTCCATATTCTGAGATGAGCTATCACTTAAGCTTTCAGATTCATATTCAGGGGAGATTCTATATTTCGTCCTAAAAGCAGAGTCAGGGTATGGACAAGGTTCATAATCTGAGAGCAGGAACACCTGGAAAGCAAAACAGAAGAGAACTCTTCTTTAAAGAATCACCTAATACAGAACTAGAAACAAGTCCTATTGAAATTAATGTCAAACCAACCGATAGGTAACCAATCTGCAAGGCTTATGATTATAAATTTCTTTAGTCCTGAAAGCTTGGCAACATTTAACATCTAGGTATTTCTCAGTTATGATAAGCTCGTGGATCGAGAGTTTGACACCTGAAAACTACCAGCCTCTAATTTACAAGCACCATATGTCAATTGATATTTCAAAAACAACAAGAGTGCTTTATACCCTCAAGCTCTGGAATCAAATTGCATTAAACACTTGACTATCCAACATCAGGGGATGACAGATAATCAGTACATTCACCAGCAATGTAGTAGCATATCAGGAAGGGAAGCAGTTTCCGAAGCAAGAGACATGAAGACGAGATTGCTGCTGCTATCAAAGTCATACATCCAACTGAGTTCACAAGTGACAGGAATCCAAGGGAGCAAGTTCTTAAGCTTCATATGAAGGAAAACTAGGGTACCTTATGTATAAGTAATAACCACATAACGGATGCTGCTTCATAAGCACTAGTAGTATCACAAGAACTGAGAAACTGAATCTAGAATGGTAAATACTATTCTCAGAGGCTGCTCTTTCAAAGCCCACCAATCCAAGCCAAATTAATAAATAGCCTATTCATTATTCTGCAATTTCCCCCTCTTCTAGTTCATCCTGCACCAACAGAACTTCCCTGGAATTTGACAAATGTTTCCTTTCACTCTCCTCTTCCTTGGGAAGTTCACCTTCCAAATCAAAAAAGTCATCAGGATTGCCTTGTCCAATAAGACCTGAATATGCATCTATCAAAGCCTGATCAAAACCAAAATCCAAATCCCCAAACAATAGTGGTTCTATACCCATGGAGTTAATTTGTGAATTACTGTCTGCTGCCATGCTCGCTAGAAAAGATCCATCAGAAGACCCATCTAATGATTTCTCAGACATGTTATGACAAGGGATTTCATGCAGTGGGCTCAACATTACATTCTTCGTGAAATCATATATTTGAGGATCTGAAGAGCCATTACTTTCTTCTATTTCCTCCTCCCTAAAAGAAACACCTTTTGGGCTTGCGGAATTGTTAGTTTCTTGTCTATGAGTAACAGATTGCATGCATTTGACAACTTCAAAATCACAACCATGTGAAGGGAGAAATACATGTATAATGGGATTCTCTAAAATAACTATGTTGGCTAATTGTTGTCTCAATGGGGCCTTTATGTCCAGCTCGCAGAAAGGTGACTTGGGTCCCTGAAATAATACAAGAACTTAGATGTCAAATATTTGGTACACAAACTAAAAATGATCACATGAATGAATTATATTCTTGGATGCATTAGTGCAAAAGGAATGTAGTATAAAAACACTAATCCCCAAGGCTAAACCAACCATCTACCTAGAATCACTCTCAGGATCACAGCAGCTAATGACATGCTTATTACTGGGTGGAGCATAATGGAGAAACATTATCCATGCAGCTTAATCCACTAGTTAGCATAGACAACCAGTTTGGCCAATTTGACCATAAATACCTTTGGATACTTGCGGATAAAAAACTTGAGGGAATCCAATTGCTCCTCACAGAACTGCCTTAACTGATGGTTCCATGGTCCAGGATTTAGATGCTGCTCAATTACGGAAAAAAGGTTTCTGTCTTCATGAACTCTGCAGCAACAAGTGCACTTCAGTTCTTGTGTATTTTAGCTAACCTTTGTTATAAAACTACCAAGAGTGAAGAGATTGCTCCATATGGGAGGAAAAAAATACTAAGATACAGTACAACATCTTACCCATGGTCAAGTAAAACGACATCCGTAGTATGAAATCGCCACTCAACTGTCCAAGCTATAAATTTCTTCCTGAAACAAATCAAAACTCTTGTTAGTATCAAGATGCAAAATAACAGCCCAAATGAAGAAACGAAAATTAATTACTAGTAACAAAAAAAGAATCTGCAAGTCACCAATTCACATCCTAGTGTAGCTATAAAATAAAACTATATATATATATATATATATATATATATATACACATATAATAGAGCGCGCGCGCGCGCGCGCGAGAGAGAGAGAAACATACATGCAGAAAGTCTTTATTAAATCAAGTTAACATAAGATGTCAAACAAGAAAATATAAAAATATTTCTACAAAGCATGATAGAAAGAATATTTAAGGATTATCAAACGAAGTCATCTAAGACTAGACTTTTACATTCTAAAGTATGTATCAACTACCAACTAATTAGAAGGTTTATGCAGTTATATACTTGATGATAACCTTTGGTTGTATCGAGATTGGTTCTTCTCTCTCTTTGACATTCCACTTGGGAGAAAAATAAGCTTTGTTCTCCGACTCGCAGCGGCACGTCGAAGACTCTGAAGGTAAGCTGGTAATCTAAACTGCGGATATGCGCACAATTTTGTTCTCATTCTCTGAGCAGATTCAGCAACCCTCTTTGTCTCCTCAAGCAAATTATAATCTATTTGCCAATAGAACAAAATCACAGGAAATTGCTTTGACATGTGAGTAGAACTTTATGAAGCATAATAACAATAAAGTTCTTTTAAAACCAAGCAAAATTACTTTCTTTCAGCCCAATAATAACAGCCAGTTGAGTCCAAGGACTCAACTATAACCAAGTGGGCAAAAGCGAATTCGCAATAATACACAAAGCACTTATAAAGGAAATATTTGCAAAAACAACATTAAAAGGATAGCTGAGTATGTGCAACTATTCGTATATAATGAAAAGTGGAATCAAACAAGGTTAAATGTTTGTTTGGAAAGTATAAAAAATCCAAGAATCCGATTCAACCGAATTCCATTTAGTCAGTTCTCATGCCTGTGAAGCTCGTAGTTGCCAAAATTAAAGTATTTCAACTTAAAATAGAGAGCAAAAGAAAAAAGAGCATTGTGAAATCATGCCAAAAGTTGACATGACTTTACAAGAATTCAATTATTGCACATGATTTAGTTCAGATAAGCCCAAAGGGAATTGAAATTCAGAAAAGTAAATAATGACAAGGCTTAAAAGCAGAAAAAACCAGATAAAATCAGACTATCATTGAACTGAGAAAGAGGAACGAAGTGGGTCTGGTTCCGTTTCCCAGAGCAGCCAGTGCGATGCTTGTGAGCTTTGACACAGGGGAGACTGCAAGAGCGCAGAGAACAGCCAGGGCATTTGTACTTTGATGGGTTCTCTTTGCACTCTTCACATATTGGTTGTTGTTGCTCTATTGGGTCCTTTTGCTGCTGCTGCTCCATTACAGAAGAAGAGAAGCAGAGATTTCTTTTTCCGGGTACGGGGTTTTGATCTGGAGTGTACTAGGGTTTAACGAGGAAGTATAAAAATACTTTTCGGTCTGCACAATAAAACGCGCCGGTTCTTTCTCGGTATCTATACAAGGCAAATAAACACCGCAAGTTTTTGACACATGTTTATTACTTAAAATTAATTAATTTTTTACTAATTATTTAATTTATTATTATTTAAAAATAATATATTATTATAATATATATATATATATATATATATATATATTTATATATAAATTTAGCATTATAAATATTTTTAATATTTATTAAAATAACTAAATTTTAAATTATAGTATATTTATATACAATTATATTTAATTATAACGTATAAAATTTATATTAATTATTTTATAGTCAATAATAAATAAATTTAAATATATTATTAAAAATAAATTAAAATTCACCTACATCATTAAAATATATTAATTTAGTTTAAAAATTTATATTCTAATAATTTTATTAATTTAGTTTAAAAGATTATGAGCTAATAATTTTATTATATTTTGATAAAATAAAATATAATAAATATTTTTTATGAATTATCTTTTATCCTCTATACTATAAAAATTTATAAAATTAATTCTTTTAATGCTAATGTTCTATTTAGATTTACACTTAAACTCTTTGAGATAAATATAATCAAATGAAAGCTTGATATTGTGTATTTCAACAATTTTTGAAATATATAAAAAATTCAAATTGTTATTTGAGTTTTTGCATAACTTTTACATTCATAATGTTGATTATTATTGTAATTTCTCAATAATATAATTATTAAGTTGAAAATTTTATATACTATATATTTATATTATTTATTCATAAAAATAAATTAATACAAACATGAATTTCTTTAAAAATAAACAATTATAATTATATCATTATTAAAATAGTAATGTAACTTCATATAAATATCTGTTACACATTATTATTATTCTTTTTATTTTTTAATTTCAAATAATGATTTTAACATAAAAGTATAAATATAAAAGATAACATCGTATTATTTTTATTGCGTTATAAAGTCACCCTTATCCATACAATTTTAAAATTTTGGTAGTTTTTATATAATGTTGGTATATTTATATAATCCTAGTTATTTTAATTAAAATTAATATTAGATGAACTAAGTAATATTTGAGTTAATATAATTCAATTAAAGCGCTATTATTATTATAGTAACTTTATTATAGCAGTAAAATTATTATTATAAGATAATATATACTAAGAATATATATGGACCTATATTAACTATGCTTTAATATAATTATATTAACTACACTATATTATAATTATATTAACTACGTAGCTAATAGGACTAATTATGAATAATTAGATAATTACAATTACGTAACTAAGTATTCATACTACTATGAGTATTAAAACCTATTTGTTGAAATTCTAATTCTAAATATAAAGTAAGTATAAAAATGATATTTCTAAATTAGTACTTGTAATTGCATAAACTGTTTTTATAGTAAAACGATAAATTCACTTCGAAATAAGAACTACGAGGCCACTTATTATAAAAACTAATTATCACACAAAAACACTAAAACAAATAATAAAAATAAATCTAAACATTTTAAGCTAATAATTTGAAAAAAATAATTATAAAATAAAAAAATAAACTATAAAGTAAATATGCAATCAGATGAGTTATATATTTAGCTTAACCAATTACTTAATACTCCTTGTTTTAACCTTAAGTCTAGATTTAATGAATGAGACGGTGATGTTCCTTTTCTTTTAATTATTCAAGTTAATGATGCAATTAAAGTTTTTTTTACCAATATAAGTTGAAATAAAAATAATATTTCCAATACATTTAACCTAAATATTTTTATAATAATTATTATTGTTAAATTAACATTATGGTTAATCAACAATAATAACTAAAACTAATAATAATATGAAAGCAAAGAAATCACTCATTAAATAAAAAAATAACAAAAATCATACATAAGTAAAGAAAATATTAAACTAAACACTTAAGAAAACTAGCATGAGATATTAACTCACAGCCTAATGACATTAAAAATCTAAACATTTGTCTCTTTTCTTAAATTTGACCCATCCTTCAAATTTTTACTTAAATGGCCCAATTTAGCTAATTAATTGCAATTATAATCAAATTAAAATCTCTATTAAAACTGAATCTACTCTCTTACCTCTAGATATTAATCTTCTTTTATTTTCTCAATATCATTTGCCTCTTATAAAAATACATAAAATCACGATGAAAGTGAAGAAATAAATTACTTCATCCTTCATTATTGTTCTTGATTCATGATTTTCACTTGTTATTCACTTTTCTATTCATCTATAACCTGACATTGGTAACTTGTGTGTGATGTGTAAATATATGTGGCAGTGATATGTAATTATTGATAATGACACGTCACCTATTTTGATCGAGATTTTAATTTAGCTATAATTACAATCAATTAGCCAAATCAGATAATTTAAGTAAAATTAAAAGAATGGATTAAATTTGCAATTAGACGTAAAAGTTTGGATTTTTGGTATCATTAGACCTAACCTAATGATCATTGGTTATTAAATAGAATACATAAACACAAAACTAAAAGTAAAAACTCCCTCTAGATTTAGAATTCTTCAAGGTATAAAGATGATTAATCATCACTCTCCACTTCTTGAAAAGCTCCTTATATCTTGAAAGGATAAATAAACCTAATACTAAATATTTGGGGAAGATGAACTGTAGAGAGAATTGCAAAGATAAGAATGGTGGATAGATGCAGATAAGAGATGTCGACGATTACAAGGCCATCACAGTATTTTGGTGATAATATTGCGTGAGGTTTTGGCGCTAAGGAATTGCATTTAGCGGCAGGAATTGCTGTCACTAAATGAGGTATTTAGTAATGGTTATTGAGCTATCGCTAGCTGAAATTTTTTAGCGGAGGTGTTCTGCCATCACTAAAGGGATCCATTGACTACATTGTCGTTTAAGGATGCAAGAAACTTACAAAGATTAAGCCACTAGACACAAGCTTCAAACACATATGAACTAATCTCCTGCCAAAACTTCTAGAAAAAAGCTAGATTAAGCCCATCTGGTCCAATGACTTATCTTAATGCATTTGGCGAATAGCATCATGAAACTCCTCAATAGTGAACGAAGTAATAAGACTATCATTCCCAGCTTGAGACACCAAACATCCTACAAAAGCTAAATCAAGGGCCTGCCAATGTGTTTCCCAAGCAAACATGTCAGGTAAAATAATTTTTAACAATATTTTCCAAACTTGGTTAATATGAAATCCATGCTCTAATAACAATATGAGGTTTCCTTATCTTGTTTTGGTTCCTTCCTACCGAGGCCAAAGAGTGAAAAATTTTAATTAAGGTCACCACCTTCTAGACAAAAACACTTATCTCTCTACTTCCATTAATCTTCTTTCTGAGTAAGAAGTGAACCTAGTTGACTCTTGAGGTCCATAACTAACGTAATATCATTCGGATCACAAAACACCTAAAGTTATTGGGTACGACCTTTACATGAAATAATTTTACTTTTAAACTGTAACGCTAGACTCCTCCCCTACTTATCCAAAAAAGAAGCATAAATCACCAACCTATCAAAAAGAGGACAAGTAACCGAAGAAAGCCAGATATTCTTAACAATGGAAAATAACTCAAACTCATGAAACCATTTGTTCTGAAATCTAAAAGCTCACTTCTGCCTTTCTCGATTAGAGACCTCAATAACCAATTTAATAAGGGAGTGATCTGACGTGGAAACTATCAAATTACTTAAACTAGCAGATGGAAAAAGAGCTGGCCACTCTTTAGACACCATATACCTATCTAATCTCTCCTAAATGCTATTAATAGTACTCAATCCTTTACTCTAGATAAAATGGTATCAATGAAAATCTAAGTCAAACAGAGTAACATTAGATACCACCTCTTGAAAACCACATAACAACCATGCAAGATGATCCACATAACCCCTCTTATCATCAATATGTAGAAGATTATTGTAGTCTCCTATCAAAACCCATGACAGATCTGAAGTAGAATGGAGATGAAGACTGAAGTAACCGTTAGAAACTGCCAGCGGTCATATCAAAAAGTCGCCAATCACGTCAGATAGCCATTAGGCATTTCAAGAATCGCGACCGTGATTTACATCCTGACAATGCATTTAACGCACTATCTTAAAGCAAGATCATGTGTACTTTTGGAGATTTACTTATAACAGCTCCTTGAGGTTTTCAGCTTATAGAAATCATATCAAAAGGACATTTAAGGTTGATCAACAACCTTCATAAGTCCCAATTATTGTGCTTTCAATTCTTTCTTTCTTGCAATTAATATTTCTCTTTTTTGATTGTTCAAAGAGCTTGAATGCTCTTATGAGGTTTATGTGTTAGCCAAAATACTTGGGTTAAGGTTTAAGGGTTAGCCTAGAAAAACTCTTGTAAGGTTTATGTGTGAGCCGAAGAAACATAATTTGTAAGGTTGAGTTTGAGCCCTAAAACACTAAGTTAGGAGTGAGCTTGAAAAATTTCAAGTGTAAAAATACTAGTATAGTGGATGCCCAATTGTGAATTGGAAGTGGACGCAGGGTTTGTTAACACCTGAACCACTATAATTTCTTATGTGCTACTCTTCTTACACTTTACTCATTCTTCTTTAACCAAATTTCTTAAATTACCATCCTTTCTCTATTCACCAATTCAACACCCCCCCCCCTTCTTGATTCACAAGGGCAAACAAGTGGTATTAGAGCTTGGTTCTCTTCATCAAAGCTTAAGTGCAAGAGTCAAAGATCGAAATGGCCAATAAAAGAATCCACCATCTAAGACCATACTTCGATGGGCCTGATTATGACCATTGGAAGTACAAGATGAAAATCTATATGGATAGTGACATGGTGTGCCTGAGCCGCTAGGGTTCGAGCAGAACTATCGCGCTAGAGTGGTTGCAGGTCCACGTACATCGCTTGTGGATCAATAGTCTGACTTGGGACATGGTAAATATAATTCATTAGTTATATTCATATTTTATTTACATTGTTACTTACCTTTTCTAGTTCACAAATTTAGAGTGATTGGCTGGGAGAGCACGACCAATGAGAGCCTTATATGTTGTCCGCAGCTGACCTCGAGCCGAGGAGAGTGCTACTGGCAGGGCTTGCTTGTCAGGTTTGGTATCTTGGCGAGAGGATTTACGATTGGGAGCGCGGTCCTAGCAAGCATCAAGTCCTTTTATCTCCTCTACTCTCCATGTTTTAGCGGCGGATCTTGATGGAGAGGAGCTAGCAAAGTGCCTGAATGGGTATGACGAGCTTGAAGACTTCACCATTCGATCGCGGTTGACCAATTACACCTCGTTCATCCTACAGCTACTGGGGACTTGACCTTTTAGCGATGATGCCATTGTCTAGGTATTTTTCTCAGATTAGCTTGGAATTCTTCTTTGTTTGTCATGTACAACTCTTTTATTCACCTATTTACAACTTGTCTGCCAGGCCCCTACTACTCACGGGCCGACTGAAGGATGGTCTTCTCGACACATTCGGCCTTCTCATATTGCAGGCTCATCTCTGGTGTGACTTTCGAGGCACCTCTTACAGTTGCGTCAGGCGTGGTTCTAGGGGCTGTCTCATTCCCCCCTGATTCGATGGTCTCATACTGGAGCCCATTTGGTGTGATAGACCACCAAATCTCCATGGATCAGTATTTCCCTCTAGAGTTCGTCTTGAGCACTTGCACCCATATAAGCTTATTCTTTCCTTTTATGTTTTCACCTATTGGCTTCCTTGAGAAAGGTTAATGACATATACACAAATACAGGTTTAGAGAGATCAGTTTGAGCACGTATATCAACTGGTCAGGGCTACAAGGAGATAGTTCTTCGTCCTTGGCGAGGATTGGCGGGTAAGAACCAAAATAAATTATAAATTATGAAATGCAATGTAATACCTAGAATTTTCTTTTAATAATAATAATATTAGTAATAATTAATAATGATTTTTATTTAAATTAATATTACTTTATTTTTAATTAATTTAATTGGGATGATCTAAAATAGAATTTCAATGCTAGATAAAAATAAGGAAATTATTTTTCTATATCTAATTAGTTTGACTTTTGAAGAAATTAATTAAGTAAATTTCTTAGGAAATAAATTATATTTTTAGTCACTTAATTGTCTCCCCATATGAATATATGAATTAAATTCTATATTTAAAAGTAATTAAAGAATTAGTAAATAATATTTTTATAAAAGAATATATTGGGGAATGACAAATTTTAATTAGCAAATGGTGTTGATTTTAATTGAAAAATAGTTAACAAAATTGATTATTTAAGTTAATTAAGTGTTAGGATTAATTTGACAATTAATTATGAAATAAGGACTAAAAGTATAATTTTATTAATATGGGATTTTAATGAAAACTTGCATGGTTGGTATTTTTATAATTAAATATATTGGTAAGGGTATTTTAGTAATTTTACCTTTAAAAGAAAGGGTAAATAAGTAATTTTCTATTTTAATAATTGTAATTTGGCCCAAATGGTTAATTGGAGGGTTAAACAGAAATTTTGCAGGGCGAAATTGTTAGTAATTAAAAAGTTAAGGGACCAAATGGTTATTAAGTAAAAATCAAGGGACCATTTTGCGATAAGAAAAGAAAGAAAGAGAAAGAGAAATCGGGGAAGAAGAAGAAGAGGAGGAAAGAGGGAGAAGCTTCCGTCAGCTTTCATGGCAGACGAGGGATGCGTCCGTCTGGGGCGCGACGAAGGTGGCCAGAGGTGCAGATGGTGCCGGCGAGCGCAGGGGTGGCGACGGTGGTATTGACGCAAATGGTGGTCGGAGTTGGAAGTTGCAATGGAGAGAGAAAATGGGGCAGTTTGGATTTTTCTCTTTTTCGGCAAGTTTCAGCGAGGGATGACCGATCAGAAGGCATATTCAGACTCCCCTCAGCTCAAGCTTTCCAATGGCACTAGTTTCGCGGCGATCGGACTCCGTTTAAAAATCAACGGCCAAGATTGTTCGTAAGTTTCTCCAAATGATCGGGGGTCGGATCAGAGGATCGGGTGCTGGAATCATCATCAACGCGTTGTTTCGAGTTTGTAGGCGCGCTCGGATCATCGATCGAACTCCAGCGGCTAGAAGCGAGTCAACTAAGTGACCAAGCGTCTCGGTAATTCTCTAGCTTGTTGATTTTAGAGTTTGTTGATAAAAATTACGTGATTGATTATTGTAATGAGCATTAGAAAAATTATGTGAGGATTGTTGTCGAAATAAATAGTGTGTCGGATCGTCTGCTAATTTGTGATTTATGATGTGTGGCGGAGTCGGGAAAAATAATGTAGTTTTGGTGGCCCGACTCCTGTTAAATAAATTTTTGAATTATTTAAAGTATTTTCTGGCAGGTCTTGGACCCATTATACGGGGGTAGACGTCCGTGTTTAGGGGAGGTTCTGCCGAATTTTTGATAGAATTTACCCGAGTCGAAATTCTTAGACAATCAGTTCTAGGAGTCTAGGCCTAGGGGTATTTGTTAAATGTTTTACTTTTATTGATTTAATTGTTCCCATAAATAGATAATCTATCAGTTCTATTCGCTCCACCCAAGGCATCGGAGCAGAGCTAGAAGGTCGTCAGAACTGTGAGTTAAAGTCATATATGTGCTTTACATGTGTGTCATGCTAAAGTTTCACGTAAGCAATTCTGATTAAATGATTTAAGATTTTATTATTTATTTAATTACTATTCATAAATGTATCATTTTCTACATCATTGCTATTATGCCAGCCTTGGTCGAGTTTAACTCTCTCAGCTGAGTAGAGTGTGTTTGTCGAAGTAAAGATCCATGGTCGAGTGTTGCTCTTTGAGTGCTAGCTTTATTGGAAATAAAGTGACCAGATTGGATTTAAGGACCCTGGTCGAGCTTCGTTCTCTGGGCGCCAGTCTTATTAGAGTGAGAGAGCCGAAAGGCTAAGACTGTTAGTATTGGGAGTTAGGGTTCTACTGAGGTACTCGTCCCGTAGTATGTGAAATTTATTTTATAAAAGCATGGCATGACACGTGCTTTTGCATGACTTAGTATTTTATTTTAATTAAACGAATATTTTATTGAAGTGTTTGTGTTCGTTTTTGGATATATGATTTTAACTCACTTTCGAGACTGACAGTTTCAATTTAACTGTTTTTCAGGTATTTGTTAGTTTTCCGCAGTTCTTTTCCTCTAGCAGCCCGATTCCTTCATCTTCGGGTTAATGTAGCTGATTTTTTTTGGTATGTTTGACTTTTAAAATTCTAGAATCTCCGCAGTAGAAATTTCAGACTTATCATTTTGTAATTACATGTAAATTCAAGTCTTGCATATTTATACTGGCAGACCAAATTTTAAATGTAGTATCTGATGGCTTAAGGTTAATTGTGGAATAGTGTTAATGGTTTGAATCCGAATTGTAATTTGATTGAGTTAGTGAATGGTCAGGCTTAATACGGGATTTGGTGGCCTTAAGCCTACCCATTCCTTAGTGCCGGTCACGGGCCCACACATCGGATCGTGACATGCAAAATATATGAATGAAATGCATGAAATGTGCTAACTAATTCTCTTTTTGGGTTTTCATCAGAGGGACCATGAGGGACTGCAAGGGCAGTTAGACGACTAGCAACAGCTTGATGCTCAACAATGGCAGATTGATACCTGACCCTCCAACTATCAGCCTTACAGACCCAAGAGATGGATGCTGAATCGGACGACGAGATGAATAGTTCAAGAGGGAACCTCGGTTTCTGACTTCCCTTTGCTTGTACTTTTTCTTTTTCTGATTAAGTGTAAAACTTGAAATCTTTGTGTAGACTTTTTATTTTTGAAGGTATAAAATGTTGCCTTTGGATTGTCCCGATTTCTCATTTCTTGTATTTCTGTCTTTAGAAATTGCATTGGGAGACCACACAACCAAATCTCTTTTCTTTTATTTTTCTTATCTTATCTTTTGCCTAAACTGCCCTTTCGAGTTTTCAACTTAGCAGGCTTTTGTCTTAACTTTTGCCTAAGCCACTCTTTCGGGTTTTTAACTTAGCTGACTTTATTTTTGCCTAAGCCGCTCTTTCGAGTTTTCAACTTAGCCGACTTTATTTATGCCTAAGTCGCGCTTTTAGGTTTTCAACTTAGCTTTATGTTCTTTTATTTTTATCTTTGCTTAAATGATAGGAAATCATCATCTTAGCAACTATACACCATAATAACTAATGAGTTATAATACATATGGAATATAAGAAAACACCCTCCAATCAAGATGATTCCAAAATCCAAGGATCTCCTCAAGTGAAGTTAAGAAAACTAGTTCCAACAATGAAACTAGCACTTGAATTCAACTCCAAACGCCACAAACTAAGTATAATTTGATAAGTTAAGAATCAAACACAAGATTTTGGTTAGAGAACGCCATAAACTAAAAAATAGTTTAATAAGTTCAAAATTCATGCAAGAACTTAAGCAAAAATACTCATAAAGAGCAAATAAGGATTATCATTCATCAATTGATTTTTTACAAATAAATTTGGCTTTGATATATATAGCTAAAACAAGATAAAGAACCTTAAATGAATATCTTTTGAGCTCTCCCACATTTTTCCCTATAATCCTTAATAAAACTTATTAAAAATGGTTATTTCTCTATTGATTGCACTCATTTTGTAACTCTCAAATTACAACTCATCATATGCACTAATTTATAACTCCATATGACAACTACACACAACACACATATAACTCACACTTAATAGAATAGACCCTTATTAAATAAAGCTAAACTAAAATAATTACTTAAGCTAAAACCCAAAAAGATAAGAATCCAAATAAATATGAATTAATCCAAAATCCTAATCATGGCCAAATAGCTTTTATTCTTCAAAATGGGTTGAATGCCTCATTATAAGATTGGATTCTTGTCTTCATGCATGAGTTGCATTTCCAATTTGACCCTTTTGGTGCATTACTTTGCATTGGAACTTCATGGAAACCTTGATTCATAACATTTGACCCAAATTATGCTTCTTTTCATATCTCATTTGTTTTGCTTAGAACTTTTAGTTTTATTTTCCTTTCAGTTAGTGCAATGACAAACAGACATACATAAATTTGATAATAATCCTAAACAATTTTATTCACTAAGTAAAAGCTCAGATGGGTACATTTTGATTTTCACGGTATAGCTCCTATCATCAACTAGTCTTTTCAGATTCTTTAGCTGATTATTTTCTCTCTTTTACCCTAACTTTTGTCTGACCAGCTTTTTCAGGTTTTTGGATCAGCAGGCCATTTTTTCTATTATTCTTTTATTTTCTTCTTTACACATGGTATTTCTTGAGACGATCTATGTTGAATGGCTTAGTGAACTCTTTCTCCTCCAAGTTTGAGATCTTAGTAGCACCTCTAGGCAGAATCTTCTTGACCAAATATGGGTCTTCCCAGTTTGGCATGAACTTCCCTCTCGGGTCGAATGCAGTAGGCCTTGTATCCTTCAATACTAAATCACCACCTCTGATCCTTTCTGGCTTTACCTTATTGAACGCCCTAGCTATCCTTTTCTAATACAACTACGTTTGGTATAAGGCTTTCATCCGTTTCTCATCAACTAAGGCCAATTACTAGTATCTTTGCTCAACCTTATGATATTATGGTATTTCAGCCTCCAATACAACTCTCAAAGACTTCAACTCTAGCTCAACTGGCAAAACTGCCTTAGTTCTGTAAACCATAGAGTATGGTGTTTTCCTAGTCAATGTTCGCTCAGTTTAATATCCCCAAAGTGCAAAGGGTAATCGAAACGATCAGTCTTTATGATTCCACACCATCTTCGAAAGTATCTTCTTTCGATTTTTATTGGTTGTCTCTATCGCTCCATTTGCTTGAGGTCTGTATAGAGAAGAAGTGTGATGCTAGATCTTGTATTCTGCCAGTAGGTGTATTGTCTCACCCATGAACTGCACTCTACTATCCGTCACAACATGATGTGGGACCCCGGATCTGCAGATCGGGTTCCTTTCTATGAATTTGGCTATTTGTCTTGCCCTCATAATGGTGAACAGCTCGACTTCGACCCATTTTGAGAAGTAGTCGATAGCTATCACTATGAACCTATGACCATTCCAAGGAGGCTTTATTTCTCCGATAATGTCAATTTCCCAAGTTGTAAAAGGCCAAGGAGACGTCAAGTTGTGCAGCTTGGTTGGGGGCACGTAACTCAGGTCACTCTGTAGCTGGTACTCTCGGCATTTACTCGTTAGTGCTATGCAATCCTTCTCCATTGTTAACCAGTAATAACCTTATCGCATGATCTTCCTGGTTAACACAATGCTGCTTATATGAGGCCTGCATACTCCTTTGTGTATTTCCTTTATCACTACTTAAGCTTTTGCTTTAGTTACACATCAAAGCTGTACACCCAAAACCATTCTTCTATACAGGACTCCTTCATGGCTTATATAATTCCTAGCTTGCATTCACAGCGTATACCTTTCTTTGGCTGTCACTTCTTTTGGATACTCCATGTTTTCTATGAAGTTCTTTAGATCGTAGAACTATGGCATCTCTTCTAGTCCCATATGGATTTGCATTATCTCATCCCCTTGAAAATAAGGAGCGCTGGATTTCATGATTACTAAAGGCTTCATTAAAAGCTGCGAGGGGTTAACCCCCATAGACGATAAAGTAGCTAATGCATCTGCCATCTAATTCTCGTACTGAGGCAAGTGTACAAAGGAACACTTGGAGAAGTTCCACACTAAAGTTCTGAGGTAGTTGACATATGGCTTCAACCTATATTCTTTTACTTCCCATTCCTCAAGGGCTTGTTGAATTACCAGCATTGAATCCCTGTAGACCATCAAAATGCTTAGCTCCTGCCACCATGGCTGCTTATAATTCAAATAAACATGCTTCATACTCCACCATGTTATTGGTCACTTTAAAGTCCAACCTCTTAGCCGTTGGCAATATCTCTCCTTTTAGCGTGATCAGAACTACTCATAAGCCTGCACCTTTTACGTTTATGGCTCCATTGAAGTACATCTTTCATTCTTGGTTCTCGATTGCCCCTAAATTCTCATCAGGAAATTCCAGATCCCAAGGGTTGTCCTTTTCAATCACATTATAGGTTAAAAACCTAAATACAACCCTACTCTTAACTACCCTTCTTAGTGATGTACTCAATGTTGAATTCTGTTAGGAGCACCAATCATCTAGCCAGCTTTTTCCTGTAAGAGATGGAGTCTCAAATAAGTACTTTAAAGGGTCTATTTTTGAAATTGCTTGCACTTTATAAGACTGGAAGTAGTGCCCCAACTTCCTTATAGCCCATATCATGGCTAGGCATGTCTTTTGCACGAGGTTGTACTTCAATTCATAAGGCGGTAACTTCTTGCTAAGGTAATAGACCACATGCTCCACGTTATTAGGCCTGCACTATGCTAACATCGCCCTTATAGCTTCCTCTTTCAAGGCTAAGTATAGGATTAACGGTATGCCATTCTTCGGCAGCTTGAATACCAGTGGCTTCATCTGGTATTCCTTGATTTTGTCGAAGGCCTTCTGACAGTGTTCATCCCACACAACAAGCTGATGTTTCCTTACAAGTTTGAAGATGGGATCACAAACCATCGTGAGCTTGGAAATGAATATGCTAATAGATTGCAGACGTCCCAGGAAACCTTTGACTTCTTTCTCCGTCTTCGACGTTGACATCTCTTGAATGGCTTTAACCTTGTCTGGATCAATCTCAATACCCCGCTGACTCACTATGTGCCATAACAGCTTCCCTGATGTAACTCCGAACATGCTCTTCTTCAGGTTGAGTCTCAGGTTATACCTTTCCACTCGTTCTAAGAACTTATCAAGAGCCTAAAAGTGCCATTCCCTTGTTTCAAACTTTACTATCATATCATCAACATACACCTCCATCTCCTTGTGCATCATGTCATGAAACAAGGTAGTGACTGCTCTCTGATAAGTTGCCCCAACATTCTTTAGTCCAAAAGGCATAACCTTGTAGCAGTATATCCCCCACTCAGTGATGAACGTTGTCTTCAGCTTGTCCACTACTGCCATCATAATCTGATTGTATCCGGAGAGCCCGTCCATAAAGGAGTACATTGCATTTAAAGTAGCGCAATCGACTATCATATCTATATAAGGAAGAAGGAAAGCCGTCCTTCGGGGATGCTTTGTTCGAGTCCCAATAGTCCATATATATTTGAATCTTACTATCCTTCTTCAAGACTGGAATAATGTTTGCCAACCATTCAGGCCAGTCAACCATATTGAGGAAATTGACTGTAATCTGCTTAGCAACATCCTCTCACATCTTCTCTGCCCATTCCGACCTTAGTCTTCTCATCTTCTGTGTGACCGACTTGATGTGTAAATGAGTTGGGATGTGGTGCTTTGCTATTTTTCTGTCTAGACCTGGCATGTTGTCGTAGGACCAAGTAAATACCTCTTTTCTTTTTTCTACTATTTTTTTAAATTCTCTCCTCTTCTCAGGAGTTATATCGTGAGCTATCAAAATATTCTATGGATTTGCATCTGTGCCTAAATTAAATGAATCAATTTATATAGAATTGATGTCAAACATGCACATGTCATGATTATCAAAAGGCACACTACCATTAGGAAAAACATCATATAAGTAAGCAGAATCATTCATATCATTGATCTTAAAAAGAAAAGAAACATCATCCTCATAAATGTCAGATGTTATTACATCATCGTCATAGAATATATCAATAATATTATTCTTAATAAGAGTAGCTAGCTCCTCTTGGCTTATTCTTTCCGCTTGAATGGCAGGCTCTTCTAGCTTCAGCTCTTCCATCTTGGTGGTGACCTTCTCATATACTTCCTTGATACTCAATTCGATCATCCAGTTGATGATCATGTTCTTAAAGATCTTAAACCCCGATACCTCAGTCCCAGCTACACAAACAGGTTCAAGCTCCCTAGAGTAGGGCTTGTACTCCTAGACGGACATGTCTTTTAGAGTCTTGCCTTTCGGTTTGCCCTTGTCTTCTTCCTCAGGATATCCCAAACGTTGCCGAGTCTTCTGACCTTTGAAGTCTGGCAGCTCTGCAACACCTTCCTGATTATTTCCTAGCCCCATTCTAGGCATGAAGTTCATGAACATGCTAGCTACTTTAGGATCCATGTAGTCTTCTAGAGAACAACCACTTGGAATCCAATAAGGGCATCCACCTTTTTGATAGCTTACTAGATTGTCGAGACAACCTTACCACTTTCAGTGTGGATAGTGACGATCTCGCCTTCATGAGGGAATCTTACCTTTTGATGTACTGTAGCAGGGACTTCTCCTAATGCGTGGAACCATGGCCTTCCCAATAACAGTGCAAAAGTTACTGAAATGTCCAGGATAATGAACTCTACCTAGGATTCAACAGGACCTGTCTTCACTAGTGCTGAAAACATCCCTTCTACATCTCTTTTAGTCTCATCATAGGCCCTTATGACCATATCTGATGGTTTTAGGTCCTTCACAGTGATCCCTAGCTTAGGGAGTATGCAAGATGGAAACACATTGATAGCTGACCTGTTATCAACCATCACACATTAGAGTTCTCTTCCTTTTCACCTTTGTTGCTATATAGAGGGCCTTGTTATGGTCTTTTCCCTCAAGTGGTAGGTCCTCATTTGAGAAGGTGATCATCTCGATGGTCTTATCAATTATCATTTTGATAATCTCCTCAGGGGTAGCTGCTGTGTTGACACTTATACTAGATAAAGCTTGGATCAGAGCCTTTATATAGTCCAATGAATGCATCAACTGTCTTTTTCTCCTTCCTCCATCGTTCTAGCAACATGGCATCCCGTCTTCAGGTGTTTACTTCTCTTGCTTCTGCTCTTGTACCCTTGCTTCCTTACCCTTACCCGCTGGCTCAGCCTCGGAATCACTGTCTGCCTAGATGTCCTCGGCCTCGATATCTTGAACTTCACTCTTATCCCTGCAACTATACCACATGTTGATAACCATGACCGACTTCTTTTCTCCCTCTTCATAGACCTCCAAGAGACAAGGCTCACAAGCGACTTGATCGTCATCTGATCTCCAACAACTTGGCACAATATCCTCGATCTGAATATCAGCCAAGGGTGGCCTCAAATATTAAACCTTGAAGTCGTATTTGTCGGAGGGTTGCCCAAGCAAGTCTTCACACTTATACTGAGGAAGTTGTTCAACCTCCTTTTCTTTAGAGTCGATTAAGTCCTGAACCTCATGCTTGAGATGGTTGCACTGGTCCATCACATGCCTGAAAGCCTGGTGCTACTCACAACACTGACCATTATGAGGCTTAGGAATGTCTTTCAATGATTGGAGCTTAAGCTTTTCGCTCCATTTTAAGTGTCAGAACACTATAGATAGTGGTGCCCCTAGCTTAGTGAAGGTTCTTTGTGGGCTATTTGGCTTGGTTGTTGGCTCGGTTTCGGGTAGGTCTATGAAAGAGTTCATGACTTCCTCTTCGCTGAAGTCTGGGTTGATCATGGACACTTGGTTCAGGAGTGGTGTATTGTTGTAGCTTAGTAAGGGGTCTCTTCTAGTACTAGGTTGGTTTGGATCAGTGAGCTTTTCGGCGTCGATAAGGTCCTGGATTTCATGTTTCAGTCGGATGTAGTTATCAGTATGGTGGCCAGGTGCTTAGCAGAATTTGCAATAAGTGTTAGACTTGTAACTAGGTGCATTTGGGTTTGGTGAGTTCTTTAGGGTGATAGGTTGAAGCATTGCCATTTTGGACCAATCTCTCAAAGATTTTAGAGAGAGGTTGCTTAAAGTTAGAGAACTTCATCGGTTGTTGCACAACATTCACATCTAGGGTCCTATTCACTCTAGCCTAGGAGTTTGCCCTTCTGCCAATTCTCACAGTCTTTCTTTTTTCATTCTCTATTTCCTCGACCTGCTGCCTATCATTATATAGATCCATGAAGGTTTTTGAGTTCATCATATACAACCTTTCAACCCATCCAAGAAGGACATTTCGGATCGCCATACGAACCTAGTCCTTTTCAAAGGGCTTGTTCTTTATCATACTAGCCTTATTTCTCTATATGGTCAAGCAATTAGAGAAGGACTCATTTGGCTTCTACTTAGTGGATTCAAGATCCCTCATTAACACTTCCAAATGAGTATTGTAGTCACACTACTTGACAAATTGCACAAATCATGACATTCAGCTTTGGTGGATTTCTCTAGACTGTGGTACCAATTGACAACAAGTCCTTCTAGTAATAGCATAAAAAACTTGACGATCTAGATCCTACTCAGCAAAGTGGTTCCCATGATGGTTACGTGCTACTTCAGATGAATTTTCAAGTCACCATTCCCGTTGAACTTGTTCATCTCGGGCATCTTGCATTTCACAGGTAGCTTGTCTTTCCCCCTCAAAACCAGCTCTTCAAAATCATAGGCTGGATCCAAACCTTTAATTTCCAGCATACCCTGCATCTTGTCAAGCCGGGCACTTAGAACATTTACAGCTTTGTTGGTGGCAAGGGCAATCTCCCTCTTAGCATGGTCTAGCATGAACTCATCGAAATCCCAAAAGTCTTGGAGCACTCCCCTTCTAGCTGGGTCTTCAGCATTAGCATTAGCATTGGTCGCGGTATTAGTGGCAGCAGTAGTCTCAGTGGCAACCACAACCGGTTCAATAGCAATAGGAGGGTTAACTGGTGCAACCGGAGCAGTAGGTGGGGCTTAGTTTGCAGCCATCCTAGCCAAGAGTTCTTGAAGTTCATCCCAAATTACACCCCTCAAGTCTTCAATTACGTCATTCTTAAGGATCTCGATGTCTTTCTCATTAGCTCTTTCGTTGGCCATCTCTTCTTGGCATCTCAATCTTTTTAGGTGCTCTAACACAGTTCTGATCCTTGGAGAAATGGGTACTCTCTCCAACCTCTTACGTCTTGCCTCTTCCAACCCATATGAGAGTATATGGCTAAAAAAGAAAAGATTAGTATGATGCATGCGATGCATGGGATGTAATGATGCACGTGCTATGTACAAGGACAAAGAAGAAAGGTTAGCACACATACAGTAGTATATAATTCATGATTTTGACTTAACTATAGCCTCAGATTTGTCTGTTCTTCACCTCTCGAGACCTGAGAAGGTAGTAACTTACATAATTGGGTTCTCTATTTTTTCCTCGATATATAGATCCGGAAAAGGGATGCTGACATGATGTGCGTAAAATACACACATCTAAATGGGGTTTTTAAGATTGATTTTATAGACATTTGGATGTGAATTGGTCCCAACACTCACCCTATGCATCTGTTTGTGTGCATTAGGTCCAAAAGAAGTCAAAGGATGATAAAGGGAAGAATTGGAGCATAATTGGACGTCAAAGCTGCCGAAACAAGCTAAGTACGAGCATGAGGAAGTTGAACATGGCCGTGTTAGTTTCAACACTGGCCGTGTTCCCAACACGGGAACCAACACGGCCGTGTCAAACATCAAAGAAGAAGTAGATCTTATGGAGCACGGCCACAGAGAGTAACACGGTTAGGAACACCAAACTGTGTTCCCAACACAGCCAGGATCACGGACGTGTTGGCGGCGACAAGGGGAATTAGTTAAAAGAAAAAAGAGAGGAAGAAAGAAAAGAGAGCTGGGGAGAACGTCCCAAACCCTAAATTTTATCTCTCTAAGGGTTTTCTGAGCTGGAACCAAGGGAAAAGGAGACTTGGATCAAGGTTTCAATCGGATTCCCTTCAAAGATTGAAGATTGGGTGAGGTTCATTGATTGGTTTTCAAATCGAGTAAGAGGAACAAGAATCGATTCAATTCGAGCAAGAGGAATTGGGGCTGTTTACTCTCATCCAAGGGTGTAATCGGGTTTTCTCTACCTTTACTCATTGTTGTAATTGAATTCTTATGGATTTTGATAATGAACATGATTAGCTAGATTGATTAAATCCATTGGGATTTCTTTACTATGTTGGCTTAGTATTATATTGTTGGATTGTTTGGGTTAGTTTTATATTCTTCTTGTTTTCAATATTAATAAGATAATGCATTATTCATGAGACGTTGTGAATTATGTGTTTAGATTGCTTTGTGTGATTAAGAAGTCCATTTGGTAATTGGAATTTTGAATAGCAAGAACTGGTTAATAATCGCTTAGAGATAAGGATAATTAACTAGCCGGATTAAGAATTAATAAAGCTTAATAGAGGCGGATTAAAGCTTAATGCTAATTTAAGAATCAATCGTTAGGAAGAGATTCCAACTTTAGGTTATTAGGTTTAGAAATTCGGTTATCTCGAGAGAGAAATCGAATTCGGTTAAGAATTCATCCACGGGTAGCATAATTAGACTCACCAATCCTTTATCATTTGTTTGATTGCCAACTAGTTTAGGTTCCCTTTGGGTTTGCTTTCTTATCTTGGTTATTTTAGTTATCAATTACTCCTACATCTCCCTTAGAACTTAGCTTGTAGCTATTAGTTAGTTTAGAAATTATTCATCACTCATTTTAGGTTAATATAACAAAGAACAAAGGAGTAACTCTGGGCTTTCACTTTCCCGAGGAATACGACCTTGATACTCGCCATTAGTGCTAGACTGCATCGATAGGTACACTGCCTTAGATTGTAGCTAACACAAGTAGCACATATCATGACACCTATGATTTAGTTTTCTTACATTTTTACTACCCCACAAACTAATATCTTTATTTCTATGATTTAATATTAATATAATATTCATTTTTAATGGAAAAATTATTTATTAAGTGATTTAGCATATAACTAACTACATTGAATTTATATTAAATAGAATTAGTATATATATTTTAGTTTTATTAAGAATAAAATGAAATAATTTCTAAAATAAAAGTACAATATCTTTAGGAGTATCCTAATAGTTAATTTGATGGTAGCTCACCTATAAAATGATTTTATTATTGAAAATAAAAATTATATTAATATTAAATCATAAAAATCTAAAAATATTAATTTGTAAGATAGCAAAAATATAAGAAAATTAAATCAAAAGTGTAAGCGGCGGTTTTCGATGCGCACCCAAGTGTGTATTGCGATTACGGCACTGCAAGGCTTTTCAACCTAATAGGGAACACGCTAACTAATAACAGAGACTAGGGGGAAGATAAGGAGTCACCACTCGGGTAATTATCCAGGACATTTTTACTAATTGAGTAGCGTTTCTCGATTCCATAAAAAAGCTTTGCCACATCCAGAAATAGATCCGGAAGCCAACTTTCTTATTTGTGTATATTTTTTTAAAAAAAAATTATTGTTTAATGTGTTATTCCCTATAAACATAATGATTACATTTTACAAATAATCACTACAAGATGTGAGGTCCACCTATTTCTAGCTATTTTAGTTAGGCTTAATTTCCATTTAAATTGTTAACCTAATTAACTATTCAATTATGTACAAAGGCCCACCTAGTCTAGCCCAATATTTAAGTAAAAAAATATGCAAAGACCCACTAAGTCTAAATGGATTTTAATTTAAACACATTTTACCATCTCATTAAGCTAATCGACTAAAATTTTGATGCCAAGGTCCAAGTTTAAGGCCTATGTCTATATGTCTATTTTTTTATTAACAGTCAAATAATATTTTTGCCATACATCCAAGATAAAGCAAAAATTACAACAGGAAAGTAAATCTAACTATTACAGCCTTTCCTACAACTAATAAACTCAAAGAAAATAACTAATCTAGGTTACAAAGTACAGAAAATTGCCAAAAAAGGTCAAAAAGTAAGAAATTAGGGCAAAAATCCAAGAACAGTCAATTGATGAGGTCAATGAGCCGATCAGCTTAGCACTAAGCTAATCGACTTTAAGCTCTTGCTCAGGTCGATTTTGCATAGTTTTTAGCCCTCCCTTGCCCACAAATTGATTTACATGCATAAAACATATCAGATATGATTAATATACGAAAAACACAAGATAAAGACAAAGATTGAATAAAAACAAAGCCATAACATATCAAATTATATAAAAAGATAAAATTACAGGAAATAGAAACTTTCTAGGGCAGATCCTAAAAATAATCATTTGATATTGAAATTAGATTTAGTCATGCAAATATTGGGATTACCATAACATCAAAATAAATCTAACAAACTCATATAGGTTATCAGATTTAAAACCCAACATGCATAAATAATACAATAACATATCAAATTATGAAAGCCCTAGATCTGAACATATAAATCACATAGATCATTTAAAATCAATCCTAACATGTTTTTAAAATATAAAATTAAAGAAAGAAGAAGAAGATGCTAGGTTTAGGAACCCTTAGGTTGTCATAGTATTGTACTGATCCTCGAGTCTTTAGAGATGATAAGGTGGTGGAATTAAAAATTGAATATGCATCTAATGCTTTTTAGGGTTTATTTTGGTGTTTGGTTTATGAAAAGAGTTTTAGAAAACTATTGTTATATGAAAAAAGTTTCCTAAAATGGAGTTCTTTCTTATTGATAATTACTGACAATAGCTAACCCTAAACCTAGAGCATAGCTTTCTATGTATAGCAATAGAATTTAGAGACCCTTAGGAAATCAGTTAATATCGATAAGTAAAATAATAAAATAATAATTATTTTTAATTTATCGGATATTTAGTTTAATAAATATCAAAATAAAATCTTTTTAAATTCAAATGATTATCGATAACATCTTTTAGAAAGACACTTTTGGCATTTCAAATAAAAAATATGCATAAAAACAACGTCGAAGACCAAAATATAGGCCAATTGAGACTGTCTGATCGGCTCAGGGGCTGAAAAGTTTTGAAATTTCTTGTAATTTAGTCCATATACTTTCAAAAACTGCAATTTCACCTCCTAAACTTAGTTTTTTCTGTCAATTAAGTTCAAATTGATTTTAAAAAATAATTTTGGTTTAATTACTTGCAATCCTAATTGGGATTCGCCCATCCTCATCCTTTTGAGACTTAAGAAAAGTAATAACTTTCATCATTGATTTTTCCGTAATTCCCTCTATTTTAAATTCAAAAAATGGGTGCTAACATAATGGACTACTTTTTCATGTTAAGGTCCGATTTTAACTTAAAGTTTATCTGTCCAATTTTTATTAGGCAATCACATGGCAGTTGTCAGCACCTGTTTCTCGGATCTAGATATCGAGGGAATTACGGAAGACCTATGATGAAAGTTACTGCCTTTCTCGAGTCTCGGGAGATTGAGAGCGGATGAATTTGAGATTAGGGTTGTTGACCTAAGGGGTAATTGATCTCTATTTTGATCTTAACATTAAATTAAATATTTCTAACCTCGTGTCTAAGTGTCTATATGGCAGAGCATCAGAGGAACCTATCCAAATTGTGATAGCCTAGCCTAAAGAGTGGTCCAATAAGGGCGGGAAGTGGACGCTGAGGCATAAATAGGACGCCTGGACAAGAAGCAACTTCTACCAGGCTTCTAGGATGACAACACTCTAAGGTACATGGGTACATGAATGAATCGAATTGCATATTGAAATGGGGCGAGGAATGGTTGACAACATATGTGTAAAGAGTTAGAACTAACCACATGAGGCATCTTTTGGTTGTTTGGCTGTGGAGTTATAAGAACTCCAAAATTAAACGTGCTTCGTTTGGGAAAAGTTCAGGAAGAGTGACCTCCTAGAAAGTTCTTGAATCCACCAAAGGGACAAAACCGTGAGGCCTATGAGGCTAAAGCGGACAATATCTTATATGATATGGTTATGGGTCGTTAGAAATGATATCAGAGCAGGACCCCTCTAGTAGATGTGCGGTTCAAGGAAGAACTAGGCGGAAGCTGGTGAGCATGTAATAGCCTGACCTAGAGAGCGGTCCGGTGAGGGTGGGAAGTGGACGCGGGGGCATGAATGAGACGCTTGGACAAGGAGCAGCTTCTGGCAGGCTTCTAGGATGGCAACACTCTAAGGTATGGGGGTAAATGAATGAATTGAATTGCACATCGAAATGGGGCGGGGAATGGTTGATAACATATATATAAAGAGTTGGAACTAATCACATGAGGTGTCTTTTGGTTGTTTGACTGTGGAGTTATATAAACTCCAAAAAGTTAAATGTGCTTGGTTTAAGATGCGTGACCTCCTAGGAAGTTCTCCAATCTTCCAAAGGGACAAAACCGTGAGGCTAGTGGGGCTAAAGCAGACAATATCTTATATGATTTGGTTCCGGGTCGTTACACAAATATAAGCATTCTTAAGCTTTCAAGGAAGTTTTGTAAAGAGACCCCAAAAGGGCAACGGTGCTTTCAGAGCGTGGGGCACTTTTTATATGACCAAAATAATACTAGATGTTGAAAAGTCCATCTAACATGCTGCCAATTACAGTGCGACACCTGGCAGTCAAAGTGTCAAAGCTTCAAGAAGTGCGATGGCGATTCATATTGCAGCTTGAGACTGAAAATGGCAGACGATCTCACAATGAGAAGCCTGAGAGTGCTTCTGAGCACGGACAAGGCAGGCATAAGGGCGCTATTGTGGCACGGGGGCAGTTTTTTCCATTAGTGCAATGTCAGTAACCATTGAGGTAGCAGCCACCCGATTAGAGCCATATTTTTAGAGCGGTTGGAGCCCCAACGTCTCTTTTTAGAAAGCGCAGGGGCGCTTTTCAAGACTTTGGGCAATTTTTTGCTATATCATTATTCTTGCAATTAATGTGTTTTGGACCCATTGTAACGTCTCTAAGAGGTTGGTATGAATATAAATACCCCTCTTAAAGACTTTATAAGCAAGTGTGTGATTTATGTATGCTAAAACTCTTACAAAATCATTTCTCAACTTTCTATAGTCAATTTCTTTATTTGTAAAGTGTATTAAGTTGAAACTCTTTGTTCAACTAAAAGTGTAAAAGGTTGTCGTGTGAGCCTAGGTATTAAAAATACAAGAAATTAGTTGTTGAGTAACCATTAATACTCAATGGTTAAGGGACGTAGTGAGAGATTGGTTCACTAAGGGAAGAGGTTTAATGTGAGCCTTGAAAATACAAAGTTGTTAGGTGAACTTATAAAACCCAAAGGTTGTAATCTTAAAGATTATAATGGAATACTGAAGTGTGATATTGAGGAGTGGATGTAGGGAAGATTGTTTCCGAACCACTATAAACTTTTGTGTCAACTTCTCTAACCCTTACTCTCTTCAGATCATTTTTAATCTTTCTTAAATCCTTGTATTTTACCCAAAACTACTCAATTTCGCAATTAGAGGTCACCAATTCAATCCTCCTTCTTGGTTCTAAGGGACAACAAGTGGTATCGGAGCTTGCTCACTTTTATCAAGCTTTATTGCGAGTGTAAAGGTCATAACAACCACTGAAAGAGCCCAACACCTCAAGCCATTCTTCGATGGTTCCGACTATGCTTTTTGAAAATTTTGCATGGAAATCTACTTGGATTCCTATGGCATTGAAGTGTGAGATTATATTGTAAAGGAATGGAAAGCTCCCATCGAAATAAAAAATGGTTGAAGAAAGGATTCTTCTTAGAGAAGAATGGGTAGATGCCCACAAGAAGCACAACCATAAGAATAAGCAAGCAATGGATATACTTGTGAGTTGCCTTTCTAGAGAAGAATGTGGGAGAGTGCAACATTACACTATAGACTTCACCGAGTATGAGATGTTCAAGATAAAGCCAAACGAGTCCGTCGCCGACATGACAAACTGACTTCTCTCCATCATCAACAACATGAGGAAGCTTGAGAAGAAGTATGAGCTAGTAGACATCAATAATAAAATCCTTAAGAGCCTTTCTTTGGATAAATATGGTGCTAGAGTGGCTAGTATTGAGAAAGCTAATAAAGACCTAGGGAAGATTCCTATGGATGTTCTCATAGGCAAGCTTTTAACCCATGAGATGTCTCTTGTGAGGGATGAATTTGATAGAGATAGTGGAAAAAAGAAAACCTTAGCACTCAAGGCTAGCACAAGAGCTCAAGATGCAATTGATGTCCGAAGTGATGATGAAGATCATGGGGAAGCTCTAAGTGAGAGTGATGATGTGACTCTCATCACCAAACATGTAAAAAGAGTACTTGAAGCCAAAAGGAGAAGAAGAAACAAGCCTTTCACAAGTAAGAAACCATTCTCCAAATTAAGAACAAGCATGGAAAAGAAAAAGGAAGTCACTTGCTATGAATGTGAAAAGCAAGGACATATCAAGACAGATTGTCCCAAATATTTGAAGAGAAAGAAGGGAGACAAAGAGAAGAAGAAGGGCTTGAAAGCTACTTGGAGTGATGCATCTTCATCCTCTAATAATGAAAGTGAAAGAGAAGAAGAAGCCAAACAATTTTTGTTTCATGGCCAACATGTGAAGACTCCAATGAGATACGTTCCACTTCTCATTCATGCCATTCTTCTTCTTATTCATCTTCTCATTCTTTTTATGATGATTTTTTAGATGATGAAGATGAGCTTTTACAAAATATGCTTTCAAAATTAAATCTTTACAAAAACAAATGTTCTAGTTGGGAGGAAGATCTTAAGATATCAAAGAAGGAGATTGCCTCCTTAAAAACTTTTAATGAGGACTTAAAGAAATCATTAGATGAAATTTCAAATGAAAAACTTTTTAATTCAAACAATTCTTTGGAAAATGAAGTTGAGGAGCTTAGGAACTCAATTTTAAAATTTCACAAATGGAAAGAGTCTCTTGACACACTAGTTGTATCTCACAGACCTCCCCTTGTGAGACATGGACTTGGGTTCAATAGAGCTTCATCATCCTCATCTCACAACATAATCTTTGTCAAGGCCTCTCAACCACAAGCATTTGAGAGAAGCTCAAATGGAGTTTTAAATAACAAAACACACACTAGACCTCCCATTTAAAAGAAGGAAAGGGTACACATGTTCCAAAATCAAGAAGGAGCGGTTTAGCCTATGTCGGCAGTACCCATGGTTTTATACGTCGGTGAAAAGCTATGTTATTATGTGTGGAGCCTTTTAGAAAAGCCCTTACTTTCTTATATTGTCTAATTGAAGTTAAGTAATGTACCTATACCCAGGAGTAGTAGAAAGAAAAAATCTCACAAAGCATGCATTCATGTATAAGAACTCAAATATTAATAAATCTTGTTCATGCATGTGTGAAAATAATCATTTGAGGTCCAAACGTCAAGCAAAGTGGCTAAAAAGACCAACTAAAACTTTCTTAAAAATTCCAAGGTCACTTGCCACTATTGCATGAGAATTTGACATATCAATGTCAAATGCATCCTTTCATAAGTGGATTTTCCAATGCCAACTCCAAAGGACCAAACCTTATTTGGGTACCTAAAATCAAGTGAAATAACTTCTTTTTGTAGGTATGTCTTAAATCCACAAGCACCAATCTTTGCCATGTTGATAGTAGATGTTCAAGGCACATGACGGGTGACAAGAGCCTCTTGTGAATATCAAGAACTATAACAGAGGCAAAGTAACTCTTGGAAATGATGTAAGGATGGTAAATCTTTCATTGATGATGTTTTCCTAGTTGATGGATTAAAATATAATTTGTTAAGTGTAAGTTAATTGTGTGACAAAGGGAACAAAGTGACTTTTAACCCCAATGGATGTCTTGTCAATTGTGTGACAAAGGGAACAAAGTGACTTTTGACCCCAATGGATGTCTTGTCAACACCCTAGTGGATGACAAAATAATATTCAAAAGAGAAAGAAGTGGCAACACCTACACAATTGACCTACACAAAGTTGTTAATCAATCTTTCAAGTGTCTTGTGTTTGTTAGTCATGAATCTTGGCTATGGCATAGAAGACTTTGGCATGCTAATATGGAGCTTCTACACAAGTTAGCCAAAGAAGAGCTAGTAAATCGACTCTCCAAAGTGAAGTACATTAAAGACAAGCATTGTGAACCATGCTAAATGAAAAAACAACATCTATCATCCTTTAATCTAAAACTATTATAAGTACTTCTAGACCTCTTCAACTATTATATATGGATTTGTTTAGACCTACTAGAGTAGCTAGTTTGGGTGGAAAGTCATATGCATTTGTGATTGTTGATGATTACTTTAGATTTACTTGGATTAATTTCCTTGCTCATAAGAATGAAGCATTTAATATTTTTAAATCTTTTGCAAAACGTGTTCAAAATGAAAAAGGACATTTGATTTCCTCTATAAGGAGTGATCATGGAAAACAATTTGAAAATTATCTTTGTGAAAATCTTTATAGAGAACTTGGAATTTCTCACAATTTTTCATCTCCTAGAATACCACAACAAAATGGAGTTCTGGAAAGAAAGAATAGAACACTACTGGAAAGGGCTAGGATAATGCTCAATGAGTATAAACTTTCCTCTTATTTTTGGGTCGAGGCCATTAACACTAGTTGTTATATTGTAAATAGAGTTCTCAAAGGACCTTTACTAAATAAAACTTCTTATGAGCTTTAGAAAGGAAGAAAACCTAAGGTCTCATATTTTAGAGCTTTTGGATGCAAATGCTACATTTTGAATACCAAGGACAACCTTAGAAAATTTAATGCCAAAACCGACATAGGAGTCTTCCTAGGCTATTCCACATCAAACAAAGCTTACAGAGTCTTTAACAAACGCACTTTAGTTATTGAAGACTCTATGAGTGTAGTTTTTGATGAATCAAACAAGCTTGATCTTGGGAAAGGTATTTGTATAAATGATCTTGTAGGTGCTTTTGAGAAACTCAAAGTAAATGTTGATAATCCCTCAAAAGGAGTGGACGAATTTATAGAGGAGAATCAAGAAGATCAACAAAACAAAGATGCAATCCAAGATCCCCAAGAGTTGGAGACCTCTACCTCATAAAATCTTCCCAAGGTATGGAACTTCAAAAAGGATCATCCTCCTACTCAAGGTATTGGAGACTTATCAAAAGGTGTAAGCACTCATTCCAAACTAGTAGCTTTAGATAATCTAGCCTTTGTTGATGAAGCCTTAAATGATGAGTTGGGTGATTGCTATGCAAGATGAGCTCAACAAATTTGAGAGAAATAAAGTGTAGGAACTTGTTCCTAGACCCAAAGATCACTAAATTATAAGATTCAAATGGGTGTTTAGAAACAAGTTAGATGAGCAAGGTTCTATCACTAGAAACAAAAGCTAGATTGGTTGCAAAATGTTACAACCAAGAGGAAGGCATTGATTATGATGAGACCTTTGCTCTAGTTGCTAGATTAGAAGCTATTAGGATGCTTTAAGCTTATGCATGTCACATGAATTTTAAATTATTTCAAATGGATGTGAAAAGTGCATTCTTAAATGGTTATATTGAGGAGGAAGTCTATGTTGAGCAACCTCCCGGTTTTGAAAATTATAAATTTCCCAATCATGTTTTCAAATTATCTATAGCCTTGTATGGGTTGAAAAAGCTCCTAGAGCTTGGTATGAAAGGCTTAGTTCTTTTTTTAATTGAAAATGGATTTAAAAAAGGCAAGGTTGACACTACACTATTTGTGAAGAAATACAAGCATGATATTCTAATTGTTCAAGTTTATGTTCATGATTTTGTGTTTGGAGCTACTAATGAGTTACTTTGTAAGGATTTTGCTCAGTGTATGACTAGGGAACTTGAAATGAGCATAATAGGAGAGCTCAAATTTTTCCATGGTCTTCAAATCAAGCAAAGCAAGGATGGAATATTTATGAACCAATCCAAGTACACAAGAGAACTCCTAAAGAAATTTGAGATGGATGGTTGCAAAGTAGCCAAGACCCCTATGAGTGTCACAACAAATGTAATACCCAGAATTTTCCTTTAATAATGATTATATTAATAATAATTAATAAATGAATTTTTATTTAAATTAATTTTATTTTATTTTTATTTGGTTTAATTTGGAATGATTTAAATGGAAATTTTAATGCTAGACAAATAAAGAAGTTATTTTCCATATCCAATTAGTTTGATTTTTAAGAAATTAATTAAGTAAATTATTTGAGAAATAAATTATATTTTTGGTTATTCAAAATTTCCCCCCAAATGAATATATATAAATTAAATTCTATATTTGAGAATTTTAGAAGAATTTGTAAAGGATATTTTATAAAAGAATTTTTGTGGAAAAAAGGGCATTTTAATTAGCTAAAGGTATTAAATTTTTAATTGGAAAATATTTAACAAACTGATTAATTAAATTAATTGTGTGTTAGGGTTAAATTGGATAACTAATTTGAAATAAGGATTAAAGGTATAATTTTATTAATACGGGGTTTTAATGAAAATTAGTATGTTTGGTATTTTTGTAATTAAATATGTCGGCAAGGGCTTTTTGATAACTTTACATTTAAAAGTAAGGGTGAATATGTAATTGTGTATTTTCAATAATTCTAATTTGGCCCAAATTAAATTGTTAGGGGCTTAATTAAAAGCTAAAGAAAATTTTAGGGGTTAATTGGAATTTCTGAAGGACAAAATTGTTGTAATTAAAAAAGTTGAGGGACTAAATGGTAAGGAAGAAAAGTTCGGGGACCAATTATCAATATAGAGAAGAAAAGAAGAATAAGAAGAAAAGGAAGAAGAGAAGGAGAGAGTGGGGCGTCGGCCTACGGTGGCGGCAGCGGTGGAGGCCCGTCCGTGGTGCGGCAGTGGCGACAAAAGGTGCTGCTGGCGTTGGTGAGGAAGCTAGCGGCGGCATCGGCAAGCGTAAAATGGGAGAGGCAGCCGCCTTGCCGCCATTCATGGTCTTTCCGGCAGCCGTTGCCGGCGATTCTGAGCTCAAAATGATCAGCAGCTCCGAGGCTTTCTTTTCCGGCCATCACCACCCCTTGAGGCTGCCGGAATTGCAAGATCCAGCGAAGTGAAAAGTTAGGGGCAGCTAGCATTTTCTGGCTTTTCCAGTGAGCTCCGGCAGGGGATGGATGATCGGAGGGCATATCCGGACTCCCCTCAGCTCAAGCTTCGCAATGGCACCAATTTTGTGGCGATCAGACTCTGTTTGCAAATCGACGGCCAAGATCGTCTGTAAATCTCTCCGGATGATCGGGGGTCAGATCGAAATATTGAAAGCGGGATCGTTATCAGCGCGTCGTTTTGAATTCGTTGGTGTGTTCGGATCGTCGATTGAACTCCGGCGGCTGGAGGCGAGTCGACCGAGCGATCAAGCGTCTCAGTAATTTTCTCTGGCCCGCTGATTTTAGAATTCTTTGGTAAATTATATGTTTATTGAATTGTGTTAAGCATTAGCGATATTGTGTGTTAAAATATTTTGTTTGTCGGACTGCTTGCCTTAGATCATGTTTTGTGATTTGTGGCGGAGTTGGGAATATAGTGAAGTCTTGGGGACCCGACTCCCGTTAGAATGAATTGTTGAATATTTGAAGTATTTTCTGGCAGGTTCTGGACCCGTTTTACGGGGTTAAATGTTCGTATTTTAGGGGAGGTTCTGCCAGATTTTTGATAGAATTCTTCCGAGTAGAGATTTTTAGACAGTCAGTCCTAGGAATCTAGACCTAGGGTTAATTGTCAATTGTTTTAGCGTTATTGATTAATTGTTTTCCATGATTAGATAATTTGTCAGTTCGGCTCGCTCCACCCGAGGCATCGGAGCAGAGCTAGGAGGTCGTCAAAGCTGTGAGTTAAAGTCATATATCTGCTTACGTGTGTCATGCTAATATTTTACGCGATATCTCTGATTAAATGATTAATATTTTGATTATTTAGTTATATATTGTTTATATATGTTTCATTTTTCCACATTATGATTTTATCAATTTTGTGTTGACTCGAGATGGGACGACAGTAGAAACTATTATTTTGATGAGTGCACCAGTATAAATCTGAGAGTGATGGAAAAAGGGTAAATTTAAAAAAGTAAGTTTAAGACTTGCCCTGGTCGAGCATCGCTCTCTGGCTTAGTAGAGTGTATTGCCGGAGTAAAGGTCCCTGGTCAAGCATTGCTCTCTGGGCACCGACTTATTTGGAAACCTAAGTGATCAGACTGGAGTTAACGACCCTTGTCAAGCTTCGCTCTCTGGGCGCCAATCTTATTGGAGTAAGAGAGCCGAAAGGCTAAGAGTGTTAGTGATAATTAAATGTCTGAATTGGATTTAAGGACCTTGGTCGAGCCTCGCTCTCTGGGCGCCAGTTCTGTTAGAATGAGAGAGAGTCGAGATGTTAGGTGTTGGGATTTAGGATTCTACTGAGGTACTCTGTCCCGTAGTATGTGAAAATTATTTTATTTAAGCATGACATGACATGTTTATTTTTGCATGACTTAGTATTTATTTCAAATTAAATAAATATGTTATTAAAGTGTTTGTAACTGTTTTGGATATATGATTTTAACTCACTCTCAAGACTGACAGTCTTAATCTTACTGTTTTTTAGATCTGTGATTGTTAGTCTTCCCGCGGCTCTTATCTAGCAACCCGACTCCTTCATCATCGGGTGATGTAATTGATTTGGTATGTTAAATTGTAATATCTTAGATTCTCCACAGTAAAAGTAATAGACTTATTAGTTGTAATTTTATGTAGTTTCGGATCTCGCCTAATTCTTCTAGCAGACCGAATTAAATATGTAGAATTTAATGGTTAATTAATTGTGGCTTCAGTAATATGAGATGAGATTTAATTAAGTTAATGAGTGTCAGGCTTACTACAGGATTCGGTGGCCTTACGCCTACCCATTCCCTGTGCCGGTCACGGGCCCACAGATCGGGTCGTGACAATAAAATTGGACAAGGATAAGAAGGGTAAAGCGTAAACGAAAAGCTTTATTGAGGTATGATTGGCTCACTTTTATATTTAATGTCCTCTAGACCCGATATTATGTATAGTGTTTGTCTTTGTGCTAGATTTTAGTCTTGTCCTAAAAAGTCTCATTTTGAATGCCGTGAAAAGAATCTTGAAATACTTATGTGGGAATTTGAACTTAGGACTTTAGTATCCTAGAGAAACATCCTTTGATATAATAGGTTATTTTTTATGCCGATTATGCTGGTAGTCTATTAGATAGAAAGAGAAATTCCAAAACTTGTCATTTCTAGGAGAATGCTTAGTGTCTTGGTTTAGTAAGAAACAAGTTTCGGTTTCTCTCTCCAGCGTGGAAGCCGAATATGTGGCAGTCAGAATGTTGTTATGCTCAAATCCTATGGATGAAGCAACAAGTAAGAGATTATAGGGAGAGATTGATCACATTCCTATTAAGTGTGATAACACTAGTGCTATAAACCTTTCTAAAAATCCTATTCAACATTCTAGGAGTAAGCACATAGATAATAGACACCATTTTTTAAGAGATCATATTCAAAATGGAAGTGTAGTGCTAGAGTATGTTGACACAAATAAACAACTAGTCGATATTTTCACTAAGCCCCTAAATGAGAAAAGATTGAATTTCATAAAAAGAGAACTAGAAATGATAGATGGAAGTACCTTAGCATCAGCAAAATTTTATGTTGTGCTAATTATATATGTTCTTTCATTGTAATGTTTATACTTGTGCAATTCTATTTTTGAGCATAATTGAGTATTGAAATTATCTTAGCATAATATCACTTTTCAATCTTTGTGCATTCCAATACTCACACATTAAATCATGTGATCAAATTAAATGATGCATGCTCATCAAAACATTTTTGTATTTTTGCTCAATATTGCAAAAAGCACACTCGCATTTTAGAAGGGCGCTCACGCTTTATAGGTCTATGTGAAAGATTGGCAATGACCTTAAAAGCATGCTCGTGGTTCCTAAGTGCGATCGCAGTTTCCTAAAATTATAGTCGTTGTGACTATTTTTTTAAAAGCGCGCCCGCGCTTCTCCTCGATTTCTACAAAAACTAGCCATTACAAGTTTATTCATAATTTGTTTTAATGTAAAACTAGCCTTTTTTTGGCCGTTTTCTCACCCCCCCCATAAAGCTATAAAAGCCACATTTCATAGAATTGCATCATTTTTAACACACATTCTCATTCAATCTTTCAAATATTCTTCCTCTCTACTTCAATTATTCCCAAACTCTCTTCAACTTCTTCAAGACTAGTATGGGGCCAAGAAAGACAATTGGGAGAGGCTCTTCTTCCTTTGAATCCATCATGGAGAGAATGAAGGGTGTCAATGATGAAGCTAGAATCAAGTTTATGACCATAGAAAGGAAAAAAGTCCAATAAAGTAGGCTTTTTGATGATGAGGTCCTCATCAAACTTGATATATCTCAAGAGGCAAATACTCTTCTACCCTAAATCATAGAATTAGGATTTGAGAACCTCACTAAGGAATTTCTTTCCACCTTAGTGATTAATAGAAAGGAAGATGGGGATGACACTATGGAATAGAGTTTAGATTCTTTGAGGAGAAAAAGAACCTTTCGAGAACCCAATTTTCCTCTATCTTTGGTTTTCAAGAAAGAACCCACCTTTCAATTATTGAAAACCTTGTTAACATGCCTCTTTCATTTTCTCAATTTTGGAGGCAAATCTCCACCAAGAAATCCTATTCTGAAGACTCTGTCTAAAGACCTCAAATCCTTAACTCATTGGATAGTGCATAGGATGATTGCAACTAACGTCCATGCAAGGGACAATGGGGTGGAAAAAGAGCCTAAAAAAGATCTTCATTTCCTCTATGCTATGATCTATGGTAAGCACATTCTCACTTCTAAGTTCTTCCTTGACCATCTTCTTCATCTTGGCAACACATAAAAAGGTGTCATTCTTGTCTCTTCACACATTACCAAAATTGTTAAACACATTCAAGTCCTTACTCCTCTCAACAAAACCTTTCTTACTCCTCCTATCTCACTCTCTCATTAGGTTTAGCCTTTCTTGAGCATGCCAAAGTTATAAGACTTGGGCCTAAATGGGAGGTTGATGTAGAATTCTTCTTTAATAGGAGAATATGTGGATGATAGAAAGAAGAGGAAAAAGGACCATAGATTGCTAAGTGAACCTATTCCCTCCACTTTCAAAGGACAACCCTCTCTCTCTCTTTTGAAGCAAAAGTCTTAAAGCAAATGGAGAGGACTTGGAATTACCTCCATCACTTGCATGCAAATTTGGTGGAAATCTAAAAAGTCCATAAGATCCACCATTGCCATGTGGAGGATTAGGAAGAAGAAGAAGAAAAAAAAGGCTCCCATTCCCCATCTTCAAGCAAACACAAGTCGTTTGGGGAAAGGCAAGGAGCCTATGGTTCAAGAAGAGGAAGAAGAAGATTAAATTCTCATTTTGTTTAAATTCTTTTTATTTTGTTTTCGTTTCTGCTTTTTCTCTCATGCATACATTCATTATTATTGATCACATATGTAATATGTTTCCATTAATACAAGTACTTCTTATGTTTCCATTAATAAAAGTACTTCTTTTTGTATTATACTTCTTTGTCTTGCTTTTTAATTTTGACAAAGGGGGAGAAGTATGCCTAAATTGATTATTAAGAATATAGAGGAGAAGTATGTATAAAATGATTTCTAAAGAATAAAAATAGAGAAGTGTGCTTAAAATTGATTTCCAGGAAGTATGGGGGAGAAGTTTGCTTAATTTAATTACTAAGAATGGATAAATTAACTTAATTGCAAAGACTAAGAGGGAGAAAATGCAAATATTAAGGAGTCAACCTATCAAGTGAAATAGTAAATTTATCAAGTAAATTATTCCTTTAATACTTGAATGTTAGTTATTAACTATTCAATTGCACTTATACATGATCAATTTTGTATTTCTAATCAATTTGGTTATTAAAATCTAAAAAGGGGGGATTGTTGACCTAAGGGGCAATTGATCTTAACATTCAAATTAAATATTGCTAACCTTATGTTTGAGTGTCTATATGACAGAGCATCAAAGGAACCTATCTAAATATAAGCATTCTTAAGCTCTCAAGGATGTCTTGTAAAAAGACCTCAAAAGCATGAGGGCAATTTCAAAGCATGGGGGCGCTTTTCATATGACTAAAATAATACAAGATGTTGAAAAGTCCATCTGACATGCTACCAATTATAGCGCGTTACCTGACAGTCAAAGTGTTAAAGCTTCAAGAAGCACGAGGGCTCTTCATATTGCAGCTTGAGACTGAAAATGGCAGACGATATCACAATGAGAAGCGCGAGGGCGCTTTTGAGCATGGACAAGGCAGATGCGAGGGTGCTATTGTCACGTGGGAGTGGTGTTTTCACCATTAATCCAACATTAGTAACCGTTGAGATAGCAACCACCCCGTAAGAGACATGTGTCTGGAGCTGTTGAAGCCCCAATGTCTCTTTTTGGAAAGCATGGTGCGCTTTTCAAGACTTGGGCAATTTTTGCTAAGTCATCATTCTTACAATTAATGAGCTTTGGACCTATTGTAACGTCTCTAAGAGGTTGTTATGAATATAAATACCCCACTTAAAGACTCTATAAGCAAGTGTGTGATTTAGATATGCTAAAACTCTTACAAAATCATTTCTTAAATTTCTACACCCAAATTTCTTTCTTTATAAAGTGTATTAAGTTGAAACTTTTTGTTCAACTAAAAGTGTAAAAGGTTTTTGTATGAGACTAGGTATTAAAAATACAAGGAATTGGTTGTTGAGTAACCATTAATACTCAAGGGTTAAGGGACTTAGTGAAAGATTGGTTCATTAAGAGAAGAGGTTTAGTATGAGCCTTGAAAACACCGAGTTGTTGGGTGAACTTATAAAATCCAAAGGTTGTAGTCTTAAATATTATAGTGGAATACTGAAGTGTGATATTAAGAAGTGGATGTAGGGAAGATTGTTCTCGAACCACTATAAACCTTTGTGCCAACTTCTCTAACTCTTATTCTCTTCAAATCATCCTTAATCTTTCTTAAATCCTTGTGTTTTACCCAAAACTACTCAATTTCGCAATTAGAGGTCACAAATTCAACTCCCCCTTCTTGATTCCAAGGGACAACAAAGGTTAAAAATAATTGAATTATTATTTTTCTAGCACCAGTTTGGACTCATTGTTAGAAAAAATTAACTTTAAGAGGTAAAATGGCAGTTTTCGTAAGTTCAGGGACTAAATTGTCAAAACTTTCTAAAACTTTTGCTCACAGAGCCAATCGGCTCTGTGTATAGCCAAATTGGCTTTACACAGAGTTGATCAGCTTAGCATAGAGCCGGTTGGCTATTTTTTCAGATTCAACGCTGTTTTTTACATATTTTTTAACTTAAAACGCTGAAATTGATAAAAATAATTTTAGAAGTGATTTGTGATAATTATTAGATATTTTTAGTGATAATTATTTGAATATAAAAGATTATTTATTTTATTAGATATTAATAAAATAAAAGAAAAGATAATTGATGATTTTTATTTTAAATAATTAATGCATATCTAATACATCTAGGGTTCGTAACCCTACTATTATAAGTAGAATAATATGCCCTATTTCTAAGGTTAGTTACATTCATTAAGAAATAGAGCAGCCTAGGAGAATTCACAAACGTTCATTAAAGCAATGAGTTTTAGGAAACAAAGAGAGCAAGTCACTAAGAAAGAGCTTTAAATTAGGAAACTATTTTCAAAACGACATAAGATTTTTTGAAATCTCAAGCAGCACTGGGTCTTCAACCCATCTTCGACTCAATCACATCCTCATTTCTTGAGACTCGTAGAACAGCCGTCAATGATGACAACCTGAGGGCTCCCACAATCCAATATCATCAGCATCCATATCTTTACAAACTGGTTCTTTTATTTTATGTTTTAGAAACATGATTAGGAATGGTTTTTTTAGTTATTATTGTATAATTCACATGATTAGATTAGGGTTCCTCTTGAATTAAGGGCTTTTTGGTAATTTTACATAAAAGTAAGGGTAAATATGTAATTTTATATTTTCAATAACTCTAATTTGGCCCAAATTAAATAGTTAGGAGTTTAATTGAAAAGCTAAAGAAAAGTTTAAGGGTTAATTGAAAATTTTACAGAACGAAATTGTTAGTAATTAAAAAAGTTGAGGGACTAAATGGTAAAGAAGAAAAGTTCAGGGACCCATTGTCAATGTAGAGAAGAAAGAAAAGAAAGAAAAGGAGAAGAAGGCATCGGGAGAGAGAGAGAGAGAGAGAGAGAGAGAGAGAGAGAAAGGGGAGGATGGAGAGGTGTTGGTAGCCGCATTTTCTGGCTTTTCCGGTGAGCTTCGGCGAGGGATGGATAATCAAAGGGCATATCCGGACTCTTCTCGGCTCAAGCTTTCCAATGGCACCGGTTTCGTGGGCCTATCGGACTTCATTTAAAAATTGACGGTTGAGATCGTTCATCAATCTCTCCGGATGATCGGGGGTCGGATCGAAAGATCAAAAGAAGGAATCGTCATCAGCGCGTCGTTTCGTGTGCGTTGGTACATTCGGATCATCGATCGGACTCCGGCGGCTGGAGGCGAGTCGATCAAGCGTCTCGATAATTTTCTCTGGCCCGTTGATTTTAGAATTCTTTGGTAAATTATGTGTTTATTGATTTGTGTTAAGCAATAGAAAAATATTATGAGTTAAAATAATTAATTGTCGGACTGTCTGCCTTAGGTCGTATTTTGTGATGTGTGACGGAGTCAGGAAAAAATGTGAAGTCTTAGGGACACAACTCCCGTTAAAATAAATTGTTGAATATTTAAAGTGTTTTCTGGCAGGTCCTGGACCCATTTTACGAGGGGTAAATGTCCGTATTTTAGGGGAGGTTTTACCGAATTTTTAGTAGAATTTACCCGAGTCGAGATTTTTAGAATGTTAGTCCTAGGAATCTAGACATAGGGTTAATTGTCAAATGTTTCAACGTTATTGATTAATTATTTTCCGTGATTAGATAATCTGTCAGTTCGGCTCGCTCCACCTGAGGCATCGCAGCAGAGCTAGGAGGTCATCAAAGCGGGGAGTTAAAGTCATATGTCCATTTACATGTGTTATGCTGAGAGTTTATGAAATAATTTTGATTACATGATTTAATATTTTAATCAGTTATTTTAATCGCTATTTATATAAGTTTCATTTTCTGCATTATGATTTTTGTTGTTTCATGTTGACTCGGGATGGGACGGCTGTAGCACTTGCTATCGATGAGATGCATCGATATGAATCAGAGACACAGAATAAGGGGATAAAGGTTTGTAAATTTTAAAAGGGTAAATTAGAAAATTGCCCTGGTCGAGCATTGCTCGCTGGGCTGAGTAGAGTGAGTGTGCCGGAGTAAAGGTCCCTAGTCCAACATTGCTCTCTGGGCACCGGCTTATTTAGGAACCTAAGTGACCAGACTGGAGTTAAGGACCCTGGTCGAGCTTCGCTCTCTAGGCGCCAGTCTTAATGGAGTAAGAGAGCTGAAAGGCTAAAAGTGTTAGTGATAATTAAGTGTCTGAACTGGATTTAAGGACCCTGGTCGAGCCTCAATCTCTAGGCGTCAGTTCTGTTAGAATGAGAGAGAGTCAAGATGTTTAGTGTTGGGATTAGGATTCTGCTGAGGTACTCCATCCCGTAGTAGGTGAAATTTATTTTTATTTAAGCATGGCATGACATGTTTAATTTTACATGACTTAACATTTATTTAAATTAAATAAATATGTTATTGAAGTGTTTGTAATTGTTTTTGGATATATGATTTTAACTCACTCTCGAGACTGACAGTCTCAATTTTACTGTTTTTGAGATCTGTGATTTTTAGTTTTCCCGCGGCTCTTATCTAGCAACCCGACTCCTTCATCATCGAGTGATGTAATTGATTTGGTATGTTGAATTGTAAAATCTTAGATTCTCTGCAGTAGAAATAATAGACTTATCAATTGTAAATTATTGTAGTTTCGGGTCTTGCCTAATGCTTCTGGCAGACCAGATTTAATATGAGAGTGTAATAGTTAAGATAAATTATGACATTAGTAATATCAGATGAGATTTAATTAAGTTAGTGAGTGTCAGGCTTACTACGTGATTCGGTGGCCTTACGCCTACCCATTCCTTAGTGCCACTCACGGGCCCACATATGGGATCGTGACAAAGTTAGTATCAAAGCTTAGGTTTAGATTTCCTTCGACCTAGGTTAAGATTCTTGATACTGCGGAGCTAGGATCAAGTCTGTCTTGTTTCTTTTCATTAACTCTAGTGTCTCAGCTTTCACTGCTAAAGAGTCTATCATTCTTTTCTTGTGAGTTTGTCTTTGATCCTGTGTTGAGGATGAGTGTTGTAGCGATAGCAAAAATTAGAAGCGCGGTTGACTCGTGCCATTTTCTTTAAGTGACTAGTTCAGATCGGCCTTGGATGCTTCGATTATTATTTCGATGGTGGGCACCACCAGTCAGAATTAGTGTAGAGCATAGTTGTAGTCGTGTCAAGAACTGCCTCATCATCATATCAAACATCACCTTATTGAGTAGCACCGAAGTTAGTGCGCGGAAAGTCGAGCAGAGGTCAGAGCTTATATGGTCGAGTTTGTGGTTGTAAGAAGCTTAAGAAAGGTGGTAGGAGTATTCTCGGACGCTCAGAATCCAGAGAAACTTAAGCAAACACTATTTATTTTTCTATATAGAACAAGTGTTTTAAAATACAATATTGCGCCCAGGCATAAAAGAATTCATTATGGCATTTCATTGTTGGGCATGCACAATTCCATAATTCATTTTTAGGGTATGCATCATACATCGTGCATTGCAACCTTTGGTGACAAGGGGCATCATCACCCTGGTGTGCGATATTGTAGAATTTTATATAAAGAAATCACTAGAGATTTTACGATTTTATAAGAGTAATTTTTCTTAGAATATAATAAATTTTTATCAGTGATGGTTATAAAGCAAATAAAAAAGTAAATCTTTCAAAGTAAATTGTGTTAGCTTGGGATTCTCTTGATGACAAGTTGAGTTGGTATGAGAATGAATCTGTGGCGCAGTAGGCCCCGTGTTGGATTATAGAGGAGACTTTTGGATTTCAGTCGAAGAGGAATTTTGTGTCAGGATGGCATGGTTTTGTATCAGTTACCGCAACCAGATGGATGATGTGATGTGGATGTTAAAGATATTCTGTACGTGCAAGGGACACGTTGTTAGGAAGGATTTGGCGAATGGATTTTTGGCGGGACCCGAGTTGGTCTAGATCTTTCTGAGGAGATTCCTTTTTGCCGCAAGCAACTGAAGACAGCTTTCAGAAAGTAGAGGAGTGGTTCGAACTCGAAGTGGAAGCGCGTGGAGATTTGTATTAGAGAGTATGTAATCCTAAGGCGTCTCATGTGCAAGAAGTGATGCGGTTTGGTAAGAAATGCAAGCTAGCCCTTCTTGTGTAGAACCTTTAGAATTATCGGCAGGATTGGCGAGGTGGCATGCAAGTTAGACTTGCCGCCAAACTTTCTCGCAGGTCAATCCAGTATTTCATAGGTCTGTTTGAGGAAGTGTATCTCAATCTTTTGTTTGTGTTGGAACCTCGGTGTATGGAAGTAAGTGAAGATTTGACTTCCGAGAAGTAGTAAGTCAGGATCGCGGATTCTCAAGTTCGCCAGTTTTGCTCAAGGATTTTGTCGATGGGTCTTGTGATTGAATATTTCTGCCGAGGAAAGTACCCGAGAGGCCGAGCTGGAAATGAGAGGTTCCTATTCTCATTAGTTTCAGTTTTAGTGTGGATCCCTTTTCCTTTAAAATTCGAGGATGAATTTTTCTTAAGGAGGGGAAAATGTATTACCCGAAATTTTTCTTTAATAATGATAATGTTAATAATAATTAATAAATGAGTTTTTATTTAAAATAATTTTACTTTATTTTTATTTGGTTTAAATTGAAATAATTTAAATGGAAATTTTAATGCTAGACAAATAAAAGAGTTATTTTCTATATCCAATCAGTTTGATTTTTAAGAAATTAATTAAGTAAATTCTTTGAGAAATAAATTATATTTTTGGTTATTCAAATTTTTTCTCTAAATGAATATATGTAAATTAAATTCTATATTTGAGAGTTATGGAAGAATTTGTAAAGGATATTTTATAAAAGAATTATTGGGAAAAAGGATATTTTAATTAGCTAATGGTATAAATTTTAATTGTAAAATATTTAACAAATTGATTAATTAAATTAATTGTGTGTTAGGATTAAAATTGAAAATTTAATTTGGAATAAGGATTAAAAGCATAATTTTATTAATATGGGGGTTTAATGAAAATTTGTATGTTTGGTATTTTTATAATAAAATATGTCGGCAAGGGCTTTTTGGTAATTTTACATTTAAAAGTAAGGGTAAATATGTAATTGTACATTTTCAATAACTCTAATTTGGCCCAAATTATATAGTTAAGGGTTTAATTGAAAAGCTAAAGAAAAGTTTAAGGGTTAATTAGAAATTTTGCAGGATAAAATTGTTAGTAATTAAAAAAGTTGAGGGACTAAATGGTAAAGAATAAAAGTTCAGGGACCCATTGTCGATGTAGAGAAGAAAGAAAAGAAAGAAAAGGAGAAGAAGGCGTCGGGGTCGCAAAGAGACAGATAGAGGAGGATGGAGAGGGCATCACCGCTGCGGCCGACCGCTGTGGGCACTTTGGTGGCCAAGAGTGGCGTTGGCGAGCTCGATGGGGCAACAGCAAGAATATAAAAAAGGGGTGGTTGTCGGCGTCGTACCGGGTGTTTCCGGCGGCGAGGTCGGTCTTATTCTAACTGGTGAGTTGAGGGCTTCCTTTTGGGAGTGGCGGCATCGGCTTTGGTGGCTGGAGGAGGGAGTTCCAGTGAGGTGTTGGTGGCGGCGTTTTGTGGCTTTTTCGGCGAGGTCCGACGAGGGATGGATGATCGGAGGGTATATCCGGACTCTCCTCAGCTCAAGCTTTCTAATGGCACCAGTTTCGTGGCGATCGGACTCCGTTCAAAAATTGACGGTCGAGATCGTCCGTAAATCTCTCCGGATGATCGGGGGTCGGATCAGAAGATCGAAAGCGGGGATCGTCATCAGCGCGTCATTTCGTGTCCGTTGTTGTGTTCGGATCGTCGATCGGACTCAGGCGGCTGGAGGCGAGTCGACCGAGCGATCAAGCGTCTCGGTAATTTTCTCTGGCTCGTTGATTTTAGAATTCTTTGGTAAATTATGTGTTTATTGATTTGTGTTGAGCATTAGAAAAATATTGTGAGTTAAAATAATTAATTGTCGGACTGTCTGCCTTAGGTCGTGTTTTGTGATGTGTGACGGAGTCGGGAAAAATTGTGAAGTCTTGGGGACCCGACTCCCGTTAAAATAAATTGTTGAAAATTTAAAGTGTTTTCTGGCAGGTCATGGACCCGTTTTACGAGGTGTAAATGTCCGTATTTTAGGAGAGGTTCTACCGAATTTTCAATAGAATTTACCCAGGTCGAGATTTTTAGACAGTTAGTCCTAGGAATCTAAACCTAGGGTTAATTGTCAAATGTTTCAACGTTATTGATTAATTATTTTCCGTGATTAGAAAATCCGTCAAAACAGTGAGTTAAAGTCATATGTTCGTTTACATGAGTTATGCTGAGAGTTTAAGAAATAATTTTGATTACATGATTTAATATTTTAATCAGTTATTTTAATCGCTATTTATATAAGTTTCATTTTCTGCATTATGATTTTTATTGTTTCGTGTTGACTCGGGATGAGACGGCTGTAGCACTTGCTATCGATGAGATGCATTGGTATGAATCAGAAACAGAGAATAAGGGGATAAAGGTTTGTAAATTTTAAAAGGGTAAATTAGGAAATTGCCCTGGTTGAGCATTACTCTCTAGGTTGAGTAGAGCGAGTGTGTCGGAGTAAAGGTCCCCAGTCGAGCATTGCTCTTTGGGCGCCGGCTTATTTGGGAACTTAAGTGACCAGACTGGAGTTAAGGACCCTGGTCGAGCTTCGCTCTCTAAGCGCCAGTCTTATTGGAGTAAGAGAGCCGAAAGGCTAAGAGTGTTAGTGATAATTAAGTGTCTGAACTGGATTTAAGGACTCTGGTCGAGTCTCGCTCTCTAGGCGCCAGTTCTGTTAGAATGAGAGAGAGTCGAGATGTTTAGTATTGGGATTAGGGTTCTACCGAGGTACTCCGTTCCATAGTAGGTGAAAATTATTTTTATTTAAGCATGGCATGATACGTTTATATTTGCATGACTTAACATTTATTTAAATTAAATAAATGTGTTATTGAAGTGTTTATAATTCTTTTCGGATATATGATTTTAACTCACTCTTGAGACTGAGTCTTAATTTTACTGTTTTTCATATCTGTAATTATTAGTCTTCCCGCAGCTCTTATCTAGCAACCCGACTCCTTCATCATCAGGTGATGTAATTGATTTGGTATGTTGACTTGTAAAATCTTAGACCCTCCGCAGTAGAAATAATAGACTTATCAGTTGTAAATTATTATAGTTTCGGGTCTTGTCTAATGCTTCTGGCAGACCGAATTAAATATGTAGAATGTAATAGTTAAGATAAGTTGTGACATCAATAATATCATATGAGATTTAATTAAGTTAGTGAGTGTCAGGCTTACTACGGGATTCGGTGACTTTATGCCTACCCATTCCCTAGTGCCGATCACGGGCCCACAGATCGGATCGTGACAGAATAGCCCATTAAGTAATAAATTTAACGATAAAGATACATAAATAGGGAAGTTGGCTTCCGGATCCATCTTTGGATTTGTGGCGTAAGCTTCCTTATAGAATCGAGAAATGCCACTCATTAGTAAAAGTGTCCCGATGAATTACCCGGGTGGTGACTCTCATCTTCGCCCTAGTTTCTGTGACTAGTTAGCATGTTTCCAATTAGATTAAAAAGCCTTGCAATGTTGTAGTCACTAAAGGCACTTGAGAGCGCGATCGAAATCACCGCTCCCAGCATCCATCAAACATAGAACAAAAATAAAGTGCGAAAAATTAAATCTAACTATTACAACACTTCTACAACTAATAAATTGAATGAAAAATACCTAAAACTAAGATACAGTGAGAAATTGATCAAGATACATAGAAATATGAAATTAGGGCAAATATGGCTGAAGAACTGATCTACTGAGGTCACAAAGCCGATTGGCTATAGGGCTTGATTTGGCTGGTTCAGTGATTTTCCTTGAAGTTCTCATACCCGGAGCCAACTTTACATGCACAAAAAGTCAAAAACGATTAAAAACACAAAATAATGAAATAAAAGCATAGAAATAAATTAAATAGACTAAAACATATAAAAAAATATAAACACAGAAAAAGAACAAACTAGTAGAAGGCTAGAAGATCTTGCATGGTAGATTCTAATTTTAAACATACAACCCTAAAACTTTCATATAGTCAGATAATCATTCATAGAAAGGACACAACTCATATAACCCTAATCCTTCTAATCATTAGATTCAAAATCCAACACATTCATATTATCATATTAAAATCCCAAGATAGATTTATTATCATATTCAAAACCCAATAAAATCATAAACATGTTAATTCAGGAGAAACCCCAATCTAATCATGTAAATCAAAGCAAATCATTCAAAGATCAACATAGACATGTTTTTAATAATCATAAAAAAATAAAAATAAAACAGTAAGGGAAAGAGAGGTTAATAATGTTGGATGTGGGGAACCCTCAAGTTGTCACCATAAATTGGTGATCTGCGAGTCTCTAGAGATGAGGAGGGGTTGAATTGAAGATCGAATGAGAATCTAACATTGTCTAAGATTTGGAAAAGCTTCTATCATTTAATGAAAATACTTTCCTAGACTAAGTTCTTAATGGCCTATGACTGAAGTTACCAAAAATAACTCTTTGTTTAAAATAAATGTAAGGCTTTCCGAGTGTTTCTCTCTAAGTCAGAATTGCTATTAATTGCTAAAATTTAATGAGAATTGGTAACCCTAGAATTACATTATAACAATGTATATATAGAGCTAGAGTTTTTAGGAAACCCTAAACGAGTAGATAAACTCATTGATTATTTTTCAAAAAGAAAAGATATCCTTTATTAGTTATTAATATCCAATAAGTAAATATTTAAAATTTAAATAAATATCAATAAAATCTATAAATTATCATTAAATATCTTTTAGAATCTTCGTTTTTATTAATTTTTGGCATTTTAAAGTCAAAATATGCACAAAACGGTATCAGATTTCAAAAATTAGCCAATTGGCACTGTGAAGAGCCGATCGACTCTGTGTAGAGTCAATTCAGCTACGTAAAGCCGATTAGCTCTAAGGAGCAAAATGGTTGGAAAAATTTTCACTTTGGTCCCTAAACTTACAAAAACTACTGTTTCAGCCCTCAAAGTTAATTCTTTCTTATAATTGAATCCAAATTGATTCTAAAAAAGTAATTTTAAGTCTAATTATTCTCAACCCTTACTTGGATTTGATCATCTTCAATCTCCTGAGACTCGAGAAAGGCTGTAACTTTCATAATAAAATCCTCCATAATTTTATCGATATCTGGATCTAGAAAATAGGTGCTGACAGACCCCCCCAGATTAGAAGAGATTAGATATTAGTGCTTTAAACCTGAAAAATGTAAGACCTATTGCATTTGACTCCAAAAGAAAATTTAGTTCGAGCTGAAAAACTTTCATATCAAAGAAAGAAAATATTAAGCTCGAAGATACTGAAAGAGGTTCAAATCTCGAGGGCAAGAAGTTCACAAGTCAATTTGTACTATTTCAGATACTATCTTTCAGGATAAAAGAAAGAGAAGAAAAAGAAAAACATGTCCTGCTGATTAGAAGACCTATAGATGTCAATCAGGCAAAAGTTAAGAAATAAAAGGTAAGAGAAAACTATTCAACTGGAAAATTAGAATGGACTAGTTAACAACAACATCAATATTATGTGAAATAGAAAATATACTCATTTGTGCCTTATTAAATGAACAAAATTTTATTAGAACTTTTATTAAACTTGTACATCAATTTTCATTGCTTGCGCGCTACCAGAAAGAAAATAAAATAAGAAGCAGGATCATTTTTTCTTTGAATTTTGTTCTTGTGTTTCTTATAGGAAAGTGTAACACCCTTAGTTGTAATAATAATAATTATATATATATATATATATATATATATATATATATATATTTAAAAAAAATAAAAATAAAAATATCTCCTTTTCCCCTCCCCCTCCTTTTCCTTCCTCCCTTCCTTCCCCTTCACTCCCCTACGCCGACCGCTTTCTCCCTTCTCCTCTCCCCGCCGACTGCCTTCTCCCCGCCTCGCCCACGTGCCGCCGCTGCTCAAAGACGCCTTCCCTCCTCCTTCCTTTCCGCTGACACCGACGAAGGACGAAGAGGGTCGCCATCGTCGATTCGGCCTCCCTGCAGATCCTTTCCGCAAACCGATGCTTGAATCGGACTCCCCATCCCCAAAAACCCCGGAAGCAACCCTCCTCACCGAAAAATCCTTACGGCCTTGGGAAGTGTCGCGTGAGCGTGACTTTCCGGCCCCCGATCCGCCGCCTTCCCGGCCACTTTCCTAGCCAAAACTCTTGTACTTCCCGGACTCCCCGCAACTTGAGCTTCGTAGGCACTTCCCGATTTGAATTCCGACACTTGGCGGACCCTAGTGTTTTCCTGGACGCGCTGGAATATTTTAATTTTTAACTCGGTATAATTTTATTAGACTCTGAAAAATTTTGTTATAATATTAGAATGTTATTGAGGCTATTAATTGCTTGTGTTGGGTAGTTTAAAAATAAATCAAATTAAATTGTTTGGATTGTGGTGTTTTGGAGTCGGAAAATATTAATGCGATTCTTGTGGCCCACTGTTATTAAATTCCAACATGTTTGATATATTTTTGGCAGTCCTGGACCCGCTTTACGGGGGGTAAATATCCAGAATTTAGGGAGGTTCACAAATTTCGGTAATCCTCGAGTCCAATTTAATTCTAGCAAATGACCTTAGGGTCTAAGTTTAGGAAGAATTTTCAAATGTCTATTAATTGTATGTCTTTTGTTATTAGATAATTCGGCCTTCCCTTGGCTCCACCCGAGGCATAGGAGACTGTGGAACGCATCAAATCATGAGTTAAAGTCATTTAATCTTTGCGCTATTGCTAGTCTGATTTTAATATGCTATTTAGAATTTGTGCTTAATATGATTATTACTATCGCAAAATAAATTATTTCACTTGATTATTAATATTTGAAATAATATAAATATTATTATTAGTATGTTATAATAAGACAAACGTTATTATTTTTCCCCTCACAAATTGCACGTTGTTTTATCTTAAATCTTTAATCTTTATTTCGATATGTGTTGGATGAGTTCATCAGATAATGATATTTATTATATGTGATGATTGCGAATTGGGAAATGTGGCTTGTAGAACATGCCGCCTGATGGGTTACATCAGGACCGTGTGCACACCGGTAATGATCATGGACATGTAATAAGATATTTATGGGTTTGCCCTGGTCGAGCATGGCTCTCTGGGCTGATTTATGTAAATTGCCGGAGGTAAGGTCCCTGGTCGAGCATTGCTCTCGGGGCGCCGGCTTATTTGGATACTTAAGTGACTGATCGGAGGTAAGGTCCCTGGTCGAGCATTGCTCTCGGGGCGCCCGATCTTATTGGATTAAGAGAGCCGAATGGCTACTAGATTTCTTATTTGGATACTTAAGTGACCGGTGGAGGTAAGGTCCCTGGTCGAGCATTGCTCTCGGCCAGTCTTATTTGGATTAAGAGAGCCAAAATGGTCATAGAATTTGGGGTTAGGGTTCTACTTAGCCACACGTCCCGTGAAAGTAAAAATGTCTTTATTTATTTACACTCTCTTCTTTTATCATTTTATTACTATGGTGTATGATTATATATTATGATTGCAATTATATTCAGAAATTGGTATATTGTTTTGAATAACTAATATATCATGTGAAGGTTGCAATAGTCCTTAGATTATTTGATTTTGACTCACTCTCGAGACTGACAGTCTCAGTTGTAATTTTTTTCAGGTGATAGTTAAAGACCTTCGCCATCGCACATTCGACAGTCCGACTTCTTCTTCTTCGGACTTTGTAATTATCTTGTACTTCTATACTTGTCATTTTTACTCTAGAGTATCCGCAGTAGGAAATTCTAAAATTTATATAACTATTCTGACTCCTGTTGGTAGTATGGTGATTTATTATACAAGACAATTATGACTACTTTATATTTGGTTAATTGTATATATGGATTTGCGGGTTGGTAAGGCTTACTACGCGTTTCGGTGGCCTTAAGCCTACCCATTCCCTAGTGCCGGTCACGGGCCCCCAAAGTGGGTCGTGACAGAAAGCCTAAGAAGTTGTAACACTCAAGTCTCAATCAATCTTGACATCACGCTCAATGAATCAACAAAGCTAGAGTCTTTCAACTTTAATTCAAGAAATCTTGTCTCTAGGGAAGTCTTTAGAATTAGTAGAATTATCTGTAAGCTTGACAAAATAGATTGTGAGTGCTACAGTTCACACTTCTCAAGCAATTGAATCTTGAAAAAGAAGAGAAAAGCCTGCTAAGTCAAAAACCTAAAAGTGCAACTAGGCAAAAGTTAAGGCATAAAGTAAGAAAAGGAAATCCTAATTTGAAAACCCGAAAAGGGCATCTTAGGCAAAAGCTAAGACATTAGCCTACTAAGTTGAAAACCTAAAAAGGCGGCTTAGGCAAAAGTTAAGGCATAAAAGTAAGAAAAGAGCTTCAATTTCCATATACATGAGATTATGGCAAAGCCAATTGTCATTGCACAAGTATCATTATAACCCCTAGGCAAAATTATTCAGTCCTCGCATGCTTAAGTTATCTGTAAATCTACACTTCCTGTTGTCACCGTGACTTTTAGATTATTGATATGAATCAATTATAACATCGACCATTAGGCCCCATGCCATGTGCTAAAGAGTATGCAATTGAACTCTCGAAGTGTTGATGTTGATGGTTACCAGAATGCCTTTTTTCAAACTGAAAGATGATTTTTAGAAATACATTACATGTCATACATAACATGCATACCACGCACCCTTATTAGTTTTTGCTTAAATATTTGTACACTTGTATATGTACTACTAACTTGTAATAGAAACTGAAGAAGAGTTCGATGAATAATAATCTAGCTGCAACAAGTGTTGATCTACACTCAGTTTACTTTCCGAAGCGGAAGCTCATAAGTTTACTTCCTGAAGCAAAAGATGATTAGCTCATTCCCTAAAGTAGAAAATCAGTTTACTTCTAAAATTGGAAGATCACCAGTTTACACCCAAAGTCAAATATTATCATACATCTCAAAGTGGAAGATCACAAACCTATTTCCCAAACTAGAGAATCAGTTCAAGATTTTAAGAACAAATGTACTTCTTGAAGCGAAAGATCCAAAAGTGGATAACCAATTTACTCCTCGAAGTAAAAGATCCCAGAGTGGAAAAATCACTATTCTTAATCACGAAGCAGAAGTTATACAAGGAAATAAGGAGATTACCAGTCCAACACCTAAAAGTGGAAAATTTACCAAGTGACAATCCAAAGCAAAAATTATAACATAATTGCATCCCAAAGCAAAAAAAATAACAATAAGCTAGATAGAAAGCATGCACCAACTCGAAAAGCATAGCTTCTATAATTCACAATTACCTTGAAGGGTGCTTTTAAGATGTGACGAGTGTAGTCCCTAAATCAATATGATGAACGTAGTCCCTAAATCAGATGGGAGTGATTTCCAAATCATTGGGCGTAGTTCCCAAATCAACGAGCATGGTCCCTAAATCGCTGGGCGTGGTTCCCTTAATCAATGGGCGTGTTCCCTAAATCAACGGGTGTGGTTCCCAAATCACTAGCATAGTCCTTCAATCAAGCAGGCAAAGTCCTAAAAAATAAAGCAGGTGAAGTCCTCAGAAATCAAACAGGCAAAGTCCTCAAAATTAAATGGATGCGGTCCCTACATCAAATTAAAATTTCTGTAACAGTTCAGGCTTTGGAGCATGGCTTCTCAGCTCATCAATATATCCTTTATCGTAACCTTGATATTATGATTTGTCTCAATTTAGTTAATTGTATGAGTGCCTATAAATTTCGACAAACTGGGGACAACTATCAGTACCCATTTTTCGGATCCAAATATCGACAGAATTACGGAAAACCTATTAATGAAAATTACTACCTTTCTCAAGCCTCAAGAGGTTGAGGATGAGAAAATCTCAGTTAGGTTTAAGAGTAATTGAACTAAAATTACTTTTTTAGAATTAAGTTTAAGGGGTGAAATGACAGTTTCAACAAGTTTAGAGGCTAAAATGTAAAATTTTATGAATTTTTTACTCAAAGCCAATCTGCTATGCATACAAATGAATCAACTCTGTACGGAGCTGATTGGCTTAGCATAGAGTCAAATCGACTATGTGCAGAGTTGACCAGCTCTACACAGTCCCGATTAGCTTATTTTTCGAATCTAACACCATTTTACACGTATTTGACTTTTAAATGCTAAAAATTGATAAAAGAAGATTCTAGAAAGTATTTACATGTGAAATTGGCTTCTAAACGTTAGGATTAAAGAAAAGTTGCAGAACCGACCTAACCAAGCCCTAGAGCCAATCAGCTTTGTGACCTAAACCAATCGGCTCTACACCAAAAATAGCCTTATGTTTGGATTTTTATGCATTTCTACCTATTTTGTACACTATAACTTCAATTTATGCATTTTTCTTTCAATTTTTAGTTTAAGGGAGTTGTAATAGCTAGATTTAATTTATTGCACTTTAATTTCTATATTATTCTAATGGATGCCAAGTATTTATTGTGTGAATATTTAATTAAAACTGGACACATAGACTTTAGGCTTAAAATTGGATCTTAACATGAAAAAGTAGTCCATTAGGTAAAATGGGCCTAAATTAAAATCCATATAGACTTAGTTTTTTGCCATGTTTTAATTAGTTAAATGGGCCACACTAGAATAAGAACAATCTAATTGAGAATTAGTATAAAAAGTAGTCCATCTAGGTTTAAAGGGCATAATTTAAATGCATAACTTGTAATTAGGCTAGACTAAATGGGCCCGTACATATTTAAATAGTTAAGTAGGCTAACAAATTAAACAATGGTTAGACTTAAATAATGATGGTGGCTTATAAGTAGAGGAAATTGGGATTCATCATTTGCAAGACCTTCCAACTCACAAGACCTTATGATTAGAGAAAAACTACTTAAAATCATACCTTTCAGCTTGCAAAGGTCTTGGGATTCATCATTTATAGTTATTCTACCTAAGATAGGAAAATATTTCGGATTACCATTCAAACTTGATCCTTTTCAGAAGGCTTGTTCTTCATTAACCCTGCTTTATTTCTCATCTAATTAAGAAGTCAAAAAGGGACTCATTGAGCTTTTTCTTTATTGATTTTAAATCCCTTATAGAGACTTCTAGGTGAGCATTATAGTCATATTATTATAGAAAAGCATCATAAAGCTTTTTCCAATTAGACTTGATAGGCCTTTCCAACCCATGATACCAGTTCATAGCTAGCCCGTCTAATAAGAGTACAAATAACTTGATAATTTGGGTTCTAGCCAAATGAGTAGTACTCATGATAGTAGCATATTGCCTCAAGTGCACTTTTGGATCTACAATTTCATTGAACTTTTGCATTTCAAGCATTTGAAATTTGAGAGGCATCTTATCTTCTCTAATCAGCATTAATTCATCGAAATCAAAGGTTGAATCTAAACCTTGATATGTCAGCATATCTTACATCTTGTCGAGCCTTTTCGTCAGAAGATACACTAGTATCAACTTCTCTTATCCCGAGTAGAGTCGCTACTATAAGCGACACTTCTGTGTGCACACCCAAGTATCTATAGCGACTATGGCACTGCAAGACTTTTCACCCTAATAGAAAATATGCTAACTAGTCACAAAAACTAACTCGGAGATGGGAATTGCCACCTAGGTAATTCTCTGAGACACTTTTACTAATTGAGTGGCATTTCTCGATTTCATAAGGAAGCTTCGCCATATCCAGAGATGGATTCGGAAACTAACTTCCTCATACTGTACTGATTATTTGTAGAAATATAATTATTGTATTTACATGGAATAACCTGTTAAATAATAAAATTAAAAATGAGGATACTTATTGTTGAACTAATTTGACTATTTAATTATGTATAGAGGCCTATTTAGTCTAGCCTAATCATAAATTATGCCTTTGATTATCATATCTTCAACCTAAATGGACTACCTTTTTTATTTGCCAAGGCCCAATTGGGTGATCTTATCTAAATGGGTTAATTCATTGATTAAATATGGCAAAGCTCACCTAAGTCTAAATGGGTTTTATAATTTTAACCCAATTTACCATCTTTTTAAATCTAACATGCCACACATTATATATCAAAGTCCAATTACAATCCATAGGTCTAGATATTCATCTTTTAGTTAATCAATCATATAGTAAGCATTTGATCATCAAAATATAGAAATATAAAGCAAAAATAAAGCGAAATAAGAGAAAGAGATAAAAACTAAATTATTACAACCTTTTTACAACTAATTAACTTCAAAATAACTAAAAATAGGCTAAAATAGCTGAAAATTGTGAAAATCCTCGAAATCAGCAAAACTAGGTGACTAATAAGACAACCAGTCGATTAGCTGCGTCATAGAACTTATCAGCTCTATATACAGCTGATCAGCTATTCATAGAGTCGATCAGCTCTAGGGTTCTATCCTAGTCCAATTTGACAGTTTTGGTGCTCCAACTCCCAAATACATAAGATCTCGGCATGAAAAACACATAAATTGAGTTAGAGAACGCATAAAACATCTAATAATACATAGATAGGCCTATTTTTAAGACAAGGAAGATTGAATTGGTGAAAAAGAAAACTTACAGTAAATAAACATGACAGTTTCCTAAAACCATAAACATTAGGCTAATCATAAAAAATTAATAAAACTTAGATCTAATCATGCAAACATATATGAATTATCATAAAAGAAAACCTAACATGTTGATCTAGTCATTTATAGCATAAGATTATCATATTATAAACCCAAGAACATAAAAATGTTATCAGATTCAAAACCCAGGAAATATGCATGGGGTAGAAACACATAAATTCATGTTAGAACCTAATTCGAAGCACAAATGGCATAAAGAACGATCATGGATAGACAATCACATTATTCCTAATATGTTTCTAATAACAAAGATAATAAGAAAAATACAAAAACAATCAGAAAAGAGGAGAAAGATGATGATGTGAATTCTTTGAAACCCTTAGATAGTCATTGTATTGTGCAAATCCCCGAGTCTCAGGTGATGAGGAGGAGGTTGAATCAAAAATAGGGTAGGAATCCAAAGTGTTTAAAGGTTTTTTGGGCTTGATTCTTGAGAATGTGTATTGCCTTTTTGAAAACTTACTCTTGTTCTGCTGAGAATTGCTAACTCCATAAGCTTAGAGTTTCCTTTTCTATTTATAGAGAAAGCTTAGGGAAACTCTAGAGACTTAGATATATTCTCCATTTAATTATTGATAATTCTAAGAATTAAAGATAAAAATGGCTATTAAATTTTTTTTCCTAATCAATAGATACTGGCTTTTTTAATAACTTGGGATAATACTGATAAATACCAATTTAATTATAAGAATAATAAAGAATTAGATAATTATTGATAAAATCTATTTTAGAACATTCAATTAAAACCCTAAAATATAAGAATAATAAAGAATTAGATAATTATTGATAAAATCTATTTTAGAACAATCAATTAAAACCCTAAAATATAAGAATAATAAAGAATTAGATAATTATTGATAAAATCCATTTTAGAATAATTAATTAAAATCCTAACCGGGATTTTGACCTTCCCCAACTCCGTGAGAATCGAGAAAGATATGAACTTTCAATATCGGGTTTTCTGTAATTCCCTCGATATTTAAATCCAAAAGCGGGCATTGACAGTTGTGCAACTAACACTCACAGTATTTCCTTACTGAAGCTATGCAATCTTCATCCATTATTAACCAATAGTAACATTGACGTATAATCTTCCTGGTTAACAATAATGTTGTTCTTGTGAGGCCCGCACACCCTTTGTGCATTTCTTCCATTACCACTTGTGCTTCCCCTCTAGTCAGACACCTGAGTTGAACACCTGAAGCTATCCTTATATACAATACCCCCTCATGGTTGATGTAGTTCCTAGCTTGGATTCATAGAGAGTACTTGTCCCTTGCAGATTGGCCATTTTTCGAAGTTTGGCGCCGTTTTACATGTATTTTTTACCTAAAACGCCAAGATTGGTAAAAAAAGTTTCTTTAAGGTATTATGATTACTATTAGGATTCCCAAATATTATTTATGATAACTATTTGAATATAAAAGATTTAATTTCTTTCTATTTAATATTAATCTGATAAAAGGAACGGATAATTGTAGTTTATTTTTCAACAAAAATTAAATGTTTATCTGTTCCTCTAGGGTTTCTAGAAACCCTACTACTATAAATAGAATGATGCACCCTAGGTCTAGGGTTAGCTACATTCTTGAAGGTACTCTTAAGCTATATAGTTATATCGATATGTACAGAGAGCGAGCCACCAAGAAAGAATTCTAAATTAGGAAACCCATTTAGAACGATATAAGTTTTTTTGAAATCTCAAAGCAAAACCGATTCTCAACCAGTATTTGATTCTATTACCTCTTCATCTTCAGAGACTCGAATATCAACATCCAACGGTGACAACATAAGGGTTCCGCAAATTAAACACCATTAGAATTCCCATTTTTACAAACTATTCTCTTACTTTATGTCTTAGAAACATGATTAGGTTTTCTTTTGGTTTATTTTTTTATGCATTTTAAATTATTAGAAAAGGATTCCTTGTGAATTAACATGCTTATAAACTGTTGGATATTAAATATAATAATATGAATCTGTTGAGCATTGAATCTGATAATAAGAACGTACATGGTTTTAAATCTGTTAACATGTTTGATTTTGGATTTTAGATCTGATTAAGTCAAAAGATTAAGGTTGCATGTTAGATTTGTCAATCCTTTATGTTTCTTTATTAAAGTTGGTTTTAGGGTTCCATGATCAAAATTTTAAAAAAAAAATTGTCGTTTTCATTTACTGTTAGTCATATTTCAAGGGCTTACAAGACTCCTTTAGTTTTTTTTTTTAATTAAATCTAACATTTTATCTCTATAACTTCATTTTTTATGTCTTAATTATTTTTTAGCTTTTATGCATGTAAAATTAGCTCTAGGACATCAAAAATGAAATCAAAAAACCACCATGAAAAAGCCCTAGAGCCGATTCAGCTCTACGTTGAGCCGATCGACTCTATACCTTGAGGCGATTAGTTGTAAACCTTCCAACCCTAATTTCTCTTAGGAAAGTTGGCTTCTGGATCTATCTTTGGATTTTTGGCGTAAGCTTCCTTATGGAATCAAAAAACATCACTCATTAGTAAAAGTGTCCTGGTGAATTACCCAGGTGATGACTCCCATTTCGCACTAGTTTATGTGATTAGTTAGCATGTTTCCGATTAGGTTGAAAAGCTTTGTAGTGCTGTAGTTGCTAAAGACACTTAGGTGCGCTAGAAACTGCCGCCCATAGTTGTGACTCTACTAGGACAAGAGAAGCTGATTCTAGTGTATCTTTGTCTTTAATTTTATTATTTAACGAGTGGTTCTTTCATCACTACACCATTTTCACACATTGTGCACTTTGGTCCCTATAGCCCTGATGATGTCGGTTAGCAGTTCTTTGGTTTCACATGAACCTTGGAATTAGGACACTAGCTAACCATTACTCACAAATAATAAGTAAATTTCTTTTATCGTATGGACCCTTGAGTAGGGCGATAGCCAGAAAAGAACACTTTTTACTTGTGGGAGCCTTTTATCCTTACCTAAGACTCAGTTCACGTAATGACATTAGTAATCTCTCCTAGGAATCCTATTGCTTGCTATTTGAAATATTTCTCCATATAAGTGCTTAAAGCCCATATATTTGAAAGCCTTGACCCAAGAACATGTGGAATTAAGCCTCAGACCCAAAATATGTAGGCTTCATACTTATATTGAGAAACACTACCTTGTTTGTTTTATCTACTTTGATAGTTTATGGCATGAGCGTCGAGCCTACTATCCCCTGCTAATAAAAAGCGCAAACATCCTATAAAAGAAAGACTCACCATGAACTATGTGCGGGGGTAGTAAAGTTGGAATGATGATTTGTATATTAATGTGTGTGCTAACTCTTCCTTATGTCTTTGTGTATAGCACGTGCATCATGCATCTCATGCATCGCACGCATCATACTAAACTTTTATTTTTAGCCATATAGACACTCCTTTAGGTTTGAAGAGACAAGATAGTGGAAGGCTGAAGAGAATACCAATCTCACTGAGAGTTGGAGATCCTTGAAAAGGCAAGACGTCAAGCTTCCACAAATGAGACTGAAACTACATCCAAAACGGCCAACGAAAGAGCTAATGAGCAAGACATTGAGATCCTAAAGAATGCCATCATTGACAATCTGAGGGGTGTGATCCGGTAGGAACTTTAACAACTTTTAACTATGATGGCTGCAAATCAAGCCCCACCTGCTGCTCTGATTGCGCCAAGTAATCCCCATGCTGTTATTGATCCAATTGCGGTTGCCATTGAAACTACTGTTATAACCACTGCCACTACTGCTGTTGCTGCAAATGCTAATGCCGAAGATGCTGCTAGAAGGGGAACGCCCTAGAATTTTTAGGATTTTGATGAGTATGTGTTGGACCAAGCCAAAATGGAGATGACCCTTGCCACTGTTAAAATTGTAAGTGGCTTAAGCTTCAAGCTTAATAAGATGCAAGGTATGTTAAAGATCAAAGGGTTAGACCTGACTTATAATTTTAAGAAATTAGTAATTACAAGTGAAGAAAAATTGCTTGCGAAGTTCAGGATGCCCGAGATGAACAAGTTCAACATGACTGGTGATCCGAAGGTTCATTTAAAGCAGTATGTCACCATTATAGGAACTACTCAGCTAAGAAGGACTCAAATTATCAAGCTGTTTGTATTATCATTATAAGGACCTGCTGTAAACTGGTATCAAAGCTGAATGGCGTGATTTGTGTATAACTCAGTTATTAAACAATATGACTATAATACTTAGTTGAAGGTGTTAATTGGAGATCTTTAGTCCACTAAGTAGAAACCAAATGAGTCATTGTCTAATTTCTTGACTAGGTGGAGGAATAAGGTCGGTTACTAAAAAACAAGCCCTTTGAAAAGGACCAAGTTCGTATGGTGGTCTGAAATATTCTTCTTGGTTGGGTCGAAAGACTTCAGATGATGAACCTGAAGACTTTCATAGACCTGTATGATGATGGACTTCAGGTCAAAGAAATTGAAAACGACAAGAAAAAGACTACGCGAACCGGTGAAAGGCCGAATTATCAGGCTAGAATGAGTAGGACTTTAAATGTAAATATTAACCCATAAAGAACCTTCACCGAGTTGGGAGCATCACTATTTCTAGTGTTCCATCATTTAAAATGGAGCAGGAAACTCAAGCCCCAATCACCTAAGAATAGTCCTAAACCTCACAATGGTCAGTATTGTGAGTATCACTAGGTTTATAGGCATGTGACGAATCAGTGCAACCATCTCAAGTATGAGATTTAGGACTTGATTGATTGTAGGGAATGGCAAGTTGAGCAACTTCCTTGGTATGAATGTGAAGAGCTATTGGGATAACCCTCGAGCAAATTTTATTTCAAGGTCAGCTATACGAAGCCTTCTTCGGCTGACATTCGAATTGAGGATATTGTGTCATATGGCTAGGGGTCGAATGATGATCAAATGACTTGTGAGCCTTGTCTTCTGGAATTTGGGAAAATAGTGAAGAGAAGTCAGTCATGGCCATATGGTATAGCTCTAGAGATGAGTATGAAGTGCAAGACACTAGGGCCAAAAATATCTGGCCGGATAATGACTCCGATAAAGAAGTCGAGTCAGTAGGTAAGACGCGGGGGTTTAAGAACTAAAGCAAGCCAAGAAAGCTCTTGATGGGAATAATGGGTTACTAGAGTAGCTAAAGAAAGTGAAGAAGACAATCGACATTTAGGAGTTATTTATGCACTCATCGGGTTATAGAAAGGCTCTAATCTAGGCCATGTCTAGAATAAGCATTAGCATGGTGGCTACCTCTTGGGAAAATGATCAAAACGGTAACTGACAAAACCACAAGGATGATCACTTTCTTAGACGAGGACTTACCATTTGAAGGAAGAGACCACAACAAGGCTCTCTATATGGCAACAAAGGTCAAGGGGAAAATGACCCAATATGTGATGGTAGATGATGGATTGGCCATCAATATGTGTCCTTCTCGCATGCTCCCTAAGCTCGGGATGACTGCGAAAGATCTAAAACCATCAGATATGGTGCCTAATAAAAGAGAAGGGAAGATGATAGTATGATAATTTTGGAAACCTTCAGGTTGTCAACATATTGTGCAGATTTTTGAGTCTCTGAAGTAGAGGAGGAGGTTGATCCAACAATTGGGTAGGAATCCAAAGTGTTTTAGGGTTTGGTATTTAGTTTTTAAAAATCTAGTATGTCAGCTTACTGATCATTCTATACTTTGAGTTGTAAATCAATATTTGCCAACCTATTGGCCTAGGGTTTCAAATAATTATTAATAATTAAAGGACTTATAAAAAATATTGATAATTATTGATAAAAATTGATTTAATTATAAAAAATATTTAAAATTTAAATAATTATCAATAGAAACCTTGTAGAAAGCGTATTTTAACAATTATCGACTTTTAAAGTCGAAAAATACCGAAAAATGATAATATAGCCTGAGTTTTGGCCAATTGGCACTGTGTAGAGCCAGCTAGCTCTATATAGAGCTGATCGCCTGTACGCAGAGCCGATTAATTATAGGTTGGAAATTTTTAAAGATTTTAACAATTTAGTCCTTGTACTTTTCAATTGGTTCAATTTTGTCCCCAAAACTTAATTTTTTTCTATTAATTTAATCTAATTTGATTTCAGAAAAAGATATTTGGCTCAATTACTGTAATCCTATCTAAAATTTGACTATCCTCATTCCTATGAGACCGGAGAGAAGCAGTAACTTTCATCATTAGGTTTTCCATAATTCTCTCTATATCTAGATTTAGAAAATGGGTGCTTGCAAAAGAAATGTAAGGAATTGGATTGCAAGGAGGCTTTGCACCTCTTACCTTTTATAAACCAGAAGTGCTTGCCTCCAAGCACCATCTTATGGCCTAGAAATTATTCTTGGCCACCTAGTGCAAATGTGTGGCCAAGAATAATTTCTTGGTCAACAAGTCCATTTTTTTCTATTTTTTAACTATTTGAACATAAAGGTGATAATATAGTTTCATGTTCTTTTATATTTGCAATTCTTGTAATTTGGGCTCAATAGCTTATTTGAGTACTAATTTATTTCTCATTAGAAAAGGTGATGGTAATTATTTTCATAATTCTTCTCCTCTCCTTTATAAGAAAATTATTCTAAAGAAAAGCAACAGTAAAAGAAGAAAAGGGAAAAACCCAAAATATATTATACTTACAGGCAATAAGGGGCAAGGGCAGCGGTGAATGGCAAGGAAGATATGGAAAGAAAAAGAGAGGGAGGGATAGTGACAAAGAGTGTGAGAAGAGAAAAAATGCTCCTTATTTTTCTCTATAATTTGGCGACTGATGCATTGCCATAGCTAAATTTTAGGGTTTAGTCTTTAATTAATGAAACTGACCATTTTACTCAAAGCTTTAACGACAAACATAAATTTGTCACTAAGATGTTAGATCAATAAACGCTAAATAGAAATGACATTGTTTTCTTGCAAAGTAATTAGCGACGGTCATGTCTAATGCACCTAATTAAGACATCGTTAACTATAAAAACTAACAATGGCTCATACCCGTCGATACCTTACACTTTTTGCAACATGTGTCGTTAAGTGTAAAACCATGGTGCCAAATTTTGGCGTCCCATTCCCACCACATATAGCAATAAATTCCCGTCGCTAATCCACCACTGCTAAATATTCGTTATATTGTTGCAAAAGAAGTGCCAGTAATGATTCATGCTAAAGGTGGCAACGACAATAACATTGTCGCTAAATTAGACCTGATCATGGGTTGGGCTGGCGGGCTCGACCGGCCTGAATTAATTTTGGAGAAGCCCGAGCCCGCCCAGAAATTTTTAATATCTTAGAGCCGCCCGAGCCCGAATTTTATGAAGCCGGCCCGGCCCGAGGCATTGCAGGAGGTCGATCCGGCTTGGCCTGGGCCCGGGCTCGGGTCGGGCTTGACTGGCCACGGCCCGCCTGCTTAGACGGGCTTTAGATTTAGGGTTCTTTTGTTGATATATTATTAATCACAACAAAGTTATAAAAAGATACAGCGTGTAGTCCAGTGGTATATAACACTTAATAGGTAGTAAAGGCCACGAGTTCGATTCCCAGGTATGTCATTTTTTATTTCTAACTAAATTATATATCGGGCCGGGCCGGGCCTGAGTTGGATTTTTATATAAATCCCAAGCCCGTACCCCTAAAAGTACGGGCTTTTTATGGAGTTCACGGGCTTGTACATAAAAATCATTGTCCAAGCCCTACCAAATAGGAAGGCGGGTACCCAGCCCATTGAACAGGTCTACGCTAAATTGGTATTACTAAGCTATCACAATTATGAAATTTTATATCATAACTTTTCTAAACAAATAATTAGTTTCACTGGACTAATAAGCCAGCTATCTGTGCTAAATAGCAATGCCATTATGACGAATTGGTGAAAGATTAAAACCTAAACATATAAGGCTACATGCCATAAGAATTTTATATTTTTTCTCCATCATAATTGTTTTAGTTTTAAGGATTAATAATAAAATAATTAAATTTATTTTGTGAGACTTTTAACAAATTTTGCTATTTTTTTAATTTTGGTAAAAATTGTTTGAATTACAAAATCAATTATAATTTTGATCAATTTCCAATTTCAGTTAAATTGGTAAATTTAACAGTAATGTGATTTATTTATATCATATCACCACATAGACCATGTCTCTCAAATTTGATTAAAATTAAGAATTGACTAAATAACAATAATCTTACGACTCAAATTATTTTTATTATAAATAAAAAAATTAGTTAAAATTATCAAAAATAAAAAAATTTAAATATTTTTAACCAATAAGCCTTTTAAATTCATCTTTATCTATAATAGAGGTTTAAGCTTCCACTCTTGGGCTCCTTTTTCATTGATTATAGGCTTCTACATATTTATTTATTCCCCTTCATGCCTAAGAAAATTCGAAGTTTCATCATTGTTGATAGTTCAATGGTCCAAAATTTAATTCCCTTAAGAACTTTAGTAGTGCTCCACTATAATTATCATAATATTAACAAATTAATTAATCCAATCATAATTAATCCAATAATAAATACAAAATGTAACATGGAAGCCAAATAGAAGATGAGACGTATCCTCTAGATCCAAGCGAGTAGACGTAATAAAAAGTTCACACCTCTGATCCTCGATAACTATAGCGGGCAAGTCACGTTCACGTACTCTCTAATTTAATTCCCTCACCGAAAGTGTCAATTTCCTTTACCCTTCAACGCTTTGAAAATTCACTACTCACCACTCACCTCTCACCTCTCTCTCTCTTTCTCCATATATATGTTACCTCGATGCAAAGCACCCATTTCTATATTCCCCTATCTTTAAATACCCTTTCTCTTTTCTCTTTGTATGTTGTGATTTTTTAGATCTAAAATCAGATAGATCTATGAGTAGTAATGGCTTGTTCTTTTAGATTCTGATTATCTTCTGCTATATAGTTTTTTTTTTCTTGGCTCGAACGAATCAATCAGAATTCTAGCAGGTACTGGATTCTCTTTCTTTTTCTTTTTTTTCCCCTTTTTGTTGGTGTGTTTTTGTTTTTTTTTTTTTTGTTTTTAAAAGTTTTAGTAGTATAGACGAGATTGTGCTGTTTGGTTCTGTGATATGATTATGAATTAGATCTTGTTGGACTTGGAATTTTTGAGAATTGAATGGTGGATCTGAATTAAGTCACATTGGATCTAAACTTTAATGTTATTTTTTTCTTTTGTAATGTAAATGCTTTTATATTTTTTGTATTGATCTACTGAACGTAATTAGTTGAATTTATATTTATAGTGATTACTTCTTTGGTTGTTATGGGAATAAAGAATCAAACTGAAATGCATTGGTTTATGTGGTTGTTTTGTTTACTCAACTAAAGTTGGTAAAAACCTTGTTTTCGTCACTGTTATGCATATAGCAGTTGATTTCTAGTGTCTGCATCTTGTTTGCATAGATTTTGTGTGGCTGCCTATCTGGGTATATAACGTTTAGCGTTTCTTTTATATTGCTTGTGCTTGTATTGTCTCTAACTCAATTGTTTCAACTGAGCCTAAAAATACTGATTATTAAGATTATCTCAGATTTAATTTTAATATGAATATCAATGTCATATTTCTCTGATGTATATCTGCAGTTATACCTGATCATGTGGAGGTTCAAATCCTTTACACAAAAAGAACCAGTGGGGCTTGAAGGTCGCTATATTGATGTCGGAAATCTTAAGATACATGTCCGAAATGCCATTGCTGAGGGAGGTTTTTCCTGTGTTTATTTAGCTCTTGATGCTATGCATGCATCAAAACAATATGCTTTAAAGCATATGATATGCAATGATGAGGAATCGCTGGAATTAGCATTGAAGGAGATCAATGTGATGAAATCATTCCAAGGGCATCCCAATATTGTTGCACTATGTGCACATGCTATTTTGGATAAGGGAAGGACAAAAGAAGCACTCCTTGTGATGGAATTTTGTGAGAAGTCTCTGGTTAGTGTGCTGGATAGCAGAGGAGCAGGATATTTTGAGGAGAAACAGGTCCTTTCCATTTTCAGAGATGCATGTAATGCTGTTTTCGCAATGCACTCTCAGTCTCCGCCTATTGCACACAGGTAAGGAAAACACTGTATGCTTGGCTTTCTTTCATTCTTTTCCTTAGTGGTTAATGCAAAATCAATACCTATTTTTTCTCTCTCCAATTGTTTAAATTCACACTCAGGGATTGTGTTTTCACTGTTGATGTTTCCTTGTGGTTTATTATTTGTCTTTCTATAGATTTGATGCTTACAAGGACACAATGAAATAAAATAAAAATTAAAGAGTTCAATGAAATAAAATAAAAACTAAAGGGCTTAATAAAATAAAATTGAAAAGTTCAAGAGCTTAAAAATATCTTTTGCCATATATAATAGAATGTCTGGGTTGCATGTCTATGGTTTATAGTTTTTTGTCTCTATATATTTATGTCGTACCCTTTGCTATAGTTTCTACAAGATGATACAAGTAGTATTACCCTGCACCTTGTACTAGGTTTATTGTGATGTGTTCTTTTTTTTTTTTCTTTTTGTTATTGAAGTTAATTGTTATAGTAATATTTAAAATTAGTTGCAATTTGATAATTATTAACCTTGTTATTGTTTTGAAAAAGCTGTTCATAATTTGCATGATGTAGCAACTCCAATTTGAACATTTTATTTTTAATTAACAAATAAAAACCAATTGAAACAATGTTAACTTTCAACTGTATAAGCCACACAAGAGAATGTATCCAAATTAGTTTTCTAGCAGAAATCTAAAATATTATACTCGTACAGCTTCAAAAAAATCACTTTTATCACTAATTAGAAGAAACAGTTATTTATATCATCGGATAATGAAATAATAAGTCAATTGGATGAATTAGTTTTTAAGCATTGAGTAGGGAGAGTTCTCATTGATGCCTTTAAACCTTTATAGTAGGCAGCCACTCATAAGTTATGAAGTTTGAAATATTTTATTTTTCTAATGTTATAGTAAGGTAAAAAGATTAGTTTAAAATTAAAAATGACTTTAGAATTACATTAAGGAATTATATATATATATATATATATATGCCTTTAAACCTTCATAGTAGGTAGTCACTCATAAGATATAAAGTTTGAAATATTTTATTTTTCTAATGTTATAGTAAGGTAAAAAGATTAAAATTAAAAATGATTTTAGAATTACATTAAGGAATTATATATATATATATGTGTGTGTGTTTTTACCTTACTATAATATTAGAATTACATTTAGAATACCTATTTTTTCTCTCTCCAATTGTTTAAACATTATATCTTATGAAGGTTTAAAGGCATCTAAACACACACATATATACATATACATATTTATACACACATATGTACATATATATTATACTATTTCTTTTATTCACGTGCAATATTAACTATTTGACTCGCTATTATTTAAAAAAATAATATATATATATATATGCATATATATATATATGTATATATATATGTTTACCATCATAAACATTTTTAGTATTACTAAAATGATAAAATTTCAAATTATAGTATATTCATGTAAATTGAACCAATTTATGACGCATAAAATTTATATTGATTAGTTTATAGCCAGCAATAAATAAATTTAATATATTCTTAAAGACAAATCAAGATTCGCCTACATCATTAAAAATATTTTAATTTAGTTTAAAGAATTATACCTTAATGGTTTTATTAATTTAGTTTAAGAACTGTGCACTAATGATTTTATTTATTTTAATAAAGTAAAATACAACAAACACTTTTGTATGAATTATTCTTTTATTTTTATACTTTGAAAATTTATAAAATTAAGCCTTTTAATGCTAATATGCTATTTAGGTTTAGATATCTAAAATACACTTAGATTATTAAACTCTTTAGAATAAGTATAATCAAATGGAAGCTTGATACTATATACTTCAATAATTTTTGAAATGTATAAAATATTCCAAATTATTATTTGAGTTCTTACATGATTTTTATGTTTATAATGTCAATTACTATTGTTAGTTGCTCAATAATAGGACCATTAAGTTGAAAATTGTGTATACTATATATAACTTATGTTATATATTGATAAAAATAAAGTAATACAAATATGAATTTGTTTTAAGAATAAATAAATATGATTATATCATTATTAAAATATTTAACACTTCATATAAATATACTTTAAAAAAGTACAAATATAAAAGATAACATTGTATTCATTTTTATTGCGTTATAAATTCACCCTCATCCATAGTCTTAAAATCTTGATAGTATTTATATAATGTTGGTATATTTAAATAGTTCTAGTTATTTCGATTAGAATCAATGTTAGATGAATTGAGTAATATTTGAGTTAATATAATTCAATTAAAGTATTATAATAATAATAATAATAATAATAATATAATTAAAATTATTATTATTATTATTATTATAAGATAATATACACTTAAGAATATATATGGACCTATATTAACTATGTTTTAATACAATTATATTAATTATATTATTTTATAAATTACGTTGTTACTCATAGCTAAAAATGTAGCTAATAATAACGTAACTAATTATTCATGCTACTATGAGTATTAAAACCTACTTGTTGAAATCCTAATTCTAAATATAAACTAAGTACAAAAAATATAACTAAATTTATGTATTCTTTTATAAATCCTATTTATTACATTACTAATAAAGTTGGCTTCTAAAATTAGATTTTTACTAAATGAATTATTAATTACTAATATTATATATTATTAAATTAAATTAATAAATGACTAAACTAATTTAATTAACTAAATAATTAATAAAATCCTATTAGTAAATTTTTTCGTCTCAACTTCCTTAAAAAATTATAATTTACATATTAACAGAATACATATTATCTTCAGTTTGATACTAACATTTTATCATATAAAACTATTTGTAAAATGTGGAGGCGATCTAAGAAATAAATACAAGTGATGTTAACTCTATTTCTCAATTCAATGTTAAATGTTTTTGTACTTTTCTTGAACGTATTACTTTAATTGTTTATTTCATCACTTTCTAAATTATCTTAATATAAAAATAATTATGATACTAAGTTCTAGGCAATAAATACAATTAAAGTCTTAATCAAATATTCATTTATATTGTTATTAGTGGAAGAGTTATCTATATATGTAATTTTCAATGATTCCAAAATTAAAATAGATTGAACTAACAAATAAAATGATTAATAATTTTAATGTAAATATACTCAAAATTATTCGATGATATCCTAAAAAGTAGTACTCACATACTTAAGATTTTGATATAGATGGTTTATGATTTTTTTTATGTAATTTTCTATCCTTCCAAAAATAAAATTAAATAATTAGTGAAGCATTATTAGAATCATATGGATTTGTAGTATTAAAACAATATCATTTTTAAATACAAAATGATAATTTTTTCAATTGTTTGTTACTATAATAATGATTTCTTATTTTTTTAATTATTGTTAATTTTTTCCTCATGTGTATTGCTCCTGAATTATAATAACTTGTTATTATCTACATAATAATAAACTATATTTTTTTTAAATAAAAACTAATGTAGTGATTTATTTAATAAATATGTTATTATTTAAAAAAATTAATTTTAAAACTAAATAACAGTTTTTGGAATGGCGTACATATTTGGATGAACTATTATATATATTAAAATAAGTATTTTATATGATTAATAATGTTGATAATGGTGGTGGGTCTTTTCTAATTGCTATGTTTGTGCACGATCTGATAGTGGTTAGCTAATAGAAATATTTTATTCTTTTATGTTACCCGCTTAAAAATTGCACAGATTAGCTTAATTTCATCCACGAGAATTATCATTTTAAATTATAACTTTTTTAGTTTTTGTCATTATAATAATTTAGAATCCTATTCTTATACAAATTCTATCTCTATACTACTATTATTTATTATTTTTTATTAATTTATATTAAATTAGTAAAAGACCAAATCAGCTAATATCAATAATATTAATTATAAGGCTTTTTCAGAAAATTTACCTGTCTCTCTCTCTTCACACTTTTATATATGTTATGATATTATGAATTTTATAATTTAAATTTTGGTGTGTGCTTAGTTTTAAATTTATAGAAGAGATTATCAGTTCAATATAAGAAAAATTAATTTGAAATTTTAATCGAACAGTGCCATTAAACAAGCATATAAATTTATTTGCACGGATATAATCATAAGAAGACTTTGCTTGAATAGAATGAAAAGGTGATTTGAAATTTTTCTCTTGTTATGCCAAAAATGGGCTATAAGGTTCACCTTTCAAAATGGGTAAAAAGAGAAAAAGAGCTGACAATGCACAAATTCTTTTGCCAGAGTTGTTATATTCGAGAGACTTGGATATGGTTTAACCTATCTTTTCTTCTATCCTCTTTGAATCATTTCTAATTATCTCATATCGTTTCTATGTGATTATATGTTTTAGTTGCAAATCGTCATTGTAATTTGGCTAGCATCTGAATGAGTGAGGCAAGGGATCTAATAAACTTATGCACAATATGGTTGAATTTAAACCTTGAATCAATCAACAAGTGTTGTTCAATCAAATATGAAATGTTGCATCTCATATATTAGAGACACTAGGCATCTTTTTGCTTTCTCATTAAGATTAATGTCTTAGATTATATGCTAGAGAATGAAAATCCATTTCACATTGCTTGATGTGATGGAATAGACTTTCGTTTTTTCTCCATATGTTAAGAGAATCTTTCTTTAACCAGTGTCATTATTCTACTTTGCAATCTCTAGAGACTTGAAAGCTGAGAATCTTCTATTGGGGCCTGATGGATCATGGAAATTGTGTGATTTTGGGAGTACATCTATTAATCACAAGCGGTTTGAGAAGCCTGAAGATATGGGTATTGAAGAAGACAACATCCGAAAGTACACAACCCCTGCCTATAGAGCCCCTGAGGTCTACTGAACTCTCCTTTGAGAATACTATTCTTGACACAGTGTTAAAATTGTTTTGATTTTTCTCCTTTTCTTTGTATAGATGTGGGATTTGCTGCGAAGGGATCGTATAAGTGAGAAGGTAGACATATGGGTAAGTAGATCGGTTACTTCTTTATTGCAATTCAGAAACAACTGAATAGATCTGTACCTATAAAAGCTGAAGGTTCTCTGTCATTTTCAGGCCCTTGGGTGTCTCCTTTTTCGAATATGCTACTTCAAAAATGCATTTGATGGGGAATCAAAGCTTCAGATATTAAATGGAAACTATCGCATTCCAGATTTACCTAAATACAGCATGCCAGTGACAGACTTAATCAGAGACATGCTTCAAGCTTCACCAGACGACAGACCAGACATCACGCAGGCAAGCGCTTTGCTTGATTGGCAATTCATCTCCATGAACTTAGGTTAGTTTTAGATCATCCACATCCATGGAAAAGTTGGGTGCAGCGATTCTAACGTTCTGTTTACTGATGCTGGGATTTTCTCCCATGGTGACAGGTATGGTTTCGTGTTAATGAGCAATTACCAGTTAATCTGCAGAAGTCGTTACCTGATGGGCTGCCTGAAATGAAGTCTACCAGTGTACATGAAGGTGAATGCATTTCTTTCAAATAAGTTAAATATTAGTTTGTTAGGCCAATTTCTATTTTTTGTCAGAATCATTTATTTGAAATGATTTAATTGGCCATTGCTTGGTGCAATGGTAAAATTATTAGGTGCCTTTTTATTTTCTTGCATGTATCATGAAAAAACACCAGAATTTCAGTATTTTTTTATCTTTTATTTATTTATTTATTTATTTCTATTTATTTTTGGAATCACAGAACTGACCTTTTTCATGTATTATTATCTATCACATTTAACAGTTACTTCCAGACCTGCAAATAGGCCACCTCCAATGCCAAATAGAAGCCCACCACCTCCACCGTCATCTGGGGGTGTGGGAGGTGGGGGACAACTTGGCGCCTTCTGGTCATCTCAACATGCAAGGGACTCCTTTGTTGAAGAAAAGAGCAAGTCTAAATTTGATGATGAATCTAGCTATAACCCCTCAAGACAGGATAAGAGTCAATCTGAGAATCATACTTTATCCAAAACTTATAGCCCTGTAAAAGATGAAAATTCACAAGCTCATGCCACTCGAAGGATTGTTCATGGTAAATCACATGTATCTCAGGATGACAGTTATAAGGACTTTGAAATAAATTTCATCCAGAAAGACATAGAACGTGGCATGGAGAGGCCAAAATCATCCCAAGCTGAGAGCACATCTTTATTTCAAAATGAGGCTTTTAATAATTTTGTTGCTGAATTTGATAGCACTAAGCTGAACTCCAGAGTCGGTAATATCAAATCAGCGAGGGAAGAAGAACTAGAGTCTGAAATAGAGAGGCTTAAGGACCAGCTGAAGCAAGCAAATATGGAGAAGGCAGAAATGACTTCAAAGTATGAAAAGCTATCTGCCATTTGCCGATCTCAGAGACAAGAGATTCAGGAGCTTAAGCAAGTAGTGGCTGCCAGAACTCCATCGCCAAATAAGTACCAAGCCTCCCCGAAAACTCAACCATCGACAAATACTCTGGTATCATTCTTATTGATATATTTGCTACTGTGTTTTTATTCAATTGTTTATGTTAAGTATTTATTCTTTGTGCAGCAAGGAGAATCCGATTGGAGTATCCCAAGTCCAGATCAAAAGCCATGGCACGCATTTGCAGATGATTCTAAGCCACAACAGCAGCCTCCTTCAAAGGGAAACAGTCCTCAATCTGTTAGGACCAGAAATGCAAACCAGAGAAAGCAAGCTGAATCTGAGTCTTGGGGTTTTGGAGCAGATAGTTTTACAGCTGCCCCTGCTGCCAGCACTCAGACCTCAAGGCCCATAAATGAAGGAAACAGTTCTCAGCACTTCAGCGGGACAAAAATCATGGAAAGTCAAGCAGCTACTCAACCTGCTGGATGGGCTGGTTTCTAGCTTATGCTACCTGCGAAGCTATATGGAACACTTCAGATAGAAGTATTACTCTTTCCTTTGCAGTTCTCCTTTAAAAAGATAAGAATACAGAAAAGTTAAAATATATAGCTTCTGGCTTGTTTTGTTGTATCGGGTGCTTTGTTTTGATAGATTTACATTTTCTATACAACATTTGCCCATGATTATCTGCAATATTCAGCTACTACATCTATATACTTTTCTGCGCATATCTCAATTCCTTGGTAAGTAAATACTGCAGTTATGTTTTATAATATCATTGTTTAACTGAGCGCCATTTTTGGCTGCGGTGAGCAGCAGCTATTTCCTTTTTCGTCATTTCTGGTACCCAGGGAGGTTCATGTATTTTTTTGTTTTCAAAATAGATATCTCATAGATTGAGAGGCAAACGGCTGGTGTTGGATATGTTTTAAAAGATTGTAGATTGCATGTGAAAATTTACTTCGGTGGTCCTGAATCTGATAACATCTTCTCTGCTTTGGCCATGAGATACACTGGACAATATGTGGTTCTGGAAACATGAACGTCATGTTTACTTAGACGTCTAGACATGCAAATTACAAATTACATTGTTGGTAACCAAACTAAATTTCAGGTCAGTCATTAAAGATCCACTTCGTTCCATTTTCAGACGTTTATATGGGTGTTGTTTTCGGCAATGATGAAATGAAAACTATCACAAACTAATCTCTAGTCATGATTGCTTTGAAATTAAGGGTATGTTTGGTTCAGCTTATAGTTGGTGGCTGATAGCTAGTAGCTAATGGTTGATAAATTAAATTGTTTGGAAGAATATTATTAACGGTTGTTGTTAGTATGTTAAATGAATATTGAAGGTATACTTTATCATTAAATATAATTTATTTTATTATATTATATTTAATAATATAAATTAATAAAAATAACTCATAATAATTAAAAAATTTATAGTTAATTTTCTTTAACTCAATGGTATTTATTATTAAAAATATTTATAAAAATTATTTTAGAAGTAGTAATTCAAATTTAAATTCTACTAATAAAAATTTCTAATTTCAAATACCATAATTTTAAATATTATAATTATTTAATTATTAAAAATAATTTTAAAATAATAATTATTTATTTTAAAATGTAAAAATATAATTATATGAAATCAATTTAAAGTAAATTATTGTTAATAAGTATTAATAAGGATAATAGTGTTCAAATATATAAAAAATCAAATCAGCTATCAACTAATAAGAAAAAGCTTTAAAATAGAGGTGATACAATCAGCAGCTGATTGGGACTAAATCAGCCATCAACTGCTGTTTCTTAAGTTCTTATCAAATGCTTTAATATAGTTGTTTAGTGAGAAACAACTATTAGCTCCATTAAACATCTAAACCAAACACTTTCTAAGTTTAATTTGGTTAGAGCTAGCAAATTTTAATATGACCCATTTAAATAAATAGTATATATGACGGGGAGTTAGATGAATTTTGAATTTTTTAAATTTAGTATAAACCTATTTGAGTGTTGATGAATTAATCCATTTCTAACATTTGCTAAAAAATTAGGTTTAGGTGAAAATGTGGTGCTCTTTTATCTTTCTGTCTAACCTTAGCATGTCGGCATAGGACCAAGCAAATATCGATATCCTTTTTTCTATTTTTTTAAACTCTCTCATTTTCTTAAGAGTTATGTCATGAGCAATCGAAATATGCCTTGGAATTTCATCTGTGCCTAAATTAAATGAATCAATTTTTACGACATTTATGTCGAACATTCACATGTCATGATTATTAAAATGCACACTACTATTAAGAAAGACATCATATAAGTAAGCAAAACTGGAGTTGATATCATTGATCTTAGAAGCAAAAAAGACATCGTCCTTATAAAGATCAGACGCTATTATATCAGTCTCTACATAAAATACATGAATGATAATTTCTTTAATTAAAGCAGCTAAACCTTGCAGACTTATATTCTCTAGCAGGCAGATAAACTCTTCCAACTTAAACTCTTCAACCTTGGTCGAGACCTTCTTTCCAACATCCTTGATGCTCAAACCATCCCGTTGATGATCAAACTATTGAAGATCTCAGACCTTGATACCTCAGTCCCAGCTACAGTAATAGGTTTGGGATCCTCAAAGTAGGGCTTGTACTCTTAGACAAAAACATCTTTTAGAGTCTTACCCTTTGATTTGCCCTCGTCTCCTTCTTCGTTGTATCCTAGGCCATGTCGGTTCTTCTGTCCCTTGTAGTCTGGCAACTCTACAATCCCTTGCTGATTCTTTCCCACCCCTATTCCAGGCATGAAGTCCATATTCTTGAACATACTTATTGCTTTAGGATCCATATAGTCCTCGTGGAGGACAATGACTTAAAATCCAATTAGGCCCTCAAGCTCCTTAGCAGCTTCCTAAATAGTTGAGACGACCTTACCACCTTTAGCATTAATGGTGATTATTTATCCTTCATGAGGGAATTTGACTTTCTAGTGCAATGGAAAGGACTCCCCCTAGGGCATGAAACCACGGTCTTCCCAATAATAGAGCAAAGGTTATTGGCTGGCCCACCATCTACCGTCACACATGGGTTTCTTTTTCCCTTCACTTCAGCTGCTATATAGAGAACCTTGTTATGGTCCTTTCCCTGAAGTGGTAAGTCTTCGTCTAAGAAAGTGATCATCCCGGTGGTTTTATCAGTTACCATTTTGATAATTTCCTTAGGGGTAGCTACTGTGCTTATTGTGATGCTAGATAAGGCCTAATTAGAGCCTTTCAATGGTCATGTGAATGCATCAGCAACTCCTAAATGCCAACCATCTTCTTATTCTTCTTCAGCTCTTCTAATAGCCCATTGTCCTCTTTTTCTAGCACTTTTCAACTTGCTTTAGCTCTAGTTCCCTAGTGTCCTTACCATCACTGACTAGCTCAACTTCTTTGTTAGAGTCGATGTCTGCCCATATATCTTTTGCTCCACTTTTTTGGATTTCACACTCATCTTCAGAAATGTACCAGATGTTTATGGCCATTACCAACTTCTTTTCGCCCTCTTTTCATACCTTTAGAAGGCAAGAGTCACTAGTTGCTTGCTTACTACCATCTGATCCCCAACCACTTGGCATAATATCCTAAATCCGAATGTTAGCCGAAGGGGGCCTTGAATAAATGACCTTGAAATCAAATTTTCCTAAAGGCTGCCCTAACAGGTCTTCATATTCATCCCAATGAGGTTGTTCCACTCGCCATTCCTCATAATCTATTAGGTCCTGAATTTCTGCTTGAGACGATTGCACTGATCTGTCACATGCTCGAAAGTTTGGTGATACTTATAATATTGACCATTGTGAGGGCTAGGACCACTTTTTGGACCCTACCTATTGTCAGCATCCATTTTCCGTATCTAGATATCGAGGGAGAAATAGAAAACCCTATGATGAAAGCTACTGCATTCTCGGGTCTCAGTTGTGAAGGAAAAAAAAATTCGAGGCTAGGGTCAAGGTTAATCCAACTAGAATTAGCTTTTCAAAATTAACTTGGACCTAATTGTAAGAAAAATTAAGTTTGAGGGTCAAAATGGTGATTTTTACAAATTTAGGGATCTAATTGCAAGTGTTTCATAAACTTTTCCTATGTACAGCCCATTGGTTGTAAGTAGAGCCAATGGGCTGTATATAGAGCCAATCGGCTCTACATAGTGTCGATTGGGTTCATGCACTCCGACGTTATTTTTTGTGACGATCTCACATCTAGATATAGATTCTAAGAGATTTCTTTGATGATAATTGTCAACACCCTTAGTCTAAATCCAAATATCGTGGGAAAAACAAAAATCTTATGATGAAAGTCATTACTTTCTTGGGTCTTAGGAAGTGTAGGACATGCGAATCTGAGGCTAGGATCGAGGTTAATCTAGCTAGAATTAGCTTTTTGAAATCAATTTGGACCTAATTGTTAGAAAATTAAGTTTGAGGATCAAAATGATATTTTTTATAAAATTAGGGACTAAATTGCAAATTTTAAAACTTCTTCTAAAGAGCCAATTGGCTTTATATAGTGCCAATCGGCTCTATGATAAAGTCAATCCGTTCTTTATAGAACCAATTGGATTTTAACTCCCGACATCATTTTCTCGGACGATTTTATGTCTAGATACATATTTCAGAAGGTTTCCTAGACGATAATCACTATTTTATTGATAATTATTTGAATTTTAAGAATAAAATATGATATTTATTGATATATTCCTAAAATCTATCTCTTTCTCTAGGGTTTCCTTTTAAACCTTATCTCTATAAATAGAAAGAAGAGTTCAGAGTTTCAAGGAGGAGGCAAGAATTAAGATTCGGTTGTGAGTAAAATTAAGAGTGAAGAAATACTGAAGAAGAAAGAAAAAAGATATAATCAAAATAAAATAGAAGAAATTTCATTGACGATCATAGTTCATATTTGAATACTCGAGCTACTTAAGAAAGAAGGATTTTAGAAAACTAGCCACTTAAGAAAGAGTGCTTTTGGAAACTTTATTTTTCCAATTGACAAAAGATTTCTCAAAATTAGATCCAGCTCTGGATTCCTACCCGGTTTTTGAATCAACTGCTTCCTCGTCACCTGATACTCGTAGATCCAACATACACGGTGATAACTTGAGAGTTTCTTCCATCATACATTTGCATCCATCATAAAAAACTGATTCTTTGATTCTTTCTTTCTTATCTTTTATTTATTTTATTTATTATTTACTTTTAGAACATGATTAGGGTTTTTAATAAACATGATTACATTAGGTTTTCATGAATATGTATGTTAATAGGATTTTGAATCTGATATTAAAAACTAGGTTCTTTTTAGATATGATTCTTTTGCCAATTAGGGTTTTAGATTTAATTAAAAACATATTATAAAGTTAATATTTGGGTCTTTTTATCAATATGATTTAATAATTAAGCCTAAAGAAAACATGATTCTTTTTGCTTTGATAATCTACTGTCAGTTTATAAGATTTTAGGGTTTTTAGTGATTTAGGTTCTTTTAACTTCTTTAACTTTATTTTGTTATTTGTTTTATCTATTTTATCTCATTCTATTTAATTTTTGTAATACCTGTGCATGTGAGAATTAGCTATAAAGTATGAGATTGGACTGGTGAAGAAAGGAGAATCGAAGAAATCTGCCCCTTAGACTCAAAGAGTCGATCGGCTCTTTATGCTGGACTCCTTTACTTTTTGCATTTTTGGCATTTTCAATGTATTCTTAGCCTTTAAATAGTCTTAGGTCTTTCTAGTTTTGCAATCATAGTTGTAAGCGGGTTGTAATAGCTAGGGTTTTCTTTTCTGCTTTATTCTCTTTATTACTTTTTGTTGATTATTGCATGTTAACCAAATACATGATTATATGATTGATTAATTAAAATGGACCATATAGAATATGGGCTAAAAAAATGATCCAACAAGAATTTGATAGTCTAATAGGTTAATCCACTTTAATTGGACCTAAACCTTAAAATCCAATTAAATTAGCAGGCTTTGGCATGTTTAGTTAGGGTTGAAATCATAATAAATGGGTCTTCTCATAATAAGTAGTCAAATAGGCTTAAATGTTGGAATCCAAAGAGTATAATATGTAATTGAGCTAGAATAGGTGGACCTTATACATAATTGGTTAGTAAACTAGATTAACAACTTAAATATGGGCTAGCTTGAATAAAATGAGCTAGACTTATGTGTATTATGTGTTGTTTTATTATGCTTATGTATAAATTGATTGCATTTTTTATAGGGAGTATTTTGTTAAACAATAAATTTAAAGACTAATATATACAAATAAGGAAGTTGGCTTTCAAATCCATCTTTAGACTCTATGGCATAAGCTTCCTTATGGAATTTGAGAAATGCCACTCATTAGTAAAAGTGTCCCGATGATTGTCCGGGTGGTGACTTCCATCTCCCCGCAAGTCTCAATGACTAGTTGGCGTGTTCCCTATTAGGTTGAAAAGTCTTATAGTGTCATAGTTACAAAAGACACTTGCGTACGCTCCCAAAATCACCGCCCGTAGTGGCGACTACACTAGTGATTGAGGAGCTGATTCCAGTGTATGTTTGTCTTTAAATTTATTATTTAACAGAGTATTCTTGCATCACTACAACACATACTATACACGTTGGTCCCCTATAGCCTCGATGGCGTCGGCTAGTGGTTCTTTGGTTCCACTCGAATCCTAGAATTGCGAAACTAGCTACCATCACTTACAAGTGATGAGTGTATTTTCTTTATCGCATGGACCCTTGAGTGAGGAGATGAGCCAAGAAAGAATACTATTTACTTGTGGGAGCCTTTTATCCTTACCCAATACTCAACTCATGTTAATGACCGTAATAATCTCCCTTAAGTAACCTATTGCTTGCTATATGAGATGTTCTTCTTTGTAAGTGTTTCAAGCCTAAACATTGAAAGGCGTTGGCCTAAATATAGGCCCCAGGCCCAAAGTGTGTAGGCTTCTACGTTTACACTGAAGAACATCACCTTGTTTGATTTAAATATTATTTGAGAGATTATGGCATGTGCGTTGGGCCTATTATCTCTTGTTGATTGAAAGCCCAAGCTAAAAATACTAAGAAAGAAAGACTTACCACGAACTGTGTGTGGGAGTAATAAGATTAGAAGGATGAATTGTATACTACTGTGTGTGTGCTAACCTTATTTCTTTTGTCCTTGTGCATAACAGGTGCATCATGCATTCCATGCATCATACTAACCTTTTCTTTTTTAGCCACATAGACTTTTCTGTGGGTTGGAAGACGCAAAACAGTGGGAGGTTGGAAAGAGTATCCATTTCTCTAAAAAATAGAACTGTGTTAGAGCATTTAAAAAGACTGAGACGCTAAAAAGAGATGGCCAATGAAAGAGCTAAAGAACAAGATGTTGAGATCCTTAGAATGCTGTAATTGAAGACTTGATGGGTGTGCACCTGGTGAGCACCTCTAGAATCTAGATGACTACATATTAGAACAAGCTAAGAAAAAGTCGGCTCTTCCTACAAAAGATGTTATAGAATCCGAGATTTTGCAGAATCTGATTAAAGGGTTTGACAAGATGCAAGATATGCTGAAAAATCAAGGTTTAGATTCAATCTTTGATTTTGATGAACTGATGTTGATTGGAGAGGACATGGTGAGCACCTCTTAAATCTAGATGACTACATGTTAGAACAAGCTAAGAAAGAGTAAGCTCTTACTGTAAAAGCCATTATGGAATTCGAGATTTTGCAAAATCTGACTAAAAGGCTTGACAAGATACAAGATATGCTGAAAGATCAAGGTTTAGATTCAACCTTTGATTTTGATGAACTGATTTTGACTGAAGAGGACAAGTTAGCTCCCAAAATTCGTATGCTTGAAATGCAGAAGTTTAATAGAACTAGAGATCCAAAAGTGCAATTGAAACAATATGCTACTATCATGAGTACTACTCATTTGGTTAAGACCCAAATCATCAAGCTGTTTGTACTCTCATTAGAAGGGCTAGCTGTGAATTGGTACCACGGGTTAGAAAGGCCCATCAAGTCTGACTAGAAAAGGCTTTATGATGCTTTTATAAAGCAATATGACTATAATGCTCACCTAGAAGTCTCTATAAGAGATTTTGAATTGATGAAGCAAAGCCTAATGAGTCCTTTTCTGACTTCCTGACTAGATGGAGTAATAAAGTAGTTCTAATGAAGAACAAGCCTTTTGAAAAGGATCAAGTTTAGATGATAGTTCGAAATGTTCTCCCATCTTGGATGGAAAAGATGCAAATAATAAATTCCAAGACCTTCACAGGATTATACGATGATGGCTTACAAGTAGAAGAAATTGAAAATGCTAAAGCTGTTTGAAGCATGAAAAACTATGAAGCTACAGAGATTGAAAGCCTACCATCTGAAGATGATGAACCTTCACAAGATTAAACTCTTGATTTATTTTAAGATAAAAACATGATTATGCTTTTAGGATTAATGAAATAACTCTGATTTTTGCTTGTTCGATGTTTATCTTAATGGTAGTTTGCATTACAATGATTATTATATAAGTATGTTTGATATTAATTCTATTCGAATTCGTTTATTTAATCTAGGCACAAATGATAATTCTAGGTATATTTCTACTACACATAATATTACTCTTGAAGAGAGAAAAAGTGAGACAATTAAAAAAGGAAAGAAAAAGAAAAGAAAATATAGTATTTGATACACACGATTGAATTCAAGGTAATAGAATTATTCAACCTACTGGGGGGCAAGCAAGAAGGCCAAATTCATCTCTCATCACATAACAACCTTAAAGTAGGGACCCTCAAGATTAGAAGAGATTAAAGATTAACCTTGAAAAATGCAAGACTTATTGCATTTGACTCCAAAAAGAAATCGAGTTAGAAACTTCCATATTAAAAAGAGACAAGAAAATTATTTTGCTCGAAGATGCTGAAAGGAGTTCAAATCTCAGGGGCAATAAGATCCAAATCAATATGTACCAAAAACTATCTTAGAGAAAAAAGAAAAAAGAAAAATAGAAAGTAAATCCTGCTGACTAGAAGACTTGTACAGGCTAGTTAGGTAAAAGTTAAGGAAATAAATTGAGAAGAAAAAAATATTCAACTATAAAATCCAAAAAGACTAGTTGATAATAAGAGTAGTATTATGTGAAATAAGTGTACCCATTTGTGCCCTTATTAAATGAACAAAATTTGATTAGAATATTTTTAAACTTGCACATCGATCTTTATTGCTTGCGCACTGCTAGAAAGAGAAAACAAAATAAGAAGCAGAATCTGTGAGATCTAAATAAAAGCAAGATCAATTTCTTTAACTCTCTTAGGGGAAGATCTAAGAATTTATAACACTCAAATCTCTATCAATCTTGACACCATGCCTAATGATTCGACCGAGCTAAAAAGTCTTTCAACTTTCATTAAAGAAATCTTACCTTAGGGAATGTCCTAAGAATTAGTAGAATCATCTACAAGCATTGGCAAAAATGACTGCAAGTACTCGAGTAACCAAATCTAAAAAAGGAGAAAAAAAATGAGAAGCATAAAGAAAATAATATGCTAAGTTGAAAACCTGAAAGGGCAGCTTAGACAAAAATAGAATCTACTAAATTGAAAATCCGAAAGGGCGGTCTAGGCAAAAGTTAAGACATTAGCCTAAAAAGTTGAAAACCTGAAAGGATGGCTTAGGCAAAAGATAGGGAATAAAAGTAAGAAAAGAAAAGAGATTTGGTTGCTATCAGCATGAGATTGTCGCGAAGCCAATTGTCATTGCACAAGTATCAGTACAGCTCTAAGGCAAATTGATTCAGTCCTTGCATGCTTAAGTTATCTCTAGATCTGCACTTCCTGTCGTCACCATGACTTTCAGATTTCTGATGTGCATCATTGTCTTCATCATTTTTTATCAATCATTTGGCTCCATGCCCTATGACCGAAGAGTAGACAACCTACTTATCAAAGCGTCAATCTTTTGTTGATAAGCGTCAGAATGCCTTTGTCCAAACTTAAGGATGATTTTTAGAGATGCATTATATGTCATACATAACATGCATATCACATACCTCCACTTCCTGTTGTCAATCGGTTGTACATAAACCAATCGGCTCTACATAGTGCTGATTGGGTTTCTAGCACTCAAACGTCATTTATTGTGATGATTTCACATCTAGATACAGATTCTAGAAGATTTCCTTGATAATAAACATGATTAGAGTCTTAAGATCTGATATTTTGCAAATTAGGATTTTAGATTTAATTAGAAATATGTTATAGGATTAATATTTAGATTTATTTTTCCATTATGATTAGGTAATTAAACCTGTAAAATATATTATGATTTGCCATCTGTTAGTCTACCGTAATTAGGTTCTTTTTTTTCAATTTAGGGTTTGAATTGTTCAATTGACTTCTATCACTTTTACTTTGACGTCTTTATCCAATTTTCTCTCATTCTAATTGATTTTAATGTCTGTGCATGTGAAATTCGGTTTTAGGGATGTAAAATTATACTGACAAATGATGAAAATCAGCTTGGGAACCCTAGAATCGAGCGGCTCAATGTATAGCCAATTGGCTCTACGTAGAACCGACCGGTCGTGCAAGCCAGACTACAACTTTTATGTTTTTATTTTTGGCATTTTTATGTACTTTGAGTTTTTGTATAATTTTAGGTCTTTTCCTTTTCGCAATTGTAATTGTAGGCGGGTTGTAATAATTAGATTTTACTTTCTACTTTGTTTTGTTTATTTTTGTTTATTGTATGTTAATTAAATATATGACAATGTGATTGGTTAATTAAAATGGGTCACATAGACTTAGGGTTAAAATTGATCCAACACGAATTTGGTAGTCCAATAGGCTAACCAACTTTAAGTGAGCCTAAAACCCTAAAATCTAAGTAGACTTAGTGGGCTTCGGCATGTTTAGTTAAGGATTAAACTTAGTTAGGGTTAAGATCATAAGGAACGGGCCTTCTCATAATAAATAGTCCATTAGGTTTAAAGGCTGGAATTCAAGAGCATAATTGGTAATTGAGCTAGACTAGATGGGCTTTGTACATAATTGATTAGGAAACTAGGCTAACTATTTTAATATAGGCGGTGTTTAATTAAAATAGGCTAGACTTAAGTGTATTATGTGTGTTATTTTGCATATCTGTTTATGAATTGCTTAAATTTATAGGAATAATTTGTTAAACAATAAAATTAAATACTAATATATACAATTAAGGAAGCTAGCTTCCAGATCCATCTTTAGACTCTATGGGGTAAGCTTCCTTATGGAATCTGGGAAACACCACTCATTAGTAAAAGTGTCCCGGTGATTACCCGGGTGGCGACTCCCATCTACGGCTAGTCTCAATGACTAGTTAGTGTATTCCCGATCAGGTTGAAAAGCCTTATAGTGTCATAGTGGCTAAAGACACTTAGGTGCCGCCCACACCTTTGATTTCGAAGAATTAGTTTTGACAGGGGAAGACAAGCTGCCTACGAGGTCTAGAATGCCTGAGATGAACAAGATCAATAGGACTAGTGATCCGAAAGTTCATATGAAGTAGTATGTACAATCACGGGAACTACTCAATTGAGTGGGACCCGAATTGTCAAGCTATTTGTGCTGGCTCTTGAAGGACCCACTATCAACTGGCACCGCGATCTGGAAAAATTCACTAAAGCTAATTGGCGCGATTTATATAATTCTTTTGTCAAATAGTATGATTACAACACTCATTTGGAAGTATCGATCAGGGATCTTGAGTCCACCAAGCATAAGCCAAATGAGTCATTCTCTAATTTCTTGATTAGATGGAGGAATAAGGCTAGACTAATGAAGAACAAGCCCTCTAAAAAGGATAAAGTTTGTATGGTGGTTCGAAATGTTCTTCTAGGATGGGTTGAAAGGTTGCCAATGATGAACTTGAAAACCTCCATGGACTTGTATGATGCTATAGGTCGAGGAGATCAAGAACGATGAAAGAAAGATTGTGAGAACCGGTGGCAGGGTGAATTACCAAGTTGGAGGGAGTAGGACCCTGGATATGAATGTTGTGCAATAACCATGGAAGTTCTCCAACTTCAAATAACCTCTCTTAAAGATATTTGAGAGATTGATACAGAATGGCATATGCTCCAACCTACTACCCTTAAGAGCCCATCGAACCCTAACACACCTAGATATAAGCCTAACACCTACTTTTAATTCCACTAAGCACTTGAGCACCACACCGATAATTGCATCCGGCTTAAATATGAAATTCAAGACCTTATCGATGTCGAAAAACTCACTAACCTTGACCAACCTAGCACTAGAAGAAACCCCTTTATCAAACTATAACAACACCCCGCCTCCAAACCAAGTGTCCATGATCAACCTTGATTTCAGCAAAGAGGAGATCATGAACTCTTTTATAGACATACCCCAACCCGAGCGAGAAGTCAAACCAGATAGCCCACAAAGAACCTTCATTGAGCTGGGGGCACTACTATCTGTGGTGTTCCATCACTTAAAATGGAGAGGGAAGTTTAAGCCTCAATCGCCAAAGAATAGTCCTAAGCCTCACAATGGTCAGTATTATGAGTATCATCAAGCTTTCGGGGATGTGACGGACTAGTGCAACCGTCTCAAGCACGAGGTCCAAGACTTAATTGACTATAGGGAATATGAAGTTGAGCAACTTCCTCGGTATACGTTGGAAGACTTGCTAGGGTAGCGCTCGGGCAAATTTGATTTTAAGGTTCGATATTCGAGGCCTTCTTCGGTCGACATTCGAATTTAGGATATTATGCCATGTGGTTGGGGGTTAGACGATGATCAAGCCTCTTATGAACCTTGTCTCCTAGAGGTTTGGAAAGAAGGGGAAAAGAAGTCGGTCATTGCTATCAGCATCTGGTATAGCTTTAGGGATGAGTGTGAAGTTCAAGACGTCGAGGCTAAGGACATTTGGGTAGATGGCGACTTTGATAAAGAAACCGAACCAGTAGCTAAGGGTAAGGAAGTAGAGATACAAGAGCTGAAGCAAGATAAACAAGCACCTAAAGATATGGATGCCGTGTTGTTAGAGAAGTGGAAGAAAGAAAAGAAAACAGCTGATGTTTTGGAACTGCTAATGCACTCACCAAACTACAGAAAAGCTTTGATTCAGGCCTTGTATAGTATAAGCATTAGCACAGCGACCACCTTTGAGGAGATGATCAAAACAATGACTGATAAGACCAATAGGATAATCACCTTATCGGATGAAGACCTACCACTTGAGGGAAGAGACCACATTAAGGCCCTCTATATAGTAGCAGAAGTCAAAGGAAAGAGAACCCCACATTTGATGGTGGATGATGGGTCAACCATCAACGTGTGTCCTTCTTGCATACTACTTAAGCTGGGGACAACTATAAAAGACCTCAAACCATCAAATATTGTTATAAGGGCCTATGATGAGACAAAAAGAGATGTGGAAGGAACATTTTCAGCACTGGTGAAGATGGGTCCTATTGAAACCTAGGTGGAGTTCACCGTCTTGGACATCCCGGTAATTATTGCATTGTTATTGGGAAGGCCATGGTTCCATACTCTAGGAGGAGTTCCTTCCATTGTACATTAAAAGGTAAAGTTCCCTTATGAATGCAAGATCATCACCATCAACGCCGAAGGTGGTAAGGTTGTCTCGACTATCTAGGAAGCTATCAAGGAGCTGAATACCCCTACTAGATTCCATATTATTATTCTCTATGAGGACTACATAGATCCTAAAGTAGCCAGCATATTCAAGAAATGAACTTCATGCCTAGAATGAGGCTAGGAAAGTATCAGCAAGGTATCACGGAGTTGCCGGGCTTCAAAGGTCAAAAGACTCGGTGCAGATTGGCTTATTATGAAGAGAAAGATGAGGGCAAACCAAAGGGTAAGACTTTAAAAGACGTGTTTTTCTATGAGTACAAGCCCTACTCTAGGAAGCCCAAACCTGTTAATGTAGCTAAGACTGAGATACCAAAGTTCGAAATTTTCAAAAACCTGATTATTGACAGAATGGTCGAGCTAAGTATCAAAAAAGTCCGAGAGAAGGTCACCACCAGGATGGAAGAGTTGAAGCTAGAAGAGTTCATAGCCTAAAAAATAAATCAAGAGGAACTAGCTGCTCTTATAGAAAATAACATTTTTAATGTTTTTTATGATGATATTAACGTCCAAAATTTATGAGGAAGATGTTTCTTAACTTTCTAAGATCAATGATATGAACAATTTTGCTTACTTGTGCGATATTTTTTCTGATGGTAGTGTTCATTTTGATAATCATGAAATATACATGTTTGACATCAATTCCATAAATATTGATTCATTTAATTTATGTACAGATGCAAATCCATGAAACATTTTGATAACTCATGACATAACTCCTGAAGAGAGGAGAGAATAATATAAAAAAGAAAAGCGGTATTTGCTTGGTCCTTTGACGACATGCCAGGTCTGGACAGGAAAATAGCAAAGCACCATTTCTTGACTCATGCGCACATCAAGCTGGTCAAACAGAAGATGAAAAGACTAAAGCTGGAATGGGCATAGAAAACACAAAAGAGGTTTCTAAGCAGGTTAAGGCCAAATTCCTCGACATTGTTGACTATCTCGAATGGTTGGCAAACATTGTCCTAGTCTCAAAGAAGGATGGTAAGGTCCGAATGCGCATAGATTGCTAGGACTTAAACAAGGCATGCCCTAAGGATGACTTCCCTCTTCCTTAGATAGATGTAATAGTTGATAGTGCCGCCTCGAATACAATATACTCTTTTATGGATGGGTTCTCCAAGTACAATCAAATCGTCACGTTAGTGGTGGACAAGCTGAAAATGCCATTTATCACCGAATAGAGGACGTAGTACTACAAGGTTATGCCTTTTGGACTAAAGAACATGGGGGAAACTTATTAAAGAGCGGCTACTACCTTGTTTCATGACATGATGCACAAGGAGGTGGAGGTGTATATAGATGACATGATGGTAAAGTCTGAAACAAGGGAGGGGCACTTCCAGGCTCCTAATAAGTTTTTAAGATAATTGGAAAGGTATAACTTGAGACTCAACCCAAAGAAGAGTGTATTTTAGGTTATATCAAGGAAGTCAGCAAGGCATAGAGATTGATCCGGACGAGGTTAAGGCAATTCAAGAGATGCCAGCATAGGAGACGGAGAAAGAAGTCGGAGGTTTTCTAGGACGTTTGCAATACATCAGCGGTTCATTTCCAAGCTCATAATGGTTTGTGATCTTATCTTTAAGGTTTTGAAGAAGCATCAGCCTGCTGTGTTGGATGAATAGTATTAGAAGGCCTTCAACAGAATTAAAGAGTATTTGATGAAGGCGCTAGTACTCAAGCCGCCGAAGGATGGCAAGCCGTTGATTCTATATTTAGCCTTGGAGAAGGAAGCCATAGGAGCAATGGTAGCATAGGGCGAGCCCAATGACGTGGAGCATGTGGTCTATTACCTTAGTAAGAAGTTGCTGCCTTATGAGTCGAAGTATAACCTCATGGAAAAGACATGTCTAGCCATGATATGGGCTATAAGAAAGTTGAGGCACTACTTTTAGTCGTATAAAGTGCAAGCAATTTCAAAAATAGACCCTTTGAAGTACTTATTTGAAGCTTCATCTTTTACAGGAAAGCTAGCTAGATGGTTAGTACTCCTAATAGAGTTTGAAATTGAGTACATTACTAAGAAGTTTGGTAGGGCCGTAGTTGAGTTCCTAGCTCAGAATGGGATTAAAGGAGACGACCCTTGGGATTTGTGGTTTTTTGATGAAAATCTAGAGGCAATCAAGATTCAAGAGTGGAAGATATACGTTGATGGGGCTGTAAAGGCAAGAGGTGCAGGCTTAAGAGTAGTTCTGATCACGCTAGAAGGAGAGATGGTGCTAATAGCTAAGAGATTGGACTTTAAAGGGACCAATAACATGGTAGAGTATGAAGCATGTTTATTTGGATTAGAAGCGGCCGCAGTAGTAGGAGCTAAGCATATGATGGTTTACAAAGACTCCATGCTAGTAATCCAATAAGCCCTCGAGGAATGAAAAGTTAAATAAGAGAGGTTGAAGCCGCATGTCAACTATCTTAAGACTTTAGTATGTAATTTCTCAAAGTGTTCCTTTGTACACTTGCCTCGAGACGAGAATTAGATAGTGAATGTGTTGGCTACCCTGTCATATATGTGGGTCAATCCCTCACACCTTTCAATGAAGCCTTTGGTGATTATGAAATCAGGTGTGCCTTATTATCAAGAAAATCAAATAATACATATTCAGATAGGACTAGAAGAGAAGCCATGGTTATACAATATGAAAAGGTTCATAGAAAATAGGAATATCTAGAAGAAGCAACTGCTAGGGAAAGATACACTGCGTATTCAAGCTAGGAGTTACATCAGCCATGAGGGGGTCCTGTATAAAATAATGGTGTCAGGTGGGCAACTCCGATGTGTGACTAAAGCGGAAGCTCACGTAGTGATGGAAGAAATGCATAAAGAAAGGAGTATGTAGGCCACATATGAACGACATAGTATTAACTAGGAAGATCATACAATAAGATTATTATTGGTTAATGATGGAAAAGTATTGTACAACACTAGTGAGAAAATACCATGAATGCCAACTGTATAGTGACCTGAGTCTCGTACCTCCAACTGAGCTGCACAACTTAACGTCTCCTTGGCCCTTTGCAGCTTGGGGGATCAACATCATTGGAGAAACAAAACCTCCATCGAACCGTCATAAGTTCATAGTCGTAGTAATTGACCACTTCTCCAAATGTGTCGAAGCTGAGTCATTCACCACCACTGAGGCAAGGCAGATGGCTAGATTGATAGAAAAGAACCTGATCTGCAGATACAAGGTCCCACATTATGCTGTGATGGATAATAAAGTGCAGTTCATAGGTGAGACAACAGACCTACTAGTGGAATACAAGATTGAGCATCATTTGTCTTCTCCGTATAGACCTTACGTGAATAGAGCAATAAAAGCAGCCAACAAGAACTTGAAGAAAATACTCTCGAAGATGGTGTGAAATCACAAGGACTGGTCATTTTGGCTACCCTTGCACTTTGGGGATATCATACAACCGAGTGAACATTGACTAGGCAAACACCGTACTCTATGGTTTATGGGACTGAAGCAGTTTTGCCGATTGAGTTAGAGTTGATGTCTTTGAGAGTTGTATTAGAGGCTGAATACTGGAGTATCAATAGGTCGAGTAAAGATACTGGCAATTGGCTTTAGTTGATGAGCAAAGAATGAAAGCCAATAAACTGGTAAAGAAGATCTTGCTAAGATCTCAGACCTGGAGTGGAACGAATTCACTGAACCAATAAACTTATATCATCTCAAGAAATACTATGTGCAAAAAATAATAATAGAAAAAATAGCTTACTAATTGAAAAACCTGAAAAGACTGATCAGGCAAAAGTTAGCACAAAAGAGAGAAAACAATTAGCTAGAAAATTTGAAAAGACTAGCTGATAACATGAGTTATATCTTGTGAAATCAAAATATATCCATTTGGAATTTTACTAAATGAATAAATCGTTTAGAATTATTATCAAACATATATATATATATATATATATATATATATATATATATATATATATATCCGTTTACCATTCTATACATTAACTAAAAGGAAAACAAAGCTAAAAGTGCTAAGCAAAACAAGTGAGATATAAAAGAACCATATTTTCTATTTTCTTCTTCTCTTAACATCTGTATCCGTAAATAAAGTAGCTAGTTGTTGGGTCCTCTTAAATCGGGCGAAATCAGGAGAAGTGAAAATCTGAAGCTGATCCCAAGCATTGAAGTTGTCATCGATGGTCAGATCGCCCTCGAAGTCAAGGATTTGCTTTATGTTTCAACGAGGCCAAAGTCTCTCAATCTTATCTAGGAAGTCTTGTCTGAGTGGGAAGTTTTTGAATTCAGGCGAGAATTCTAAGATTTGTTGCCTCTACCCTTACTAGCAACAAACTCTCGAAGGTGTGTAAAAGGTAGACGCCCGTAATCCAAGTAAGGGTACACAATCACCATACATCATGAGTGTGAGATACTTGATTCTCCACCAAGGGCAAGTCCAGCAAATGAGTGTGTCTGAAATGTCTTTCATCTAAGAATTCTAGCCATCATGACCCCATGGGGTAACAACAGATTAAGTCTACACATGCTTCGGCTTGTATTTATCGATATTCCTCAAGATGATTAGTATTTGAAGCTTCTCCCACAACCAAATCTATAAAAATGAGAAAAACAGAAAAATAAATAAAAAGTAGAAAAAAAAGAAAAGAAATAAGCTAAGCTGAAAATTCGAAAGGGTGACTTAGGTAAAAATTAAGACAAAAGCCTGCTAAGTTCAAAACCCACAAGGTCGGCTTAGGCAAACATTAAGGTAAAATAGTAAAAGAAAAGAGATTTGGCTATGTACCTGTAAGAGAACGAGACTGCCACCAAACCGCTGATAGGTTTTATACATTATCTAACCTAAAAATGTTTTCAACCAAGATGAGTGGAATTGGATCTACTCCATGCTCCACCTGGTGAATAATGCCAGCAATTTTGATATCTCCCTCTCCTTGAGGAAAAATCAGCAGAAATTGGATATAAAGGCAAAAGCCTAGCATCTGAATCCAAGAAGGCGTATCCTTTTCCTTCTTCCCACATCAAGAAATCAACGAAGTAAGGGTAATGTACTCACTAACAGAATGGGAAAGTACCTAGCTGGGGGCATGTCGAACAATTCCACCAGTTTGCTAGGAAAAGGGTCATTGAGTTTGGCAAGCCAATGAGATGCATAGAATCCTCGGGGGCATCAAGAATAGTAGAGAATTCTTTAATCATGGGGTATAACTCTTATCGATTGAATCTAAAGACATGGTCTCTTGGGCACCAAAAGTTGACAGCAGAATGGAGAAATCCAAAATCAAGTTTGGTGTGTTGCATGGCCTTGAAAGATGAAAGATGGAATTTCCAATTTAATCCAGCCACCATTTATTAGGGTTTTGAGGAGAGTTTGTGGGCTTTTGGCACTCTTTTGAGACATATTTTTGGCTTTTTGAAGTGTGAGATCGCATGTGCGGAAGTGAGGGGGCTCATGGATATAAATAGGCCTCAAATCAATGTTTGATTCAGACTCTACAATCGCAAAGCCAATCGGTTGTACATAGAGTTGAATCGGCTGAGCACACAGCTGATCAGCTGTTTGGCCTCCCGGTGCAATTTATGGCTAATTTCAGTAACTTTTTTAGGTGCTCATTTAGTTTTCGGTGCACAAAGGCTCACAAAAATGCAATAGTAAAGGGAAATGATCAAAATGGAAGTAATTCAAAATCCAAAATCATAATTTTATATATCCTCGTAAATTTAGAAGTCTACAAAAGTATTAAAAGTCAATGAGACTCTACAAGCAAAGAGGGAAAGTGCAAGTAAGATCAGAAGCCGAGGTTCTCTTCTGAATCCCCATCCCATCGTCGAAGTCGGTGTCCATTCCCTGGGTCCGCAAGGCTAATAGCTGAAAGCGTGTTGATCCAACGTTGTTGAGCGTCGATCTAACTCTGTAGGTCATCCACTTGCCCTTGCAAACCCTTATGGTCCTTCTTACCCGATGTAAAAACATAAAAGAGAAAAGTAACTTACATGTGTGTAAGTGTTCAGAGTGAATTTTGGAGAGAGGGAATGCTCTATGGCGAGCCGGTGCTCATCACACCATAAGGACTCCATTATGAGACCATAGAATCCAGAAGGAATGAAACACTCCCTGAAACCACATCAGATGTGGCTGTAGGAGGTGCCTCGGAGGCAACACCAGCGGAGGAGCCTGTGATGTGGGAAGGCTTGGAACGTCGAGCTGATCGCCCCTCGGTCAGCTCACAAGTAGTAGGAGCCTGGTAGAGGAATTGTAAATAAATAATTAGAAAAGCGAGATGCAAAAAGAAGAATTCCAAGTAAATCTAGAAAAATACTTGAGCTATAACGTCGTCGCCTAAGGGCATGGCCCTCAACAGCTAAGGAATGAAGGAATTGTAATCTGTCTGCTGAGATCATATGGTGAGATCCTCATGCTCATCGTACACCGTTGAACATTCTGCTAGCTCCTTACTAGTAAGGTCCGCCGTCCAGAATATAGAAAGAGGAGAGATAATGGAACTCGGCGCCTATTGGGGCCTCACTCCCACCCATAGATCCTCTCTCCTAAGTACCACACCCAATAGGCGGGTCCGATCAGCAAGATCTTCCTCTACTCGAGGTCAACCGCGTATAGCATTTAGGGGTTCCACTAGCAATGCTCCCCTAGTCAGTCACCTCGAATTTGTAAACCAGAAAGGTAAGCAACTATATAAAGAAATCATGAATATGACTAATAAGTTAGGTTTACCTTGTTCTAGGTCAAGTTGTTGATCCACAAGCAGTGCACGTGAACCTGAGCCCACTCCAAGGTGACAGTCTTGCTAAAGCCCCAACGACTCAAGCGAGGGAAAGCCTACGAGGTGCAGATGGGCTGTGAGCCCACCAAAAGACTGATCTCCAAGGCCCAAACCTACAAAACAAGAATTAGCATTCACTGTATTTATAAAAGAAACTAAGGAAAAGTAGTCATAGCATAACTTACATGGATTGCATGCTAGAAACCACAGATCCTCTTACTACATCGGATAGTAACGTCCATTTGGTGGTACAAGTATGCTAGAGCTGCAGATCCCTAGTTGTAGGAGGAAACCTGATCCAAATCCCACAATGGGGCTAAGTAGTAAAAGTTTAGTGAATTCCCTGAATATCTGAACAAAGTCGTATGGAAGGGGTACACTAAGAATGCTCGGGCCATCTGATCAACCTCTTGAGCATTTTATTCTTGAATATCGGCAGGAACCTGAGTAGATCAGTGATGAAGCACTTTCGGTTGTCGGAGCGTTGATCGTGGATCACATCGTCAAATGGCACGAGCGTGCTAGAGAAATCGATTCTTGTGATAGCGAAAAAGGAAAAGGGGAGAGTGTCAACGCACCGACCGAGGTGTGGAAGGTGTGAGTAGTATCCATCCCCTCTCGAGCAGGGCATAAACAGAAGTGTGGTCGACCCTCCCTATGACTGACGGGAGTGTGGCTATGAACCGATGGATGCCGATATCTCCGATCCTAGCGTAAACCAAGCTAAGGAGCTGGTCGAACCACTCGCAGGCACTATAGAAGTTTCCGGCGAACCGGATCGACACAATGTCACCCTATAAGCCAAATACACATGTATTAAACATATTTTATTAGTTGATATTTTTCCAAAAGAGCACTAGAAACCCTTGTCCGGCCGGTGCACGGTCGATTTAGATTGTGCCTACATAGAGCCAATCGGCACTGTGCAGAGCCGATCAGCTATACGCATAGCTGATTGGCACTACACATAGCCGATCGGCTCCACAGGCTAGGGCACATGGCTTTTCAATAATTTTTTTTAATTTTTTTACATATTTTGGACAAATAATATGTATATCAAGTCTATAAGTCGTAGGAAACAAAGTTTAAGTTGAGAAATTACCTCTTCGACTGCCAAAAATGCCCGGTGGGTGTTCAATTTTATGAAAAGGGGAATTCCTCTCCCTTCACAAGCCCAAGGTCATTTTGGCAAGAAATCAGAGGAGAAAACTCCTAATTCGCTGCGATTAGGGTATGTTCAACAAATCTTAAGGAAGAGGTTGCCATTTAAGATTGATTTCATGGAACTTGGTTAAGAAATGAAAGAGAAATCATAGAAAGAGTGAAAAAAGGTTTGAGAGAAAAAATTAAGAAAATGGATGAAGTGAATGAATGACGGATGTAAGGATATATATATATATATATATATCTTGAAAAGCATAAAAGTGTCGTTTAAGTCCCCAATCTATCAAAATCATGTTTTACTCTAAAAAATTAATGCAAGTTCATAAAAGACACAAAGAAAGCCAGTTGGTGGCTCAAAATGAAAGCTTCTTGAAAATTACAAGTTTGGTCCTTGACCCATCAAAATTACGCTTTAGTCCCTAAGTGGGTCAAGTACCAATATAGCTTCCAGAAGACATCAAAACAAATCAGATCGCACCCCGAGAAGGGAAATTCTAACCAAAGTTACTATAAAGTGGAAAATTACCAACTTGACCTGAAGTGGTAAACTGATTCTTGAAATGGAAAATAGCCAAAATGAATTTCTATAATCATGAAACTAACAGACGTGCTTCCCAAATAGCAGGCGAAGCCCTCAACCTAAGTAGGCGAAGTCCTCAACCATAAGCAGGCAAAGCCCTCAACTTAAGCAGGCAAGTCCTCAACTTAAGCAGGCGGAGTCCTAAAAAATCCAAGCGGGCGTGGTCCCCACATTAAATCAACAATTAAAGTTTGAGCTTATGAGGCGTGGCTTCTATAGCTCATAGTGATATCTTCTTTCCGTATTCTTGATATTATGATTTGTCTTAATTTATTTAAACGCATTGCATGCTTATAAATTTTGACAAACTAGGGGCAGTTATCAACTATCTAGGGAATTACAGAAAATCATATGACGAAAGTTACTGCCTTTTCCAGTCTCAGGAGAAGAAGAACAAGCGAATTTAAGGATAGAGTTGAGGTTAATCCAACTAAAATTATCATTTTAAAATCAATTAGGAGTTAATTGCCAAGAAAAATAAAGTTTAAGGGTCAAAATGATGATTTTCAAAAGTTCAGGGACTTCATTGAAATTTCTTTGTCAAACTTCCCATGTATAGAGCCAATCGGCTATATGCAGAGCCGACCGGCTCTTCGCAGTGCCGATTAGGGTTTTCTTCTTCGATGTCATTTTTTCTTAACACATTTACATCCAAATATGGATTTTAATCCTTTAATTTCTAGCATGCCTTGCATCTTGTCAAGTCTTGCACTTAAGCCACTCACAGCTTCATTGCTGGCCAGGGAAGTCTCATTCTTGGCCTGGTCTAGCACAAACTTATCGAAATTCCAACAATTCTAGGGCACTCCCTTCTAGCAGGGTCTTCGGTATTCGCATTAGTAGCAGTTGTGGCAGTAGTTTCAAACACGATAAGAGCCTGATCAATAGCAGCAAGAGGATTAGCTACTACAGGGGCAGTTGGTGCAACTAGTGTTGCAGGTGGGGCTTGATTTGTATCCATCCTAGCAAAAAATTGTTAGAGATCCTCCCTAATTACATTCTTGAGCATCTCGACATCTTGCTCATTAGCTCTCTTGTTTGCCATCTCAAGGGCAGCTTGGGTTTCAATTACAGAAGCTTGATGTCTTAGTGTTTCAAGATACTCTAATAGAGACTAGATTTTTGGTGCAATCGGTACCCTCTCCAGCCTAACGCTCTTTCTTCTTTTCCAACCTAAAGGAGTAGGGGTGTTTAACCAAATTGTTAATCCGATCAACCTAAAATACCCAATAGAAATCGAAGTTAATTTGTTGGGTTTAAACTGTCTTGGATTAGAGATAGTTTGCAAATATCTAAAACTGAGTAAAAATGGGTTGGGTTCGATTTTAAATTTAAGAATTATAGTAAAACCGGACCCAACTCAATATAAAACTAAAGTTTAAAATCTATATGTAATACATAATTGATATAAAATTACTATTTCTAATATCATACAAATACTTTCTTTCATAATCATAAAATTTTTTATAATGATTTTTCTATTTTATTTTACCATTTTTTCTCTTAAACTCTTAGAATTGTTATTTAGTTTTACTTTTTCTCATCAAAAGTAATATTAAATTTTGAACTTTACTTATTTGACTTTATCTATTCATCTAATATAACTATATAATTACATATAATTTCGTTTGTTACTTTTCTTATTATTTAGTTTTACTTTTTTGAATTCTATTTTTAAAACCAAACCTAATTAAATTCGATGAACCTAAATTTATTAGTTTTTTAATTTTAAATATTGGATTCAGTTTTAAATAAGAACAACCCTACTAATATTGTTTGGTTTTAGCATATAACTTTTAAACCGATCAACCCGACCACAAACACTCCTATAAAGGAGAATCTATATGGCTTCAAAAAACAGAGTTAGTGAGATGCATGATGTGCATGATACACGTGTAATGCATAAAGACAAAAAAAGAATTAGCAAACATACATATTTACAAAATTCTACATAAGTATCCTTCCAAACATATTTCTCCTGTACACTATTCATGGTTCTTCCCTAGGATTTTGGGCCTCGGCTTTCTATCAATAGGGGATAGTAGTCCCAACGTGCATGCTGTCAGCACCCACTTTTCATATCTAGATATCGAGAGAATTACAGAAAACTCCATGATGAAAGTTACTACCTTTGTGGGTCTCGAAAGACGAAGGATAGGTGAATCCAAGGATATGGTTGAGGTTAATCCAGCTGAAATTATCTTTTTAAAATAAATTTTGAGTTAATTCTCAAGAAAAATAAAGTTTGAGGGCTAAAATTATGAATTTTCCAAGTCTAGGGACTTAATTTTAAATTTTTGTCAAACTTCCCATGTATAGACCCAATTGGCTCTCCATAGTGTTAATTAGGGTTTTCTCCTTTGAAGTCATATTTTCTTGATGCTTTTATGTCCAGATGCTAATTCTAGAAGATAATTGATGATAATTATGAATTTCTAATAATATTTATTCAAATTTTAAAAGATTACTATTGGATATTTATCAATTTATTTTTTGAAAAATCTAAGATTATCTATTCCTGTAGGATTTCCTTTGAAACTCTATCTCTATAAATAGAAAGAGATACCTAGGGTTAAAAAAACAACAAGAAACTATAGAATAAGAGGAGAGAAAAGTTAATATCGATTTGAAAAAAGTTACATTCATCACTAGGCATAAGGTTTAAGTCATTAGGAAAGAAGGCCATTAAGAAAGAACTTTTTTTTGGAAACCTTTTTTAAAGACGACATAAGCTTTCCTAATACCACATCTAGCACTGGATTCCTAACCAATCTTCGATTCAACTGCTTCTTCATCACCTGAGACTCGCAGAACCATCAACTAAAGTGGCAACCTAAGGGTTCTCTAACATGCATCCATCATTATCAAAATCACTATAAATTGGTTTTCTTATTTTCTTTTTCTTTTACTTAGAAACATGATTAGGGTTACCTTTATATTTTATTTTTATGATTAATATGATTAGATTAGGGTTTCCTATTAATATGCATGTTATTGATTTATTGGATTTTCGAATATGATAATAAGAACATTCAGGTTTTAGGATCTGATTAATCAAATGCATAGGATTATATGATTAGATTTCTATTTTCATTATGAGATTGTAAACAAATTAGTTAGGGTTATATAATTAATCTGCCATTCCTATTCACCGTGCTTTTAGTTTTTAAGGTTTTGTATTAGTATTTAGGGTTTTTAGCTCAATAAATCATTATTTGATATTTTTATTTCATTTTTATTTTATTTCTTTCATATTTTAATCAGTTTTTACCCTTTATGTATGTTAAAATCGTGTCTAGGATGTGAGGATTACACAGAAAATCAAAGAAGTCAGCTTGGATGCCCCAGAGCCGATCGGCTCTACACCTATTTCCCTCAATTTTTGATATTTTATGAATTTTTGATGTATTTTCATCAATTTTATGTACTGTAGTTAGGTTTTATAGCTTTTCTTTATAATTCTAGTTATACGTTATGCTGTAATAGCTAGATTTATCTTTATGTTCTTTATTTTTGTTTGTTTCATATTTTTTGATGTATAATAAATAATTATAACATGACTGCCTAATTAAAAAATAGACACAAAGACTTTAGGTTAAAAATTGGATCCAACATGAAAACTGTAGTCCAATAGGTTAATCAACATTAATCGGGCTTAAGTTCTAAAATTAAAGTAGATTTAGTGGGCCTTACCATATTTTAGTTAGGATTTGGTTGCATTAGAATTAGGTTTACACAGGACGGGCCTTATCATAATAAGTAGTCCATTAGGCTTAAAGGTTGAAAGTTAAAGAATAATTTGTAATTGCCCAGACTAGGTGGGTTATGTGCATAATTAATTAGTAAGCTAGATATACAACTTTAATATGGGCTAGGCTTAATAAAATGGGCTAGACCTAGGTAAATTATGTGTGTATTTGGTATGCCTATGTATGAACTGCTGGATTTATAGGAAATTGATTTATTAAACAATAAAATTAATGACTAATATATACACAAATAAGGAAGTTGGCTTTCAGATTCATCTTTAGATTTGTGGCGTAAGCTTCCTAATGGAATCTAAGAAACGCCGCTCATTAGTAAAAGTGTCCCGGTAATTACCCGGGTGGCCACTCCCATCTCTGCGCTAGTCTTAATGATTAGTTAGCATGTTTCCGATAAGGTTACAAAGCATTATAGTGTTGTAGTTGCAAAAGGCACTTGGATGTGCACCTGAAATCGCCGTCCACACATGCCATAAGCTCTCAAAGCATATTAAAGCAAATTGTTTACCCTTATGAACCAAGAAGGGGGGTTGAATTGGTGAATAGAAGAAATGATGAAAAATTTAAAACTTGTTAGAAGATAAAGAATGAGTAAAGAGAAAAGAACATAAGAGTTTATAGTGGTTCGGGTGTTAATAAACCTTACATCCACCCCCCAATTCACCTTCACTCATGACAAATGGAGTTTTTCTAAGCTCACTCCCAACTTAGTATTTTAGGGCTCACACTAAACCTTACAACTTGTGTTTTTACAAATCACACATAATCTTCACAAGAGTTTCACCTAGGCTAACTTTCAAAATCTAACCTAAGTGTTTTGGCTAATACTCAAACCTCACAAAAGCATTCAAGCTCTTACAACAACCACGATTGTAGAAATTAATTGTAAGAACAGAGAAAATTGAATGCACAATAATGTATGCTTTTGGAGGTTATTGATCAACCATTAAAGGCCATTTAATGTGATTTTAGCCTAGAAGGAGCCATTACACATATATCTCCAAAAACCTACCAAAATTGCTTTAGGATAGCGCATTAAATGCACTGTCAGAGTGCAAATCATGGTCACGATTTTTGCTAAAATCTGAAATGCCTCAAACGACTATCTGACGTGGTAGTATAGCATTAGCGGGTTTTGGAATGATCATTGGAAGTTTCTAATGGACATTTGATGCTTTAAAGTTTGCGGTCGCGCCTACTCAAGTTGCGGTCGCGATTATGGACTTTGCATCTCAATTCTCTACTGCCTTGAAACTTCTCATTTTCGCGATCGTGCCTAGCTTGGTGCAGTCACGATCCTTGACCTTTGTAGGCCAAAAGTCTCCGCCTTAAAAATGCTCATTTTTGCGATTGCGCCTGCTTGCTGCGGTCACAATTTTGAGGTACATTTTCTTTAATCAAACTACAATATCAAAACTCAAAAGGACATTAAATTTGTTTATTAAGATCAAAATTAGGGATAAGGCCATGTGACAAAGCACTTAGGCTAAGAATCTCTTCTTTTTTTTTTTAATTTTGACAGATAAATTGATTGAAAGGAGATAAAAGTGAAATTAGTAAACTTTAATTGCTATAAATTTCTCCTAAAGTCTTGCTCCCTCTTAAATATTGCATATAAATTATATTTTGATCCTTATATCTCTTTATATCTTTCTTTATATTTTTCTCTCCCCCTTTGTTAATATCAAAAAGGTTAAAAAAGAACAAGAAAATTAAGGATAAGTAAAGAGTAAGTAAACATAGGAGAGCAAAGAGATAGATAATAATTGATGTTATTAAAAAAATATAAAATTACAAGACCAAATGGGACTAAGAAGATAAAAACAAAAGAAATAAAAAAAAAATGAATGCAAATGATATCAATGAAGAATGGCTTCTAAAGATCATTGGACCCATTTAACTCTGCTTCATTCTCGTCCTTCTCCTCATTAGATTCATCATCTAACAACCTTGAAGAATCCAGACGGCAGTGGAGCATCCCATGGTATTTTTGGATCTCAATGAGATCGTCAAGGACATACTTAAGTCTATAAAACTTTTCAAGCTTTTTGGCTTGCTTGGTCATGAAGATCATCATTTTGTCCCTGAGGGTGACCTTTCCTTGAGGAATACTCGTTTCTTGCTCAACCCTCTCTTCTCCATTCTTTATTTCTTCCACATCTTTTTCTTCCTCTTCACCCTCTTCAATGTGCAATCTTACTTTTTTCTTCTTCCTTGCTTATTCCATGGAGAAGGCATTAACACCCAAGATTACCTCTGAGGAGTCATCACCTTTCTTTGAGAAAATGTGTGTTTTCCCCTAGTGTTTATGGCTAGGAGAACATTTGCCCATAAATTACTTTTGGCATAAATAAGCCATCAAAGTCTTTAAAACCTATAATTCAGACCCCTTAATTAATGGAAAAAAACACAATGTTAGGTATTATTGAAAAGGCAAGTCAGTTGGGTCCCACTTCTTCTTCCTCCTCTTCCTCCCCCCTTCTCTTTATGCAATACCAACTCCAATGAGTCTTGGTTCATGAACAACAATAGAAACCTCTAGCTAACATTTCAATTTATAGAACTCGTATTTGATATGCAATTCCCATAATTCACACAGTACAAACTAAGTAATCAAACTTACCAACAAGAGAGACATTAATCTAAGTGCACTAGTATTCATGTAAAATTATTTGGTTTTTGAAAAAAAAAACTATGTTGTAGATTTTAGTAAGTGACAAAAAGACGAATCTAAGGATAATATGAAGAAAAGCTATTTTAAATTTACTAATTATATTATCAGAAAACTATAAGATTATCTCCAGATATTTGCATGCACAAGAATCAAATCAAATTGCTCAAAATTCTTCTTTTAAATTCAATACTGTGCAGCCAAGCAAGTCTATTAACATAACACAAAAAATCATAAGCAATGAACTGCTAACTATCAAGATCTAAGGCAAAATGAGGGAGCAAACAAAAAAATATCATGGGCATCTCATTTTCACATGATAATGAAGAGTAAGGTGATAGACTATTATTGATGTAAAAAAAGAGTTAACAAACTTTTAAGACCACTTGAGACTTGGGTTTTATGATTTTGAGTTGTCAAGGAAATTTATTATGAGAGATGATAACATGGAAGAGCAAATTGAAATGGGTATGTAAAATTTTAATAGGAAGTAGATTGTGCTTATTTGTAAAATAGATATAGTTTTGTTTGGATTAAGGTTTTTTAGTTGTTACGTACAGTTTGTGTTGTGCTCTTTCTTAATGCGAATGATGTCTACCTAATAGTAGAGAAAGAAAGAGAAGAGATAAAATAGAAAAAAATTTACTTAAGAGAAGAAAGAGGTTGGATAGTAGATTTGATGGACATAATTTAGCGGATATAGAAATCTAGTGGTTTTTTACTGAGTTAACTCTTGTGGGACCTAACTTATTCGCCAACTCAACAATGTCTAACACCATTTTCATTAATTGAGGGGCTAAAATTATAGGTTTTAAAAACTTCGATGGCTTATGTGCACTTAAAAATAGTTTAGGGGCAAATGTGCTCCTACCTATCGACATTAAGAGTAAAAATGCACCTTTTCCCCTTTCTTTTTTTATCACTTTAGAATGTAAGAAGTGTTGAATGGTGATGTAGTTGGTACTTATTGGTAATGGATGTTTTAAGAAGACAACATTTATGGGAGTAAGGAGCTTGAAGTAGTTTGCAATCATGGATACATAAGATGAAACTAAAATGCATCCATGAGAAGATTTGGAGAGATGGACAAAGTCAATGAGAAAGTAAGTTAATTGGATTGGTTTGTTATGGATCATGCAGTAGAGGATGCATAGATCTTTTTGAATGATTCTCATTGCCATCATACCTTCCATGAATGGTAAGTGTGACGATCCTATGGAGGGTCCAATAAAGAAGAGATTTAAGGTGTTTGGCATTGGAATTTTATCTAATTTTATTTTAATAGCAATTTCCTTTCCAAAAAGAGACCAAACTTACTTGGAGATCTTCTAGAGCGATGATTCCTGACTCTTGAAAGTTGAATTGCACCAAGTTCACTTCTTATGAAGGAAACCTTTGAACCAAAGAAATTGAAGGAGATGCCAAAAGTATCCAAGTTATCCTCCTTGTCTCTAGCTTACATCTAAGGAACTTAAAACTCCAAGGTGAGTTCCTTATAGCCATCCATGCTTGGGTATACAAGCTTCTCCATCTGGATGTTGTTGAGATGCTTGACAACATCATCATAGATCCTAAGTTTCCTAAAGTCAATGTTGAGTGGAGCTCTTGAAGCTTCAAATTTCTTCTTTGCAAGAACCTTGTACTTGTTCCTTGCTTTTTGACTTGTACCCTTCATTTTTATTGGTATATCTAGAGAGGAGGCAAGGACATCTTCGTCTAGGGCCTTACCCTTGCCCTTGTATCCTTGAGAAGTAATTTTCTTTAGAACCATGAGAGAATGAGAGAAGGATGATATGATGTAATGAAAGTGTAGAGAAAAAGCTTTGAAAAAATGCTTTTTAAAGGGAGAACTTTTTCTTTGGAGAGTAAAACTATCTAAAGTGTGTTTATGGGTTATTATAAGGTGCATTATACATAAAAACTAGTCAGAAGGGTAAAAAATCATTTAAGAGGTGTAATTCCTTGTAAATTGTTCAAACTAATAGTAAAGAAATTAGCGAAAATCGTGCTATTTATAACCGTGATCATGAGTGCGGTCGCGAATTTTGAATTTCTGTCAGAATGGCTAGTTCGACTAGTTTCACGACCTAAAAAAGAGCAGAATCACCACATATGTAAAGCTTCAATTCTTGCCTATTCTCGCAATTGTGCTTGTTCATTCGAGACCGCAGTTTTTGAAAATTCAATACAAGTTAAGAAAACTTGAGGCAAAAACATGCATCCCTTAGTCCCGTGTGACAAATAATTCACATTGATATATAAATGGATGCAATAATAATGAATGCATTTATTTGATCCATGTTCAATTCCATTCAATAAAATCCACAATCATATAACCAAACATGGCATATTCATTTAAGACAATTTCCATGAAACATACCTAGTTTCCTTTTACTAAAATTTAATCTATCTTCACTAAGGGCTTTGGTAAAGATGTCAATAAGTTGATTATTGGTGTTAATAAATTCTAACACTACGTAACCATTTTGGACATGATCCCTTAAAGAAAGTGATGCTTAATGTATATATGCTTACTCCTATAGTGTTGAATGGGGTTCTTAGACAAATTTATCACATTAGTATTGTCACATTTAATTGGAATGTGACTAAGCACTTGACCATAATCTTTAAGTTGTTGTTTTATCCATAAAACTTGCGTACAACAACATCTTGTTGCAATATATTCTGCTTCGGCGGTGGATAAGGCAACCGAGACTTACTTCTTGCTAAACCAAGATACTAAGCATTCACCTAAGATATGACAAGTTCTAAAAGTGCTCTTTCTATCTAAGAGACTACTTGCAGTCAACATCGGAGAAGCCAACTATGTCAAAGGAAGTATCCTTAGGATACCAAAGACCTAGATGTATAGTGCCATGCAAATATTTTAGAATTCTCTTAATGGCATGTAAATGAGACTCTCTAGGACTAGATTGAAAACATGCACACAAGCAAAGACTAAACATGATATCGGGTCTAGAAGCTATGAGATAGAGTAGAGATCCAATCATCCCTCTATATTTTTTCTCATCAATTGGCTTACCCTTTTCATCTTTGTCTAAATTAGTTGATGTGCTCATTGGTGTCTTGGCAATCTTACATCCCTCCATTACAAACTCTTTGAGAAGTTCTCTTGTATATTTGGATTAGTTGATGAAGATACCATCCTTGCATTGCTTGCTTTGCAATCCTAGGTAGAACTTGAGTTCACCCATCATGCTCATCTCAAATTTTCTAGTCATATACTTGAAAAACTCCTCACACAAGGATTCATTAGTAACACCAAATACTATATCATCAAGATAAGTTTGAACAACTAAAGTGCCACACTTATGAGTTTTCACAAAAGGTGTTGTGTCAACCTTCCCTTTTGTAAAACCATTTTGCAATAAAAATGTGCTAAGACTTTCATACCAAGTTCTAGGAGCTTGTTTTAAACCATATAAGGCTTTAGATAATTTGAAAACATGCTTTGGATATTCATGATGTTCGAAACAGAGAGGTTGTACAACATACACTTCATCCTCTATAAAACCATTTAAGAAAGCACTTTTGACATCCATTTGAAAAATTTTAAAGTCTATGTGATAAGCATAGGCTAGCAATATCCTAATGGCTTGTAATCTTACTATAGGTATAAAGGTTTCATCATAGTCAATGCCTTCCTCTTAGTTATAGCCTTTGGCAACCACTCAGGCTTGTTTCTAATGATGGAACCTTGCTCATCCAACTTTCTTTTATACACCCCCTTACAACCTATAATAGGATGATCTTTCAAGTCTAGGAATAAGTTTCCAAACTTGATTTTTATCAAATTTGTTGAGTCCTTCTTGCATAGCAATCACACAACACTCATCATTAAGAGCTTCATTAATGGTCCTAGGCTCAATTTGAGAGACAAAAGCAAGATTATTATCTAAATATTTAAATAGAGATCTAGTACTTAGACCTTTGGTGAGATCACCTATGATTAGTTCTTTAGGATGCCTCTTTGTTTTCCTCCATTCTTTAGGCATCTCTTGTGGTGTTTCCTCTTGAAGAGGTGGAGAAGGTTCAATTTATTGAGATTGAGTTTGAGAAGATTCTCCCACTTGATTTTCATCATCATTAATGTCAAGCTTCTCAAAGTCACCTGCAAAATTATGAAGAGAGTCTTTCACAAGATCAAGTGTATTAGACTCATAAAAAACAACATTCATTGACTCTTCAACTACCATACACCTTTGATTAAATACCCTATAAGCTTTGCTAGAGGAGGAGTACCCTAAAAATATGCCTTCATCCATTTTGGATGAGAATTTCCCAAGACTGGCCTTGGTATTTAAGATATAGCATTTACATCCAAATACCCTTAGATATGAGATTTTGAGTTTTCTTCCATTCTATAGCTCATAAGACATTTTATTCAAAATAGGTATTTTGAAAGTTATATTTATCAAATAACATATGATGTATTGATAGCTTCAGCCTAAAAGTAAGTGGGTAAACTATACTCATTGAGCATTATTCTAGCCATCTCTATAAATGTCCTTTTTTTTTCTTTCTATAACACCATTTTGTTATGGTGTTCTAAGGGATGAGAAATCATGAGAAATTTCATTTTCATCACAAAAGGATTCAAACAATACATTTTCAAATTTCTTTCCGTCATCACATCTTATTTTAGAAATGCAAAACCCTTTTTCATTTTGAACTTTTTTTGCAAAACTTTTAAAAGCTTCAAAAATATTATTCTTATAAGCTAAGAAACTACCCAAAGTAAATCTAGAGTAGTCATCAATAAGGACATACGCTTAATTTTTCTCCTAAGCTAGCAACTCTAGTAGGGCCAATTAAGTCTATATGAATTAATTGAAGGGGTATAGATGTACTTACTACATTTTTAGCTTTGAAGGAAGCTTTGTGTTGCTTTCCCATTTGGCAAGGTCCACATGTCTTATTCTTTATGAACTTCACCTTAGGCAATCCAATCACTACCTCATCCTTCTTTAGGCTACAAAGGAGCTCCATGCTTGCATATCCAAGCCTCTATGCCAAAGCCAAGAGTCTTCACTAAAAGAAACAAGACACTCAAAAGACTCATTAGCAATCTTGTGTAAGTTAATCGAGTAGGTATTGCTAAACCTTTCTCCTCTAAATATTTTCTTGTCATTCCCTAAGGAAGTGACTTAGCAACCCTTAGAGTCAAAGGTGACCTTATTACCTTTATCTCACAATTGACTTGCATTCATTAGGTTATGCTTCAAACCATAAAAAAGAAGTACATTATTAATAAGAGGAGAGTCTTTCTTACTAATGAAGCCGATGCCTACAATCTTACCTTTGGCATTGTTTCTAAAAGTTGCCTTTCCTCAATCTTCTTTAAGTGAGAGAAGAGGTTGGCATTCCCGGTCATGTGCCTTAAGCAACCGCTATCCACATGCCAATCTCCTTCTTTCAATGTTGACTTGAAGCATACCTACAAAAGTGAAATTAACTTTATTTTCTTTTAGGTACTCAAACCATTTTGGGTCCTTTGGGGTTTGTCATGACCCAATCTATAGGCCCGTGACCGACACTAGGGAATGGGTAGGCTTAAAGCGACTGAAACCCGTAGCAAGCTTGACTAGCCAAAGATCCAATTAAACGCATACATGATTATATACTATTGAAATAACCCAACATTTCATTCACAAGTCTGCACATTATTAGATTAATCCTCTAGCTAGATTGCTAGTAAAAATCCCATAATTTTTAACATACCAAATCAAAACATAATATACCAAGTACACTACTGCGAAGAGTCTAGAATTCCAAATAATTTGAAATATAAAAGTTAAGGTTTAATTACAATGAGTCCGAAGGGAAAGAGAAAGTTATACTCAACCAGGGCAAATGCCAAAAATATTCTTTCGTTACCTACCTCTAATTAATGCCGATGCGCACGCGGTCCTGATACAACCATTAGGTGGTATGTTCTACTGTCGTCTCATCTCGAGTCAACAAGCAATCATAACATAGATAATATGGAAAATGACATAAATAATAAGTAATTTTACTATTGTTCAATAATTTATTAAATAAGATTGAACAACACATATATTGCAGACATGAACTTAATTAATTAAGTAAATAGTACATAAATAATTAAATCCATAAATCTATTATGTAGATGAATAATAAATAACTAATCTAAATTTATAAATCAACTAGTTGGATAAATAATAAATAAATAATTTAAATCTACAAATCAATTACTTAAATATAGAATAAGAAATAATAAATTTTTTCAAGCAATATCCACAATAATGAAAATATATTAATACGATGAACACATTATTAATATACATAATAATTATTAATTGAAAATGCTATATAAGAACTTGGCATAGCACACATGTAGAGGACATATGAATTTAACTCACAGTTCTGTCGTACTCCCGCTGCTTGCTCCTACGCCTCAGGTGGAACTGACTGGTACTGGACTCACGAAAATAATTGAATTAACAAAATATTCATAAGTTTTCCTAGGCTTAGACTCCTAGATTAGACTGCCTAAGAAATTTCGACTCGAAAATTCTACCAAAAATTCAATACAACCTCCCCTAAAATATGGATATTTACCCTGCGTATAACGGGTCCAGAATCTACTAGAAACATTTCAAATATTCCATAATTATTTAACGGGGGTTGGGACACCAAAAATGCATTATTTTTTCTAACTCCGTAACACAACCCTATCACAATACAATAATTAACAGTTCGGAAAAAATAATATTATTTCATAATACATCACAAATATATTTTCCTCGCATTTAATTTAATTAATCACAGCATCAATTTATATAACAGAATATTAACTCCTTCTGTAATTAATCTGCAGTAATTCTAATATATGGCTACTAATTAATTAATTAATTATAACTAACAATTAATACACCAAATATTTTTAATAATGTCAAAATAATTTGTAAATTCTAAATATAATTATACTGAGCCGAAACCCGAACTTTTGCACGTCCAAAAAATACCAGAGTCTAAAAGCCAGTATTGTCAATGGTGTCGGATTGAATTTGGAGACGCCTATGTGAAGCTTGAGCTGTGGGGAGTCCGAATACGCAAATTTTTCTATTGGAAACTCTCTGAAGCAACCGGATCGAGGCTGGAAAATTTTAGTTCCTGCGAGGCTCACACACTAGTACCGGCGAGGGAAAAATGGTGAGGAGGAGCTGGCCTTGATTTATTGATGGTGAGAAGCACGATTCTAGCGTCAGATTTGTGAAAGGACGTCAGCAGATGGTCATTCTAATGGTGGCAGCGAAGAGGATGCTTCCTCCTCCTCGTTGCAGCAGAATCCGGTGAGAGGAAGGGAAAGAAAGTGATACTGGTTGAAAGGGAAGAAGGAAGGAGGCCCTTTCTCGGCTGCCGGTGGTGAGGAGCGGCAAAAATAGGAGGAAGGGGTGAGGAGAGGAGGTGGCATCGGGGAGAGAGAAGAAGAAGAAGGGAGATGGGGTGTTCTGCAATTTTTTTTGTCAAATGATGGAAAAGATGCACATAAATCCCCTTTTACTACAGTAGCTACAGTAACACCCCACTAAAGAAAGTAAACACACATACACACACGTGTATATATATATATATATATATATATATATATATTTATACACTTGGAGTTATATTAATAATTCAACCTTAGCCTAAAGCTTAATAAAATCATAGATGCAATTAGTAGCAAAGTTAAGGTCTACTTTAAAATAAAATAAATATTTGTATTAGAGCCGAATAAAATAAAATAAAATTTGGCTTGCTAAATATTAAAAAATAATATTTAAATTCACTAAAACTTCAATATACTATAGTGTTGAATAATATTCATGAAATGATACTCAATTCACCTCGAAATTTTAATTTACTAAAAATGCTCCCAAGATAATGAGATTAAAATTTGAAATTCACGAGTATTAAAGGTTAGCCATGAAAATTTCTCCGAGTTGGAGATATGCCTTCCTAATATAGCAAAAAACATTGATATGCCCATTCCTTATGGAATAGTGACATTGGGCATTTGGATTCAACTTCCTTTTATTCAAGTGTCTCTTTGCTTGAGGCTTGGGTCCTCTCACACTTTTAACATTGTTATGCATAGAAGAATAAGTTTAGATGTATGACTTTTAGTATTCTTGATGTGCGTAAAATACACACATCTAAATGGGGTTTTTAAGATTGATTTTATGGACATTTGGATGTAAATTGGTCTCAACACTCACCCTATGCGTCTGTTTGTGTGCATTAGGTTCAAAAGAAGTCAAAGAATGATAAAGGGAAGAATTGCAGCATTATTGGACATCAAAGCTGCCGAAACAAGCTAAGTACGAGAATGAGGAAGCTGAACATGGCCGTATTGGTTTCAACACTGGCAGTGTTCCCAACACGGGCACCAACACGGCCGTTTTGGGTGCATTAGACATCAAAGAAGAAGAGGCGTTAGGGAGCACGACCATAGAGAGTAACATAGCCAGGAACACCAAACTGTGTTCCCAACACGGCCAGGAACACGGCCATGTTCGCGGTGACAGGATGAATTAATTAAAAGAAAGAGCAAGAGGAAAGAAGAGAGCGGGGGAGAACGTCCCAAACCCTAATATTTCTCTCTCTAAGGGTTTTCTAAGCTGGAACAACGGCAAAAGGAGACTTGGATCAAGGTTTAAATCGGATTCCCTTCAAAGATCGAAGATTGGGCAAGGTTCGTTGATTAGTTTTCAAATCGAGCAAGAGGAACAAGAATCGATTCAATTCGAGCAAGAGGAATTGGGGCTGTTTACTCTCATCCAAGGGTGTAATCGGGTTTCTCTACCTTTACTCATTGTTGTAATTGAATTCTTGTATATTTTGATAATGAACATGATTAGCTAGATTGATTAAATCCATTGGGATTTCTTTACTATGTTGGCTTAGTATTATATTGTTGGACTGTTTGGGTTAGTTTTGTATTCTTCTTGCTTTCAGTATTAATAGAATAATGCATTATTCATGAGACGTTGTGAATTGTGTGTTTAGATTGCTTTGTGTGATTGAGAAGTCCATTTGGCAATTGGAATTTTGAATAGCAAGAACTGGTTAATAATCGCTTAGAGATAAGGATAATTAACTAGCCGGATTAAGAATTAACAAAGCTTAATAGAGGTGGATTAAAGCTTAATGCTAATTTAAGAATCAATCATTAGGAAGAGATTCCAACTTTAGGTTATTAGATTTAGGAATTCGGTTATCTCGAGAGAGAAACCGAATTCGGTTAAGAATTCATCCACGGGTAGCATAATTAGACTCACCAATGCTTTATCTTTTGTTTGATTGCCAACTAGTTTAGGTTCCCTTTTGGGTTTGCTTTCTTGTCTTGGTTATTTTAGTTATCAATTACTCCTGCATCTCCCTTAGAACTTAGCTTGTAGCTATTAGTTAGTTTAGAAATTATCCATCACTCATTTTAGGTTAATATAATAAAGAACAAAGGAGTAACTCTGGGCTTTCACTTTCCCGAGGAATACGACCTTGATACTCGCCATTAGTGCTAGACTGCATCGATAGGTACACTGCCTTAGATTGTAGCTAACACAAGTAGCACACATCAAGTTTTTGGCGCCGTTGCCGGGGAATGTTTGAAAACTAGACTGAAATTTGCTATTTGTTAATTTAGCCTTTTTTTTATTTTTTTATTATTTTATTTTATGGTTTTTATTATTATTTATTTTCTTTTATTTATACATATTTATTTAGTTAATTTTATGATTCGGGTAGTGGATGATAAGGAGGTTCAATGCTAAACTCTTTGTATGACACGTTGGAAAATAGGATTAGGAACCAAGAGAGTACTAAAAATTGGGATACCCGTGCATCTTTAGAAGCTCAAGTGGAATCGTTTTGCAGGGCTACCGATCAACTTTCCACTCCTATCCTTTCATCTCAAGTTTTTTATGAATTTTGTTGTGGTTTACATTTGAGTAATGATTTTCCATTATATAGTGATGTTGCTCATTGTTCTTAAAACTATGAAGAGGTGAATTATACGGGAAGTTGGCAAAATGACTCGTATGGAAGCATCTACAATCAAGAGTTGAGCATTCATTCACCCTTTGGATGGAGCTTAGATGGCCAAGAACCACCAGAATTTCAGCAGCCTAATCTTGCACCATCAACTCAAAGTGAAGAGTTAGTGTCAGAGGAGCTGATGACGAGGTTTATTGTAAGTCTTGAGGATAGATTCCAACAAATAGAGAGGATACTTGAAGATCAACAAGCCTCGATTAACAACATAGAGCATCAAGTAGGCTTAATCTTCAAGTTACTAGCTGAAGAGCAATTGGGAACTCCATCAAATGCTACTAAATCTGAGGAACACTTGAGCGCCGTCACTTTGCATTCAGGTGAGAATTTTTCTGGTTCATCTATTATGTTTGACGATGATGCTTTTGTGCAGGACGACTCTTTGAACATGGAGATAGAACCAGAAAAGGAAGAGGCAAACATGATCCTTCTAAAAGACTACCAGGCGAGGCGATCAGATTGGTGATCTTTGAGTTCGCGATTAGAGAAATTTTTGGTGGATTTTCCACAAGTACCTTCAATGATGGAAGATGAGCACGAGTTATCCAATGAAGAAGTTTTGGAGGAGCTCGAGTTCCTGAAGAAATTGCCCAACCATCGATCCTTCCAATTGGTGAAATTTTAGCTTTCAAATTGGAAGAGCCCCTAGAGCATCATGACTACGTGCAATTATATAAGGAGTGAGTTTTGCCTATCATACTGGCAGCTTGCTTGATAGTCGGGAAGAGGAAATTGACGATTATCCCTCTAAGCGGATACTTGAAGACATTTGCTTGGAAGAAGGATGGATGGTCATCAATCCCCACCGTTTGCTTTTCACCATTAGTCCAGCTAAGAAGACTCATCACATAGAAAAGAAGCACTTTTGGGAGGCACCCCAAATTCTATTTTTCAATTTTAATAATTTACCCTTTATTGTGAACCTACTTTGATTAGATTTTACAGTTTGTTTTTGGTAAGTTTTATTTATGTTGAGTGTATGAGTTGAGGACTTATTGGTTGTGCAGGTGAGAAAGAGTGAGAAAGTGTTGAGAATCGCAAGTTTTGCATTTTCTGAAGATTAATGATGTGCGTAAAATACACACATCTAAATGGGGTTTTTAAGATTGATTTTATGGACATTTGGATGTGAATTGGTCCCAACACTCACCCTATACGTATGTTTATGTGCATTAGGTCTAAAAGAGGTCAAAGGATGATAAAGGAAAGAATTGGAGCATAATTGGACGTCAAAGCTGCCGAAACGAGCTAAGTATGCCCATGCAAAAGTTTAACACGACCGTGTTGTATTCAACACTGGCCGTGTTGGATGCGTCAAACATGAAAGAAAAAAAGCTTTTAGGGAGCACGACCACAGAGAGTAACACGGCCAGGAACACCAGACCGTGTCCGCAACACGGCCAGGGACACCACCGTGTTGGAGGCGACAGGGGGGTATTAATTAAAAGAATGAAGAGAGGAAAATGAGAAGGCGGCTAGGGTTAGAACGTCCCAAACCCTAATATTTCTCTCTCTAAGGGTTGTCTGAGCTGAAACCAAGAGAAAATGAGACTTGGATCAAGGTTTCAAGCGGATTCCCTTCGAAGATTAAAGATTGGGCAAGGTTCGTCGATTGGTTTTCAAATCGAGTAAGAGGAACAAGGATCGATTCAAGATTGAGCAAGAGGAATTGGGGCTGTTTACTCTCATCCAAGGGTGTAATCGGGTTTTCTCTACCTTTACTCATTGTTGTAATTGAATTCTTGTGTATTTTGATAATGAACATGATTAGCTAGATGGATTAAATCCATTGGGATTTCTTTACTATGTTGGCTTAGTATTATATTGTTGGATTGTTTGGATTAGTTTTGTATTTTTCTTGCTTTCAGTATTAATAAGATAATGCATTATTCATGAGACGTTGTGAATTGTGTGGTTAGATTACTTTGTGTGATTGAGAAGTCCATTTGGCAATTGGAATTTTGAATAGCAAGAACTGGTTAATAATCGCTTAGAGATAAGGATAATTAACTAGCCGGATTAAGAATTACCAAAGCTTAATAGAGGCGGATTAAAGCTTAATGCTAATTTAAGAATCAATCATTAGGAAGAGATTCCAACTTTAGGTTATTAGGTTTAGGAATTCGGTTAAGAATTCATCCACGGGTAGCATAATTAGACTCACCGATCCTTTATCTTTTGTTTGATCGCCAACTAGTTTAGATTCCCTTTGGGTTTGTCTTCTTGTCTTGATTATTTCGTTTATCAATTACTCTTGCATCTCCCTTAGGACTTAGCTTGTAGCTATTAGTTAGTTTAGAAATTATTCATCACTCATTTTAGGTTAATATAACAAAGAACAAAGGAGTAACTCTGGGCTTTCACTTTCCCGAGGAATACGACCTTGATACTCGCCATTAGTGCTAGACTGCATCGATAGGTACACTGCCTTAGATTGTAGCTAACACGAGTAGCACCCATCAATTAACACGGGCATGTTCAAGACCGTGTTCATTAACACGGCCTGTGTTCTAATTGAAGAAAATCAAATTATGATGAACACGTTCACAGTAGGCCACACGGGCATTTATGCCCGTAGTATCCCCGACCGTTCTGTGTTCCGAAACAGGCGTGTTCTCAGAAGTTGGTAAGTCAGCACGTTTAAATTTGCTTAATACGGCCCGATATCCAGACCGTGTTCATGAACACGGCCCTTGTTGGTAAACACGGTCGTGTTCCATACACTGCCTATATATACCACTTCATTTCAAAATGGCCAAAATTTTTGCTCTCCTTTTAGTTTTAGCAATTCTCTCCTCTCTTACTCTCTCACTTCTTATTTCTCATCTTGAAGGCTTTGGATATAGCGTTTGTCAAGTAAGTACCCTCCAACTTCATTTTCCATTTTTTTTATTTTGATATTAGTTCGAATTTGTGTTTCAATTTTTTTAGTTTATTTCCTTATTTTATTATTTGGTGCATGTGTTGCATGCATTTACATTCATGTTTGTGCTTAATTTTCTTTTATTTTCCTTAATTTAGTTTATATACCTAACTTGCTCATATTTTCTGTTTTTCTTTTCTATCATTATTCATGATTGTGATTAATTCCTTATTTTCCTCTTTATTATTATTGTTGGCAGCTAAACAATAGGCTCTGTCATATATAGTGGAATCTGTTATATCTGTTTTATATTAGCATGTTGGTTTGCCTTGTGATGGATTATGGTGAAGTTAAACTCCATGTGGATGAATTGAAAATTTAATTGGTTAGCATTGGTTGGCAGAGTTGTGGGTTGAATTTTCTTTGCAGGACATTGAGTGGTTTAATTTTATCAAGTTAAATCGTTCGGTTTGTCCATTTTATGTCATTATGCTGCCAGAATTTCGTTGATCCTTAGTACTAAAAATTTCTTTTTCAGGTACCATGTCCACCAGACGAGGATCAGGAGTTTATAAGAGGAGGCGGACCGATGGTTCCTCTTCCTCTCGATCGTCAGGCGCTGCACCGACTAGTTCAAGCCAAATTAGACCACCGCAGTGCCATCGATTCCTACTTTTCCAAGGGCAGCCCACCTTTGAGCAGAGATATCAATCAATGAGGCATAAATATTTGGGAAAGGCGTGGGATAGGCGGCGACCTTGGAGGCCAGCGGACTTGCGGTTTGCGGTCCATGCGATATCTTGAGACGCCCCCATTTCAAAGACATTTCTTTGAGATAGTTGAACCAACATATAAGGAGTTGATTGTGGAGTTGCCGGCACTTTCTTTCCGTAGAGCCAGTTCGCGGGACTTCCAACAACTGGATGCGATCGATTTCGGACTAGCAAAGCGGACTTTCACGATGAGTGTCTGTGCAGTTTAGGGTACACTTGGGCTTGTAGTGCAGCGAGGATGCGATTGGGAGGTTTCGGTCAGTATACACGCCTAGTCTCGTATCGCAGATGTGGGCGAAATTTCGATGACGAAGGGTATGCGGCCAGGTCAAAGCGTCTAACACGAGGTGCGGTACCCATGCATTCTTGGCTAGGACCATCACCGGCAGGGGGAGATAGCGGTGGTGTAGTTACCCAATTGGACTGTTTATACTCTGACATGCATCGTCCGTCGACATGGGATATTTGTTGGCCGGACAAATCGGTGCCTTGCAACAACTTAAAGAAGGTATTTTTCCCATTTTGGGACTTACATTACTCGGTGGCTAGGAGCTTAGGAGTTTTGGAGGAGGCGATACCACATTTGTGGTGGGGTGATGGAGACGTTGGGACTTCCCAATTGGTTAGTATGGGGATGGTGACTCGTAGGCGGTCTGCTAGGACCGGAGTATAGACCGAGGAATGCTCTCTTGGTAGCACTCGGAGAGGCGGCCTTGCGAGCCCATGGTACGGGATGTCCCACCTTCTTCCCGATATTTTGGAGTCTTCCTCCGGACCATCTACTTGACTCCTTCTAGTTCTTCATCAAATTTGTTTTAGGAGTCTCTCTAATTGAGTTTAGAGGCTGCGACTTCTGAGAGGTTGGCGGAGGAGCAGCGTGACATTTCATTCGACAAGAGGCTTTTCAGTAGGGATCTTTTACAAGCCGTCGGTGAGTTTAGAGCCGGATGATGGCTCGATTTGAGAGGCAAAGGGCTATGCTTCAGGCCCCGATTGAGCAGGGAGGTAGGTTAGAGGCCTCTATGGCCAATGACATGTTTGAAGATATTTTTGCTACGGACTTTGCACTGCACATCCACAGGCCGGGTTCGGAGCGAGCCATTTGACATCCCTCTAGCGGATGATCCACCGGTGGCCCTTCCTCTCCGACTAAGCACCCTTCAACACGGCTGACAGCGAGCCTCCTGGCCAGCCTCCTGTGATCCACCGGCTCACATGTGACACTACTTTCGATCCTCAGAGAACAGCCACCCCTCCACCACAGACCAGCCAGCGCCCTGATATACCTGTTGATGCACCTCTTTTCACTCTGGAGCTATAGTCAGGGCAGCATTAGTTCTTTTTCCTTTTTTATTTCTTATATTTTGTACACTGAGGATAGTGTGTCCTTCAAGTGTAGGGTGGTGATATTTATATACACTTGTTTTTGTGTTTTTATTGTTTTGTATATGAAATTGAGATCCTTTTCTAGTGTATATATTGCATTTCATTTATCCCATCTCAGTTATTTGTTTATTCTTTATGCAATGTTTTGTAAAATTTTGAAAATTTTTCACTTTGTTTCGATGCTCTTACTGTTGACTTGCTTTTGAAATCCTGTTTATGTCCATGTGATCGGGTAAAACCGATATTGTTGAGTTTTGGGGAAGAATGTAAGATAATTAGTTTGAGTTTTGCACTAAGTTGCTTTGGTTTATTTAATTTTGTTTTGATGATTTTGTTTGGAACCTACTCAAAAGCACACTTGTGAGAAATTGAGCCTAAATTGTAAGCATACACTTTATATGCTTGTATTTATTTCTTGTTGAGAGTGCCAATTACTGTCTTTACTTTTAGAACTTGCTCGGTAATGCTTATGAGTGCCACAAGGAGAGTTTAACACTTTGGTATGATATAGGCACTTAGGTTTTTCATTCTAGCCAAATAGCCTTCATTCGTTTATTGATGCTGTAGATAACCCTTTCTTTCACCATTTTTTTATCATATTCCATTACCACTTAGTTTTATTCTGCTTTGGGTTATGATTTTGCATATGAGTGGTTTTTATTGGGAATTTTTGTCTTGGGAATAGTGTGGAATCTTATGGCAGCTTTCTTCAATCCAAAAGAAATTCACTCTATTATGTGAATGTTCTTCCCTTATGAAAAAAAAGAGAAAAAAAAAAGAAGAAAAAAAATAATAAGAAGAATCGAAGGAAGGGTGACGAAAAGAAAGGAAGTAAGTGAGCTAATTGTTTAATTGCTTTTCGGAGTTTAAATTTTGACTTGATTCCTATTTCCCACCTTAGACTACTATCCATTGTTTACCCCTTGTGATCATTGTGGCTTATGTGCAGGTCATGTATTTCATTGCAGAACACCATAGGTTCAACTCTTACCAAATTTACCTACCCCTACCTAATCCCCATTACAACCCTTATAAAGACCTCTTGACATGGTTGTTGACTCTCCATAAGTGGTAGGAGTAGGATTTAAGAGCAAGCATATAGTAAGTAAGGTTGTAGTTGATGCATTGAGCGATTAAACATTACCCTTTAAACACTTTAAGTGATTTAGAGTGAATCTGGTGAGGAGTTGGTTCTGAATAATTTTATTGAGACAGTATTTTGTGAATCAATAGCATCTTGGTTGTGATGATTGAATTGATTGCTTCGTTTCTTTTTGCTTGACTTATGCTTGTTAAGGATATGTGCAGGAGCTCTCTAGTTTGTCCGCCAGTTTAAGTGTTGTTCCTTAGTGGTTTATTTTCCTTATTTTACTTTTGATTGCTTGAGGACAAGCAATGAGCTAAGTGTGGGGTTATTTGATGTGCGTAAAATACACACATCTAAATGGGGTTTTTAAGATTAATTTATGGACATTTGGATGTGAATTGGTCTCAACACTCACCCTATGCGTCTGATTATGTGCATTAGGTTCAAAAGAACTCAAAGAATGATAAAGGGAAGAATTGGAGCATAGTTAGACGTCAAAGCTGCCGAAACAAGCTAAGTACGAGCATGAGGAAGCTGAACATGGCCGTGTTGGTTTCAACACTGGCCGTGTTCCCAACACGGGCACCAATACAGCCGTTTTGGGTGCATTAGACATCAAAGAAGAAGAGGCGTTAGGGAGCATGACCACAGAGAGTAACACAGCCAGGAACACCAAACCGTGTTCCTAACACTGCCAGGAATACGGCCATGTTTGTGGCGACAGGATGAATTAATTAAAAGAAAGAGCAAAAGGAAAGAAGAGAGCGGGGGAGAACGTTCCAAACCCTAATATTTCTCTCTCTAAGGGTTTTCTGACCTGGAACCATGGGAAAAAGAGACTTGCATCAAGGTTTCAATCGGATTCCCTTCAAAGATTGAAGATTGGGCGAGGTTCGTTGATTAGTTTTCAAATCGAGCAAGAGGAACAAGAATCGATTCAATTCGAGCAAGAGGAATTGGGGCTGTTTACTCTCATCCAAGGGTGTAATCGGGTTTCTCTACCTTTACTCATTGTTGTAATTGAATTCTTGTATTTTCTAATAGTGAACATGATTAGCTAGATTGATTAAATCCATTGGGATTTCTTTACTATGTTGGCTTAGTATTATATTGTTGGATTATTTGGGATAGTTTTGTATTCTTCTTGCTTTCAGTATTAATAGAATAATGCATTATTCATGAGACATTGTGAATTGTGTGTTTAGATTGCTTTGTGTGATTGAGAAGTCCATTTGGCAATTGGAATTTTAAATAGCAAGAACTGGTTAATAATCGCTTAAAGATAAGGATAATTAACTAGCCGGATTAAGAATTAACAAAGTTTAATAGATGAGGATTAAAGCTTAATGCTAATTTAAGAATCAATCGTTAGGAAGAAATTCCAACTTTAGGTTATTAGATTTAGAAATTCAGTTATCTCGAGAGAGAAACCGAATTCGGTTAAGAATTCGTCCACGAGTAGCATAATTAGACTCACCAATCCTTTATCTTTTGTTTGATTGCCAACTAGTTTAGGTTCCCTTTTGGGTTTGCTTTCTTGTCTTGGTTATTTTAGTTATCAATTACTCCTGCATCTCCCTTAGAACTTAGCTTGAAGCTATTAGTTAGTTTAGAAATTATTCAACACTCATTTTAGGTTAATATAATAAAGAACAAAGGAGTAACTCTAGGCTTTCACTTTCTCGAGGAATACGACCTTGATACTCGCCATTAGTGCTAGACTGCATCGATAGGTACACTGCCTTAGATTATAGCTAACATAAGTAGCACACATCAATTCTTCTCATACATTTATGCATGATTAGTTCCTTTAGGCTTAGCCTTTGGAACTTGTGAAGCTTTTTTCTTCATTTTGGGAGGTATAGCTTTTATGTGTACCTTAGCCTTTTTATCAACACTCTCAATTAAAGAGGTTTGTAGTGTTGAGGCCTTAATAAATTTAGAAGTAAACGGAGAAGTAGATGATGCACTATTGAACCTAATCCATGTTTTATCAATGGAGGCCTTTGAGACACAATTAGGGTGTCCAAGACTTCCTTTCCCTTATGAAATTTTGAGATGTAGCTTCTCAACCTTTCAACCTCCACCTTTAAGGAATAATTCTCTGTTGAAAGAGATTTTAAGAAGGTGGTTTGAGATGATAACTATTCAAAAATTTCTTAAGATTATCACTTGAAAGAGCTAACAAGAAAATTTTCTTTTGAAGTTCATTTAAATCTTGCTCAAATTTTGAGCATTTTGTTAAACCTTCATTTTTAAATGATATTCTTTCGAACTTCAAATTCATAACTTCAAGCAAATCATCGTCATCCATGCTACGTAAATCACTATCACAATAATGATCATCACAAGAGTGAGATATGGAGCATACCTCAATTGGTCTGTCCTCATGTGCTATGAAGCATAGATTGCCACTTCTTCATCTTCATCTTCATCCTCATTTGATGAAGAGTCATCACATGTGTCTTTAAAATCTTTCTCCTTAATTTTCCTTCTCAAACTTCTTCATATTTTTGCTCTTGAAGCCATCGGCCTTGATGTGCCCTTGCTTCTTACATCTATAGCAAGTGAGATCATTCTTCTTTTTCTTTTTGCTTTTTTTAAAGTTTGAGTTGATGTTACAAAATGACTTCTAGAAGGGCCTCTTTTATTTTCTTCTACTTCTCACAACCTCCTTGATTCTCTTAGAGATCATAGCTAACTCATCATCCTCATCTTCACAATATTTGGACTCACTAGAGCTTTCACTCTCTTATTGTTTGGTGGAGCTCTTAAAAGGTAAAGGTTTTCTTCTTGAATCCCTTTCTAAGAGCCATCTCATTGGTGAGTAGCTTCCTAATAAGCTCATCTGTAGATGCCTTCCCCAAGTCCTCATTGGCTTCCTCTATACTTGCAACTCTTGAACTATAGTACTTAAATGGTAATGTCTTGAAAATCTTATTGATGATATCAATAAGCTCATAGTGCTTACCTAGCTTTCTAAAGTTGTTGATGATGGTGAGAAGCTGGTTGGTCATGTCGATGATTCTTTCGTTTGGCTTCATCTTGAAGAGCTCGTATTCCGTCGCAAGTAATTGGATCTTCTTGACTTGCTTTGTACCCTCATGGTAGTTCTTCAAGGTCTTCCATATCTTATAGGTGATTGGGAGCTATGAACTCTCTCACATTCCTCTCTAGAGAGTGAACTAAAGAGGATGATCATAACTCTTTTATTCTTTCCATTGGCTTTCCTAAGAGCATCCACCCGTTCATCTCTATCAAGTGGAATGTCTACATCATCTTCTTGTTTTGTGCGAGGTCTCCATTTCTTTCTTATGCAATCCCACACATCCACCGATTGCTATATAAGTATATCTCCATCTTGTAATTCCAATGGGTATAATCGGACCCATCAAAGTATGGTCTAAGGTGGTGGATACCTTCATTAGCCATCTTGAACCTTTAGCTCACACAATTAAGTTGACTTGTGAGAACCCTCTAATGCAACTTGTTTGCCCTTATGAACCAAGAAGGGAGGTTGAATTAGTGAATAGAGGGAAGGATGGGAAATTAAAAATTTATTAGAAAAGGTAAAGAATGAGTAGAGAAAAAAAAATATACAAGTTTATAGTGGTTCATGTGTTAACAAACTATACATCCGCTCCCTAATTCATAATTGGGTATATTCCCTATAAATGCAACAGTTATATTCTTACAAATCAATACAACATGTGAGGTCTACCTAGGTCTAACCTATTTTTAATAAGCCCAATCCATTTAAATTATTAACCTAATTAACTATTCAATTATGTATAAAGGCCTGCCTAATCCAGCTCAATTACAAGTTTTTCTTTTAATTATCAGACCTTTAACCTAAATAAACTACCTTATTTACATGCCAAGGCCCAATTAAGTCATTGTATTCTAGATGGGTCCATTGATTAATTAAAAACATGGCAAAGGCCCACTAAGTCTATATAGATTTTAATTTAAGCCCAATTCACCATTTTATTAATCTAATGGGCTACAATTTTCATGTCATGCTCCAATTTTAAAGCCTAATGTCTATAAGTCTAATTTTTATTTAGCAGTCAGATAATCAAATATTTGGTATACATCTAAAATAAAGCAAAATAAAAGTGAAAAATTAAATTTAGCTATTCCAACCCTTCTTACAACTAATAAACTCAAAGAAAACACCTAATTTAGGCTACAAAATACAAGAAAATTGCCAAAAGGTAAAAAAGGGTTCGAAATTAGGTCAAAATTTAGTGAGTGACCGATTAATGAGGTCATTGAGACGATCGGCTTAGCACTGAGCCGATTGGCTCTAGGCTCTTAGGTCGATTGATAAGCATCATACTACACATGTTTTCATGCCCGATTGTTTACATTTTTATGCATGATTATCCCGTTTTATGCTAGAATCACCTGTCTTTTGTTTCCTTTCTCGTTTCAGGTCATTTTTGAAGGACACCATCAATAATCGAGGGAAATACGTGTGATTACGGACCAAAATCCATCAAATTGGGTGAGAACTAGCACCCCGAGGGTTGAGCACGGCACGGACTCGAGTGCTTTGAATCTGAGGCTATCCGATTGTAGCATTTGACGACCATAGCCACCGGCCTCGGCCACGACTGTGGTGGCTCGGCCGACTTAGGCCTGGCTTGGAAGGAGTCGGCTAATGAGACTCCACAGTTCGACCTTGCTGGACTCGGCCGTCTTTGAATCATCATGACTGGACTCGGCCATGTTGAATCAACTATATAGGCAATTTTGAGTTCTTTTGGAGGGGAGACGATTTTTGGACTCAATTCCAAGACACACACTTAATCAATTGTTTTCCTTATTTTGTTCCCTAATTGCTTTAACCATGAACATGAGTAGCTAGATCTTTTGAATCCATTAGGGTTCACCTTTGTTGATGGATTATGCTTAATTGTTAGTTTTTATAATTGTCATTCTTGCAATCTTCTTGCTATTCAATAATAAAAGTTTGATTCAGTTAATTTGAGACATTGGATTAATTGTTTATTAGGTTGTTTCTTGACATTGAGAAATGCTTGTTACAACTGGACATTGAATAGTAAGGACTGGTAGTTAAACTTAGAGATAAGGTTGATTTACTCGCCGGATTAAGAACTAATAACTCTTAATAGTTTTAAATCATACTTAATGCTAATCTGTAGTAATTCGATAGGAAGAGATTCCATTAGGTTAGTGCAGGTTTAGGAATCCGGTAAGCTCGAGAGAGGAACCGGGATTCAATTTTGGATTTAGGCACGGGTAAGCAAGATCGGCAATCCATACAATCCATTTTTAGAATTCCATCACTTAGGCTCCCTTTTGGGTTTGTTTCTCTCTTTGCAATTGTCTTTTGATTGTCCGTTGTTCTTCATTTACTTATTTGCACTCATAACCATTAGCTGGTACGTTAGAACTTTCACACCCTATTTTAGACTAGATAACATAGCAAACAGTAGTAACTCTAGGTTCACCCGATCTCCAGGGATACGACCTTGATACTCACTAGTGCTAGGCTGCATCGGTAGGTTCACTGCCTTAGGTGTAGGTTGCATAAAGAGCCCATCAAGTTTTTGGCCAGGTGGTGCTTAATGAGGAGTGCTCAGGTGGTGCTTAATGAGGAGTGCTCAGCTATTCTTCAGAACAAACTGCCACTCAAGCGACGAGATCCAGGGAGTTTTACTATCCCTTGTATGATTGGTGATTTATCAATTAGTGGTGCATTGGCTGATTTAGGAGCTAGCATTAACTTAATGCCCACTAGTTTATTTGCCAAATTAGGGTATTGTTGAAGATAGAACTGTTAGCAGATAGAACTGTTAAAATTCCTAGAGGTATTGTTGAAGATGTACTTGTAAAGGTAGATAAATTTATCTTTCCTGTGGATTTTGTGGTAATGGATATGGAGGGTGAGAGCACTGTGCCTCTTATCCTGGGTAGGCCTTTCCTAGCTACATCGAGACCATTACTTTTGACCTAGCCACTTCCATGAGACAGTCACTGGACTATGATAATACTGTATATTCTATTAATGTGATTGATGATGTGGTTGAGTCCCATTTGCAAGAAATTTTATGTTCTGACCCTTTGCAAGTAGCAATAGCTGAGGATGAGGAGGAGTTGTCCAACGAGCAAGTGTTGGAGCAACTCACTATTTTATTAAGCCCGGTAGGAGCTTGTCAACCCGATCCTGTCTTTTTCTTGGCGGTCTAGGGTGTGAAAGTAAAGACTTCATTCGAGGACCCACCAGTCTTAGAGCTGAAGGAGTTCTGAGCCACTTGGTTTATGCCTTCCTGGATGAAGAGAAGCGCTTACCGGTAATCATAGCGGTACCGATCTAACTCCGAAGAAAAAGCCATGCTTGTTGGAAGTTCTAAGGAAGTACAAGAAGGCCTTTGCTTTCAATATAACCGAGTATCCGGGCATAAATCCAAGTTTCGCTCTCATAAGATTTCATTGGAGGACAGTTTGGTAGGTTGTTCGACCTCAAAGATGACTCAATCCGAACATGAAAGAAGTGGTAAAGAAGGAGGTAATTAAACTTCTTGATGCAGTTTAATATATCCCATTTCCGGCGAGTTTGTGGGTTAGTCCTGTGCAGTTGTACCCAAGAAGGGAGTCATCACAGTGGTAAGGAATGAGAAGGATGAGCGGATCCCGACTCGGACGGTAGCAGGCTTCCGAGTTTGCATTGATTCTGGTAAACCAATGATGCAACTCGGAAGGAGCATTTCCTTCTTCCTTTTATTGATCGGATGATTGAGCGTTTAGCAGTCACATGTTTTATTGTTTTCTTGATGGCTTTTCAGTTACTTTCGGATTCCTATTGCACCGAGGACCAAGAGAAGACTACCTTCACCCGCCCTTATGGGACGTTTGCTTATAGACGGATGCCATTCGGACTGTGCAATGCAAGGCTACATTTCGGTGCATGATGGCTATTTTGAGGACATGATTGAGGAGTCTATGGAGGTATTTATGGATGACTTCTCTGTTTTTGGTAATTTTTCTCTCTTTGTTTGGCAAACCTTGAGCGCATGTTAGCTAGGTGTATTGAGGCTAACTTGGTACTAAACTGGGAAAAATGCCATTTCATGGTGAGAGAGGGGATTGTTTTGGGGCATAAGATCTCTCGGGATGGAGGTGGATAGAGCTAAGGTAGAAGTAATATCTAAGCTACCTCCTCCTAGTTCACATTAAAGTACATTAAGAGTTTTCCCGGGCCATGCAGGGTTTTATAGGAGATTTATTAGAGATTTTTCTAAGATTGCTAGGCCTCTCACTCAATTGTTAGTTAAAGATATACCTTTTATTTTTTATGATACATGCTTGGCGACATGAGTTACTTAAGAAACTTCTAACTCATTGATCGTGGTTTCTCCTAATTGGGGCCGCCTTTTGAACCCGATGTGCGATGCTAGTGATTATGCGATTGGGTATGCTTGGACAGGAGGATTGGAAAGAAGTTCCAACCCATTTACTACGCTAGCAAGACTTTGGCGAGCCCAGGAACACTACACCACCACAGGAGAAGGAGTTATTGGCTGTTGTTTACGCCTTCAACAAGTTTAGATCATACCTCGTCCTCTCCAAAACCATTGTCTTCACGGACCACTCGGCGTTGAGGTACTTATTCCTGAGAAATGATGCAAAACCGAGATTGATTCGGTGGATTCTTTTGTTACAGGAATTTGATGTCGAGATCAAGGATAAGAAGGGCGCGGAGAATCTGGCAGCGGACCATTTGTCGAGATTGGAAAATCCTCACTTGGATGCACTTGATGAGACGACCATATACGATCTATTTCCAGAAGAACATTTATATGTCACTCAAGTATACACTGATACTCCTTGGTTTTCAAATTATGCTAACTATTTGGTTGCTAGGGTTCTACCAAAGGGTATGACTTATCAGCAAAAGAAGAAATTCTTCGCTGATTTGAAATACTATATTTGGGAAGATCCC